>NW_022681474.1:74710787-75324253 GCF_009764315.1 Trachypithecus francoisi | reverse complement strand
CTGAGGAATCTGCTTCACTGTTGAATAAGTCTCTCCAAGAGTTTTGCCAGCTCCAGAAATTGAGCTTAAGTGGTGTTCTAGACATTAGATCATTTTTATTGCTAGGTTGCAGTAGGAGGAATTTTCCTTAATGTCTGGAAACAGGAGGGCATTGACTCTGTTTCTAATGCAGGGACATCTAATAGAGCTCAATTTGCTTGCCAACTCTGCTTGAGTGGTAGTGGCTACCTGGAGCACTCAGGAAGGGCTTTAAGGCCAGAACCAGTCTCTGGTGGAACAATACTTGATTGATTAGTGATGTCTGTCTTGGGTGTATAATGGTAAAGGCAACATGTGTGCCTCCTATTTGGAATTTCTGCTTTGAGATGATTTTCCTTCTGTAGGTGTATGACCACCACTGACATCCATTTAACAATCTATGCATTAGACTCCAAGTCTTTTAGGCTCTTCTGCTAAGGAGCTTTCACCTTAAAAGGGATGGCAAAATAGTTCATCAATCATATTTTTTGTAGGTCCTTTGGAATTGACTAAGTTTACAATTCAAGGGCCATTGGAATACTTTCCACTGGCTTGCCTCACTTGCCAAAATGCCTACAGAAGTTATGCCAGAGAGAACAGACCTTACTTTTTAGGTTTATCCTCTCCAAATTTACAATTAGAATTTTGCAATTGTATGGTGAAAATAAATGTTCAGTGACTAAGTCTCCTTTCAAGGTGCTGATATAAGTAGCTTTGAGTCTAAATCCAATTTCCAAATAGATGTTTGGGCATCTCAAGTGGTGATAATAGTTATGGTGCAATGAAACTGGAAGTGTATCTGGGAGCAGAACTCTGATGCTAATGTCTTGTTGCCTATGGGAGGAAGGATAAGCCCAGAAAGGATGACTCAGGCCTTGAATCCTGATAAATTGCTGAGAGGAGGGACAGGGGAGGAATTGTGGAGAGGGGAGAGAATGTTGGAAGGATTCAAGCCCCTGTTGCAGACAGCCCCAGCTCACCAAAAATGTGAAATACTCATTAGCCTTTATAGAGTGTGGTAGGCTGAATCATGTCCCCAATCAAAGGTGTTCAAGTCCTAATCTCTGGTCCTTATACACCATAAAAGGGACTTTTTGGATGTGATTAAGACATTCAAGATAGTTAAAATATCCTGGATTATCTAAGTGGGCCTAATGCAATCACAGTGGTTCTCATAAGAAGGAAGCAGGAAGGTCACAGCCAGCAAAGGAGATGTGATAATAAAAGCAGAGGTCAGTAACATGGGGCCATGAGACAAGGAATGCAGGCAGCCTCTAGAGCTGCGGTCCCCAGTGTTTTTGGCACCAGGGACCAGTTTTGTGGAAGACAATTTTTTTATGTACTTGGCAGGGAGACAGTGGTTTGGGATGAAACTGTTCCACCTCAGATCATCAGGCATTAGACTGTCATAAGGACCACACCACCTAGATCTCTTACATGTGCAGTTCACAATAGAGCTCACACTCATGTAAGAATCTGATGATGCTGCTGATCTGACAGGAGGCGGAGCTTAGGTGGTAATGCTCACTTGCCTGGTGCTCACTTCCTGCTGCACAGCCCAGTTCCTAACAGGCCATGGACTGGTACTGGTCCACAGTCCAGGGGCTGGGGACTCCTGCTGTAGAAGCTGGTAAAGACAAGGTCAGATCCTCCCCTAGAGCCTCCAGAAGGTACACAGTCCTACAGACCCATTTTAGACTTCTGATCTCTAGAACCATAAGAAAATAAATTTGTGTTGCTTTAAGCTACTAAGTTTGTGGCAATTATAGAAGCCATAGAAAATGAAGACATTCATTTCTGACTTATAAAGCCTCTTCTCCATCCCCACAGCCTTTAGGCTCCTGGTAACCATACCCCGATAAACACCTGTTCATAGGAAAGAAGGCCCTGTCATGTGTGGTTTAGAATGAGTTTTAGTCACACATTTCAATCACCTCAGCAGCTTGACTAATGGCAAATTTTGTCCATGCTACAGGACTTCCAAACACAAAGACCCCTTCCTAATCCCTCGACACATAAGGCTGCCAATTTAGCATCAAGAGAAGGTTTAATGTCCTAGACAGGAAGAACTTTTAAGGTAGGAAATTCCTAAAATCTCAGCCTTACTTTTTTCTCCCTTGATAAGAAATCATAAGACCTGCAATTTTAAGTTCTTTTTTTCTTTCTTCATTTTCTTTTGTATTTATTTTTTCTTTCATCCCCCTCTATCACTTAGGCTGGAGTACAGTGTTGTGATGACAGTTTGCTGCAACCTCCAACTCCTGAGCTCAAGCGATCCTTTCACCGCAGCCTCCTCAGTAGCTGGGGCTACAGATGTGTGCCATCAGGCCTGGCTGGTTTTTAATTTTTTTGTGGAGACAGGGTCTCACTATGTTGCTCAGGCTGGTTTCAAACTCTTGCCTCAAGCAAGAGTTGGCCTCCCAAAGCACTGAGATTACAGGCATGAGTCACTGTACCCAGCCCAATTTAAAATAATTTCTAATTGCTCTGTGTCAGTTAAGATACCATAAGACTTTTCTTCATATCAGCCTTCATCTATCACATTGAGGGAAAAAATTACTTCAGCTGGACATATGGACTAAAAGCATCTGTATCTTTTGAGGCTAATTAAGGTGAAATTCACTGAAAATTTATTTCAGAGAAGTAGTCTGTAGGTTCCATGAAGCCAGGACCAGGGTGTATCTGTCACCATCAATGAGTTCTAGTAACTAGCAGTGTGCCTGGCACAGAGTAGACATTCAAGTAACTGATCTTCATTGAATAAATGAATGAACTAAAGTAAATAATGTTTGATAATGGTGGTTCACTAAATGAATATCCCCGAGCAAAGTAACCCATGTAGAAAATACTGAAGTCTATTGCTAAATTTTGCAAGGAATATAGTGGTCTTTGAGAGAGAAGTATGAAATACAGATTTTCTTGCATATAATTCTTGGTGTAATTACAGGAAATTTTAATTTTCTTCTTTCTGCTTGTCTGTGTTTTAAAATTTTGTGTACTGAATACGATTTACATTTGTAATCAGAAAAAAGTAATTTCTCAAAATGTTCTCAGGGAGTATGATGAGATGGCTAGAGTTACACGACTTTCCTTGGATGTGTCTTTAGCTGTCAGAGGAAGGTATTAAACTCATGAATGCAGTTAATTATTGATCCCTGGTTCTCTTACAGGAAAGAGGTACATGGAAATAGCCATCAAATAAATAGGGTTTAGAGTTATGGTAAGAAGCAATAACTGTGAGTCAAATCCTCAGTCTGTCCTTAGTACTTGTTTGACTATAAACAAGTTACTTAGTTTCTCTCAGCTCTGGTGCTTTATCTGTAAAATGGGGTAAACAACCATACAGGACTATTTGGGAGTTAAGTGAGACACAAGTTGTAAAGCATTTAGCCCCATGCCTGGCACATGGTAAGTGTTCAATACATGCCAGCTCTTATTATTTTTATTATTAACAAATTGAACATTCTTGGCCTTGATGCTGACATTTCCTGCTGATAGGCAAACTGATTTTTTTTCAGTGCACACAAATGGAGGGCACTGGGAATCTCTGGATTTTTTCCTTGCAATAATTAGAAATGACAGAGTGATTAGGTGGCTAGAGGACATAATTAACCTCTCTGGCTCTCAGTCCTCTTTTCTGTAAAAGGAGGGGATAGAATTAGCATCCTCCCTGCTCTGTGACGTTAAGTGTATAAGATTTATTTTTGCTTTGGAAACCTTCATTTGAAAGATAATGACTTTCTTAAAATTTCATGTATTTATTTATTTAGAACCACAATCTATTTATTCCCTCCTACAATCTGTCATGCTAGATGAGTATTTGGGAACATAATAAGAAAGATCCTGGTATCTGGTCAATTGTCTTTGTATTCCATATACAAGGCTGGAGGCTGATTCCAATTTTTTTGTTGTTGCTCAGGAAACTTAAATTACATTTATCTTGGAGATGGACTAGAGGATGAAGAACCTGAGATTTTTTAAAAACCCATGCATTGTTGGCCGGGCGCGGTGGCTCAAGCCTGTAATCCCAGCACTTTGGGAGGCCGAGATGGGTGGATCACGAGGTCAGGAGATCGAGACCATCCTGGCTAACACGGTGAAACCCCGTCTCTACTAAAAATACAAAAAAAACTAGCCGGGCGAGGTGGCGGGCGCCTGTAGTCCCAGCTACTAGGGAGGCTGAGGCAGGAGAATGGCGTAAACCCAGGAGGCGGAGCTTGCCGTGAGCTGAGATCCGGCCACTGCACTCCAGTCCGGGCGACAGAGCGAGACTCCGCCTCAAAAAAAAAAAAAAAAAAAAAAAAAAAAAAAAAAAAAAAAAAAACCCATGCATTGTTAAAGAGAACAACAGCCAGCCATTTCAAGGTTGCAATGCCTAACTTGGTGATGAGAAATTTAAGATTGTACCTGACTAAAATGAAAAGAACCTTTTTGTTTTTTAAATGCCTGCCCTGTGGCTGCCCTGGGCTACCAATTATGGTGCCACCTTGTCTAACTTCTCACTCTGTCCATTTTCCTCCTCAGGAAAATTTACCTGCACAATGTTTCATCCCCCCAGGGCCTTGCTTCTAGTTTCTATGGCAACAGTGAGCTAATCCACACTTTATGTGCCCTTCCTTCCTACCGTCTCAAGCAAGGGAGACTTTAGGTGATGACAATATCTTCCTGGAAGTGAAATTACATTAATGGGGAAATCTCAAACTAAGATTTAAGACTGATTGTTTGAAATCAGCAATCTGTAGTACCTCTCAAATTAAAACATGGAAGTCATCTTCCTTCCTACTTACATATAGAGCCAACTTGGTGCCTTGTTATTCTTATGCTTTCCTTTGCTAAACATCATGTCCTATTCGCTGTGATCATAGTGACATGCTGGCTGTGGTCTGTCCTGCTGAGTGCTGTGACTGCACAGGTGATACCCAAATTCAATCATCTAACACTTTTCCTCGACTTTCACTAGTGCAGGAAGAAATAACGCTGGAATCAACAACAACAACAACAACAACAAAACAACCTCTGGCAATTTCTTATCCTGTGTCTGACTGACCTCTTTTACATCCAAGGAAAGTATTGTCAAACCACCAATCCCCCGGAGCTACACTGTCTTGGAGATGCTAAATTGCAAAGAGAAAACATCTCAGCATTAAGGAGGAAGAGAGCTCTGGCTGTGGAATGATTAGAGGGTGGAGCATCCTTTGGCAAAATGCTGCAATATCTCCTTAGGCTTATATGCTATTGTCCTGACTCTAAGATTTTCCATCTCAGGTATTCAGACCTCTAAACTCTGTCTCCTTCTTCCCAACCCTATTTACAGGTTGACATGTACCAAAAAGAGTAAATGAATGACAACAGTCTACATTGCTACTCATTCTCAAAGACATTTTCATTTTGACATGAAATAGAGATGTAATTTAAACTACAGTAGAATTTAAGTGTAGAATCAGGAAGGGGTGGGGGGAAATTAGAGGTGCAGATGATTATATAGTCCAGTAACCTAGGATTAATTGCCTCTGCACTTCTGTCTTTGGGAGAGACTTAATCTCTCTAAACCTTAGTTTTCTCACTTGTATTACGGGATCATAATTGTTCCTATCTCATAAAGGACTGCCAAAGAAAAACTAGAGCTGCATAGTAATTAAAGTGGTAAAAGCAGATTTTAATTAGGAACTATTACAGTGGGGAAAATGTGTCTAGTCTAATATAGCACTAGGTTCAATTCTGAATACAGCAAGCACAGACGAAGATTTATAGCCAAAGAGCAGGGTGGGAGTCAATGGATAAAAAATTACTAAGAAGAAACATCAGGGGGTAAGCCAAAAATAAAATTCTAAGCCCCTCAACCAATTGAATGGAACCCCCTCTTGACCAAAGGCATTCCAAAATAAACCTGAGAAATGAGTTCAGGCCATGATAGGAAGGGAGGATCAGACATACCTCATTTTTACACCCTCCTCCCTTTGTAATTCAGACACAACTTACCAGCATTAACATTAAAACAGAGCTCTGTGTAGCAATAAGACACCAAATTCTAATCTGAATCTAGTATAGCATCACATGACAGGTAGCAAGCCCTGAAAGAAAGAGAAACATTTTACCCCAAAATATACTTCTTTTTTTTTTTTTTTTTTTTTTTTTTTTAGATGGAGTCTTACTCTGTCAGCCAGGCTGGAGTGCAGTGGTGTGACCTCAGCTCACTGCAACCTCCACCTCCTGGGTTCAAGTAGTTCTCCCTGCCTCAGCCTCCCAAGTAGCTGGGATAATAGGCATCTGCCCCTATGCCCGGCTAATTTTTGTATTTTTAGTAGAGACAGGGTTTCACCATGTTAACCAGGCTGGTCTCAAGCTTCTGACTTTAGGTGATCCACCCACATTGGCCTCCCAAAGTGCTGGGGTTACAGGCACGAGTCACTGTGCCCGGCCCCCACATACATTTATTTGACATATTTTGAAATGGCCCTGCAAAGCTATCTCTTGTGGGGAAAACCTACATTCTGTAGAGAATCCCCTTCCCTTTCCATGTCTTTTCCTGATCCAGGAGAGAGTTAACTGAGTGTAGCACCTTTTAGGGTCTAGCAAGAGATATGTACCATCTATTGCCTGAAGCCTGCTAATCTGGAGGCTACATCTACATGACAAGAAACTTGGCTTCCACAATCCCCCTGTATCAGCCACAAACTCAGTCTTCTTTCTGCTGGCCTCAATTCTTCAGGCAGAACTTTTTAAACCAATTGCCACCAGAGAAACCTTTAAATCCACCTATGATGTGGAAGCCCCTGCTTTGAGATGTCTCACCTTTCCAGGCTAGCTCAATGTATACCTTACATTATTGGTTTACAACTCTGCTTGTAGTTTCTGTCCCCCTGAAGTGTATAAAATCAAGCTGTAACCCAACCACCATGGGCACATGTTCTTGGGACCTGTTGAGACTATGCCTTGAGCCTCGGTCACTTGTATTTGGCGCAGAATAAATCCCTTAAAATATTTCACAGAATTTGACTCTTTTTTTATTGCCAGGAGTAAGGGAGGATTCTGGCTAAATGACCTAAGAGCATTCTTACTGAATGCAGATCAAGGTGATCAAATATCACTTGGGGATAGTGGGAGATAAGGAATTTGATCAGATATCAAGGATGATCAGATATTAAGGGTGGAAGCTTCTCACTAAATTGACCTAGAAGTTTTAAAATTGGGCAATGCCAAGATGAATACTGAAGGTTGAGGCCTACAGGGCTTAGAGGAGCCTAGAGTTAGGTCAAAAAGAGACTCTTTGTCAAGGTGTCCAGAATATTAAATTAATTATCCACATAAAGTAGTAAGAGATCAAGTAGGTGCTGGATATATTACTGTTCCTGTTAAAAATAAAGCATTAAGAGAAGGAAATTATGGCTGGTTGTAGAATTTGAAACATCACTTGTTTGGAAAAATGTTTATTCAAGTCATTTGCCTATTTTTAAAATCAGGTTATTTATTTTTTGCTGTTGAGTTAACTGAGTTCCTTATATATTTTGGATCTTAACCCCTTATCAGATAAATAGTTTACAAATATTTTATCCCATTCCATAGGTTGCCTTCTCTCACAGGATTGTTTCCTTTGCTGTGCAGAGGTTTTTAGTTTGATACAGTCTCACTTGTTTATTTTTGCTGTTGTTGCTTGTACTTTTGGTGTCACATCCAAAAAACGAATTACCAAGACCAATTTCAAGGAGCTTGTTCTTGGCTGGGCGTGGTAACTCATGCTTGTAATCCCAGTACTTTGGGAAGCTGAGGTGGAAGATCACTTGAGCCCAGGAGTTCAAGACCAGCCTGGGAAACATGGCAAGGCCCCATTTCTACAAAAACAGCAAAAAATTAGCTGGGTGTGGTGGCACCCACCATAGTCCCAGCTACACAGAGGCAGAGGTGGGAGATGGCTTGAGCCTAGGAGGTCAAGGCTTGAGCAAGTCATATTCATGCTGTTGCATGAACTCCAGCCAGGGAAGTTGGGGCTTCAGCAAGCCATGATTGCAACACTGCACTCCAGCCTTGGTGATAGAAGGAGACTCTGCCTCAAGAAAAAAAAAAGAGATAGAAAACTTGTTCCTTTTGTTTCTTTTAGGAGTTTTATGGTTCCAGGTCTTGGCCAAATAGATATATGAGAAGGTGCTTAACCTCGTTAATCATCAAATGCAAATCAAAACCACAATGAGATATCACCTCACACTTGTTAGGATGGCTGTTATCAAAAAGTCGTAAGATAACACGTATATAGTCATTATGGAAAACAGTATAGCTGTTCCTCAAAAAATTAAAAATAAAACTATTTTCATCATAGGATCCAGCAATCTCACTTCTGGATATATACCCAAAGGAAATGAAATCAGTAATGTCAAAGAGATATTAATGCCTGCATTCCCATGTTTGTTGTACACTATTCATAATAACCAAGATATGAAAACAACAAAGCGTCTGCTGATAGATGGGTGGATAAAGAAATTGATATATGCGCGTGCACGGACACACACACACACACACACAGGGATATTATTTAGTCTTAAAAAAAAAAAAAAAAAAGGAGGCCGGGCGCGGTGGCTCAAGCCTGTAATCCCAGCACTTTGGGAGGCCGAGACGGGCGGATCACGAGTTCAGGATATCGAGACCATCCTGGCTAACATGGTGAAACCCCGTCTCTACTAAAAATACAAAAACTAGCCGGGAGAGGTGGCGGGCGCCTGTAGTCCCGGCTACTCGGGAGGCTGAGGCAGGAGAATGGCGAGAACCCGGGAGGCGGAGCTTGCAGTGAGCTGAGATCTGGCCACTGCACTCCAGTCCGGGCGACAGAGCCAGACTCCGCCTCAAAAAAAAAAAAAAAAAAAAAAGGAAATCCTGCCTCTTGCAACAACATGAATCAAGCTGGGGGACATCATGTTAAGTGAAATAAGCCCTAGCCAGAAAGAAAAATAGTGCATGCTTTCACTTATAGGTGAAATCTAAAAAATTCAATTTCATAGAAGCAAAGAGTAGAATGGTGCTTACCAGAGGTGAAAGATGAGGGGAAATATTAGTCAAAAAGTACAAAGTTAGTATGTAGGATGCGTAAGTTCCAGAGAGCTAATGTATTGCACGGGGAGTATAGTTAGTATTGTATTCCAGAAATTTGCAAAGAAAGTAGATTTAAGTGTTCTTACTATACACATAAAATGTTAATTAGCTTGACACAGTAATTTCCTATGTATATGTATTAATATATCAAAACATCACAATTTACATCTTAAAATACAATTTTAGTAATTTTTTTAAAAAAATAACTTGTTTATTCAACAAATACTTATTAAGCACCTATAAATGTGTTCAGGCACTGCTTCATTTTATTATTTATTTATTTTTTTGAGGCAAGGTCTCACTCTGTTGCCAAGGATAGAGTGCAGTAGTGCACTCGCCGCTCACTGCAGCCTTGACTTCCTGGGCTCAAGCAATCCTCTTGCCTCAGCTTCCTGAGTAGCTGGGACTAAAGGCATGTATCATGTGTTTTGCTTTTTTTTTTTTTTTTTTTTTTTTTTTTTTTTGGTAGAGATAGCTGTCGTCATTTTGCCGGTGCTGGTCTCAATCTCCTGGGCTCAAGCGATCCTCCCTCCTTGGCCTCCCAAAGGGTTAGGATTACAGGTGTAAGCCACCACGTCCGGCCTCTAGACTGTTTTGAATATTGTGCTAGGAGAACAGTCATGAACAAGATGGATAAAATTTTTGCCATTGCTGAGCCTACATATTGGTGGAGGAAGGTAGGAAATAAACAAATACATGTATGTTAATTTCAGGTAGCGATAAATGCTGTGAACAAAATAAGCAAGATAAGGAGATAAAGAGTGATATGGAGTGGAATTATCTTAGACAGCATGGGCAGGGAAGATGTCTCTGAGGAGGAGGCCATAATCATAGAATCTTAAACGAAGTAAAGGAGTGAGTCAGGTGGGTGACTCTGATGGAAAGAATTAGCAAATCAGCCATGATTTGGTAGACTGTTTTGTTTTTCTGGGAATTTTCTATTACCTATAAAATTATATCAGTGGATGCAAATTATTTGGCTAGAAGTGAAATTGATCTTGAATGTGAGATTAGGGCTAGATGAAAAAAGGAAACCAGGGTTTGCTGAGAAGTTATGTGCCAGGGGCTATACTCCCTGCTTTAAACAGGTTTGTTATGTCCTCTAATGTAGCAGTCCCCGACCTTTCTGGCACCAGAGACCGGTTTTGTGGAAGACAATTTTTCCACAGACTGGGAGGTGGGGATGGTTTCAGGATGAAACTGTTTCATCTCAGACGATCAGGCATTAGAGTCTCATAAGGAGCGGGCAACCTCGATCCCTCGCACGCGCAGTTCACAAAAGAGGGGACGCACTCCTGTGAGATTCCAATGTGCTGCCACTGATCTGACGGGAGGTGGAGCTCAGGTGGTAATTCCGCGGGCCTGACGCTCACTTCCTGCTGTGCCACCTGGATCCTAATGGGCCACGGACAGGTACCAGTTCGTGGCCCGGGAGTTAGGGACCCCAGCCTTAATGAACCAACCAATCACGCTGTCATTTCTCATAACAGTCTTATGAAGTTATTACTCTCCCAGTGTGAAAGCTGAGCTTTGAGAATTTTCAGCAACTTACTCCAAGATAGTTAGAGGCTGAAATGGAATTTTCCACCTATCACTGGTAAGCTCTCCAGATAGTACCAAAACACAACAGGACTATGCCCTGAAAAAGCAGTTCCCTTGCCCTTCATTAAATCTTTAAAAGGTATTAGCCCTCATGTGATCACTAAGGATGTATCTAAAAGCTCTAAACCTAAATTCTTCACCTACAACAAGCGTGGATTTCACCAACCTGACCTTGACCTTAACTTATAAGCAGAGAACTGCCTGTACCTAGATTCACCCAGGGGAGACCTGGGATGCAGGCTTGATATTTTACTTCTACCTTTCGGTGCCAATATTCAGGGGCTCAAAGAATTTCAGCCGTTCTGCTTTGTGGGGAGCTTTCAGGTCAGTTAGTGATTTTTTGAATGTGTAGTTTAATGATAGATTGACAACATATGGGTTTTTGGCCACTTGTAGGAGGCATAACTACAAAGAAATATCGCCTTTTAAAGGCTGTTCTGTAAGCCAGATGCAGTGGTATGTGCTTGTAGTCCCGGCTACTCAGGAGGCCAAGGTTGGGGAGGTTCCTTGATTCCAAGAGTTTGAGCTCAGCCTGGGCAACGGAGAAAAATTATTGTTTAAACAAAGTTACAAGGACATAGTTATAAATAAAGAAGGTCAACTCAGGAAACTGTACTTATTTAAGATGCTGTCTTGCTTGAAATATGTTGTTAAGAAGAAAGACCATTCATTGAGACACTTCTATCTGCTGTTAAACCTTTTATAGTTAATCTATGAGGTAGGTAATTTTATTCCCTGTATGCAGATGAGAAATCCGAGACTTAGAAATATTTTGAGTCACTTAATATTAGCCATCTAGCAAACTTAGATTTCAGCCTATCTGTCCAGATGTGACAAAGCCTGTGTTATTTCAACTCAAGTGATTATCTCTTTTAGAATTTCCTTTCAGGATTGGCAGCATGTTCTTTCAAGTAACTCCACTGGTAGCAGCTGATCATCCAAGGTAGATGTAATTTTGGAGAGTCAAGTTCATTTGAAGTCAAGACCGAGTGGATGATCACATTGCATGATGTCATTTTGTTACTTTGACTTGAAAAAAAAATAAGAGAGAAAGTCAAGATGACTTCTCATTCATCTTGCTTTCCTGTAGCCACAAATATTTTGTTTTACATAGTCAATCAGTGGGGTTGTTTTAATGTAAAATTATTTGTTGAGGCCTGGAGCGGTGACTCACACCTGTAATCCCAGCACTTTAGGAGGAGGCTGAGGCGGGCGAATCACAAGGTCAGGAGATCGAGACCATTCTGGCTAACATGGTGAAACCCAGTCTCTACTAAAAATATAAAAAATTAGCTGGGCGTGGTGGTGGACACCTGTAGTCCCAGCTACTCAGGAGGCTGAGGCAAGAGAATGAGGTGAACCTGGGAGGCGGAGCTTGCAGTGAGCCAAGATTGTGCCACTGCACTCCAGCCTGGCTGACAAAGCGAGACTCCGTCTCATAAAAAAAAAAAAAAAAAATTATTTGTTGAAATGTAACACATTGATCGATCACCAGTGACCTACACTAGCATTAACTTCTTGATCAGATTTTTCTGTTAGCGAGGAGAATCTGGAAAGAATAGGATACGGGACAGATAAGTTTTGATGGTGGGGTTAGGATGCAGGAAGGTCAAGCCTCAAGGGACTACTTGTGGGAGGGTCCAGGGGGTTGGGGTGTGAGAGAGGCTGGGGATGGGGCAGAGGGTGAGAGGATTGGGGAGTGGAAGTGGCCAGTGTGGGAGCAATCAAAACCGAGATATAGGATTAGACTCTGAAAAGGTGCAGAATTGGCGTAGGAAGCCTGCCTAATAGTCTTAGGAAAGACAAGCACTCTGGGAGTAAAACATAATAAAATGTTACATAAAATTATACTTCCACGAACCACTTAGTGACTTGGAAGAGGTCATAGTAACCTCGTTTGCCTCAGGGAGAGATGAGTATTTTTCTCACTTGATTCACCATGGAATTAACTCCAGCTAAAATATAAACCCCTCTGGGGTTTTTTGAAAACTTTAATTACCTCCCTTACTCAAATGTAGTTATGGCTATTGTGAAATGATGACCTACCTTTAACCTTATCCATCACCAGTAACCAGCAAATGGAAAGTAATTAATGAATGTATGAATATGCTTTAATTTATTCAGGCTACTCAGCTTTGTGAGGTAGACACATGAGGGCTTATCTGTCCAGTTAAATGTTTACTGAGAGCAAGTAAGTAAGTGTTAAATCATAGAATTTTAAAAACATACATGTGGAAACATGCGTATCTTACCTTCAGTAGGGGATATTTCTCAGGATTGGAACTTGAACACCACAGTCATACTCATTTATGTATCTATTAAAAGCAGTGCCAATTTTAGTGAAGCACCTAGAATATGTTATAAAATGTCTTCATATAATTAATTCAAAATGTTCTGTGATTAAATCACATAATGATGCTTTGTGAGCATACATCAGCTTAATTGGGAGTAACGTGACTAAGAGATTGAGATCCAGAGTGCTGTAAATAAAAAGCTGCTTGGGGCTCCTGCAGTATAAATTCAGATCATCAGGAAATCTTGCAAAGGCCCCAAGGCTTGTTGTGGGTTAGCCTCTCTCTGCTATGCGAAGACAACAGAAAGATTACTGAGTCTCCTAACTGGAAGGCCTGGTGCAGGCTTTGAGATTACTCCAGTACTTGCAGGGAGAGGACTTGTATGTCAGCTGACTCATTACTCAATAAGCTCCTCTAGGTTTTTCTGTGGAGGAATGTGTATAGCACAGTCAGACGTCCCTTGAGGACGAGACAAATTTCACTTTTCACTGTAGTGAAAAGAGTTCTGCATTTGAAGGTTAACATATTTGATCTCAATAATTTTAGTTTCCTTATTTGTAAAATGGCCAAAATAACACTTGCTTTGTAGAAGTTTTTGAGGATGAGGGGGAAAAAAAAACCCCAAAAACTCATGGAGCACCAGATACAGTGCCTGGCATGTAGGAGGTATCAATAAATGCCATTGGTTTTCCCATGCCCCCAGCACAGAGTGTCCTGAACTTTGTAAGAACAATAGATCATTGCTGATGTGACTGAAATGTGCCCATTGAGATGAATTCCCCACAGGGGTGGCCTATATTTCTAGTCAAAGACTGAAGGAACAAATGAAACTGAAATCTGTATTAAGACACACTCAGGCTATGGCAATGGAGAAAACTGGAAAAATGTCACAAGATCAATAACTACTGCTTTCCCATGATGGGAACCCAAAACTGAGGACAGAAAAGCAGACATGTGGCATTAGTTCTGCCATCTCTCCTTGTCGTTCTCATGCAGCATTACTAACTGATCGCAGCCATCTGCCCTCTCTACTCAGATGGGTCTTCAGACCCCTAACATAGCGTTCAAGCAGGCATTCATAATCTAATTAGCATTGGCACTCGTGATAATGCCTATTTACTATTCTTGGCAGAAGAATGCCGCCCATGGCCTGCCTGACCCTATCAGTTGAGTAACAAAAGAACAATTACTCCTCTCCTCTGTCACCTTTCTGAATCCATCCCAGAGTAAGATGGAAAAGAGCTCTGTTCCTTTCTCTTTGTAGAGTGATTTTTAGTCTGTGGGTTATTCCTGATACTTGATATTTGGATACCACTTTATAGTTTAGATATATTTTAAGGAATACTTAATCCTGACAATGACCTTGGGTGACAGGTAGGCCACGTATTACCCTCACTCTACATAGGAGAAAACCAAAGCTCTGAGGAGCTAAAGAACTTATCTAAGCTGAACTTATCCAGTAATTTGTATAGATGGAACTTGAAGATTGGAATGTTCCACTCCAAAATCTGGTAATTATTGAGACACCAATGCTACAATTACTGAATAGTCTCAGGGAGAAGACTATGAATAGTAAGGGTGCACAAATGCATCATAGAGGAGACTTAGCAGGACCCTGTCCTAGGCGAGATACTACCAGCAATTGTACACAACTGCAGCTTTGAGGACACACCAAACAGTGGTAGCAGGGATCAAGCACAAGAAGGAGACCACCATGACTGGCATGGGAGGTGATGCAGGGAAGCCGGAGTGTATTAGGAAATGTTCCAAGAGAACACTTCAAGTGCCAGACAAAACACATTACGTCACTTTTTTCTTTATTGAGCTATAATCTGTGATTCTGTCTGAACCCTTTGGAATCAATTTATATTTTTAGTTTGTCAAATAAGGTTACTGTCTAAATTTTTTTTTTGCCTTAGTCCTAAAAAAAATACCTTTTAAGATTCAGGGTCTGAAGGAGAAACCTGATATTCTTAAATTGGCAAAAGTGTCTGTATCCTTTCCTCCTACTCCCCTTGTGACTTTCTATACTGCTTTATCTTGGGGCCACCCATTGGTCTTTCCTGGGAAAGAGAATACTGAATACAGATATAACACACGCAAATCAATAAGGCTCATACATATGAATCTCAACAAATTAAATTTTATAATGGAAGAAAAGATCTTTCTGCAACCATCAAAGAAAAAACATGAAATAATTAAAAACTAGGCTTAAACAACAAATGTGCAAGATTTGTGTAAAGAATGTTTTTAAATGTTAATGAGAGATTCAAAATATGAATTGACCAAGTGAAAACATACTTTATTTTTAGAAAGACTCATAAATATGTCAGTTTTCCTTAATTTAATGTAGACAGTTAATATAATTGTAATTAAAAGAGTACCAGGATTTATTTTTTTATTTTTTTGAGGCAGAGTCTTGCTATGTGGCTCAGGCTGGAGTGCAGTGGCACTCTCTTGGCTCACTGCAACCTCTCCCTTTTAGGTTCAAGTGATTCTCCGGCCTCAGCCTCCTGAGTGGCTGAGACTACAGGCATGCACCACTATGCCCAGCTAATATTTGTATTTGTTAGTAGAGATGGAGTTTCACCATGTTGGTCAGGCTGGTCTTGAACTTCTGACCTCAGGTGATCCATCCACCTCAGCCTCCCAAAGTGCTGGGATTATAGGCATGAGCCATCATGCTGGGCCTCAGGATTTTTTTAATAGAGCTAGATAAACTGATAGAAAGTTCATATGTAAAAACTAGGAAGAAATAATGGCCATGGAAAACTGTGAAATAGAAAAGTATTGAATGAGATATAGTCATATTGGATAATAATAAATTATGAAAAGGTAGACATTAAAATAGTGTGGTACTGGCATATCAATAGACAGATAAATTAATGGACTACAATTCAGTCCAGAAATACATCCAGATATACACATATTTAGTCTACTATAAAAGTGGCATTGCTGATCAGTGGCATAAAATGGATTGTTCAGTAAACATTTTTTAAAAAGTAGAGAAAGAAAAGGAAAGAAATCAGAAAAGTGCAAGGAGAAAACGTGTGTGTGTGTTTATGGAGAGAGAGAGAGACAGAGAGAGAGACAGAGTTTTCCTATAATATCCAGGCTGGTCTCAAACTCTTGGACTCAAGTCATCCTCCCGCCTTAGCCTTCTGAGTATCTGGAACTGCAGGCACCATACCACCATGCCTGGTTAATTTTTTTTTTTTTTTTTTTTTCACAGATGGGATCTTGCTATGTTTCCCAGGCTGGTTTTGAACTGCTGGCTTCAAGCAGTCCTCCCATGTAGCTGGGACTACAGGCACAAGCCACTGTACCCAGCTTATATACACTATAGAGAGTGGAAGGCCTTGCTAAGTATGATGTAAAATCCAGTGATTATAAAGGCTATCAATACATTTATTTAAATAATGTTTTAATCTTCAGGAAAAAAATAACAAATAATGTTAAAATGGGCATCTAAGAAAAAGTATTCACATCATATACAATAGAGAACAGACTCATCTTCCTAATTTATTAGATATAAGAAAATATAAGGAGTTCAATAGAAAAATTGGAAAATAATGAAGAAATAATTCATAGGAAGATACAGAATTTTTAAACATATGAAAAAATCCAGTCTCATTACAATAGAAATGCAAATTAAAACTCTAGTGATAGTTCATATCCACATATCAGAATGACAAGATAAAATAGTTTCATATTGCATTGTATTAGTGAGGATATGAGGAGTAGTCCATTTTAGACATCAGGGATGAAATAGTGAACAATAAAATTCTTTGGAAGATAATTTGCAATATTTCTCAAAATTATAAATGCATATTCCCTTTATCTCAAAGAATCCACTTCTAAGAATTTGTCCTACACATATACTAGTGCATATGGATACAAAATATGTAGAAACATTCATTTCATGATTGTTTATAGTGGAAAAAGATTGAAGCAATCTAAATATTCATCAGTATAGTACTGGTTAATTAAACTTGGTATGTGCATGTAATAAAATACTGTGCAGCTGTTAAAATTTAAAAGTAATGAGTTTTAAACATTAGCTTTGTTTTGGCCATAGCATAGCTGCAAGGTCTCTTTTCTTTTAGGCAAAATCTCAAAAAGTTGTCAGGAGGATGGATGGTACTATGAGTGGTGACTTCTCTCTCCAGTTAAATTCATCATAATAAAGAATAAGTCAATAGAAGGATAATTCACTAAATTTTAGACAGGCAGAGTGAATAGATTGTGGCTGCCCTTTAATGTACGTCACTGAAAGTGAAAAAGAGAGGACATAAAAGATAGTTATTCAGAAAAGTATGTTATGGATAGGCATGTTTCTGGAAAATCTCTAAGGGGACATAAGTGGAAAGTCCCTAGATTCAATTTGTGCAAGAGGCTGCATGACTGTGACCCAGATGTAGAACGAGAGAGACTGCCTTGGTATGCTATAGCAAAACATCAAAACATCAGATCCAGGACCCCAGGAAATAGGTCTGGGGCCATGGCTTACTGAGTAACACTATGCTTGCCTCACTGACTGGCCTAAGATACTTCTGGCTGCTGATATGAATGGGATGAAGGGCAGAAGTAAAAGTCTGGGAGCTCTTTTTAGGAGCTTCTTAGCTTTGGCAGATTCCTCACCCCTCACTACTGTCACCACCCTGGAGGCATCCCTATGAGGAACAGAGAGGGAACACTGTGGATCCATATTTGTGCAGCTATATCTGTTGACTACACTAAGGATTCTCAATGCTGTCTGCCCACGAGGAATCACTCGGGTTAGTGGTAAGATTTGCCAGTGTTTAGCCTCCTCCACTAGGTGGTTCTAATCTAAATGGCCTAGGGTGGGACCAGGCATTGGTGTTTGTTAAATGTTTCCCCAAGTGATACTACTGTGCAGCCAGATCTGAGAAGCATGGGACTGTGCTCTTCTGATAACTTTTTATTTACTTGTTCTTAATACTCAATAATGTTGGTGAGTAGAAATGTTTAGTGTTTGTGAGTTTTAGTCCTGCTATTCCTCATATTCATTTGGGTCTCTCACTAGGCTTAAGATGGAGAAAGAGGCAAAGGGAGAGATAGAGAATCATTGGAGGAAAAGTCTGAAACAGAATGAAAAATAAATGGGGAGAGAAATTAAAAGGGAAATGCTGAATTCTTCACTTCAAACTCATTCCAGAATCTTTGAGCATAGGACTAAAAGTTTGCAGTTTATACACTTCTGAGCTGAGTTGTATGCACACTTGAAGTTGGAAAGTTCTGATCTATTAGGAGATACATTAACAATACAATTAATGACAGAAAAAAGAGGGATTGGTGCCAACTGGCGAAGGGTGATGGGACAGAGGGATCATTGTCAAGGAGACTCAGACTATGCAGAAGAATAGGCTGCTTGGATTTTGCATAAACATCCTATGAAATTGGGGGCTTTATGTGAAAATCAAAACCTAACTGCATTCACTTTTCAATGCAAATGTACCTGAGTTAGTCATTTAGAATGAAACTCATCAGCGACACTAATAATTGGATTTAGAGTCCACCATAATCTGGTATGATTTCATCCTAATTTCATGACATCTTCAAAGATCCTATTCCCAAAGGTTGAATTCACAGGTACCAAACTTAGGATTTTGTAGGGGCAGGAAGGTGTGGTAACTTTCCTCACCCATTATAAGGGTCATAGTCGACATTCCTTTAACAAAAGGCAGATTAACAACAACAAAAAAATGCATAACAAATGCATTTCATCAAAGTTTTACACAACAAAAGAGACTGCTGAAATTGTGACCAAAAGACCCAGGGAAACCTGTTTTTATGCTTAGTTTTGATGAAGAATGGACAGCCATGCAGAAATGTGATTGGGCAAAAGGGTATGATCTAATGGTAATAAACTCAGGTGGAGAACCTAGCAAGGCCTTTCCAGATTCTTCTCAGCCTCTCTGCATAGCATTCTCTTTCTACCCAGGTATGGGGCAGAACCCCTCTAAAATGAAAGTGTTCAAGGAAGAAAAGAGAAGAGAGAGAACTTTCTAGGTTTTATGGTTTGCTTTAGGATAAAAGGGTTCTAGTTTTTATGAACCACCTTGGAAAAGAGAAATTCTAGTTTGTATGACTTGCTTCAGAAGTGAAAGAGGGGCTGTAAACAGAAGGGCAGGAGAAGGTCAGAGAGACTTTGCTTCTGAGGCCCTTCCGGTGTCCTAAAGTTTAAATTACTCAGCATGCCAAAGTGCCATACTTCGGGTCTTCTTATTCTGAGCTCCAACAACTTCAACATATCTGTGTGGGGTACACAAGTCAACCTTTACCGACACTTTGTTCAAAGCTGCCTTCATTTTGCTTAAAGTTGTTTTTGCCCAGAAGACCAGCAGCAGCCACACCTGAAAGACCCATTTTTTCCTACCTCTTCATTTACAGATCTATAAATGATTCTAGAGCGGTACTGCGGTACTTCCACTTTGGCAAAAGTATGGCTAAGACAGAAGGGATGGTGACACAACATCACTTTCTCCATCACTAGACTGATAGGCATTAAATTACACTGACAAGACAGATGCCCTGGGAGCAAAGAGCCAGCGTGTAAAGAGAGAGAAAAACAAAAGTAGCAATCAAAGTAAGTGTGAAGACAGTTTCTCATTTTAGAGCTCTTTTTCCTGCCCATATATTAGAATACTTATTTGACCATAAGAAGTTATTTGTCTTTACATCAGTTTGTTTCATCTACAGGACCTGAACATTAATGTGTGAAAGCACAGAATTCCGGAAAGACAGACGATCTTTTTTTTTTGGCCTGTTAAAACAAATTATTGTAAAAGAACTCCCCAAATCAAGTTTCAAGCCAATTGCTTTTAAGTCCTTGTAAATGCTCAAAAGAAAGAAACATCTTTGCCATTTGGTCAGTGACTAGAAATAGACTGAGTTCTTACTCAATGAGTTTTGATTTCCATTGGAAATTGCAGGCATAATGCATTTTAAGTAGACAGCTCTAATTCCTAGTTGTTAATGAAGACAATCTTTAGAATCAGGTTGGCAGAGTCCAGGATCAGGATCACAGGGATAAGGATATAGAGAGGAAAGAAGAAGTAGAGGTAATAAGCGGGTAATAAGGAGGAATGATGTCAGGAGCAACAGATATCAAGATCAGAAGGGTTGGGGATGCTGAAGGCTCTAAATTGGATCAAGGCAGATAATCGTCCCTGAGAATTCCTAGCATCTCCCAGACCTGCTTGGTCCTGGCGATATCTGCTCAAAGGTGGTTCCCACAGCAGCAAAGTTTTACTCAAGCAGTTCATTTAAGGGAACTCTCACATGGACACTGTGGATTTTGTTTCCATATTTAAGGGAAGGGGCAAGGAGAGGGGAAAAAGGCTTCAGGACTTTAGTTCCTTTGCTTTTTGCAGTCTAAACACATTAACTCCATACAATGTGTAAAATTCTTCTGTTTCAGAATGAATGGATGCTATTTTATTACCTTCCAGCTCCATCCTACAGGTGTGAGCCCAGAGTTATTTTGTTTTCTCATTGATAAATGTGACCATACACATACACACAGAAGCCTTCAGGTAAGCTGGTTTCTGAGGCTGACTCATGCTCCTAAACAGAATTGCTTGACTCATATTCATCTATGATATGGTTTGTATTTGTGTCCTGTGTCCCTGACCAAATCTCATGTCAAATTGGAGGAGGTGCCCAGTGGGAGATGATTGAATCATGAGGGTGGATTTCTCCCTTGCTGTTCTTGTGATACTGAATGAGTTTTCATGAGATCTGATGATTTAAAAGTGTGGCACTTCTCCCTTTGCTGTCTCTCTCTCCTGCTACTATGTGAAGAAGGTCCTTGCTTCTCCTTCACCTTCCACCATGATTGTAAGTTTCCTGAGGCCTCCCAGTCATGCTTCTTTTTAAGCCTATGGAACTGTGAGTCAATTAAACCTGTTTTCTTCATAAATTACCTAGTCTCAGGTAGTTCTTTATAGCAGGATAAAAGCAGATTCAAACCAGAAGAGAAAGCAGAAAACGTACCAGAAGAGTGAGGCACTGCTATAAAAATACCTAAAATTGTGGAATCAACTTTGGAACTGGGTAACAAGCAGAGTTTGGAACAGTTTGGAGGGTTCAGAAGAAGACAGGAAGATGTGGGAAAGTCTGGAACTTCCTAGAGACTTGTTGAATGGTTTTGACCAAAATGCTGATAGTGATATAGACAATGAAATCTAGCCTGAGGTGGTCTCAGATGGAGATGAGGAACTTACTGGGAACTGGAGCAAAGGTCACAGTTGCTGTGCTTTAGCAAGCAGACTGGCAGCATTGTGCCCCTGCTCCTGAGATCTGTGGAACATGGAACTTGAGAGAGATGATTTATGGCATCTGACAGAAGAAATTTCTAATGCATTGAAGTGTTCAAGATACGACCTGACTGCTCCTAACAGCATACAGTCATATGCATTCACAAAGAGATGATCTGAAATTGGAACTTATATTTAAAAGGGAAACAGAGTGTAAAAGTTTGGAAAATGTGCAGCTCAACCATGTGGTAGAAAAGAAATTCAAGCCTGCTGCAGAAATTTGCATAAGTAAAGAGGACCTGAATGTTAATAACCAAGGCAATGGGGAAAATGTCTCCAGGGCATTTCAGAGACCTTTGCAGCAGCTGCTCCCATTAGAGGTCTAGAGGCCCAGCAGGGAAAAATGGTTTAGTGGGTGAGGCCCAGAACCCAGCTGCTTTGTGCAGCCTTGGGACATTTTACCCTGTGTCTCAGCTACTCCAGCTCCAGCCATGGCTAAAATGGGCCAAGGTACAGCTTGGCCATGGCTTCAGAGGATGCAAGCCCTAAGCATAGTCAGTTTATACATGATGTTGGGCCTGCGAATATGCAGAAGGCAAGAACTGAGATTTTGGGAACCTCTACCTACATTTCAGAGGATGTATGCTAATACCTGGATGTTCAGGCAGAAATCTACAGCAGCGGCAGAGCCCTCATGGAGAACATCTACTAGGGCAGTGTGGAGGGGAAATGTGGGATTGGAGCCACCACTGAGGCACTGTCTAGTGGAGCTGTGAGTAGAGGGCCACCGTCCTTCAGACCCCAGAATGGTAGATCCACCAACAACTTGTACTATGCACCTGGAAAAACCACAAGTATTCATCTCTAGCCTGTGAAAGCAGCTGCAGGGGTTGTACCCTGCAGAGCCACAGAGACAGAGCTGCCCAAGGCCTTGGGAGCCCACCTCTTGGATCAGCATGCTCTAGATGTAAGACATGGAATCAAAGAAGATTATTTGGGAGCTTTAAAATTTGATGACTGCCCTCTTGGGTTTTTTTTTTTTTTTTTTGCATGGGGCCTGTAGCCCCTTTGTTTTACCCAATTTATCCTATTTGAAATGAGAGCATTTACCCAATACCTGTACCCCCACTGTATTTTGGAAGTAACTAATTTGTTTTTGATTTTACAGGCTCATAGTCCAAAGGAATTTACTTATCCCAGATATACTTTGCACTGTGGAGTTTTGAGTTAATGCTAAAGTGAGTTAAGACTAGGGGATTGTTGAGAAAGGGTTAATTGTATTTTGCAGTATGAGAATGATATGAGATTTGGGAGGAGCTGAGGTGGAATGATATGGTTTGGATTTGTGTTCCTGCCCAAATCTCAACTTGGAGGCGTGGCCTGGTGGGAGGTGATTGGATTATAGGGGAGGATTTCACCTTGCTGTTTTCATGATAGTGAGTAAGTTCTCATGATATCTGATGGTTTAAAAGTGTGTGACAGTTCCCCCTTTACTCTGTTTCTCCTGCAACCATGTGAAGAAGTTCCCTGCTTTCCTTTCACCATCTGCCATGATTCTAAGTTTACTGAGGCCTCCCTGTCATGCCTCCTGTTAAGCCTACAGAACTGTGAGTCAATTAAATCTCTTTTCTTCATAGATTACCCAGTCTCAGGTAGTCCTTTATAGCAACGTGAGAACAAACTAATACATTCTATGGCCTTAGGGTTGTGCCTATGACTCTAAAATGTCCTTGTCTGCTCAAAATAAGAAGGAGAGTTGTTAAGCTATGCGGGAACTGGGGAAAATATAAAACTAAGTACCCTGTACTTAAGTCATACCTGTATAGCTTATGGGATGAATATACTCAAAAGTTTTAGGTTGCAACCATGTTGGCATTACTGGGCATTTTGTATATCTTGAGATTTAAGGGGACCCAAGAAAAGCTCCTTCCCCAAACTTCTCCGTCAGGACTCCATAAAATTCTTACATCCTGCACTTCTTGCAAAAGGGCAGAGATCCTTGATTAAGAGATGCAAGGTTACCAGTGTAATTTGTAGCTTACATGTCAGCTCTCCAAGCTGATTACCAGCAATATCTTCATTGCTGCACCATATTTCCTGGTTGAAAGTGCCAGGGGCAGGTCATGCAGGAACAGCACTGCCCTCTGTCTCACTTGTACTGACCAGCTCCCTGTGAGCACCATTCTTTCAGGTTTCAAGGAAAGGAAAAGAAGCTTCTCCCACACTAGAAGGTTAGGGTACCCTGAGTTCAAGTATGTAGGTCACCTGCTAACTTGGAGTTTTATATAAGACAGTTAAATCTTAGCATTCTTTCACGTATTAGTGTAAATTTAAAAGGGACTTGACATAGGAGTAAGTAGACCTACATTTGGAATGAAAAGCCCTGAATTTGAGTCTCAGCTTTTCGTGTCACAGCTGTATGATGTGGGGCAAGTTACATAGCTTCTTTGAGGCTCATTTTCTTCATCTGTAAAAGTGGAGTCATGATATTTATCTTGCAGCATTGCTCTAAGGATGGAATGACATCTGCAGTTATGCTTGGTACTTAGTAGGGAGTTAATCTATGTTTATCTAATAAATAGATCATTACTTTATACTTTTCAAAATGCTTTTATATATAGTATCCATTTGTTCTTCTAATATCCATAAGGTAGACAAGGGTAAGGGCAAAATCAGTAGAATCAAAGATTTCTGACTCCCCAGTAGTAGCTCTGGTGCTTCACAATAGTGTAAATTTAAAGGGAACAATGGAATAGCACATTCATCTACTTAGTGTGGACTTCAACGAGTTAGATTGAAACTGTCAGAGGGTGGTGAATGGACTTGTCATTCGAATAAAACACTTAGCTGTCTCTCCATGTTTGGGAAATCAGTTTATTTGCTCCCAGGTATTGGGCTGTGTCTTACCACTGTGCAATTCAAAAAGTTTATTTCAGAACTTAAAACACAGAACGTTATTTAAACACAGAACGTTTTCCCCTTATAAGTCCCTAGAGGCCATCTGAATAACCTAAGCAGTATGATTTGAAGTTCATGCTGTCCCTCTGAAGCAGCTGACAGAGTGAGTGACTTACACATTGCCAGCTCATCTGCATTAGGTCACAGGTTTTCTTCAATCCCAAGATGGATGCATTTTTTTGTAGTTGATGTGCATTTGGAACAGTTCCTTTGAAAGGATGCTGGTCCTCTTCCTCAACCCAGGAGGTTCAGAGATACACAGTCACCTGGCTCCAACATCTGTCTTTGCTAAAAATGGTTGTTCTCTTCCAATGCCAGAATAAGTAGCTGGGAATAACACTACTCTGTTTGGGATGTTTTATATGGGAGAAGCATACCAGTCCCAGGGAAAGTGCTTTTCTATTTTTAGATTCTAAGAATTTACGTGAGTTCATGTGAGCACATGTGCATAATAAATTAATATGCTTTTGAATCCAGCTTTTGGGATATTTAGTTAATAGGAAATGAGGATTTCTCAGATAATGGCATCTCAAAAAGTTTAGTTTTGGTTTTTAAAGAGATTTTTATTTTAAAGGCCACCTAGTAAAAGATCTCAACATAAAATTTTGTTGTTCTCTTTAAAATGGCTCTAAATAGTGCTGGAAGTGTTTAACTTGTTTCAAAGATTCTAATTTGAGCCTCAGACAGCTGCAGTGGTTATTAATATGAGCACAATGGCTGACACTTTGACAACAGCCCCTAGTTTTCGTTTACTGCTTTCATACTAAATGTCCCTTTTGTGCACAGGGCGTAAAAATCATGGTCAGATGACTGACTTGGGAGACCCGCCTGTAGACTGATCAGCATCTGAGAGCCTTTTTTTTTTTCTTTTAAGAGAGTGTTACTCTTTTAACAGAAAAGTTGGTAGATTTCTTATTAGATTATAAATTTTTAACACACGATTAGTCTTTCTCCAGTGTAGTGAAAATTCAAGGAGAAGAAACTTATTAATAAAATTAGTGAGGAGTGATGTGTTCTTAATGCATATTTATACTAGGTAAATTGACATATAAAAGTGTCATGGGACATTGGCCTAGAATTAGAACAAATAAGCAGTTCTTTGTCATTCAACTGAAACATTATTTAGAGGTGAACATTTTCAGTCAAAGTTATTTTTGCCTGCTTATTCTTTGTAATTTCCCAGAAACTAATGTTCTCTAAATGAAAAAACGACAGAAAAAAAAAATCCGATGGCATATTCTTTTCTCAGCTGTTTTTTTGGAGTCTGTGCTGGATTCATGTGTATTCATATTTGGTCTGTGCATTTTTCTTGCAGAGCACCATTTTGCTTGGTTGAACTTTGTTTCATAAGTGTACAAAGGCTTAAATCATCCTGTGGGCATCTCTGCATGTGTCACATTCACCAGGCAACTTGTCTAACTCTGTGAATATGTTTCTTTTGAAGGACTTGGCTGATTCATTGTTTGAAGAAAAGCAAATAAACAACTTAAATACTGAAAAATGTACAAGTTAATATCTCTGACCCAGGCTGAGCCAAAGGCAGAATCATAAAGTATAAGCATGTGTGCTTTCACAATTCAAACTGACCATCTTACAAATTAATGATAATGAATTGATGAATAAGGAAACATACCTTGCATCAAGCAGCCTATTTTCCCTCCCAGAAGATAAACTCCTGATGGTCACAGACTATCTCTGATTTTTTTCATTTTGAATTTTCTGTGTCTGGTCCAGTGTCTGTCACATGAATGAATGAATGAATTCTTATAGGACTTAAGTACTTACATACAGCTTAAATATGAGTTGTTTAATTGAATCCTCACTACTAATATGTAATGTGGATATTCTTATTAACGTCATTATACAAATAAAGAAATTTAAGTTCAGGTTGCAATGATTTACGCAGCGTTATCCAGCTAGGGAAGAGCAAAGTGAATCTTTAACCTTTATCTCTTTACTCCAAAGTCCAGACTTCTAAATCTGATTTGTGTCACACAGCTCCACAATTCTGCCATTGTAGCTTGAAAATAGCCACAGAGTACATACAGACAAATGGGTATGTATGTATTCCAATGAAACTTGATTTATACAACAGGTAGGCCTGATTTGGTACACTGGCTATAGTTTTCAGTCCTTAGTATAAGTTCTAGTCCAGGCTTTCTTATTAAAAATCACAATAATAAGATAATAAAAATACCAATAGCTAACACTTATTAAGCGATTCAGGAAATATATTTGCTTCCTTCAACTTATCTCATTTAATAAACCGAATCACAGAATAGTTATGTCACTCAAGGTCATTGAGCTATTGCTTGTAAAGTTAGGTTTAAATCCAGGTCTGCTGACTTAGGCATTCCCTTGAGGCTTTGCAATTCAGACAGGAAATTCCTGCTCTCACTAAAATCAGACAACAGAGCTCAGGATCTAAAATAAGTGACTTAGGGTTCCCTTGATACAATTAGTTAGTCTGTCATCTTTGGTGACATGAAATCCAAAAAAATGGGGAAACATGATCTTTGTGTTCCTACAGGTTGGAGCATGGGGATGCCAGCTGCCTAGTACAAGCCCATCACTGCATGATGTGCCCTCAATGACGCAGGACTCTAGAGACAGGAGGCTCTGGGGGAAGTCTGTTTCCTCTCTTGGCATTTATACCTACTCTCTCTAGGCCATTATTGCTTTCTAATATGCAACATAAATATTTTCCTGCTTTTGAATCTCTAATAAAAAATGTATTTAAATTGAATTATGCAAAAATCATACAAGCCAAAGTTACAAACATTATATCAGACAGAATAAGATAACAACAGTGCAATTCAAAGATGTGCAAACCTGCACCCTGGGCCACAGTTCTATCTCATTCTACCTCACCTTCAGGGAGTGTATGTCTGGTGTCAGCAGCAATCCCATACAGCAGGCAAGGCAACCAGACAGAGTTTTTCTGGACTGGGCATGTGTGTTACCCTCATGGTGCTTCAGAAGGATGCTGTCACTAAGGCTACCATACTAGAATCCTGGCCTCAGGAATGTGGCTTGATGGCAAACTGATCATTTTAGACAGGCATGACTGATTTTTTCAATGAAATAATGGTCTGTATTCAAAGCTTCCCTTAACATAGAGAAAGTATACAGATTAATTTCCAACATTACAAGAATCAAATCACTTCCCTCTGATTTTCTTCCCTTGGCAAACCCTGTTGCTTACTCCACAGACTCCATAGGGAAGGTAACATCCTGAGACCTTAGGATCTTCAGGTTGCTTTCATTGCTATTGGGATAAGCCAGAGCTGTGTAAAATATGGTACTATGAGAAAGGGGAGAAGGTGGAAGAAAGATAAGGGAGAATGAGCAAAATAACACCTTTGACTAGGTTATAAAAATAAGTGGTAGGGATAGGAGAAAATGGGAGCTGGTATTCGAAAGTATAGAGTTTCAGTTTTGCAAGGTGAAAATGTTCTCGAGATCTGTTGCACGACAATGCAAATATATCGCTCTTTACCAATACTGAACTCTACCCTTAAAAATGGTTAAGATGGTAAATGTTATGTTGTGCGTTCTTTACAAGAATTTCAAAGAAGAAGAATAAGAAGTGTTCAAATGCCAGTTCCATGACTATCTGTGTGAGACTGAGGATACTTAGGAGCCTAGTTTTCCTCATTGGTAAAATCGGGGTTATGATTCCTAACTCATTACATAAGATTAAATGAGATATAGTACATACAGTGTCAACAGTACTTCCTACTAGTAGAATCTCAATAAAAGCTAGTGCTCTTTTCCATGTCTATCACTCATCCCCAACACTTTGCCCGTTGCTTGGGTAGCAGATTTTATCTTTTTATGGGATATTTTTCCAGGAACATTAAAAATACTCTGAGTAGTACCTAGTTCTGGGTGCTGAGAGGAGTAGTGACAGAATGTCAAGAGTGCCCCCCATGTAGCCTTCTGGGTGAGAGACAAGAAAGGAAGTGTGTGAGCGTACAGTAACATACACAATCACACACTCACACAAATCAGTTAAACAGAGTGCAACACAGGTACATTAACAATTACCAAACCCAGAACCTTAGACAATCAGTACTCCAGATGTTTACAGAACTGAGAGAGCACAGTGTAAGCTGGATCAGTGCTTTTCAAACTTGAATGTGCAATCAAATTCCCTGGGGAGCTTGTTAGAATGCAGATTCTGATTTCGTAGATCTGGGGGTGGGGCCTGAGATTCTGTATTTCTAATAGGTTTCTGGTCTATTTTGTTTATTCATGCATTTATGCATTTGTTCACTATTGACTCTGTCATGTACCATGTATTTTACTATAAATGAGGAATAAAACAATTATGAAAATATAGCCTTTCTTTCAAAAAATATAACAGACAGGTAAAGTAAAGATTAAAATACAGAATTGTAAGTGGTGGAAATATTCCCAGGGTTCTATCGGGGCCCAGAGGCATAAGATACAGATTGATTGCTTTATGATGAATGGATAAGAGTTTAAGGGCAGTTCGGGCAGGAGGAAGGGCATGTATGAAGACCAGGGAGTGTTCAATAGCATTTTTAAGATTGTCATGATAGGACCAAAGCAAAGGGACGGGGAAGAAGAGTGGAGAGAGAGAAAGAGCTGGACAGTGGTCAGTGGCCAAGTTGTGAAGATTCTTGTGTGTGCCAAGCCAAGGTGCTGACACAACATTCTGAAAGCTAAAGCAACCTGTGGAAGGAAATCCAGAGGGAGCTCAGAGGGTTCCATCTCAAGATGGTGTGTTCTCAGCCTTGATCTTTCTATAAGTGACTATACCAGCCCTTGTCTAGGACCTAAGCTCTTGACTATATTTTACCTGATTTAGTGCCTACCTCTTTCTTCTACCCCAAACATGTGAGCCACATTTCTTCTACTCTATGGTTTTCTTTAGAAGAGGTTAGTAATGCACAATGAAACAAAACTAATTTGTCCAAAGCAGGGCCCTTCAGAAGTTAAGAGAAGTTCCAACAACCTTGAGTATTCGAGTCTCATGATTTATTTAAAAGACAAAATAGGCCAGAATAAAGTGATGATGTTTACAGAATATTTTAAATATTTTCATTAAATAAATGAAAACTTTTGTCACAGTAGGTATGTTGCAAGAGAGTATTATTTTAAAGATAATTATCATTTTATAAATATTAAAGTACATTGGAACCAGAATAGGGCATAAGATTAATGCCTGCTTTTAATTCTGTATCTTTGTGGTATCATATATATAAACTAATTTATAAGCAAGAAAAGTGAAAATGTGAAGACTTTTATAAATGTGAGGCTGGCTGTGACCGTCCTTGCCCCTTTTCTCCCTCCCTACCCACCTAACAGGCCCTGATCTAGGAACTTGGAGATTCTGTTTTTCTTTTCTAATTATTGGAGAAAGCACTACAACGCACAGAGCACTAGATTTCATAAAGAAAAGCAACTGAAGGGTAGGCAAGGTGACCAAGGACCAAATATTAGTGACTTTTAAAGACCACCTTGAGAGCCAAAGAACCTGCTGTGTTGCTCCAACCTGATGCCAACATGGACACATGCAGCAAAATGACAAAAACCACTGCAGAGGAAACAGGAGACAGACTGGCGGGTCCTCTGTTATCACCTCTCTTTTTCTGTTGTTGTTGGCTTAGTGGAAGATTTCCTAATTTGAAAAGACAATTAATTTTTGAGACAATGAAACACAAATGAATGTGCAAAGAAAAGGCATATCTGGCTAGGCATGGTGGCTCACGCCTATAATCCCAGCACTTTGGGAGGCCGAGGTGGGCGGATTATGAGCTCAAGAGATCAAGACCATCCTGGCCAACATGGTGAAACCCTGTCTCTATTAAAAATACAAAAATTAGCTGGTCATGGTGGCACACGCCTGTAGTCCCAGCTACTCATGAGGCTGAGGCAGGAGAATCACTTGAACCCGGGAGGTGGAGGTTGCAGTGAGCCGAGATTGCACCACTGCACTCCAGCCTGGTGACAGAGCAAGACTCCATCTCAAAAAAAAAGAAAAAAGAAAAGAAAGAAAAGAAAAGGCGTATCTGCCAGCCAAGAATCAGTTTTCGGCTTAAAACACAATCATACAGACCAAATTTAGCTCCTGTTCCCTGAACCAGTGGCAAAAGCAGCTAGTGCATGTGCCCAGAAAGCCACATGCAGCATGTTTACCTCACTCTCCCGCTCTGTGCTGCTTTACTGGTTCTACACGTTAGGATTGCAGATCCTTATAGGAGTAGCTTCTTCACTTTAATGATTTCTTAAGAAAAAAATAAAACAAGATCTAGATCATAGACTCCCATCAAAGAGCTTACTGGGAGAAACAGCTGTATTATGAATTATGAAGATTATAGGGGCATACAACAAGGGCAAAAATTAAACTATTATCTCGTTACTTTGATAAATTAAAATTGCCAGGCCTAGGCAAAGATCTGACTGGACAGAGTGAATTTTGGAGTGAAATTTTATGGTTATGTCTTTCAAAAGCCATGTAAATCAGCAAGCGTAAAGCTGACAGGACCTTGCAGGCTTCAGCAAGAACACACTGTCCCTCTCATTTATTTAAAAGAATGCTGCCCTGCTCAAAGGCCTGCAGTGAGCCATGCCAATGTGGTTTGGCTGGACTGTGAGTGTTTGATGCAGTCTGATGTGAGGGTGGGGGTGGCGCAGAGAACGTTGAAATCAAAGAGGATTCTGCTCTGTAGAGACAAAGGAGCCACAGAGACATAGATGTGGATCTGGGAAATATACCTTTTGCTACTCGTTCAATTTTAGAAAGGGGGTTTCTGGCATGGCTGAGCAAAACTTAAACATCTTCCCCTGAGAATTACAGGAATTACAGGACCTGACAAAGCTATAAAGATTGAAGTAAGTTAAATTGACTACTTTCACCAGTCTATGATTAAATGCCCTATATAGGATGTAGAGACAGGAGTCTGGTTCAGAAGAGGAAGGGGAGGGTGGAAACTGGTTGCAGTGAGAACTGAGCCTGTGGACTATGAAAATGTCAGAGCGGAAGGGGCTTTAGAGTGAATCTGGTTACCCTCATTTTATAGATGCCTTGAAAGCCGTGCTTGCTTCTGCTCCGTCTCTTGACCTTTGCTTCTATTAGCCCTGACCAGCCTGCCGAAGGGACAGAGACCACAGGCACAGAGCTGAGGTGTGCCAGCTGAGGCCATCTGAAACATGGGAGAGAGAGATGGCTATGGTCAAATAAATGCTCAGCCAGGCCTGACCCAGATCAATAGAACCCACCAGCTCACTGTGAACTTGAGAACAGCAAGAATGGCTGCTGTTTTAAGCCTCTAAGTTTTGAGGGTGGTTGTTTGCAGCATTCTTGTGGCAACACTCGGCTAGTCAGTGGTGCTATAATGAGAGGTTGGTCACTGAGAGGAGAAAGAGGGAGCAGGATAATCCCTGGCATGGTAGGTCTTGCAGTTTCCATCATGGGGTATGGTGGCCAATTTAAGAATGAAACTATGTCCTGGAAACAGATCCCGGAAAAGTCTCCTCACCGTGATTGTGGCATTGTGCGGTCTAAATGCCAGACAACCCTGAAGGGTTTATATCATCACTTTCTAAAGTAGAAATGATCCTGGGGCTCTTCCAATTCTGATTTTAAAGAAAAGGAAGCAGAGGCTGCGCAGTGTTAAGGCAGGACCAGCTGCATAAGTTAATGGACCAGACACAAAACAAAACTGTGGAGTCCCTTGTTAAAAAATTACTAAGATGGTGACAGCAGGGCATTAAACTAAGCACAAATCCCTTTTAAGTATGGGACTCTGTGAGACCGCACAGATTTTATGCCCATGAAGCTGGCCCAGATTTAGGTCATTTGTCCAAGGATATCACTTCAGAAGATTCATCTGTCAGGCTAACCTTTACCCAGAAATGTAACCTGGTATATTTGTTAACTGCTAGTTCAAGAAGCAGAGCAAGAACCTAAGGCCTCTAGTTCCCACTCCAGTGATTCTTCTTTATTTTTGCTTTTGACAGACCTATAGGAAGAAAATCTGAACCAGAAACAATACGGCAGACTTGGGATCTGACCCACAGAGGGAAGAACTTATCATTCTTCACGGGGCACATGGAAGCATGAGAATTTGGGTTCAAGCAAGTAAATTCTAAATTAGAACCCACACATAAAGTGTTTGCAATGTCCAGTTATAGCTCTATGATATTTTCTTTGTGAAAGTTGATTGTTCTTCCTTACAGTAAATTACTTGAATTGTCTGTCTCTTCACTTAACTATTTCTTTTTGTCTTTCTTTGCTGTCTTTTTTTTTTTTTTGGTAAGTAAAATATTTTCAGGGACTAAATAACAGGGTGTTTTTTTTTTGCTTTGTTTCTCCTAAGTTTTGTCTGACTTATGACATTAATAATTATCCAAAATCTCTGATTTCTTACCTTTTCTATAGAATGCTAGAAAAATGACAGCTCAATATGTACATTACCCCACCCCTAACCACCTTCGTCACTACTTTGAACACTCTTCTCTCACCCAACACTGCAGTTAAATATGACTGGAATCCTTGTTTCTATAGTAAACCAATCTACTTTATTTTATGGATGATTAATTTAAAAAATTAAACTCGGGGCTTCCTTCAGGTTTTCTTAGGTTTTTCCCACTGGCGTATAATGGAAAATTCAAAAAGGGCCTCTTAGGTAACAGAGACAAGTTTGCAGATATTTTTATTAAATTTCTTTAGAAAAGACAAGGTTTCTGTGACCTCCTTTTTTTGAGACAACGAAAGTGACAAGACAAGATCTTAAATAATAAAGTTAAAGCCATCGGTAAAGGCAAAAGTCAAAGACGTGAAACATCTGTGAGAACACACGTAAAAGCTAGTGGGGATATCTTGAGGAACAGAGTTCAGTTTTGCATCAAAGGTCAGACCAACTGAACACCAAGGCTTGATGCCAGCCAGAGTCTTGCTGTGTAGAGGCTAGTTGCTTTCTGCACAGACACTGATTCTTGCTTTAAAGATTACTTGTTAACTCACTAAACACATCCAGCCCACCTACCTGCATCATTCCTTTGTCAAGGTTCCCATCTACCTGGCCCAGCTGCAGACGAAGGTCAGGTTCTCAGGGTATTTTGCCCCTCCCCACTTCTTCTCTTTTCCAAATCACTATTCTGAATTTACAGTTGGCCAATGACCTCTAACTGGATTAATAAAATGTCTAATTTAGTTTGGAACATTGAGCTTCTGTTTCACTTTGGCTTGTTCAGGTTTTTATTAAATCAGAATAAATTTTCATAGTCCCTATGGAAATGCCAGCCTTCTCCACTAAGTTGGCAAAACATTTCCATTTCCAAAGAAGTATGAAAACCTGTTTCCAGCCAGGCATGGTGGCTCACACCTGTAATCCCAGCACCTTGGAAGGCTGAGGCTGGCGGATCACGAGGTCAGGAGATCGAGACCATCCTGGCCAACACGGTGAAACCCTGTCTCTACTAAAAATACAAAAAATTAGCTGGGTGTGGTGGCATGTGCCTGTAATCCCAGCTACTAGGGAGGCTGAGGCAGGAGACTCACTTGAACCAGGAAGGTAGAGGTTGCAGTTAGCCAAGATTGCGCCACTGCACTCCAGCCTGTCGACAGAATGAGACTCCATCTCAAACACCCCCCTCAAGCCCCACCCCCCAACAAAAAAAAAAACCCTGTTTCCAGAGAAGGTCCTGTAGTGGTGAGGACTGATGAAAGAAACATGGTCTTAATAATCATGACAACCTGCCCTAGTTTTTATCTTTTAGGTATGGTTTGTCTTCTGCTACTTGGTGTTTCTACCCAATCTATTTTTTATCTGTTTCCCACTTTTCTCTTGTGTATTTCAGCCCAAACACCAAAGCTGTGATCCATTTTTAGTTTCCAAGGTCACATTGGCACAGAAATCTTTCTGCAGGCATCCCTTGAGGAAAACACCAAACTACAACTTTCTGCCCTTAAGCTAAAGGCTGTATAAGCCTCTAGCTTCTTGCCTTCTGCTCAATTGGGGATTTTTCTCTTCCTTTTTTACTCACTCTTTTCCCATTTCCTTCTCTTAGCACCAGGTACCCTAGATTCCTTTCTCTTGCTCTCTCCTGCTTTCTTTCATTTGACCCTGAAAACCAAAATGCTGATAAGCTCCCTTCCTTTGCCTCATTAAAAAATTGCCATAAAATTTATAGCTGGCTTAGTCCAGCCGTCACTGATCTTCTTGATTTAGTTACTGCCAAGAAGTGTTTTATGATTATCCACTGACTTATTTACAACAAACCTAATGAAGTCCTTGGTGTTTAGGAGCCTGTATAGATATTATTTGTTTGGAAAAAAGGGGGGGTACTTAGATACTTGAAGTTCTCTGTGTAGGCTGGGGTGGTTTGGGTTGTTTTGCTTATGCATTTCAAATGGAAAGGCATAACCCCAAGCCTTCATATGTAATAACATAGAATCATTTTGCTGCTGTGTGGCAAATGTATACAGCCCTGAGACAGCACAGGAAATTTTCCAATACTTCCCTAAGCATTAGTTTCAGGAGGTCATTTGTGAGGCCAGTAAGAGAAAACAAATTGTGTTGGTCATGATAAAATTGTCCATTGGTGGAAACTGTTTGAATATCTCAATGTGGTGAGGTTAATGGATTATACAAAAGTGATTTAGAGGCTGATGTAATAACCACCTGTTTTGAGTCTGCTATTTGAAAGATAGGTCAGGGCAGAAATAAATTAAATGTTTGCAACATTGGAATTGTGTTGATTGTTCAGTAGTGTATTTAGAATATGTGAAAGGGATCTGTTCCCCCTGTAATCCCTGATACTGTTGTTGGTCACAACATAAATGTAAGGTGTTCAGTAGTACCAAAGTTCTTTAACGGGTGATGCTGTGTCCTGAGTAAAATAGTGTTATTACTTGGAACAGATCCATAAAGAAGAGTTGTAATGCATGTTTCCAAAGAGAAAGCCTGACTGTATTTTTTGGGAAGTGAACCCTAAAACAATGGTGCCAGGAATTACTCGAACACCTCATTGTTGTAGAAGAAATCTGATGTCTGAGGAACAGTTGTAATAATCTGCCTTCTCCTTGCTTCCCCCAACCTGACTAAGGATTGATTTAGGGTCTGGGGTGGTGGCAATAAAGATTAAGCGTCTGCAACTGCACTACTGATTACTATATGTTCCTTTGCTGAGGCCACTGCTATTTTCTAAAGAGTTGCTAGTGGAGAAGAGCCTGGTGGTGAAGGAAGAAAAATAAAGACTCACTTGTTTAAGTTTAAAGTGTACTTCACCCAATAGTACAGAAGCCAGAAAAAGGAGTGATCATAGCAGGCAAATCTTACACAGCACTGTTAGAGAAGTGCCACTTGATAAGTCAGGAACTGTGGTTGCATAAACCATGTATAAACCGAGGCCTCACACGACCCAACCTCTACATAATGCTCCATGAAAAAGCACAGTCCAGAAACCAAAGTCATTACAACTGAAACCTGCTCTTTACTTTGATCTCTTAAAAATTATGATAGTAGATCCATTTACAATCCATGGTAAAACACCTTTCAACACCTTTTTTTAGAGACAAGGTCTCACTCTGTTGCCCAGGCTGGAATGCAGTGGCATGATTGTAACTCACTGCAACTGCAAACTCTTGGTTTCAAGCAATCCTCCCACCTCAGCCTCGGAAAGTGCTGAGATTACAGGCATGTGCCACCATGCCCTGGTTCCCAAACTGCCTTTGCTTCCTTTCTTGTTTCTCAGACTCCAAAGCTGCTCCAGAGACTCTCACATGCCAAATCCTACAAAACTTTCTCACAGAACTTGTGGCCCATGTGGGCTTTTGTTCTTTACCCAACTTCTTCAGCTTGCAGGTCTACACTGCCCTACTGTTTTTGTTTGCTTTTGCCTTGTTTTTTTCTGTCCTTTTGTTTTGTTTTCTTGAACATGGTCTGCCTATTCTTACAAAAAGCTTAGGAATTAGTTTGGCAAAATTGTCTTAGAGGGCAAGGCAAGGGCAAATGAAGAATCTGAGTAGACAAAGACAAAGTCCTCTTATTAGGCGGAGTTTGGGCAGGAGTCTCAAATTACTGCCATGTTAAGAGATTTTGTCCCTTAATACTGTCACAATTAATAGTAAAAGCTAACATTTATTAGTATTTAACACATTGCATTCATTTAAGTTATGTCCTAATAACTAATTTTAGCTCACAAATTTGTAATATCACCATATGAATAAGGAAGGTGTAGTTTAGAGAAGTTGAGTGATTTGCCCAAGGTTACATGGCTGGTTAACGGCAGAACTAGGACTTCTCAGCCTCAGACTCTTTCCAAAGCCCACTTTTTTTTCTTTTCTTTTCTTTCTTTTTTTTTTTTTTTTTTGAGATAGGGTCTTCCTCTGTCACCTAGGCTGGAGTGCAGTGGCATAATCTTGGCTTACTGCAACCTCTGACCCCTGGGTTCCAGCAATTCTCCTGCCTCACACACCCAAGTAGCTGGGATTACAGGTTCGCACCACCACACCTGGTTCATTTTTGTATTTTTAGTAGAGATGGGGCTTCACCATATTGGCCAGGCTGGTCTTGAACTCTCGGCCTCAAGTGATCTTCCCGCCTCCACCTCCCAAAGTACTAGGATTACAGGCGTGAGCCACTGTGCCCGACCTCAAAGCCCACATTCTTAATCATCATAACTTTTAGATATCAGCATTCTCCAGTGGCTGAGGTTACACTGAGAATAAAGTGATCATTGAGACACACTAATACTGTTCAGATATAATAAATATAATCATCTCTATCCTTTCACAACACTTTCTTTTTACATAACTTTTCAGCTAAATGTACCATTTTTGACCCATATCTGTATTAACATACTGATTACCAAATGTTGGACACTTGTCTACAAATTAGTACTAAAATTTTCTAAGTAGAAATGCTTGCGATTTGGAGGGGAAATTCAATTTTTAAATTTCTCTCTCTTATTTTTTATTATTTTATTTTTATTACCTTTTGCACCCAAAAGATCAGAGGAAATTCTATGGTTCACAGTTATAATTTTGAGACTGTTTCTTCCTCTCCACTCTATCTCATCTGTGAAGCTGGAGGGAGGAAGGATTTAGGAGAGAGATTAGGAGCTCATCAGAGCATGACAGTCATGAGTGGTACCCAGAGTGTGAGAATGACCTCTAAACACAGTTGCCAGCTCCACTGTCAAAAATGCCACCTCAAAAATTTTTCTTTGCATAAATTTCTACTCTTTGAACAAATTTCCCTTTTGGTATAAATGTTTCCTGCTATCTTTGTATCCTGATTGAAAGTGAAATGCTATGCCTCTGATGAGATTCATCACTACCCTTTGGAAGATAGGCCCCAAATCACACTTCCCACTTTTCTCTTTTTGGCATATGCCTTCAACTTGGAGTATACGCCTTGAGTCACTTTCGCTTTCAGCATCTGGAAGCTGTGTTAAGTCTCCTGACTCTGACCATCTTCAAGTCTCTTGACTCATGAATCATGTGTCAACTCCCTTGGCTGCTGGTCAGTTCACTTTCTGTTAAAATTTGAGCTTGAGTTAGTTATTTGAAGGACATGGAAACTCAGAGCAAAAAATGAGGCAGAATGAAGGGCTCTGACCTAACATCTGGAGGCCTTGACCTTCTGGGTTAAAACAAACACTGGAGCTACAAAAGAATCATTCTCTCACCTGACCCCAATTCCTTGACCCTGTTACAGAAAAGGTTTATGTAATTATTGCAACACATCTACATATCCCTATGTAGATAGAAAACAATAATACATCTTATACATACATATAGTATTCATTTTTCACATGTAAGTAGGTGTTATAATCAATATGATACAAATGATTTTAATAACATTAACCAAATTTATTTGACAGTATGTATTTTCTTATTCAATATGTAAATATAGGCAAGAGATTTTACTATCATGAGACATTTATGAATTCTTAGAAAGGAATTCTCACTTTTTAAAAACAACTAGGAATTGCTAATGTAAATAACGGTGGTTCCCTGTGGTCAGCAAAATGGAAAGAAACATGAAAGGGGTCCGAAATATGAAGGCACTTACAGACACACACACACACACACACACACACACACACAAGCTGGAGGTCTCTACCCAAAGTTATCAATTTCTTTCAGGAAATTGGCTGACACATCCTTGCTTTACCTTGGAGCTATGGGAGGTAGCTCTTGATTTAGTTGCTTGATTTGGCATGGGTGTTAAAGAACCCCATGTCAGCAAACTCACAGGAAGAACTTATCATTTCTACTGGTATTCTGTCTAAGCTTCAAAATGGCACAACACTCAGCTCTCCTGGTGTATTATAGTCTTTGATAGTTTCCTGAGGAGAAATCGTAGATGATTATGAGTCAATGTGTAAAGAGATAAATAAAGGGCTATCTTCAACTGTAAAACTTCTGCTTCTAGCTGATAATTAAAATGGAATATCCGAAGAGCCCACTGGGTAAGTTGTTTAGTTGGTTTTAACAGTCCCAAGTCCATCTCTCCTTCTTCTGCTAACAAGACCTCAATTTTCCTTTAGAGAATCGTCCATACTCATTGCTAGGCATGTGGCCCAGACCTAGTCCCAAAATTGCTGCTGGAATTACTGGGAAGGAAGTGAACTCCTCCAGATGAGGTTTTGAAACTGGTTAGAAAACGGTTTGGCTTGTGATCACTTTTGCCATTACTGGAGAGAGCCTGCCTAAGAATAAGTCAGCACAGGGGACCGCTGCCCAGCAAATAGAGATAGAGTCCAAAGAAACCATTTGAACATCTGATCTAAATATTCCTGAGTCTAACTTTTGAGTTATGTGAGTCAATCAAGTTTCCTTTGTTGCTTACAGGCTTGAATTATGGTGTTGTTACTGGCACCATTAAAAAAGCCTAACTGGCCCAGCACTTTGGGAGGCGGAGGCTAGTGGATCATGTGGTCAGGAGTTCGAGACCAGCCTAGGCAATATGGTGAAAACTGTCTCTACTAAAAATACAAAAATTAGCCAGGTGCGGTGGCACGTGCCCATGGTTTCAGTTACTTGGGAGGCCGAGGCAAGAGAATTGCTTGAGCCTGAGAGGCACAGGTCACAGTGAGCAGAGACTGCGCCACTGCATTCCAGCCTGGGTGACAGAGTGAGACCGTGTCTCAAAAAACAAAAACAAACAAAACCTAATTAATACAGAGTTGTTCTTTTGTCCTTCAGCCTCCAGTGGAATTTACCAACATCTTTGCATTGTTTCTTTCCACATTCCATCCTCTCACAGCAAAACTGCCACAGCCTCACTTTCTTATGGACCTTCACAGTGTGGAGCAGGACATTTTCTGGACGTTTTCTCTTGCAAACCAGCTGACTTTTAGGCACAAGGCAGTCTCCGCCGCTGAGCAGGTCTAAGAAAAGGTGGGGATAAGAAGAGACCCTGTGATTCTCCTAGGGATCTTGGCTCTCAGAAAGCACTGAAAATTCATCTCAGACCAGAGTGTTCTAAAACGCAAACTGAAGCTTTCTTTTCAACTGGCAATAAACAGTGCTTGATGCACTGCAGTATACAAGGGTTGCCAGTTTTTTTGATAGAGCAGCCCAGTAGCCCAGCTGAGGATTTTGTGAAGAGGGAGGATTGTAATAGTATTGTTTTATGGAGATGGGGTCTTTTGATGATGACCCTGTGATTTTGCTTCAGTTCCCTTTTTTCTGTGCTTTTTGTCATTCTTGTTCTCCCGACTGTGTTCCTTTCCATTATCGCTCTTTTCTTTGTTTGAAATTGGACCCACAGAAATGAGCCCGTAATCGGGGGACATGAGAATCCCTAAATTGCTCTCATTTTGATTTTCTACTTTGTTAATATTTCAGTATATGAAACACCAATGAGACATTTTAGATCACTGGCCCTTCAACTTAGTCTTGCTACTATCTAACCTACTGCATGGAAAATTTGGGTATGCATCATAGCATCTAAAATCGACATTTCTAAATCTGTTTGTGGTCCATTATATAGAAAATTGCTTCAGTCTCACTAGTACTTGAGAAACCTTCATCATACATCATTCCAACATCCCAGAAAAAGCAGCAAGTGGGAAGATTTGTATGCAAGGGAAATAGGGGAACAGGAATACAGTATTGCAACCCATTGATAAAGATGAAACTGACTTCCTTAGCTTAATTGGACTTGACTCATCCTTGATTTTTGTGTCTCTTTGTGCTGCTTAATATATAACCAAATATATATAACTGCGTGAGGTAGCTGTTCCTCAGTGAACTTTGCATTAGAGTAAAAAAAGCCTGAAATTAAAGTCTTTATAATACAATGAAATCCCCCCTCGAAGTATATGCAGAAACTTTCAGTAATTTTTTAAAAATAACACTTCAAGTATATTGAGCACATCCTATGTGCCAAGTGTTTTATTATACATATGTTACCTCATTTGATCTCAGTACCTGAGACAGGAACAATTAGTCCCCTCAGTTTTCTTTTTTTTCCTTTCTTTCTTCTTCTTCTTCTTTTTTATTTTGTTTTATTTATTTTTAGTGATGGGAGCTTGCTTTGTTGCCCAGGCTGGAGTGCAGTGGCTATTCACAGGCGTGATCACAGCATACTGCAGCCTTGAACTTCTGGCTTCAAGCTCCTCCCACTTCAGCCTCCTCAATAGTTGGGACGATAGTCACATGCCGTCTCACCCAGCTTTACTCATTTTATAAGTGAAAAAATTGAGGGCCACAGAGACCAAACAACCTATTCAGAGCCAAGAGCAAGGTCTGTCTCAATCCCGAGACCAAGCTTCTAAAAGCTACAGAGACGTTGGAAAGAGGGAAGGAAAAAATTCCACATTCTATAATTTTACGGATTTTTTAAGAACCCCTAAAGTGAAGAGTTGGTGAGAGAGAGAACAAGGCAAGGCCGCTTCCTATTTGCTGGTTTCAGATCATTCAGGGGCAATGGGCCAGGAGAAAATAAATAAAAAAAGACTGGGTCTTGGACTTGGATGCCCTAAGGTGAGCATCTTTGCAGCAATTTGTGGTTAGCAGTGGCTTATTTCCTTACTGATGGCTTGACAATACCTGGAGCCAAAAACATCCTGGACTCTCTCCAGCTCCCTCATACTGTATACTCCAACCACGATGGATTTTCAGTACCTGGGGCTTAGTCTTCTTTCTTTCACTTACAGGCCTTTAGACATTCTTTCCTTCTTTCCTTCTACCCAGCATATTTACTCATCTCCTTTTCCCTTTCTCCAGGATAAATCTTGCTCCGCCTTCAAATCCAAGTTTAAATGATCTTTTCTCCTTGAAGTTCTTATGCTACCCCTGAACTAATTCAACTTTTTTTTTTTTTTGGTACATTCACCTATGGTATTGTTTTGCTTTTATCCTATGTACTAAATTCTAAGATCCTACAGTACCCCTTGCAGACTCTGGTGGAGAACTTACAGCATTACCTGTATTGTATGTTTAATGCCTGGTTTCCTCCCTGGATTGGAAGCTCTTTTGAGGCAAGAACTGTGGTTTTGGTTTACCATTAATTTCCTGGGCCTAATTTAATATCTGGGACATAGTATGCACTTAATAATTATTAAATAAACCAACAAATAAATGAAAGAAATAGCTCAAGTTAAAGTCACTGTCACTGAATATTAGAATGGAATAATAACCAGTTATCAAAGTAAATGTGACCTGGTGAAACTAAAAATGACCACAGTAACATTATGCTTGACTTTAAGGATGAAACAGTGTGACATAATGCTTGGAAAGGGAAGATAACTATTTTGGATAACCTATAATTTAGAGAGAGTATAATGCAGGGTATATGAATTTTCATAAGTTAAAATAAGAAATACACTATATCATGACCCAGTACACACGTATACACATACCTAAAACATGTTTCTATATTACATGAAGTAAATTTTCATATTTATCTTTACTGTATGAAGCCTACTGATAATTTCTATTCTAATCTATTTTATACGTTTACTTCTATTTCATTAAATAATTCTGATAATGAACAACTAATTTGATCTTATGACTTTCTAATGGGCCTAAAGATCACCCTATGGTGAAGAGGAGAATGGATTCTAGAGTCAGAACTGCTGGGCTGGCTCTGCCACTTGCTGGTGGTTGCATCCAACATTGTGAAGCTGCATTGCCCCATCTACAAAATAGAAATGGTGTTGGTAACTACATCATAGAGTTGTTGTGAGGATTAAATGAGATAAGGAGTGGGAAGCACTTAGCACAATGTCTGGTACAAACTCCTCAACAAAAACTAGCTACTAGCAATTGCCAAACACTATATGAATGCTTCTTTGGCATCTGCCTGTATCCTCTGAAAAGTTCCATGATGTAGTATTATTATCCCCATTTTATAGTGAGGAAAGTGAGGTTCAGAGAGATTAAATGAATCATCCAAGGTCAAATGGTAAATAAATAGCAGAGCTGGGGTCCTCAAACCAGGCCTGATAGACTCTGAAACCTCAAAAACCTTTGTTTTTGTTTTTGTTTTTTTGAGATGGAGTCTCGCTCTGTCACCCAGGCTGGAGTGCAGTGGTGCAATCTCTGCTCACTTCAACATCCACCTTCCGGGTTCAAGCGATTCTCCTGCCTCAGCCTTGTGAGTAGCTGGGACTACAGGCACACACGACCATACCTGGCTAATTTTGTAATTTTAGTAGAGAAGGGGGTTTACCATATTGGTCAGGCTGGTCTCAGACTTCTGACCTCAGGTGATCCTTTTGCCTTGGCATCCCAAAGAGCTCGGATTACAGGCATGAGACAACTTGCCCAGCCTGAAACCTCTGATTTGTATAGGAAATAGGGGGGAATATTCAAAGAAGCTTTCATGGAAATGGCTGGACTAGAGGTAGCCTTTGAAAGATAAATGACTGGTATAGAAACATATACCCATGTAGCCAAATGCTATTATATATTGTTGAAAGAAGGCCGGGTTAGGATCGGCTACACCCAGGTCCTATCCTTGGCTCCACCATTTACCAGCTTAGAAACTGTGTGCAATTTTATTTAGCCTTCTTAAGCCTCAGTTTGCTCAGCTTTATGCTGTTGATAATACCAACACTACAGAGTTCTGTAAAGAATAATAAGCTATACGGAAAACATTTTTTCATTTTTTTGTTGTCTGACAAATAAGTGCTCAAAAAATAGAAGCTATTTTTATTAGATAGAATTTACTTATAGGAATGTGAGTCAGAACTTAATCTCTTACACAGGGCTTAATTAAATTTATAATTTGTAGGTTTTAATTGATGCAATTTGTAGTCATATTGAGAGCATGGGTAAAAATATACTGTACAAATGGATCTGGTAAGTTTTATTATTAATCATCTTGAGCAGCTCCAAATAGAATGATCATGAGTGGCATTGAGCTTGCAGCTATTGATTGCATTTCTAGTAGTCAAGTTTGTCCAACAGAATCTCTTCCAAGTTACTAGAATATTGCTGGCTTTCCTGGGTTAATGAAAAGTACATTTGCCTCACCTAGGAGCCATCAGATCTGTCCATCTGCCCTTTGACAGGTATTATAGAATATTGAATGACACTGGGGCCAGCTTGGCAGCATTGTTCATTTCCATCTCAGCTTAATTACTAACCCTGCTGCCTTCACATCAAGCCTTAGGGCTAGAAATGAATTGAATGCTGGAAATATAAAATTGACTTCCATTTATGCTCCCTCTCATTTCTACCACTGTGGATTTGAAGACAGAGAAAGCCAAATGTCTCGTTCCTTGTGGTACCTCTGAAGGTGTGTTTTACAACTTAACTAGGCACATTGCTTCAACCGCAATTCAACTGTGGTTACTGTGAAATCATCCAGTTTAATATTTCCCCTGGCAACTCCACAGTATGTTAGGTGGTTACTAAAACCCTGGACTTCAGAGGTGGAGCACAGCTGTGATTTTAACGGGTTCACTCACAGGTGGGGAGTGGCAATGGCAGAACTTGTAAAGTTGAGATGCCCTTTTGAGATTGTTAGCTGCCCAATTAACCCTGGGCAGACTCTGTCCTGCAAATGAATTACAGAGATGCAGAGAGAATAAATATTTTAGTCTCTTGGGAAATTAAAATACTCCTCAGACAGAAATACCAGAAGAATGGAAACTGTCAGAGAGGCAGTTTTACACAGATATATTTCCTTAAGTAGGGATATGCTTCCACATATCAAAGAAGGATTTGAGGAGTTTTAGTTTTTGTTGTGTTCAGTGATCTAGTGAAAAATGTTTTAGTAAAACATTTCCTTTCAAATCGTTTATTCACTAATCAGTAGCAACAAGAAAGCACTAAAGTAAGAGTCAGGAGAACTGAATTTGGGTTCTCACTCTATTGTAATGGTTTACACTTACTGGTTTTGGTCTTTTCCCCTCACTGGAAAAATTCAGACGTATCTCCGTAGAATACATAGTCCAGTGCTAAGATTATAGTCCAGTGCTAAGATTATAGTCCAGTTCTAAGATTATCTAATTGAGATCCTGAAAGTCTAATGCAATTAAGTTGAGACTTTTGGACTGGAATTAAATTCCATTAACATTTCTTTCTAACAGGAGAAACATTTTGCACTGTGCTAGGGGATTCTACCCACATAAGTTAGCATGTTACTTGTCAGATGAAAGAGCAACGAATGGAGTACTTCAGTAAGTATCCCTTCAAACAGTTTATCTGTTAATGAGTAGCAATAAGAATGAAAGTTAGAGTTCTCAAGATTCTCCCACATTATCCCACTTTATCCTCATAAAAACCCTAAAAGGTAAGTCATCATTCTAATTTAATAGAAGGAAAAAAACTAAGATTTAAAAAGAATTAGCTTTTTTCCCATGTTTACCTAAGTCATAAATGACAGAGATGGATCATGCTTTTTTGGAAAAAAAAATATAAGTAGAGAATTAATTTGGGCCAAGATTGAGGACTTCAGCCTGGGAGACATAGATTCAGGTTGCCCTGAATACACAGCCCCCATGTTTTTACTTTTACCCATCTGTGAACTGTTTATGCCAACAGTCATGATGATATTAGAAAGTTTTTTGTACTTTGCTACATACCCAAATGTTCATGGCCATATACATTTTGGATTAGCCAAAGCAGACCCTATTAATCTGTGAGACACAGACCTCTATGGAGGTGGTTGAAAGGTTATTTCTAAAAGCATTTGAATCCTTACGGACACTAAGCATTATCTGTTCACAAATTAAGTAATACCTCAAACATTCTATTCTAAACAGTTCTATTTTTCAAATATTTCAATACAATTGTGGCTATTAAAACAAATAATTACATAACAACATTACTGAATTAGTATTATATTTCTGTCAATACTGTATATATTTTCTCAATCAATGGATACTGAAAGTACAACTAATATTGCTTGGTGTCTGTGAAACTTTGAGTATCAAGCTCATTCCTGTAATCCCAGCACTTTGGGAGGCTGAGGTGGGTGGATCACTTGAGGTCAGGAGTTTGAGACCAGCCTGGCCAACATGGTGAAACCCTGTCTCTACTAAAAATACAAAAATTAGGCAGGCGTGGTGGCATGCACCTGTAGTCCCAGCCACTTGGGAGGCTGAAGCAGGAGAATCGCTTGAACCTGGGAGGCAGAGGTTGCAGTGAGCCAACATTGTGCCACTGTACTCCAGCCTGGGTGACAGAGCAAGACTCCATTTCAAAATAAATAAATAAATAAATAATCCTGTGAACTTCCTGCAGTTATGAATATCTTCATTTGGGTATTGGCTGCATAGCTATATACACTTGTTAAAATGCATTGAATTATGCACCTAAGACTTGATATGTTCCTATGCTGTTAGAAATTTTACCTCAGTTAGAAAAAAAAGGGATCTCAGGTACTTGGAATGTTGGCAGTCCAAATATACAGCAACTTCTCCGGTCCCAGTTAGACTTTCCCTTCTAGACAGTATTTGGGACAATAATGAGGTGCTCTTCTCCCGTTGCCGTCTGTGAGTTAAACTACTGAAAATTACCAGTGGGTAAAATTGGCTACTTGTTAGTGCAGACCAAGAAATTTCCATGCATGTGAGTCTGGAAAGCATTAAAACAGCTATACTGTTCCCAAAGGTGGTCAGGACATAGATCATGAAAGCAGAAAGAGAATGTGATTGCAACTTGGGAAATGGAATTTAATTGAATATTTGGAGAAAGAAGAGAGTCAATATAATGGATTAACTTCTGTGAGCAGAAGCAGGATAGCCAATTTGAAGCATAAAAAAGCAGTCTGAGAATTATGTAATAGTGTCCAGAGAAAGAATGTGCCAAATCTAGTTGATTCTAATTCAGGTGTTCTTGTAGGCAGCATTGTGGATCATAAGTCTTCATCTTGGTCCAGATAAAATAGGTCCAATTTAGCCAAGCTTCTTTGATTCTGAATCTTGAGGCTATCTTTTGTTTGCCGCTTTGGCTTCTCAAGTCAAATGCTTTTGGAAAGTAGGTGTCCTAGGTAGAATATGTTAATACTGTAGATACCTGCAAACGTCTATTAAAGTAGTTTTTCTGTATTACACCTCAGTCTCTTTTAAATTCAGTTACTGTAAGTCAGTTCCTCTGGGTCTGATCATTTCTAAAGACCTCAGTTTTAAGTTTGTGTGTCTGCAAGACTGTGATGACTCCTTGTATTAGCCAAAAAATATTGGTTTTCACAAGACAGAAATACAACTTAAACTTGCTTAAGCAGATGCAGAAACTGATTAGCTCACTTAAAAGTTCAAGGTTGGTACTACGTTTAGGCAAGCAGGATCCAGGAGTTTGAATAATTCCATTGCAGATGCTATTATCTCTATTGCTAGTCTCCGCTTTATCCTCCATTAGCCCTGTTTTTATTCAGGTTTTCCTTTGTCATGACAAAATGGTTGTCAGTAGATCTAAATCAGTCTTAAATTCTAAGACTTTCCAATGAGAAAAGAGAAAATCTCTATTTCCAACAGTTTCGTCAAAATCCTGGACCAATATCTAATTGCCTTGACTTGGATCAAGTGGCTAAGCCCAAACTAATCACTGGGATCAGGAAAATAGAATGTGATGATTGGGCAGAGACTTGGATCATAGGACTACACTGCAGCTGGAGAGTGGGATGGCCCCTCCTAGCCCATAAGGATGAAGAATGGGGGAGGGGTAGTTTCCAACTAGATAGCAGTAGTACTGATATCAGATCAAGGAACAATGGAGCCTAGGCAGAAAGCTGAAACAATAGCTATCCCTGACACCACCCAAAGTCACAATGGTCCCTGAGACTTTCCTGGGCTGTCGGCCAATGATCCCTGACTTATTTTTACCTTTTCCCTTTATTCCTTCCTTTTCTGCCAACCAACACAGTGGACTAAGAAAGTATCAGTGATCAGGGATTATAAATATCTTTATAAAAACCAACTTATTCTAAATTTAATTTAGAGAAGTAAATCAGATATGTAATGTAAAACTTGTACCATAAGGGCACAACCCCAATAGTTATTTTAAAATAATTGTGGATCTGCAGATAACAGAAAGATATTCTGAAACTAAAATAATAATTTTGGAGACATAGTCTTCTATTTTGGATTTTCTAGCCCCCTCCTCTAGTTCACTGAAAGTTACTGTAGTTGAGTGTTTGGTTGTTGGCAAGCAAACAAATAAATAAAGACTGCTTTGTGACAATAAATCATTCATCCCATTCTTCCCTTCTGCAACTACATACTAAGCAGCCACTGTGTTTCCAGAAGTGGTCCTAAAAAAGATGGTATTAAAAATCTATTTATGTGACTGTGAGCCAGAGATAACTAGAGATGGAACTGATTTTGGAGATCATTTTATCAATGTCCAACATGATATATTCATGATTAGATAGAAACGAAGGAAACTGGAATAACTCAACCCATATTTATTAAGCACATGCTATATAAGTTATTAAGTAAGGTCACAGAGATATACTATGATTATGGAAATATGAGTTGTTTGACACATAACGTGGGCACCTGTATTGATTTCCTATTGCTATTATAAGAAATTACCATAGACATAGTGGCTTAAAATACCAAGAATTAATTTTCTTACAGTTCTGGAAGTCAGAAGACTAAAATGAGTCTCACTGGGCTAAAATCAAGGTGTCAGCAGGGATGTATTCCCTTCTGGAGCCTCTGAGGAATAATCCATTTTCTTGCCTTTTCCAGCTTCTAGAGGCTACCCATATTCCTTGACTTTATTTTCTTTAATTGTTTTTAAATTAGTTTTGTGGGTACATAGTAGGTGTATATACTTATGGGATATATGAGGTGTTTTGATACAGGCACATAATGTGAAATAAGCACATCATGGAGAATGGGGTATCCATCCCCTCAAGCGTTTATCCTTTTAATTACAAACAATCCAATTATATACTCTTTAAGTTATTTTAAAATATACAATTAAGTTGTTATTGAATGTAGTCACTCTATTATGCTATCAAATAGTAGGTCTTATTCATTCCTTCTAAATTTTTTTGTACCCATTGAGCATCCCCAACTCCTCTACAATCCCCACTACCCTTCCTAGACTCTGGTAACCATCCTTCTGTTCTCTATGTCCATGACTTCAATTGATTTGATTTTTAGGTACCACAAATAAGTAAGAACATGTGATGTTTGTCTTTCTGTGCCTGGCTTATTTCACTTAACATAATGATCTTCCATTCCATCCATGTTGTTACAAGTGACAAGATCTTATTCTTTTTTATAGCTGAATAGTACTCCATTGTGTATATGTGCCACATTTTCTGTATCCATTCATCTGTTGATGGACGCTTAGCTTGCTTCCAAATCTTAGCAACTGTAAACACTGTTGTAACAAACATAGGAGTGTAGCTATCTCTTCCATGTACTGATTCTTTTTGGTATATATCTGGCAGTGGTATTGCTGGATCATTTGGTAGCTCAATTTTTGGTTTTCTTGATGAACCTCCAAACTGTTCTCCATAGTGGTTGTACTAATTTACATTCCTACCAAAGGAGTACAGGGTTCTGTTTTCTCCACATCCTCACCAACATTTGTTATTGCCTGTCTTTTGGATAAAAGCCATTTTAACTGGGATGAGATAATATCTCATTGTAGTTTTAATTTGCATTTCTCTGATGATCAATGATTCCTTGGCTTATTAAAGGCCATCTTTTGTCAAAGTCAGCAATGAATAGTCAACAAACATTTGCTGAATGAATGAATTTGGAGTCAGACAGACCTGGTTTCAAATCGTAGCTCTATTACTTGGCCTTGGGTAAGTTACTTATCTCTAAGTAAAATTATACATGAAATGGGTATAAAATGTCTATGGAATAAAGTTCTGAAATTTCTATGGACTTGAGTATATGATAATCATAACTAACATTCACTGAGTGCTCAGCATGTTGACATGATTTATATTTATTACTTCACTTGATTCTTACTGAACCCTAAAGGGTGGGTGATGTTTTTATGCTGTTTATAGATAAGGGACTGGGGCATAGAAACATTAAGCATCTTGCTCTAAATCATAGTAAATGGTGGAGCTAAAATTTACCTGGCATTCAGAGTAAGTATTCTTAACCACAATATTGCACATTACCCATAGTAAGGTAAATTCCAATTATGATGTCTGGTAAGTAATCAATGCTTAGTACATTGCAGGGCAGGATTGACAGCAATAAACCTAGGAGCAAGTAATGGGAAGTGATCCAGGCCAACAGTCTAGGAGCTGCTATTGGGAAGGTTTGAAACAAAATCCCAGATGTGGGGTAATACTCTAGTTCTTAGGTTAGTTTGACAGGAATAAAAATGAGCCTCCATCCTGGTAAACCTGCTGTGCAGTATAGATTATAAGCAAAAAGACTGTGGCACAGGGGACCAAAATAGGGTGCAGGTCCTGGAACTATGTCAGGAGTTAGAAATGAACTCAGAAACAAATGAACTCAGCAACTAAACTGTGGCTCATGGTTAGAAACACACTAGCAGGATACATGCCGTGATTCTGTGTCACCTGGAGAGCTCTGGCAGCAGGGAGTCAGCCTGGGAGATAACTGGGCTGCAGATGGGTATCAGGAGCCCATAGAACGAGAGTGACAAAAGGAGGGTGGGGCCAGGCATCAGACAAATGGTCCTAGCCATGTTTATTGACAACAGTAACTTGCTGTCTTAGTAATCGTGTGTGTGTGTGTGTGTGTGTGTGTGTGTGTGCATACATGTCTGTGGTGTCAATCTTCTAAAGTATAAGGAACTGTTTTTAGAAAGCATTCTTCATAGGTCTCCTCTAGATCCCTAAAATATTTCTACAGCTACATTATCAAGATGATTCTATGGAAAAATAAGCTTGTTTCTTGCAAGCAAGCAAACAACTAACAACAATAAAAACAATACTAAAAGAATAAATTTTTAAAAACCCTCTCTCAAGTCCATCATTGCAATAAAAGTAAGCTCTTTTAAAAACAGAAATTAGGTTTTAACCAAGTAGTTATTGAGACATTATCTGTAAAATATAAATGATCTTCCTAAAAATATAAAGATCTTTAAAATGTAAAAGATCTTCGTAACCTTTTGGTATATGAGAAAATAAATACAGCACCATACACAGTGACTAACCACAGGATATTCTTAGAAAAATACTGTGAGGAAATCAGATAACAAAAAGGGGATTTTTTCCCTTCATTTTCCCTTTTTTCTTTCTATTTTAAAATCCACAGTTCAAAAAGAAAAACCTGGCCTGGAGTTTGGAAAGAAGTACTGGATTCTTGTTCAGCCTATTTCTTCTTCTGTTGTCCTTCAAAGGAGACTGTGGGACTGGGATGATACAGCCAACATGAAGAACAGTTCCAATTCTTTTCAAGTTGTATCTGCTTCAAATTCACAGCACAATTAAATGCGCTCCTTGTGTATCTCACTAAAATTGAGGCTCTGTGGGTCTTGTGTTAGTTACCCATGAACTAGTTGTTAAGAAATGAGAAAAATCCAAATTCTGCTCTGTGATCCTTTTTGGCAAGTATGTTAAAATTTGTAGACCTGTTATTTCCTCTACAAACCAGACAGTTTGACTATATTCAAATTTTCAAAACTCCTGGCATTTCGGCAAGATGGTAAAGTTTTTATATTCAAAGGCTAAATATAGAGAACATGTCCACATATGGCAAATTATAATAAAGCAAGAATTATGCCAGCTTGAAACCTATGATCCATGAATTAAAAAAAAATTCTGCAGAAATGGTTGGGAGACTCCAAAAATAATAATAACAATGTTAATGAAGTACTAAAAATAAGATTATGGGTGGATATTTATAGTATCTTTCTCATTCCTTTACATGTCACCCCTTTTTTGAGGCCTGTCAAATTAACTATTAATTTTCCACCTCTTGGTGACAATGTAAAGCAATCTTGCTCAGACACTTGGGTCAATAGTAATAGAAATAATAATAATAGTAGTAGTAGCAGACCTTTCTTACCATATTGCAGGCACTGTCCAATCTTGCTTAATCCTTACCTTACATCTCCCCCACCCCCCACCAAAACATACTTTTTTATAGATGAGGAAACTGATGCCCAGAGCTACTAGCAACAGGTTAATGAGTGGTAGTCCTGAGAACGGAGTCTAGCTTGTTTGGTTTCAAAGCGATGCTCCTCCCATTATGCCATACGGCTCCAGCACCGGAAATGTGTCCTGAACCAGAGGGAAGGCAAGAACATACATAATCTGGAAATTGTAAAGGAGCATTAGGCTGCACACAGAACTAAAGCCCTTTAGTATGTGAAAGATTTCTAATTGCGCAAAAACACTGAGAGCCCAAGACTTTTCACTCACAAATCTGTAGCAAGTCCAAAGAGGCATGGAGCACCACAAAGCATTTTGAAATTCCTGTCTAGAGGATCTGTAATTAAGGACCATTCCGGTGTTAAACTTGCATCTGTCCTTTGCTGGTCTTTACTTATTAATACAGGATAGTCACTATTTTTATAAGGGCAGATCTGTTACTCTTGTTAGTTTGGTTTCTAGGGCCCTACCCTTCTCTTGGAGGTGTGTCCAGTGATGATCACCATATAATCTAAGGTGAAATTTTAGGTGGGTGAAGCAAAAATAGTGAAATGAGCACTGGATTTAGCTATTGGCCCAGGAGTGAAAGAGGGTTAGACTAAGAAATTGACCTTCCCCAACCCATTCAGTCACCCCCTGGACTGAATGGAAGGAACTAGCTTGTCATGTAAGGAACTAGCTTGGTCTACTCATAGAATGGGGCTAGATCCAAGGCTATAAATGAGAGAGAATGCCTGGCTGAGACTACACTAGGAGCTGTGCCTGATGGAGTAACCAAACTAAGCAGAAGTCCTTTAGAGGAAGTCCTTTAGAGGAAATTTGCTCTTCTTGGCCCTGGGCCCTGAGGGTTTCACATGATAATTAAGCCCTTTATTTGAAACATTAAGTCCTAAGAATTGCTTCTTCAGCCTATCTTCCTGGTTGGCTTCCCAAGTCACAGTTCCTTCATGCCATAACCCTGACAGAAGTTCAGATGTTTAGAGGTTCAGATGTTTTGAGCTATTTCTGGCATTAAAGTACATACATATACATGTATGTATCTATGTGTATATATGTAATTTCTCTCACTTATTTTTCTCTTTATCTCTACACACACACACATACACGCACATACACTCACATATGCATTAATACACATTGTTTTCTTTTAATGCTCATGCATATAAAAGCAACGAAGGAAGAAAGACCTAGAGGTAACATGGAGTCAAGGCTTCCAAGGTTGTTTTTTCACTAATTATGTGTGGTCTTTGGTAAGTCTCTCTGATAAGTGACATCTTAGTGTAGTACATTGTTATATGATTTAAAAGACTGGGTGTTGAAAAGTTAACTCAAGATCTGATAACCCTATTCTTCTATTGAGGATCCACTGTCAGTACCAAAGATCTGGGAAGTGAAGAGAAAAAAACCCTAATCCAGGACAGCTTTAGTTTTTCTTGGGGCTCATGATCAGTTTATTATTTCAGCTTGCCAAATAAAGCCCAAGAGGCATTTTTAAGCTTGGAAAATACAATTCAATAGGGAATATCATTACACAAAGTTGATAACTTTTTTGTCTTTTCCTTCTTTTTTTTTTTTCAGTGCACATGTGTGTGTGCATGCGTGAGTATGTGATTATAATCCTCTTGATTTAGTTGGGGCCCATCAGCAGCCTGTGGCTTTCCCCTCCCTCATCTTATATCATTTGTACCAGATGAGCAATTGCTACTTTACCGATAATTTCAAGCAGATGAGAGAAAAGGGTAGAAACAGCCTCAGAGAACACACAGCATTTTGCTTTAAAAATTCCTGCTCTCTATTTAGCTTTTAGCTAAGTCCTCTCTCCCTCTGAATATTTCCCACATGTAGGCAATTTTGCTTTTCTTTTCAGTTTTAAATGCCTCAAGTCAGCAAGAAAAGAAAAGTGTCTGGTATCGTCCTGAACAACTACCTGATATTACAGAGGTGAGATAAATTGTGATGCCACCAAATGTCCTATATATAAATGTATGGACATATATTATTTTCTAAAAACTGTATTTATACTGCATAATTTCTATCTTACTTTTTCATGAATAGTGCCTGTTCATTTTCTTATATCATTATATACACTTCAAGAAAACATCATTTCCAGTGGACTCCCAACAAGAGCATAAACTTTTGATGTCAGAAAAACAGGGCAGACATGACCTGGACGCTGGGATATGTAAGATGACCCTTGTCTTAGGAGACCACATGGACTTTATCACGTATTCAGTATGTGAGGAAGCTGAGCTTTCCCTGGGGAAACAAGAAAAAGAGTGGAAACCTAATGTTGTCCTATTTTTGTGCTTTACATTTATTATCCTACATAGTGCTCCCCCAAAACTTGGAAACTATTATTATCTCATTTTACATAGGAGGAAACTAGACTTAGAGAGGTGAAGATATCTTATACATAGATATTGGATTTGGGACCAGAATTGCCCTAGTCTAGACCTTAGTTCTTTCTATTTCACCATTCTGCTTCTCTGAGAGGTAAATGACATCTTAAAAATCAAGTCAGGTAAAATGCTTTATATGACTACATGAAGAAAAAAATTTAAATGTTATGAGTGGAATAGGACATTTGGTTCCTCAGAATCAGGGAGATAAATGCAATGTCCTTATGCTTCATGTTTAATTCCCTGAAGCTTAAAAGGGGAATCTTGAGGCCAAGTAGGGCAGTCTCTCTTTCCTTAGGTTGGGAATTAGGGAAAAATGAAAAAGGGTAGAGTGGGTGTGGAGATAATGGCAGCTCAGTCTAGGAGAAATGGAGCCTGTTCATCTCTACATGAACTAAGTACTAGCAGGGATTGAGCATTTTTGTATATCCTGCATCACTTTAAAAAAGTAGATCACTTTTAACAATATAGGATTGAAGACAGTAACAGAGGCCTAAGGGTCTTTTAATCTAGATCAGCTAAATGTCTTTGACAACATTTAATAAAGTTGGCAATGAAGTTCTGGATGCTGTTAATATTAAGTCATGATTTCTTAAAACATTTTTAAACATTTTATTTGCTTGGTTTGTATTTTTCCCTTTTGTCTCCTGACCAACTCTTTCTAGCTGGGCTTGACTTTCTGCCACCACCAAAGAGCAGGGCAAGTACTCAAGTAAGTAAGCTACTAAGAAGGCCAGCGACCCAAGCTACCAGGAAAATCAGCTCCCATCTCCACTCCAGGGATTCTACCATTCAATGACCGTGTCAGGTAGGGCAGGCAATTACAGACATCACTATATTCATGCCTCTCCTTCAGCTAATGGAAAACAGGCAAGGATGATGCCCAAGAAGGTCTCAAACATGTTACTCAGGCATCATCTTTTATTCACAGCGCAAATGTTTTTAGTAACAGGGACCAACTCCCCTGAAACCTACTACAGCCTTCCTTCTCCTTTATCAAGCCTGTGTACCCAGTATAGGGTAGTGGAGGCTTGTTGTTCTTACTCACTAGCTCATTTTTGCCTACTTCTACTATCTTAATATATTTAATCATGCCAAAAAAGTCATAAAGTATTCTAAGCATAGATAACCACATGAATTATGCCTTTTATGTATAGAACCTAATATAAGGTATATTTCTCATTCATATTGCCTAGAATAACACTCTATCTCTATAGGATATGATCAATAACACCATTACCCTCTCCATTCACCCATCCCAAACTAAGGGGAAGGTCACTATGAGCCAGGGAAATCAGAGAAACACCAGGGGGCACAGGGCAAGGTCTGGAGTCAAGATAAAACTAGTAGCATTGGGGCAGTGTCTGAGGTGGGCTTTCTGTAATGAGAAAGGACAACTGTGACAGGGACTTCCTTTCTATTTGGGAATGTCCTTAGCAACCTATAGCTGCCTTGACCCACTGACCCCATCCCACCTACTCCTGTTCTTTTCCCTAAATGGCTCCTGCTGGCTGTAATGATAGCCTTGGCAGATGACAGGGTCAAGAGATGTACACAATTATACAGCCCTTCTTCACCCTTTTTGAGTTCTTACATAACCTCCTAGTCTCTCAGGATGAGCAGAAACATTCTGTCAAAACAAGAGGTATCAGAGAAGGAGGCAAAGAAGGGTTACAGGTCAGACTCTCTGGTTGCCTTGAGCCTTATCACTAATTTTTGTCATCTGGGAATTGTCTTAACTTCCTTCCTACCTAGCCTGCCCTGGCTCCAGAGGTATTCATATCTCTGTGCCCCAGACAGCAATTATAATGAGCTGAAGGCATGCAGGTCAAGGAAGAAGTGACAAGAGTAGCCTCATATAAGGACAAGCTATGAGAGAGATAGCAAAGGGCTTTCTTTACTCCAAAGCACCATTTTATTTCTAGTAAAAGGTCAGTTATTCAAATTCAACACCTAGATGTATACCCCAAAGTATTGAAAACAGAGACTCACAAAAATATTGGTATATTAGTGTTCATTGCAGCTCTATTCACAATAGTTAAAAGGTAGAAGCAACCCAAGTGTCCATCAACAAATTCATGTATTAAAAATGTGATATATGCATATAATGAACATTATTCAACAATAAAAAGGAATGAAATTTTATGTACAATACAATATGGATGAGCTTTAAAAACATTACACTAAGTGAAACATTCCAGACACAAAAAAATTGCATGATTTCACTTATATGAAATATTGAGAATAGGCATATTCATATAGACAGAAAGTGGGTTAGAGGTTGCCAAGGCCTGGTAGGAGAGAAAAATGGCAAGTTATTGTGTAATTGTTAGTTTCCATATGAGATGATGAAAAGTTTTAGAAATAGATACAGGTGATAGTTGCAGGACATTATGAATGTGATCAATGCCACTGAATTATTAAAAATGGTTAAAATGGTGATTTTATGCTATATGTATTTTACCACAGTTTAAGAAAAGATCAGCTACTCATCAGGGCATGTGTTTTTTTCCTGTTATTCAAAACTTTTTTTCCTAAATTTTGCAAAGTCTCTGAAAAATTATTTGATCCCATTAGATTGACACACACTTTTTTCTCCCTTTCTGCATTTTCCCACTTTCTGCTCCTATGACCAACTGTTAGGAAGTCCAATCACTTAACATTGAGTTCCAGGCACTCTTCTATCCTACATGAATTGATGAATTTAGTTCTCATAACCTCTATGTGAAAAGTATTACTGTTTTTGCTATGGAAGGGGAGCAGGGAAGTGCTGGATAGAGGAGGCCGTGGTACTTGGGGAGGGCTCCACCCCCGGACCTGTGCCCACTGACCTAGGTAATGAGAGGCACTCCTGCCTTCCCGTCCAAATGTTGCATTTTCCAAGACCATCCCAGCCTGCCACGACTCCGTCCTGTGCATGTAAAAACCCCAAGACCCTGGTAGGCAGAGACACAAGCAGCTGGATGTCGAAAGGAATACACGATCGGCTGGACGTTGAGAGGACGTCTAGGGGAGCATGCCAGGGGAAGGACACACGACAGACACCGGCAGGCCATCAACCAGTGGCCAGCAGAAGGAGGCAGAGTTTGGCTGCAGAGGTTGGAGAAGAGCCTGGGCCGCTGAGTGGCCAGACTCCATGGGAAAACCATCTACCTTCTGGCTCCCCCATCTGCTGAGAGCTACTTCAACTCAGTAAAATCTTGCACTCATTCCCCAAGGCCACAAGTGATACAATTCTTCCAGTACATCAAGGCAAGAAATCCCAGGATACAAAAAGCCTTCTGTCCTTGAGATAAGGAAGGGGGTCTAATTGAGTTGACTGACACAAGCCGAGCTAACACAAGCCGCCTACAGATGGCTGAACTGAAAGAGCACCCTGTAACACACGCCCACTGAGGCTTCAGCTGTAAACATTCACCCCTAGACAGTGTCGTGGGGCCGGAACCCCACAGCCTGCCCAGTTGTATGCTCCCCTAGAGGTCTGAGCAGCAGAGCAGGGAAGAAGCAAGCCACACCCCCATCGCATGCCCTGTGAGGGGGAAAAGGGAACTTTCTCCGTTTCATTATTATTCTTATTTTACAGAAGGTAAATGTCATTCTCAAGTCATCCTGTAAGTAAGGTCAGATTCCATCTTGGTAAGTCTGGTAAGTCAGGCTCACTTTTTTTTTTTTTTTAATGGGGTCTAACTCTGTCACCCAGGCTTGAGTGCAGGGGAGTTATCCTGGCTCTCTGCAACTTCCACCTCCCAGGCTCAAGCAGTCCTCCTACCTCAGCCTCCTGAATAGCTGGGACCACAAGTATGCACCATTATGCCTGTTTGTTTGTTTGTTTGTCTGTTTGTTTTTTCATAGAGACAGGGTTTCATCATGTTGCCCTGGCTAGTCTTGAAATTCTGGCCTCAAGCAATCCACCCAGCTTGGCCTCCCAAAGTGTTGGGATTATAGGAGTGAGCCACCATGCCTGGCCAAAACTTGCATTCTTCACCATTACTCTATGGCACTCTTTAAATCCTGCAATACATGCTCCCACAGTCTGCCCCAGACTGATTAAATCAGAATTTCTAGAGAAGGAGTCTGGAAATCTACATTTTAAAGGAAATCCCCACAAATTCCAACCAATTTCAAAACATACTACAAAGCTATAGCAATCAAGATAGCATGGTGTTATTGTAAGAACAAATATATAGATTACTGAAATGGAAGTTTAAGTATAGAAACAAATTCTCGTATTTAAGATCAATTGGTTTTTGGCAAGGATACCAAGATAACTCAATGGGGAAAGAATAATCTTCTCAACAAGTGGTGCTAGGACAACTGGATATCCACACGCAAAAGAGTGAAGTTGGACGTATATCACATACTCTGTACAAAAGTAACTGAAAAATTGATCAAAGACTTAATCTAAGAACTAAAACTACAAAACTCCTTAAAGAAACATAGATGTAAATCTTCATGACCTTAAATTAGACAATAGTTCCTTAGATATCATACCAAAAGCACAAGCAACAAAACAAAAAATAGACGAACTGGACCTCAACAAAAGTAAAAATGTGTTTTTTTCTAATGATATCATCAAGAAAGTAAAAAGACAACCCATAGAAGAGGAGAAAAAATTTGCAAATTATATATCTGACAAGGGACTTACATGTAAAATATATAAAGAACTGCTATACCTTAATAATAAAAAGACAAATAATCCAATTTTAAAATGAGCAAATAATCTGAAAAGAAATTTCTCCGAAGAAGATATACAAATGCCCTAAGCACAGAAATCAAGCACAGTATTATGGTTGATCAATATAATCAGCCATCAAGATAATGCAAATCAAAACCATAATGAAATATGACTTCACACACACTAGGCTGGCTATACTAAAAAAAGATAGATAATAAAAAGTGTTGATGAGAATGTGGAAATATTGGAACCCTTTTATACTGATTCTCACATGGTTTTCTATATTTTCATGTTTCAAAACCTAGGAAAGTGAAATGAGCAATTTTCTAGTTATACTGACATAAAAATAGTAATTATGATAGCTAATTATTTTATGTATCTGCTATTTTTTCTAATAGCTTTATATTTGTTAACTCATTTGATCCTCACAGGAAACTATGAGACAGGGCCTGCTCTTAAGATTTCCAATTTGACTATAGGTAAAGCGCAAATTATTGGCTTCAAAATGAAATTTTCAGCAAACATGATACATCCAAAAAGGAATTTTTGTCATAAATTAGTCCTAAATTTAACAAAAATTAATTCAACAAATATTTCTTCAACAAACTACTCTCAATGAACTCACAAGTAAAGACAGGAATAGATATAACACTAACCTAATTTTAATGCAGGCCACACTACAACAAAGTGGTGTTGAGAAGAAGCGCTGAGGACATAGTGAATGAGTAATTCAGGCTTGAGGAGATTGAGGAGGTATTTGAGTTAGGGTTTTGAAGGATGGGTAGACTTTTCTTGGGTTTAGGAGTTAAGGAAGTATATCTAGACAAAGAGTATAATAGGATAATAGTATGGAGGCTCACTAAATTGAAATGACCTGTCTCTTCCTAGGCTGGCAGTTCCTTCAGAGCATATACTAGGCCTAAGTCGTGCCTATAATCCTGGTGCTTTGCAAAGTATTTATGGTGTGCTCAGTAAATTCTTACTGAATTAATGAACAGATGGATGGATTGATGAATGTTGGAAAAGTTAATGAATGTCATAAAGTGTTCGAGAAATAACAGAATAGTGTGATTGTTGCACAAAGTCAAGTAGGCAATGGAGTTAAAAAGAATTTGAAGCCAAGTTCAGAAAGGACCTATGTATCATAAAAAGTATCTTGGCCTTTATTTTATTAAAAATATAGATCTATTGACTCTTTTTGAGCATATGAGTGGCATTGGCTGGTTTGTGTATTAGAATCATAATTCTGACAGTATGGAGAATGGATTGGCAATGGTTGGAGGTAGTTATGTAACAGGAGGAAAATTCTTAGGAAACTACAGCAAATTGTCCAATTGAGAGATGATGAAGACAGAACTATGAAAAGGAATATAGGAGAGACACTTGAAAATAACTGTGGCATCTAGCTTGAGTGACTGGTAAGAGTGCAATGCCATATTCTAATATAGATCAGGAGAAAAGGAGCAGATTTTTTCAAGGAAAAATGATTGAGTAATTTCACATTTTTTTTTTAGTTTGGGGAGCCCGTAAGTCTGTCCAGAGTGGCTTAGCAATATTAGCCAAGAGGTATGGGCTGAAGATATAGATTTGGGATTTAGTTGCTTATAGGTATTAACTGAAACCATTGAGGAGATGAGATTCTCCAGGAAGGCGAAGAAGAAATAGATTGAGCACAGAACATTAGAGAATACCTATATTTAATGGGCAAGCAGAAACAAAAGGCACAATGAATGGAAATTGATAGAGAGGAAGGAGAATAACTGAAAGAAATTGCAAGGCAGATATTTTGAGACAAAGGTGAACCTGGCAGACCCAGCAATGAAATGCTTACGATGATACTTCTGGTTGCAAGTAGCAGAAACTCACTTGAATTAACTTAAGTAGATAAGAAGAATCTAATAACAGTGTTCAAGAGTGTTTAACCCAACCTAAAGTCAGACCAAGTGACTGGGCATCACAGGGGGCTGGAACCAGGAACTGGATAGCTATCAGGAACCAAGCGAGACACCTGCTCAGTTCTCTAAACTGCTTCGTTTTTCTCTTTGAAGACTGCTTCTGCTCTTGTCCAACTCACAGTGGCTGACTTCCATATTAAATGGTTCTCTGAATCCCAATTCCAGTTATTGTAGAAAGAATATGATTGGCCCCAGGTGGGTCAGGTGTCCACCCTTGACGCAATCCACTATGGCCAGGATAGGGATAGGGAAGGACTCAGAACAAATATGGCAGATAGGATTTGCTTCTATGAGTGAAGGGAATAGCTCTCAGAGAAGGACCACTCTGAATTGGGCAGATGCCCCCAAAGATATCTACTATAAGATTAATCAAAATGACTGCATAAAGGCCTGGTTGATCTTTCATGGAGACATCAATTACAAGGAAAGTTGTGAGTACAGTGACTGCTTTTCTATTCTCTCTGTTCCTGTTTCCTCTGTTAGCCCAGAGGAAAACTTGCATTAATGTCAGTGTTTATTTCTCCACATAACAGAAACTAGAATAAAATAAATTGCTTGTGAAATGCCTTGACATCCTCAGGTCAAAGGGTCTAAACAAATACAAAACATTTTCTCCCCTAGGGAAAACTACAGCTTTCCAGTTGTTTTTGCTTTCACCTGGGTCTCATTGATTTCCCAAATTGTACTAGTTGCTTTCTGGCTTTCATTAATCAAACTGCCACTTGGGATAGACTGCTGGTCTTTCATCTTATTTTGATTAATTTCATTCTCACATTCATCTCTCTGGCAATTTGCAGTGGATGATTTTTTAGGGGCAGAGCAGGATGTGGGATGACTAGGGATTTGGGGGAGTAGAGTCAGTTCCTGAATCTGATTGAGTCTGTTAACAGAAATATTTTCCCCCTCATTCCTTCCAGCTCTAAGAATAGCAGTACCAGCTGTACTTGCCTGAGCCATATCTAAATTAATAAAATAAAGTGGGATTATTGACATTTTCTTGCTTCAACTACCAAATGTGCATCTTTGAATTTTTATCAACTGAGACGCTTTTATAATGGAACATTCGCAGAAATGGGCTTGACATAAAAATGATAATGTACACTTTATTCATGCTAATTATGCATTTGTATTCCTCTTACTTATGTTGTCCTTTTATCTATTTTGCATTTCAGCAGTAAGTATTAAACAGAAGCAGTTTAGGGAAGGCAAAGTAGCTTAGTTGTCAGGAAAGTGTCTTTGTGGTCAGACTTTCATCCTGCTCCCAGCTCTCTTACCTAAGACCTAGGTGACCTCAGGGAAACTATTTAACCTTTTGAAGCCTCGGTTTTCATACCTAAGCAATTATGCTCCTTTGAGGTTTGAATGATATATACAGCAGGCTTCAAATAACATTGTTTTAATCAATTCCCACTGGGACCACCGTCAGTGTGGAGCTCGTAGGATATCCCCACGTCTGCCTGGGTTTTCTACAGCTACTCCGGTTTTCTCCCACATCCCAAAGATGTGACTCCTAGTATCATTGGCATGTCCAAATAGTCCCAATCTGAGTGTGTGTGTGGGGGGGGGAGGGGGGCGTGTTGTGTGTGGGTGTGGGTGTGAGAGAACACGCGCGTGCACACTCTGTAATGGGACAATGTGCTGGCAAGAGCTGGTTTCTGCCTTGAACCCTGAGCTGCAAGGATAGGGTCTGGCCACCAGTGACCTTGAACTAGAAAAAGCAGAATAGAAAATGAATGAATGAATAAATAAATAAATAAATATTATTATCAAGTAAAAATTTGTAGATTCAATGATAATCATACAAGTGCATGACAATGTATATATAGCTCATATTTATTTCAGTGTTAGACTGGAAGTGCTTTGGTTCTTATTTAGAGGTTTGCTGATGTTTTTGTGACCAGAAATATGCTGTAGGAATTTAACTCTTGTTTATTTCAATTAGCCTGTGGTAAAATTGGTTTCATTATATGTTGTTTTGCTTTAAGTTGCAGTTCACCATAGGCTAATTAATGTTATTTCAAATGAAAGTTGTTTTGATAGGGAGAGGGTGATTCCTCAGCCATACCATATGCAGAATCACTGTTTCAGACATGGAGATAGAGGAAGAGTTTAATGTGTGGATAAAACCAAGGGAAATCTGGGCACCTCAGTTAGCAGGTGAAAATAGTGGAAAACTTGTTGGAGGGAATGGGGTCCCATTCTCTTTTGCATACACAGGACTTCCACATTCCATAGGAGAGTGCAACAGGATTAATCTTTGAGAACCTAAACATTCTTCACTCTCAGGATTTGGCATACCCACAGGTCTCTGTAGCTGGGCCACCCCTAACTTATTAGAAGGCCTGAGGAGTCTCCTAGGCAAGAACTCTTCCAGGTTCGAGCAACTACTGGCCACGGGCCAAGCTCAGGAAGGAGTTTGAGTACCACACTTTATCTGCTACTCAACTTTTCCATGGTCTAGACTATGGGACTCATGCCTCAGGCTTAGAGGAAGGCCCAAAATGAGATTAAAAGAAGGAGAAATGCCCTTCACTCACACTTTGGTTGCACATTCAGAGCACATGTCCACATGGCTTTCTAAATGGCTTAAATTCTGGGTGAACTAAGCATTTCCCCTTGAGGTAACTTCTAGAGCCTAAAAAGATCAAGGGCACAGTGGCCTGAGCAGCAAGCTTGATCACCCAGAAGATGAAACAGCAAAAGAAGCAACAGCTCTGAGCCCTTCGCAGCTGGAAGGACTAGCTTACAACCACAGCAAGACCCATGGGTGAGAGTTCCTGTGGCAAGGGTATGGGCAAAGTGCAAAAAGCACCATTTGTGGCTGTTTGCTGTGACACTGATTTTACCCTCTTGTGGTATAGTCTGGTAAATAATTGGCACCTAACAAATATTTGAGGAATAAATGTGTACTAATTAAGCAATTTATATGCATCTCACTTGGGTATTGCCCTTTTTTATTTATTTTGCTTCAGAGGATTAATATTGAAGTTTAAAAGTTCAAAGGAGTCTGTTTGGCAGGAACAGGGGCTTTGTTTGGCATCCGAGAGATAGACATGGGCAAGTAACTTCATGTCTCCATTCTTTTTTCATTTCATCTATAAAATAGGATTGTTGGGAAATTTAACTGGACAATGTATGTAAAGTAAATGGATGCATGCCAGACCCTAACCATGGAACTTCCATGCAGCAATAATCAGCCATAAACTGCTTAGCTAAGAATTCGTATATACAATTGCATTCTCTTACTCTTATAGTTGAAGATACGAGCATTAAAAGGAGCATTCAAAATTAATATAAAATTAATGAGGAAAGAAGTCTGCAAGGAGAGGAGCAAGAATGTGTCTCATACTTGTTTTATATTGCCCAAAGTTTTCAGTGCAGCTCTACGACTTTTAGGTAGGTGCTCAATAAGACTATATTAATGTATTGATTTGAGGTTCCCCTCATAACTTGGATAATAATAATGCAGCTGAAAAGCCACCGAACTAGGAAATGGAAGTCTTAGGTCAAGACATAGTTATGCCACGAATTAGCTGGGAGACCTTGAATAAGTCTTTGGCCTTGGCATACTATTTCTTGGAGTTTCCCCAAAATTCTTTCCAGCACTAATATTCTATATTTTTACAAAAGATCTGAGGACGTAGAATAATGTTCTTCTTCATGAGGGAAAAGGGGTGCATAGAAATGGCATGTGGTAGCACCCCAGTGGGAAAATGTAAAGTTATGGGCATTAACTCCATGTGACAGAGAAATAACAGCAGCAAGAACAGCATTTTGGGTGTCTACAAAGTTTCAAGCACTGTGCCAAGTGCTTTTCACACATTATTTTATTTAATCCTTACAATAACCTTGTAAAATAAGTATTTGTATTCCCAACTATAGCTAAGGAAACCACGGTTTAGAGAAAGTTTTCCATTATTCAGTTAGCTAGCATTTCAGTGACCACTGGCCTTGTATACTCACCTGGGAATCTAGTTTGCCTTTCTTATCAAAGAAAACTGGAATTCAATAATGGAATTATGCCCATAGAGCTGGTTTGTCTATTGTGGTTCTTAATTTTTACTGAATTATAAGTTTTCTAAGGAATTTGATAAATATTGTCAGTCCCTTTAAAGTATATTTTTGGTTTAGCACATCTCTCCTGTAAAGGATCAAAATCTCTCCACAGTCTTCAATTGCGGCCTAAGAGGACCTGAGAACATCTCAAATAACTATCCAGAGAATGCTTCCAAGGTCTAGAAACATGATAAAAATCCTTGCCACAATGATCTTTTTAGGATATCATGTTTTCTCCTTTCTTAAGTCTGGATCTATCCACATATCCATTGGACTGAGGCTAGAGTGCTTGCCTTGGAGCAATAAAACATAAATCATTTGGTCTCAATTGCTGCCTGTGATCTATTTATTCACGGCCATCAATTCTGGATCTTCACTATATTCTGGCCAGATTTGGGGATTGTGTGGGTAGCGATTTGGGGATTGTGTGGGTAGCGATGATGACTGAATACTCACAGGGTATTTGTGCTAAGCTTGGTGATAATACTTCATCCTGCTTATTACATCAACTGCAATCTGTCTAGGCTAGGCTGCATTAGATTATGAGAGGTTGCCATCCTGCCATTTAGAGACCATTCAGATTTGAATTATATAGCAAGGGAAGCCAACAGAGTGTGTTAAGCAGGGGAAGGATAAGAGGGGTGTACGGTGGGGGGTGTGTGTAACCTGATCAGAATGGCACTGTGACTACAGGAGGAACAGACTTGGAGAAGACTAAGAACTGGCATAACAAAACTAAGTAGATGGCATAGGTCACCCCGTTTCCTTTTGAGCTCCTTGTAGGCAGACACCTTGTTAATATTGGTAATTGGTCTCCATGACACGTAGTGTAGGGTATGGAGCTTAGTCAGTGAGGACTGTGGAATTAATCAGTGAATGAACAAAGAAATAAAAAGCTCCTTGAGAGCAAGAAGCTTTCTTCATTTTTCACTGATGAATTTGTAAATTGCTGCTGTTTACAATGACTAGTCTTAGTCAGAAAGCACAAAGTGGCCTAGCATTATTTTTAGTAAATTATTAGCTACTTAAAGGCAGCACCTGTAATTATTTTCTTTGTGTCTTTGCTCACCTTCCTCCTAGCACAGTTATTTGTGCATAACAAGTCATTAGTAAATGTTTAATGAATGAAAAATTCAGCTCGTAGACTAATGAAGTTTCTTTCTTTTTAAAAGAAAATTGTTGAAACATCATTTTCAACAGTCTTTTTACACTTACCAGTGCTTCTTAGTAGGGCTGATTCTGACAGTTATAAGAATGAACGACTAAAAGAAGTAGAATCAAAGAATGCTTGAACTGGAGGAGGCTTTAGAGGTCATTCGGTCCAGCTGCCTACCTGATGTATGTAGCAGTACAACTGCTGTGGGTATTGCTTTCTATTTTGGTTTCATGTTTGACCTTTGCCTGACTTCTCTGAGCTCTGTCCTCATTTCTTTCCAGCCCTGGGTAGTACACATTTGCATGATTGTGCTAAATCCATTTCAAAATGAAAAATAGGACACCTCTGTGGTATAATCCAGTGAGTGTCATTCTTCCTGGCTCAGATCAATTTCTTTATCATTCCTTAAAGGAGGTAAGGGAGGGCCTTCTGGGCCAGTACGTGCTATAAGTTCTAGATGTAAGAATTTAAAAAACTAGCATGTTTGGGGCATTTTAGTGGGATTTAGTAGAGTGTGCTGCTTTCCTGTCTCAAAGATTTAATAAGAAAAGCAAAGGTAGCTAGGGTGGATGTTAGGATTGTGTAGAGTCACTATTGAATCATTTTATCACTAATGTCACATTCCTGGGCCTCTACACTAGAATTTTTTATACCTCTTATGTATTTACAAAATGCTTTCATAGTTGGTCTTTGTTTTCGTCAGTGTTCAATTTTTCATTATGTTCTTCAAAATATCACTCATGAACACCTACTTTGCGCCAAGTACTATGCTTTGTGTTGTGGGCCATCCAAAGAATTAGAGGATTTGCCCCTATAACAGTTAGCATGCTTAAGTTGCCAGCAGCAGAAAGTCTGGCTAACTGATTGCAAGGCTTTCAGATAGTTCAAAGAAGGGCTGGAATAGCAGTCTTGGGCCAGGGAAGTAGATCTACAGCCCAAGGTAAAGGAAGATAGACAGCTTCCTTAGGTCACTGCCACTGAAATCAGTCAACTGTTTTCCCTATGTTTATGATACTTCGTTGAAGTTTCAAATTCCTGGAGAGAAATTCCTACTGGCCTAATAAAGTCATTTATTTAACCTTAGGAAAAGAAGGGCAGAGAGGTTTGACTGATTGTCCAATCAAGATTGTACACGAGAGAAGGGAAAATATTTTTCTTTTTTTTTAAGTGTTTCATTTCTTGTATATTTATTTATTTATTTATTTATTTATTTATTTTTTGAGACGGAGTCTCGCTCTGTCGCCCAGGCTGGAGTGCAGTGGCCGGATCTCAGCTCACTGCAAGCTCCGCCTCCCGGGTTTACGCCATTCTCCTGCCTCAGCCTCCCAAGCAGCTGGGACTACAGGCGCCTGCCACGTCGCCCGGCTAGTTTTTTGTATTTTTTAGTAGAGACGGGGTTTCACCATGTTAGCCAGGATGGTCTCGATCTCCTGACCTCGTGATCCGCCCGTCTCGGCCTCCCAAAGTGCTGGGATTATAGGCTTGAGCCACCGCGCCCGGCCTTCTTGTATATTTATTTACTGACTTTTTGGATTTTATTGATGTCTTTCTTTTTTTTTTATTATACTTGAAGTTCTAGGGTACATATGCACTATGTGCAGGTTTGTTACATAGGCATACATGTGCCATGTTGGTTTGCTGCACCTATTAACTCATCATTTACATTAGGTATTTCTCCTAATGCTATCCCTCCCCCTGTCCCCCCACCCCACAACAGGTCCTGGGGTGTGATGTTTCCCACCCTATGTCCAAGCATTCTCATTGTTCAATTCCCATCTATGAGTGAGAACATGCGGTGTTTGGTTTTCTGACCTTGTGATGGCTTGCTCAGAATAATGGTTTCCAGCTGCATCCATGTGCCTGCAAAGGAAATGAACGCATCCTTCTTTATGGCTGCATAGTATTCCATAGTGTATGTATGCCATATTTTCTTAATCCAGTCTGTCATGGATGGACATTTTGGTTGGTTCCAAGTCTTTGCTATTGTGAATAGTGCTGCAATAAACCTACGTGTGCATGTGTCGTTATAGTAGCATGATTTATAATCCTATGGGTATGTACCCAGTAATGAGATCACTGGGTCAAATGGTATTTCTAGTTCTAGATCCTTAAGGAATCACCACACTATCTTCCGCAATGGTTGAACTAGTTTACAGTCCCACCAACAGTGTGAAAGGGTTCCTATATCTCCACATCCTCTCCAGCATCTGTTTTTTCCTGACATTTTAATGATCGCATTTCTAACTGGTGTGAGATGGTATCTCGTGGTTTTGATTTGCATTTCTCTGATGACCAGTGATGATGAGCATTTTTCCATGTGTCTGTTGGCCTCATAAATGTCTTCTATTGAGAAGTGTCGTTCATATCCTTTGCCCACTTTTTGATGGGATTGTTTGATTTTTTTTTCTTGTAAATTTGTTTAAGTTCTTTATAGATTCCAGATATGAGCCCTTTGTCAGATAGGTAGATTGCAAAAATGTTCTCCCATTCTGTAGGTTCCCTGTTCACTCTGATGGTAGTTTCTTTGGCTGTGCAGAAGCTCTTTAGTTTAATTAGATACCATTTGTCTATTTTGGCTTCTGTTGCCATTGCTTTTGGTGTTTTAGTCATGAAGACCTTGCCCATGCCTATGTCCTGAATGGTATTGCTTAGGTTTTCTACTAGGGTTTTTACGGCTTTAGGTCTAACATTTAAGTCTTTAATCCATCTTGAATTTAATTTTTGTATAAGGTGTAAAGAAGGGATCCAGTTTCAGCTTTCTACATATGGCTAGCCAGTTTTCCCAGCACTATTTATTAAATAGGGAATCCTTTCCCCATTTCTTGTTTTTGTCAGGTTTGTCAAAGATCAGATGGTTGTAGATGTGTGGTGTTATTTCTGAGGCCTCTGTTCTGTTCCATTGGTCTATATCTTTGTTTTGGTACCAGTACCATGCTGTTTTGGTTACTGTGGCCTTGTAGTATAGTTTGAAGTCAGGTAGCATGATGCCTCCAGCTCTGTTCTTTTTGCTTAGGATTGTTTTGGCAATGCGGGCTCTTTTTTGGTTACATGTGAACTTTAAACTAGTTTTTTCCAACTCTGTAAAGAAAGTCATTGGTAGTTTGATGGGGATGGCATTGAATCTACATATTTCCTTGGGCAGTATGGACATTTTCATGATATTGATTCTTCCTATCCATGAGCATGCAATGTTCTTCCATTTGTTTGTGTCCTCTTTTATTTCATTGAATAGTGGTTTGTAGTTCTCCTTGAAGAGGTCCTTCACATCCTTTGTAAGTTGGATTCTTAGGTATTTTATTCTCTTTGTAGTAATTGTGAATGGGTGTTCACTCATGATTTGACTCTCTGTTTGTCTGTTATCGGTGTATACGAATGCTTGTGATTTTTGCACATTGATTTTGTATCCTGAGACTTAGCTGAAGTTGCTTATCAGCTTAAGGAGACTTTGGGCTGAGATGATGGGGTTTTCTAGATATACAATCATGTCATCTACAAACAGGGACAGTTTAACTTCCACTTTTCCTAATTGAATACCCTTTATTTCTTTCTCTTTTCTGATTGCCCTGGCCAGAACTTCCAACACTATGTTGAATAGGAGTGGTGAGAGAGGGCATCCCTGTCTTGTGCCAGTTTTCAAAGGGAATGCTTCCAGTTTTTGCCCTTTCAGTATGATATTGGCTGTGGGTTTGCCATAAATAGCTCTTATTATTTTGAGATATATTCCGTCAATATCTATTGTATTGAGAGTTTTTAGCATGAAGGGCTGTTGAATTTTTTTGGAGGCCTTTTGTGCATCTATTGAGATAATCACGGGGTTTTTGTCATTGGTTCTGTTTATGTGATGGATTATGTTTATTGATTTGCATATGTTGAACCAGCCTTGCATCCCAGGGATGAAGCTGACTTGATCATGGTGGATAAGCTTTTTGATGTGCTGCTGGATTCAGTTTGCCAGTATTTTATTGAGGATTTTCGCATTGATGTTCATTAGGGATGTCAGTCTAAAATTCTCTGTTTTTGTTGTGTCTCTATCAAACTTTGGTATCAGGAAGATGCTGGCCTCATAAAATGAGTTAGGGAGGATTCCCTCTTTTTCTGTTGATTGGAATAGTTTCAGGAGAAATGGTACCAGCTCCTTTTTGGGCCTCTGGTAGAATTTGGCTGTGAATCCGTCTGGTCTTGAACATTTTTTGGTTGATAGGCTATTAATTATTGCATCAATTTAAGAGTCTGTTATTTGTCTATTCAGAGATTCAACTTCTTTCTAGTTTAGTCTTGGGAGGGTGTGTGTGTCCAGGAATTTATCCATTTCTTCTAGATTTTCCAGTTTATTTTGCGTAGAGGTGTTTATAGTATTCTCTGAAGGTAGTTTGTATTTCTGTGGGATCAGTGATGATATCCCCTTTTTCATTTTTTTATTGCATCTAGTTGATTCTTCTCTCTTTTCTTCTTTATTAGTCTTGCTAGTCATCTATCAATTTTGTTGATCTTTTCAAAAAACCAGCTCCTGGATTCATTGATTTTTGAAGGGTTTTCTTGTGTCTCTATCTCCTTTAGTTCTGCTCTGATCTTAGTTATTTCTTGCCTTCTGCTAGCCTTTGAATTTGTTTGCTCTTGCTTCTCTAGTTCTTTTAATTGTGATGTTAGGGTTTCCATGTTAGATCTTTCCTGCTTTCTCTTGAGGGCATTTAGAGCTATAAATCTCCCTCTACAAAATGCTTTAAATGTGTCCCAGAGATTCTGGTATGTTGTGCCTTTGTTTTCATTGGTTTCAAAGAACATCTTTATTTCTGCCTTTATTTCGTTACTTACCCAGTAGTCATTCAGGAGCAAGTTGTTCAGTTTCCGTGTTGTTGTGTGGTTTTGAGTGAATTTCTTAATCCTAATTTGATTGCACTGTGGTCTGAGAGTCAGTTTGTTGTGATTTCCATTCTTTTACATTTGCTGAGGAGTGCTTTACTTCCAACTATGTGGTCAATTTTGGAACAAGTGTGATGTGGTCCTGAGAAGAAGGTATATTCTGTTGATTTGTGGTGGAGAGTTCTGTCTATTAGGTCTGCTTGTTGCAGGACTGAGTTCAATTCCTGGATATCCTTGTTAACTTTCTGTCTCGTTCATCTGTCTAATATTGACAGTGGGGTGTTAAAGTCTCCCATTATTATTGTGTGGGAGTCGCATTTTTATTGTGTGGGAGTCTAAGTTTCTTTGTAAGTCTCTAAGGACTTGTTTTATGAATCTGGGTGCTCCCATATTGGGTGCATATATATTTAGGATAGTTAGCTCTTCTTGTTGAATTGATCCCTTTACCATTATGCAATGGCCTTCTTTGTCTCTTTTGATCTTTGTTGGTTTAAAGTCTGTTTTATCAGAGACTAGCATTGCAACTGCTACTTTTTTTTGTTTCCCATTTGCTTGGTAGATCTTCCTCCATCTGTTTATTTTGAGCCTATATGTGTCTCTGCATATGAGATGGGTCTCCTGAATACAGCACACTGATGGGTCTTGACTCTTTATCCAATTTGCCAATCTGTGTCTTTTAGTTGGGGCATTTAGTCCATTTACATTTAAGGTTAATATTGTTGTGTGTGAATTTGATCCCGTCATTATGATGCTAGCTGATTATTCTGCCTGTTAGTTGATGCAGTTTCTTCCCAGCATCAATGGTCTTTATAATTTGGCATGTTTTTGTAGTGGCTGGTACTCGTTATTCCTTTCCATGTTTAGTGCTACCTTCAGGAGCTCTTGTAAGGCAATCTGGGTGGTGACAAAATCTCTCAGCATTTGCTTGTCTGTAAAGGATTTTATTTCTCCTTCACTTATGAAGCTTAGTTTGGCTGAATATGAAATTCTGGGTGGAAAATTCTTTTCTTTAAGAATGTTGAATATTGGCCCCCACTCTCTTCTGGCTTGTAGAATTTCTGCCGAGAGATCTGTTGTTAGTCTGATGGGCTTCCCTTTGTGGGTAACCCAACCTTTCTCTTTGGCTGCCCTTAACATTTTTTCCTTCATTTCAACCTTGGTGAATCTGACAATTATGTGTCTTGGGGTTGCTCTTCTCGAGGAGTATCTTTGTGGTGTTTTCTGTATTTCCTGAATTTGAATGTTGGCCTGTCTTGCTACGCTGGGGGAGTTCTCCTGGATAACATCCTGAAGAGTGTTTTCCAACTTGGTTCCATTCTCCCTGTCACTTTCAGGTACAACAATCAAACATAGATTTGGTCTTTTCACATAGTCCCATATTTCTTGGAGGTTTTGTTTGTTTCTTTTTACTCTTTTTTCTCTAAACTTCTCTTCTCACTTTATTTCATTAATTTGATCTTTAATGACAGATACCCTTTTTCCACTTGATCACATTGGCTATTGAAGCTTTTGCATGCATCACGTAGTTCTTGTGCCATGGTTTTCAGCTCCATCACGTCATTTAAAGTCTTCTCTACACTGTTTATTCTAGTTAGCCATTCATCTAATATTTTTTTTCAGGTTTTTAGCTTCCTTGTGATGGGTTCGCACATCCTCCTTTAGCTTGGAGAAGTTTGTTATTACCGACCTACTATTACCATTCTTCCAGGTACCATCTGATGAGCTTCTGTCAGCTCATCAAAGTCATTCTCTGTCCAGCTTTGTTCTGTTGCTGGTGAGGAGCTGCAATCCTTTGGAGGAGAAGAGGTGCTCTGATTTTTAGGATTCTCAGTTTTTCTGCTCTGGTTTCTCCCCATCTACCTTTGGTAGATAAAACCTTTGGTCTTTGATGTCAGTGACCTACAGATGGGGTTTTGGTGTGGATGTCCTTTTTGCTGATGTTGATGCTATTCCTTTCTGTTTGTTAGTTTTCCTTCCAACAGTCAGGTCTCTCAGCTGGTCTGTTGGAGTTTGCTGGAGGTGCACTCCAGACCTTGTTTTTCTGGGTATCACCAGCGGAGGATGCAGGACAGCAGATATTGCAGAACAGCAAATATTACTCCCTGATCCTTCTTCTGGAAGCTTTGTCCCAGAGGGGCACCCACCTGTATGAGGTGTCTGTCAGCACCTACTGGGAGATGTCTCCCAGTTAGACTACATGGGGGTCAGGGACCCACTTGAGGAAGTAGTCTGTCTGTTCTCTGAGCTCAAACACAATCCTGGGAGAACCACTGCTCTCTTCAGAGCTGTCAGACAGGGACGTTTAAGTCTGCAGAAGGTTCTGCTGCCTTTTGTCAGCTATGCTCTGCCCTCAGAGGTGGAGTCTGCAGAGGCAGCTCTCCTTGCTGAACTGTTGTGGGCTCTGCCCAGTTCGAGCTTCCCTGGATGCTTTGTTTACCTACTCAAGCCTCAGCAATGGCGGACGCCCCTCCCCCAGGCAGGCTGCTGCCTCACAGGTTGATCTCAGACTGCTGTGCTAGCAGCGAGCAAGACTCCTTGGGTGTGGGTTCCGCAGACCCAGGTGTGGGATATAATCTCCTGGTGTGCCATTTGCTAAGACCATTGGAAAAGCACAGGATTTGGGTGGGAGTGTCTTGTTTTACCAGGTACCATCTGTCACAGCTTCCCTTGGCTAGGAAAGGGAAATCCCCTGACCCCTTGCACTTCCCGGGTGAGACGATGCCCTGCCCTGCTTTGGCTTACCCTCCATGGGCTGCACCCACTGTCCAACCAGTCCCAATGAGATAAACCAGGTACCTCAGTTGGAAATGCACAAATCCCCCATCTTCTGCATCAATCATGCTGGGAGCTGTAGACCAGAGCTGTTCCTATTCAGCCATCTTGGAACAGAGAGATTATTTTTCAAAAGAAAAAAAAAGGTTGCTGTTACCAAAGTAGGGAAATGAATGCTGTACAGCCAAAGAAACCAACATATATGACTACTACAGTTAGTTCTCCTGGAGATTTCATAATAAGGTTTGGGAGATATGACATGCCTCCATGAAGAGTTAACCAAAGGGATAAGAGTTGAATAGCCAAGTAAAACAACAGCACAAATAGCTCAGAGTAATGATATGATTAAGTCCCTCTGAATGGTATTGAGGATAAGTGTTGTGAGTTCAGAGAAAAAAAAATGACTAGAGAAAGTCAGACTGCTCTCACAGAGAAGTAACAATTTAAGCTTGGCAAAGAAGGATGGGTAGAATTTGGTTAGGTGGGGTGTCTTTCATCATGCATTCACCTCTGGGTAGATTTAAACTAAAAGGTCCAAGACACACCTGGATTGGAAGAGTTCATGTAATTAAGTGCAAATGCTAATTATTGAAACAACAAGAGATAAGATACATAACATATTTAGAATAGAATCTTTCATGTAGTTAAGTACTTAAAAATGTTAGCATTGTTATTAACATTACCATCATTATTATTACAAAATTAAGACTATTCTTCTGATTATATGTCACATTAATTTTTATAAATGTCTTTCAAAAAGACTGGATACATCTCTTTGCCCTATGATACAGAGTCTGATATGAACATTTACCAAAAACCGTGTCCCTGGGCTGTTTGAAAACTTATCTCTGAGACTTATATTCAAAAGGTCAGCCAGGGCAGCCACAACCAGATCTTCACCTAAATTAGCCAGGATATTTTTAGGTGCACCAAGGTTGACATATCCATATCCTCTCTAGGATGCCATGTTAGTATTGTCACGCTCCCTGAAAAAAACGTTCTTAGTTGTGTTAAATCAAGTCATTTTGCTGTAATATTTACATGTGCTAACCCCTGTTGAAATGGAAAACAACCTGTCAGCTGCATCCTCTTAATGATTCTTACACTTGGATGCTATTGTCACTTTTTGGCTTCCTTTTCTCTGAGCTAAAAACACTCCAGCTCCTTTCATCTTTATTTACAGCTTCCCAGCTTTTTAAAAAGCCTTTGTTGTTGCTTTTTTTCTCAGGATCACTTGCAACTTTTCTATGTCTCTTTTTATACTTTCTGGAACAAAATTGTACAGACTAGGTGATCATAGAGTTCCAATGAATAGGGCCAGGAGACCTCTCAAGAAACAATACTCATGAACAATTGTGGAGTGCTTACTATGTGCTAGGTATTGTGTTGAACAACTTACATACATTATTTAATAGTTAAAATACTATGGCAATCATTACCCCTATTTCACATTCATGTAAGGTTTCAGAGATAGTACATGGCACAGCCTGGATAAACTCAGGTCTGCTCAGTATCAGAGCCTGTGGTCTTAACCCCCAGGCTATATTATAGCCCATTAAGTTTGGGACCATGGTGACAAACAGATGATTGGATGATCAAGGCCCTAATGTGCTTTATCTTAGAGTAGCACTTTTCTAATTTTTCCACCCTGGTATTCAGAAGACATGGGGAGAATCACAACAACAGAAATGGGAGAGATTATTTAGGAGCTCATCTTTTTAATCTTAAAAATCCATGTATGTTTTGCATTCCATTTAATAATATATTCATGTTTATTCAAATATAAAAAAGTTAAAATTATTAACACCAAGTGAAATAGAATCTCCTAAAAAGATACATCATGTTTATTGTTACCTGGAGTTCTCCAGGGCTATGGAAAGCTCAGACTGAGAATCAGAGCCATAGCAATGACTATGGTACCTTTAGCATGTGAGATATTTCAGAGGAGTTTTCATCACTTGCCTCCTCCTTCACAGAATCCACCCCCAAATAAGAGACAAAGCATGGCTCAGAATTATATCCCAGTGTGCCCTGTAATATATACTGTTTGTGAAATGTCTGTTGCTATTAACTCAATGCCATATGGTATAGAGTTATTTAGATCCAGGTAAAATTTGGGGAAAATCCAACTAAAATGATGATTTTTCATTTTAATATCATTGATCTGTTGTTTTTCATTCTGGCAATGATTAAATATAATAGAGGATACTTATTGGCTATGTCCATTTTAGATTTGTAACAATGTAACTTGTCTCCTGCATTTAAGAGACGGCTTCCCTTCTATTCGTCTATTCTCTTATGGGAGTGGAGCACAGGGGAAGGGTGACAGTGTATGGATCTCATCCAAATCTGTAATCAAATAGCCATTACATAAAGTTGACAGGGATGGAAAATGTTTTCTACTTCATCAACCTAACTTTCATGGTCGTATTTGTGATACTGGTAGCCTTACATGAGCATCAGCAGTTGGGAGTGGAGAGCGAAGTCTGTACTGAGCTCCCGCAGTTTGTCCCCAAGCAAGGGAATCATATAATTTTTGTATAATTTATCATTCAAACTGGGGCATTCTGGGGAAAGAAAGGGGGCACAGTAGTCACAAACTGGGACTAACCTGGGCAAAGTGGGACACATGGTCACATTGCCCATCACCAATTCCTCACGTGGAGTCACAGGCAAAGGAAGGGTCAATTACACTAAAAACCTAATGCTATCCAATCTAGTTTCACATTGCTTTTTTGATGACACCCATGACTGATTTTACCTATGGATAATAGGTTTTCCTATTTTAAAAGGACCCCCCCACCCCAAATTCCTGTATTAATGTGACTCTTCTTCACATATCTTGGGTATATGTTTTTGCGTGTCTATTTACCAATAATTGCATCTAAACTAGCAACATTGTTGCTTATTTATGTCTGATTTGCGTTACCTTTTGACCGTGAGGTTTTTTTTCTTTTTCTTTTTTTTGCAGGAAGAACAGCGGTTAGTCAATTTTTCTCATCATATATTTGAGTATGTTCATGCTTGCTCCTAACTGTATTCTTTATAATTACTGAATTTTGATTTCAGTTTTGAAGAACTTTCACATAATTTACAGTAAATTTGATTCCTGTCTTGAGGAAGGCATTGGCAGCCCTCACCAACTTGATCCAGCTGCCACCTTAGTTAATAGTTGTTGATATCAATCACAGGACCACTTCATGTGAAACCAAGGAAAAGGCCTCCAAGGTTATTCTGATTACCTTAATAGATAAATCCCCAAATCTCAGTAGTTTAAAAAAATAGAAGTTATTATTTTTTTTCATGCAAGTCAAAACTAAATGGGTATTCTTAACACCAGTATGTCTCTTCTCTGAGAAGTGATTGAGAGATCTAATTTTCTTCTATTCTGTTGCTCTTGGGCTAGGCTTGGAGGTAGAAAACGTCACATCCACTGATCTTCTATTGCCTAGAGAATCATAGGACCACAATTCACTGCCGAGAGCTTGGTAAATACAATCTGGCTGCCTTCCCAGGAGTAAGAGGAAATAGGTTAGGTGAACACCTAGTCAGTCTATGCCACAGGGGTGATTCTTCCATACCATTTGTTTGGCACATTAAGCAAGGATTGTACCTGGTATAAGAAAGTCAGAACCTAGTCTATACTATATCCCCTTAGTGTGAGAATTGCATAGACCCCAAAGCTTTATCAAAGCTTTTGCAGAGGCAATAGATCAAATAGACACGGATATGACTTTGAGTAACTCACTTAAACTCTATGAGCTTCAATTTCCTTATCTTTAAAGTTTAGGCAGAAATAACGAGCACCATTTCTGCTGCATAGAAAGTAATTCTTTCTTATAGTTTGATAATGGAATGTCTTATGCACCAGTATTGGATTCGTTGTAGTTTTTGTTTGTTTTTATAGTATCTTTCCTATATGGGAGATGAATTAAGTGGTCTTTTCTTTTTTCCTTTTTCATTTTAGATTCAGGGGGTAGATGCACGAGTTTGTTACATGGGGATATTGCATGATGCTGAAGTATGAGGTACAATTAATGTCATCCAGATAGTAAGCATAGTGCCCAATGGGTAGTTTTCCAACCTTCCCCTCCTGACCCCCCACCTAGTAGTCTCCAGTGTCTATTGTTTCTGTTTTTATCTCCATGTGAACCCAATGTTTAGCTCCCACTTATAAGCGAGAACATGCAATATTTGGTTTTCTGTTCCTGTGTTAATTTGTTTAGGATAATGACCTCCAGTTGCACCCATGTTGCTGCAAAGGACATACTTTCATTCTGTTTCATGGCTGCATAGTATTCCATAGTGTATTTGTACCACATTTTCTTAATCTAGCCAGCTGTTGATGGGCACCTACATTGATTCCATGTCTTTGCTGCTGTGAATAGTACTGCAATGAATATACGAGTGCATGTGTCTTTTGGGTAGAAAGATTTATTTTTCTTTGGATATATACCCACTAATGGGATTGCTTAGTCAAATGACAGTTTTGTTTTTAGTTCTTTGAGAAATCTGCAAATTGCTTTCCATGGTCTCTGAACTAACTTACATTCCCACCAACAGTGTATAAGCATTCCCTTTTCTTCATAGCCCCATTAACAAATTATTTTTTGACTCTTTGATAACAGACATTCTGACTGGTGTGAGATAGTATGTTGGTGTGGTTTTGATTTGCATTTCTCCGATGATTAGTGCTGTTGAACGCTTTTCAAATGTTTCTTGGCCACTTGTCTGTCTTATTTTGAGATGTCATTCGTATCCTTTGCCTACATTTTTGTTTGTTTGTTTGTTTTTGTTTTCTGAGACAGAGTCTCAGTCTGTTGCCAGGCTGGAGTGCAGTGGCTGATCTCGATTCACTGCAGCCTCTGCCTCCTGGGTTCAAGTGATTCTCCTGCCTCAGCCTCCTGAATAGCTGGGATTACAAGCACGCGCCACCAAGCCCAGCTGAGTTTTGTATTTTTAATAGAGACAAGGTTTCACCATGTTGGCCAGGATGGTCTCCATCTCTTGACCTTGTGATCCACCTGCCTCGGCTTTCCAGAGTGCTGGGATTACAGATATAAGCCACTGTGCCTGGCCTTCTTTGCCCACTTTTTAATGGGGTTATTTGTCTTTTGCTTATTGAATTGCTTTAAATTAGGTCCTTCTTGTCCTTTTTCTTTTTGCATTGCTTTTGGAGACTTAGTAATAAATTCTATTCCAAGGTCTATGTCCAGAATAATATTTCCTAGGTTTACTTCTAGGATTTTTTATAGTTTGATATCATACATTTAAGTCTTTGATCCATCTCGAGTTAATTTTTGTATATAGTGAAAGGTAGGTGTTCAAGTTCATTCTTCTGCCTATGGATAGCCAGTTATCCTAGCACCATTTATTGAATAGAATGTCCTTTTCCCACTGTTTATTTTGTCAACTTTGTCAAAGATCAGATGGCTAAAGGTGCACAGCTTTATTTCTGGGTTCTCTATTCTTTTCCATTGGTCTATGTGTCTATTTTTGCACCAGTACCAAATTGTTTTTGGCTACTGTAGCCTTATAGTGTAGTGTCAAATCAGGTAATGGGATGCCTCTGGCTTTGTTCATTTTGCTTAGGATTGCTTTGGTTATGCTGGTTGTTTTTCAGTTCCATATGAATTTTGGAATAGTTTTTTCCTGTTCTGTGAAAACGACTTTGGTAGTTTGATAAGAATAGCCTTGAATCAGTAGACTGCTTTGGGCAATATGGCCATTTTAATGATATTGATTCTTCCAACCCATGAACATGGATTGTTTTCTCATTTCTTTTTGTCATTGTGATTTCTTTCACCAGTATTTTGTAGTTTTCCTTGTAGAGATCTTTCACCTGCTTGGTTAGATGTATTCCTAGGTATTTATTTATTTGTTTGTTTATTTATTTATTTAGTGGCTACTGTAAATTGGCTTGCATTCTTGATTTGGCTCTCAGCTTGAGTTATTGGTGTGGAGAAATGCAACTGATTTTCTACATTGAATTTCGTATCCTGAAACTTTACTGAAGTTCTAGGAGCCTTTTGGTGGAGTCTTCAGAGTTTTTTAGATCTAGAATCACATTGTCAGTGAAGAGAGATAGTTGGAGGTCTTCTTTTCCTATTTGGATGCCTTTTATTTTTTTTCTTGCCCAATTGCTCTGGCTAGGACTTCCAGTACTATGTTGAATAGAAGTGGTGAGAGTGGGCATTCTTATCTTGTTCTTATTCTTAAGGAGAATGTTTTAAGTGTTTGCCTGGTCATTATGGTTTTGGCAATGGGTTTGTCATAGATGGCTCTTACTATTTTGAGGTATGTTTCTCTGATAGCTAGTTTGTTAAGGGTTTTTATTATGAAAGGATGTTGGATTTTATCGAAAGCTTTTTCTGTGTCTATTTTGATGATCTTATGGTTTTTGTTTTTGATTCTGTGGTGAATCATATTTATTGATTTGTGTATGTTAAAGCAACTTTGTATTTCAGGAATAAAGCTTACTTGATGTGGTAAATTAACTTTTTGATGTGCTGCTAGATTTGGTTTGCTAGTATTTTGCTGAGGATTTTTGTGTCTGTATTCATCCAGAATAATAGCTTGTAGTTTTCTTTTTTCATTGTGTCTTTGTCATATTGGTATCAAGATACCAGCTCTTCTTTGTATGCCTGGTAGAATTTGACTGTCAATCCATCTGGTCTAGGGATTTTTTTGTTCAGTGGGTTTTTTTATTACTGATTCAATATTGGAACTTGATATTGGTCTGTTCAGGGTTTCAGTTTCTTCCTGATTCATTCTTGGGAGGCTGTTTGTTTCTAGGACTTTATCTATTTCCTCTAGACTTTCTAGTTTGTGTGCATAGAGGTGTTCATAATTATCTTTGAGGATCTTTTGTATTTCTGTGGGATCAGTTATAATGTCATCTTTGTTGTTTCTGATTGTGCTTATTTGAATCTTCTCTCTTTTTCTTTATTAATCTAGCCATTGATTAATCAACCTTGTTTATCTTTTTTTTCAAATTTAATGAACTTTTTATTAAACTTTAAGTTCTAGGGTACATGTGCACAATGTGCAGGTTTGTTACATATGTATACATGTGCCATGTTGGTGTGCTGCACCTATTAACTCGTCATTTACATTAGGTATATCTCCTAATGCTATCCCTCCCCTCTCTCCCACCCCATGACACGCCCCAGTGTGTGATGTTCCCCATCCTCTGTCCAAGTGTTCTCATTGTTCAATTCCCACCTATAAGTGAGAACATGTGGTGTTTGGTTTTCTGTCCTTGCTATAGTTTGCTCAGAATGATGGTTTCCAGCTTCATCCATGTCCCTAAAAAGGACATGAACTCATCCTTTTTTACGGCTGCATAGTATTCCATGGTGTATATGTGCCATATTTTCTTAATCCAGTCTCTCATTGATGGACATTTGGGTTGGTTTCAAGTCTTTGCTATTGTGAATAGTGCAGCAATAAACACACGTGTGCACATGTCTTTATAGCACCATGATTTATAATCCTTTGGGTATATACCCAGTAATGGGATGGCTGGGTCAAATGGTATTTCCAGTTCTAGATCCTTGAGGAATCACCACACTGTCTTCCACAATGGCTAAACTAGTTTACAGTCCCACCAACAGTGTAAAAGTCTTCCTATTTCTCCACATTCTCTCCAGCATCTGTTTTTTCCTGACTTTTTAATGATCGCCATTGTAACTGGTGTGAGATGGTATCTCATTGTGGTTTATCAAATTTTCTTTGTTTTGTTGCTCCTTTGTATAGATTTTTCGCTCTCAGTTTCATTCAGTTCTCTAATTTTAGTTATTTTCTGTCAGCTTTGAGGTCTTTTAGTTTGTTATTGTTTTTCTAGTTCCTCTAGGGGTGATATTAGATTGTTAATTTGAGATCTTTTAAACTTCTTGACGTGGGTGTTTAGCACTATAAACTTTCCCCTTGACATTGGTTTTGCTGCATCCTAGAGATTTTGGTATGTTGTATCTGTGTTTTAATTTATTTCAAAGAAATTTTGGATTTCTGTTTTAATTTAGTTGTATTTGCAAAAGTCATTCGGTAGCAAGTTGTTTAATTTCTATGTATTTTTTTTTTTTATTTTAAGAGATTCTCTTGGTATTGATTTCCATTTTTCTTTCACTGTGGTCTGAGAGTATGGTTGGTATAATTTCAATTTTTTTGAATGTATGGAGACTTGCTTTACAGCCAAGCATATCATCAACCTCAGAGTATGTTCTGTGTGCAGTTGGTAAGAACATATATTCTTTGGTTGTTGAGTTGAATGTTCTGTAGATGTCTATTAGGTCCAATTGGTCAAGTCTTGAATTTAAGTCCAGAATTTGTTAGTTTTCTGCTTTGATGATCTGTCAAGTAAAGTGTTGAATTCCCCCACTACTATCGTGTGGACATCTGTGTCTTTTTTATAGGTCCAGTACCTGTTTTATGAATCTGGGTATTCCAATGTTGGGTGCATACATATTTAGAATAAATAGTTTTGCTGAATTGAACCCTTTATCATTATGTGATGTTCTTCTTTGTCATTTTTTTTTTACTCCTTTTGATTTAAAGTCTATTTTAACTAGTCAATGGATAAGCTTAAATTTCCTAGCATGCACTAGCAAAATACCTTTTGCAGTTTCTTCCCTCCCATCCCCCTCAACTTAATGAAGTACAGAAAGTATACCATTCAGAGAGGTGGTTTAACAATTCCACTTCCAAACACAGAATTTCCCACCTAACTGGTCCTTAATGGACAAATCTACCCCAAGGCATAATATCACCTTTTGCAGTGCCCAGGAATTCATTCAGTCCTCCAAGGCCTATTAAGCAGTAGTGGTGACCCTAGTGCCACCTTGATGCCTGGAAGATTCTACTGATAATCCATCTAGTTTCTCAATGCATAGTTCAACTCTTTCTTTCTTTATTTTAGTCAGGTTTTCCATTTTCTCATATGAAAATTGTTTGATTCTGGGTTATCTGTGAGTCCAGTTATTGGATACTTTTGCATAATATAGTAAATATGAAATCGAGAATTACTGACATTAACAATTGTAAATTGTTCAAAATCAAGAACTGTCTTCAGGCCAGATTCCCATTAGATATCATTTTCTGGCACTGTATACACTGTAATTTTTATTTTTGCATTTGCCTTCAGGAAAGAGAGTGTCATGAGCTTATATGCATATAGAAGGAGAATAAGGGAAAAACACACAATAACAGGCAGACACATTCACTTGTTTTATTTTCACACATTTAATTCTATTAAACAGGTATTGATGGCTTTATTTTAATAAAATGAGTAAACAGAAATTCAGAATTCTTCTGCCCATACTTTAAGTGCTCATATTCTCCAGAGTTATATCCAAGGCCATCTGCTTTCATTCACAATCTCCTCCCACAGTGTGGCTAAGATTCCTTATCTGCTGCCTTTTACTCCTGCCCTGAGATTCAGACACATGCACCCAGTGATCTATTTGTCTGATGGTTCACCTCAATGTCCAACATATGCCAAACTGAACTAATTATTCATACACTGTATTTCATAAGGAATTGTATTAGTCTGTTCTCATGCTGCTAATAAAGACATACCCGAGATTGGGCAATTTATAAAGAAAAAGAGGTTTAATGGACTCACAGTTCCATGTTACTGGAAAGGCCTCACAATCATGGTGGAAGGCAAAGGAGGAGCAAAGTATGTCTTACATGGTGGCAGGCAAGAGAGAGCATGTGCAGGGAAACTCCCCATTATAAAACCATCAGATCTCATGAGACTTATTCACTATCATGAGAACAGCATGGGCAAGACCCACTCCCATGATTCAATTACCTCCCACCAGGTCCCTCCCATGACATGTGGGAATTATGGGAGCTACAATTCAAGATTTGAGTGGGGATACAGTAAAACCATATCAGAATTGATTAGATTTTTATTCAAATATAACATACAGGCTAGAGTATCGGGAGAACCTGCTCCCAATGTTTTCCGTGGGTTCTTTTCTATTTCCTAAGCATCTCGGCTGGGTTGAGAAATAAAGGGAAAGAGCACAAGAGAGAGAAATTTAAAGCTGGGTGTCCAGGGGAGACATCACATGTCGACAGGATCCGTGATGTTCCCTGAGCCGTAAAACCAGCAAGTTTTTATTAACAATTTTCAAAAGGGGAGGGAGAGCATGAATAGGGTGTGAGTCACAGAGATCACATACTTCACAAGATAATACAATATCACAAAGCAAATGGAGGCAGGGCGAGATCACAGGACCACCGGATGAGGAGAAATTAAAATTGCTAATGAAGTTTCAGCACGCATTGCCTTTGATAACATCTTATCAGGAAACAGGGTTAGAGAGCAGGTAACCTGTCTGACCACAGGTCAGTAAATTCCTTACTAGCATGGAATTTTCCCATCCTAGTAAGCCTGGGAGCACTATAGGAGACCGGGGCTTATTTCATCCCATGGGCTTCAACCATAAAAGACAGGATGCCTTAAAAAGGGGCCGTCTATAGGCCTACCTTCAGGGCTCATTCTCTTTCTCAGGGATGTTCCTTGCTGAGAAAAAGAATTCAGCGATATTTCTCCTATTTGCTTATGAAAGAAGAGGAATATAGCTCTGTTTCCGTCTGGCTCACTGGCGGCCAGTTCAAAGTTGTCTCTCTTGTTCCCTGGACATCCCTGTTATTCTGTTCTTTTTAAAGATGCCCAGATTTCATATTCAAACACACATGTTCTACAAACAATTTGTGCAGTTGATACAATCACAGGGTCCTAAGGTGACATTCATACTCCTCAGTTTACAAAGAAGATGACGGGATTAAGAGATTAAAGTAAAGACAGGCAAAGGAAATTGCAAAGATATTCATTGGGGAAGTGATAAGTGTCCATGAAATCTTCACAATTTATGTTCAGAGATTACAGTAAAGACAGGTGTAAGAAATTATAAAAGTATTAATTTGCGGAACTGATACATGTCCATGAAATCTTCACAATTTATGTTCTTCTGCCACGGTTTCAGCCGGTCCCTCCGTTTGGGGTCCCTAACTTCCTGCAACATTAGAGGTAGTACAAATCTTAAGGGCATGACTTGATGAATATCCAGAAAGTGCACACACTTGTATAAGCAGACCCCACATCAAGCTAAGACATAACCAGTAGCTAGTAGCACCCCCATACCCCTTTTAGTTTTTATCTTCCCCACTCTAAAAGTGACACTATCTTGATTTCTAATAACATAGATTAGTTTTGCTTGATTTTGCATGTTCTATAAATGGAATCATATAGTATGTTCCCTGTGTCTGGCTTCTTTAGCACAATGTTATGAGATTCATGCATGTTGTTGTATATAGCTGTAGCATGTTCATCTCATAAATATATGATATTCTACTGTATTAACAAACCACAATTTATTTATTTTTAGTCAACTACTGATAGGGTTTTTGGTTAAGTATGAGGCTATTAAGCATAATGAAGCTATACATTTATTATACATGTTTTTAGCAAATATATGTACAGATTTCTGCTAGCTATATGGCCAAAATGGAATTGCTGGCTCAAGGTTACACATAAGTTGACCTTAGTAGATATTTCCAAATGCTTTTCTAAAGCGTATGCCAACTTACACATTATCAACACTATCAACAGCATACGTTAGTTCCCATTTCTCCGTCCTTACTAACACTTGGTATTGCTAAAGGAAGTCTTTTTCCATTTTAGCCATTCAGGTGTGTGTGCAAATTTAATTTGCATTTGCTTAGGAACTACTTGTTAATCATTTTTGCATGCTTTGTTTCATTAAGTTGGTGCCACTGTCCACCTGGTCACAAGCTAGAAATCTGGGCATCATCCTTGTCCCCTCTCTTTCTTTACACTCACCTACTAATTTTTCCACATAAATATTTCTCAAATCCCTTGGCTCACTGCCATCTATTATTGCCAAAACCTGTATTCATTGCCTCTTTGTTATTTCTTAATTTGTCAACTTCCACAGCCTCCTAAGTGCTTTCTTCTTTTTGCTTCCACATTAGAAGTATCTACTCTTAACCTAAATCTGCCATATTTTTGTTGTGTTTAAGCATTTCCATGGCTCCTTGCCCCCACCCAGGTCACAGAAAGTCTAGTCCTCTTAAAATAGATATAAGATATACCAAGAGTCTGGCTTTTGCCTTCTCATTTGGCCCCATCGCCCATCATTTTCTGTCACTGGTTCCATATTCTAGCTATGCCAAATTCTCTTTTTAGAGTTTTTTTTTTTCCTCCGGAAATACTGTACCTTCCATGTCCTCACTCCAAAATCATTCCATATGTCCTGCACTGCTCTTGAAAAGTCTCAGTTTACACTGAGTGAAAGGAAGAACTGCCAAACCTTGAGGTATTTCCTCTCCATAGGATGTTTATATTTTAACGAAGGATGAAAAACCAGTCTCTAGCAGTGGAATTTCTAGCATCAGTGTGCATGTGGAAGAAATACAAAATTACACCATGAAGCATGCAGCCTACGCATAAAAACAGTACTTTGAAATAATAATTTTTGAGTATATTTAGAAAAGAATAAATCTGCATCCTTATGTAAATCCTTACACTAAATTAAATTCCAGATGGATCAAAGGTTTGAATACACATATAAATAACTTAAAAGTGTTAGAAGAAAGTATCATTTAAAATAATTTTATGACAGGAAAAGCCTTTCCAAACATCATAAAAAAGAAACTATGAAAGAAAAGATGGATAAATTTGATTCCATAAGGAAAAACACAAAACATGAATGTGAGACAAAATCAGTATAAATTTGGTTGAAAGACAATAGTAAACTCGATGTAGTGCACAAGATTTTCTATATGTCATTATTGCTTGCTTGAAGTGGCATGGCCTTTTTGGACAAAAGTGTAGTGCTTGTGCCAAATGAATGAATAAAATGTTCATTCAATGAATGATTTCATTTTGGAGCCATTAACATGGTGATATATATTTTCAAAATGGTCATTATCCATTCTTGAAAGGAGAAATAAATAGGTTACATGCTGATTTTAAAGCAATTCTGTGTAAAATTATATGTTGATCCAACACATTTTAAAGAATTATATGCATATATATATGCATATAATGCATGTGAGTGTTTATGCACAGAGAGGTGGAGGACATAGGTTCTAAGGTATGAGGATAGACACTTTTCTCTCTTGCACACACATCTGAATCTGCAGTGCCTGCCAACTACTACAGGAGTCCCCAACTCCAGGGCAATGGACCAATACTGGTGCATGGCCCATTAGGAACCAGATCTCACAGGAGGAGGTGAGCGGAGTGGCAGGCGAGTGAGCAAAGCTTCATCCATATTTACAGCTATTCCCCATCACTCACATTATCTCCTGAGCTCCACTTCCTGTCAGATCAGCCATGATATTAGATCATCATTGGAACCTATTGTGAACCGCGCATGCAAGGGATCTAGGTTGTGCACTCCTTATGAGAATCTAATACCTGATGATCTGTCACTATTTCCCATCACTCTCAGATGGGACCATCTAGTTGCAGGAAAACAAGCTCACGGGTCCCACTGAATCTACATTATGGTGAGTTGTATTATTATGTCATTATATATTATAATGTAATAATAATAGAAATAAAGTTCACAATAAATGCTTGAATCATCCCGATAACCATCCCCCAACTCCCACCCCCACCCCCCATCCATGGAAAAATTATCTTCCATGAAACCAGTCCCTGGTGCAAAAGGTTGGGGAATGCTGAACGAGTAAATGTTCAATAAATGTTTGGGAGCAAAAAGGATTCAGCAAAGGAAAGAAAAGCGAATGGAAAGATGATTTGCAAAAATGTATATAGCAGTTGAACTTTTGGATTGTTTTCACTTTTAATATTGTACTTTTCTATATTTGTTTGATTTTTTTCTCTCCAAGGAGCATGTACAGTTAGTAAATAGTAACAATGTCATTTTTAACAAATAAAAGCTTTGTAGCTGGTATACATTGGCCAGGTTTAGGGATATGTGAGAGATCCAAGAGTAGTCTGAGACGGAGGAGCAAGAGTTTTCATATGGCCGGCCGGGCGCGGTGGCTCAAGCCTGTAATCCCAGCACTTTGGGAGGCCGAGACGGGCGGATCACGAGGTCAGGAGATCGAGACCATCCTGGCTAACATGGTGAAACCCCGTCTCTACAAAAAAAAAAAATACAAAAAACTAGCCGGGCGAGGTGGCGGGCGCCTGTAGTCCCAGCTACTCGGGAGGCTGAGGCAGGAGAATGGCGTAAACCCGGGAGGCGGAGCTTGCAGTGAGCTGAGATCCGGCCACTGCACTCCAGCCTGGGCGACAGAGCGAGACTCCGTCTCAAAAAAAAAAAAAAAAAAAAGAGTTTTCATATGGCCAACCAGCAAGAATGGGTTTTTGTTGCAATCACAGTTTTAGTGTTCTCTTGCCATCCAAAAGGTAACCATTTCATCCTTAGGTAAAAATAGAAGATTTTCACCCCAAATATGGCAGATGAAGCCAACAATTCCAAAACCAGAAACTTTCCTCTGCTAATGGAAGTCCCCTGTGCAAGCTGGCCCCATCTCAGCCTCCCACTAGAGGCTCCTTGTCAGTATTAGCCAGACCCATGGATTTGCACTGGTACCTGAATTAGAGTTTTCTCTGCTCTCCCTCCTCTCTTCCTGGCCCCCTCACAACCTTTGCAGTTTTTCTCTCAGTCACTGATTTCCATCTTTTAGATGTCCTAGGCACATGATCCAGTTCTAGTTTCTGCAACAGACAAATAGAAAAATGTCTGTCTGCCAGGAGAGGAAATAGGATGCTGAAGTGGTACCTCCTTTGCCCCACATAAAGTGCTTCTGTCTGGATCTTCTCCCAGAATCCTTGGGAGCAGAGGCTGCTGCCAACGGGGTTTGCTTTTTCAGATGGAGATTGGCAAGTCAGAGATAGTCTCCCTCTGTGCTGTGAGAACACTCAGGCCAGATTACAGGAATGCAGCCTCTTTGGGGTTTGCCCTCGAAATGCCTCTAGAACCTGAAGCCAGTGTTATCTGTCCAGGGCTGGAGACAGCCAGGCTCCAGTCAGTTCAGTCCAGCAACTCAGCACTTGGCTTGCCAAAGTCTTTCCAATTTGGCCCCTCATATTGACAGAGATCACCTATTTCCTTCTAAGTGAATAGAAACTGAATTTTTTTCTGGGGCACTTTTTAGAGCAGTTGCTCTTGGCCCTAGAGAACTGATGCACTTGCCCTTAATTTGATGTTTTTATATATATTCGTGTGTGTGTGTGTGTGTGTGTGTGTGTGTTTTAGGAAATCAGCATGGTTTCTAATTCTTCTAACCACACACTGGATAAACTCACTTTACACTCACTTTGAGAATTACAGTGCAGGGATTTCCCAAGCAGCAAACCAGAAAAATCTGACTTAAATGCACATCTGATCATGCTACTAGTGTGGTGGAAATAAAGACCACAAATTTAACCTTCTAAGTTGAGTCTCTGCCAACTTCAAACAGATGGACAAAATGAAAAAGACTCACAAACAGCAGTGACTCTATATCCTGTCTGCTTGATGTTTGGAGTTACAATTGTAGTTCCGTTTGCTCTATTGTGCAACTGGCATAGCGGTTTGAGCAAATAATCAGGGTTATCCATGCCACAGCTGTTAATTTTGGTTGTTAGTGGTCTACTTCTAAGAACAGCTGCTGCTTTTTCTTAAGTAAAAGGTGTTTGCTTTGTGTGTGTGTGTGTGTGTGTATGTGTTTATGTTTTATGTTTGTTTAGGCATGGAATTTTTGGACAGGGGTTTACTATGACAAATAGGAACTTTGGGAAGAGCCTCTCTTTCTATATAGGGTGGGGGACTATGGGCATTTCTGGAAGAAGAGGAGTCAATGGAGACCTCATCATTAGTCAGTGCACCAGAGAGTGACAAAAATCTGATTCAAAGTAGCTCAAGCTATTAGAAGGCTAATGGAGAGGAGGGGGGCACATGATAAAAGAAATCACTGAAGGATCAATTTTAGGAAGGGGAAAGCAGGGCAGCTTTGGATACTTGAGTCTAGAAGGAAGGCGTTGAAAGCTGCCACAATTCTCTTTCTCCCTCTCTCTCATAGTCTACCCAGGGCCGACTCCAAAAGTCGTTTGCACCTGTCCTTCAGGAGACTGCTTTGTGGGATGTTCCTTACAAGCACGTTTATGATCTGGATCTATCATTATAATTTCACACCTCACTCTGCAGTTCTGAATGCATTTCAGTTCCTCAGTTAAGCCGTTTGTTTCCTCTGCATTCTTCTGTCTCATGCACTTAGCGAACTGTCTAACTTTCAAGATTCCATTCCAATGGTAACTCCTTGGAGAGACGTTCTCGCAACACCATCCTTCTCCAGGCAATTTCTCCCTCTTTTGCCTTGCCATAACTTCTTGTTCAGTTATTACTATTACCAATAGTAATTAGTATTTAGTGGTTACTAAACTATTACTGTACTTCTTATCACTGAATTATAATTAACATGGCCATAATCGTTTGTTTAATGTGTTTTACTGTCTCTCCTCCTCCGGACGGTTGGGTATATTGGGCTCTCTTCATCTTTGTACTCAGGGCCCATCATAGCCCCTGGCACCCCATAGATGTTTGTAGAGAGAGATGAATAAATTAATGGGAGAGAGAGGAAAAGCATTTAAATCTGACCAGGTTGACATGCACTTTAGAAGAGTTTATAGAGGATTCTATAATTCCAAAGCCTACATCTTCAAAAGAGTCTATATTGGAACCATGTTTGTGAATCAGAGAGTAGTTGGTGCACAGCAAGCCTCAACATGGTATTTAAATTAGTTAAGCTACACCTAGCAGCTGATATGCTGTGGGAGGGTAGGGGGAGGTGCTTAGAACAGCTAAGAGATATATGTGAGGATAAGAAAATCACAGCATTTCAAACAGAGGAAAAGGTGTGTTTTGCATCTTCCAGGGCAGTTCTAATTTTAAACATTTGGTCTCATTGTCTCCTTAAGCATACTTAAGCTTCTGTTAGATTGGTGTTCTGATATATTGGCAAGAGAAATATGGTAACATTAGGTAAAATTAATCTGTCGATTTGCTAATAGAAAAGAGAGGCAGGAAAATTAAGGTACAAAGACTGAATAGAATGATAAGAATTTATCCTAATTAGAACTTTCAACCTAGTAAAATAGCCTGACAATACAAGTCAGAGAGAAGCCAATATATGAAAATTTAAATTAAACATACAATGTTATCACTTGAGGATAAAATGTTCAAGTATCACATTGTATTTGGGTACCTGATATCTTTTTAAAATGTTCATTTACACGAGGAAAAGCCTACAGTTTTCCTTTCAGTCATTTTGTCAGGCTTATGAGAAGCATGGTTCTCAAATCAAATAATTCTCATGTGTTGATAATGATTTTTAATTTTAGGGAAAAATAAAACTTAAGACTGGTTCCCAATTCTAGATGATCTACTGAATCTACTGCAGATATACTCTGCTGTCCTCCTACCTCTTATTCTCTTGCTAGATTCTGGTTCTAAATAGCTCTGAAGTGGAACCTATGTGAAAGGTTTTAAAGAAGAAAAAAGTTAACATTTAGAGGACTGAGCTTGTAAACTAGTGCTTCTCAGGATATGGTCTTGTTCTAACCCAATCAGTCACCTGGGTACTTAAGAAAAAGCGAATTCTCAGGCTGTGGCGAGGGCCTATTGAATTAGAACCTCTAAATGGAAAAGTCAATAATCTGTACTTTACATATGCTCCCCACATGATTCTCATGCACATCAGTATTTGAGATCCGTAAGTAATTGGTTTCTGATTTAAAATAAATAAATATTGATGACTGTAAGCATCTACCTTATAATATTTATAATAATATCTTGATTAAATAGGATGCTCAGATAATTGGGAATTCTAGTTCGTTTAATTTTGTGTCAAATTCATTCTGAACTGAGCTAGGAGAGCTGTCATCTTTTGGAAATTGATAATAAATTCTGACATTTCTAGGAAGCTAATGTTATAAACTCACCATGGTTCCATTTACGCACAGGACCCACAAGCCTCCAGGGAAGTACTACCCTCAGAGAAGAGAATATGAAGAGTCCCCATTTGGCCCAAAGGTAATGGGCTGATGCCAGGAGGGAGGCCAGCCAAGGAGAGGGAGGTAGTAAAAATAAGAAGTTTACGCACCAGAAATGAAATCAGTAACATTTTCAGACTACCCAGGCTCCTGCTTTATATCACAGACCAAGCATGAAGGGGGAGACGGATAATTTCCAACGTTGAAGTGGCTGGTTAAGTGCACACTATAACACAAAGAGAATGGTGGCTTCTACCCACAGACTTCACTGAGATGAAGTGGGAGGGGAACCACATATATGCACACTGAGAAGGACAGAAGAAAGTCCACTGTGGCCAGAGTATGAGGGGAAGAACATAGTGAGCTCTGTGTGACGCTGAAAAGATACTTTTTTCCTAGTACATGAGAGGCAAATGCTGTGGACTTCCTGAAATCACTCAATTTTTGGAGTAGGTGATTTTCTTGTAAATTACAGATGTGCATGCAACTGAAGAAACAATTCTTTCCTACTGTTTTCATGATATTCATAATGCTTACAGAAACAGGGATTGTATATGGTTCCCTTATTGGAAAGTGTTCTAAAATGCCATGTTTCTATCATAATAACTGGAGTAGAGAAAGTTAATATGCAGTGATAAGAATGAGCACCAGACTGTATGTCAGAAGCCCAGTATTCTAATGCTGGGGCTCATTTCCTGCTGTTTGACTTTGAGTAAGCTTTAGTTCTCTTTGCCATCTACTTCTTAGGGTTCTGCAATGCTTAAGTTAAATAATAAATGGGAGAGTACTATATAAATGTAAGTTGGGATGATTGTAATTGAATTTACTCTTGATGGAAGAGTCTTGGTGATTCCCTAGAGCAGTTGTTCCCGGGGTTGTATCTAAGAGCCTGTGTAACTTTAGCAAACATAACGTATATCTGGGCCCTGACCCTGGATATTCTGATGTGGGGAGGGAAGGCACTTACATATGTATTTAAAATTATTCTGATAATTCTTAGATAACACTAGAGATTGAGAGTTTTAGTGTAGAGGTTGGTAGTGAGTGCACAGAGCCCTGGCAACCTGAGTCCTGGCTCTGCCCTCAGCAAATATTTTTCAGCTGTGGGTGGAAGCTCAACAGGATGTCGAAACTGTCACTAAGTTCTTCATTCTTCATTTTCTCCACTTGTCAAAGGCAGCTGGACTAACCAGTGAACTTCTACCTTTTTAAATCCATAGACTTTACTCAATGTGAATTTTACTTGGAAGCTTTAACATGTAAAACAGAAAAAAGCAGCGCTGTTTTGATTTCTGCTCAGCAATTCCCCTATGGGACTTCAAAAACCATAGGCCTGGATGGTCGATAACATCCCCTCTGGAACTAGAATCTTATTCAAGTCATGGAAAACTTACACGAATTTGTATTGGCTCCATTTGGGAGGCCAGAAGATCCATGGTGTACACACACACACACACACACAGACACACAAACACTCTGACGACTGTGAATTAGGTGAGTAAGCAGGCAAAGCTGGCCCTTTACCTGTTTGCTCTATTATCTTTCTCTCTACCCTTCTGCCCTGCTCTGTTTTCCAGATGCCTTTGCCAACCGGCTTCCAGCCATATTTGGCCAAAAGTATACAGTGGCAGGAGATTGAAGGACAGGAGAAAATGTAAACTAGAGTATTTCAACTTTTCTTTCTCTGCGTTGGTTGATGTCATGTGCTTTTATCCATTTCCTGCTAGATTTTTCTCAGGGAAAATTGTTTTCTACCAACTTGGGAGATTTCTGCCTCCAAATATCCCTTGACTACCTGATTTATCATCTCTTTTCACTTTGACTTTCCAATGGAAAAGTCAGATGATACATAGATTGACCTAGGTCATCATGTTAAAGAAATTCCATGGTAAGGGAAGTGAGGGTAACCTAAGGAAAAAAAATCCACTCCTAGTATATACCCAAGTGGAATGGAAGCATATCCATGGAGACTTGCACACCACTGTTTTTAGCAGCATTATTCATAACAGTCAAAACTTGGAAACAACCTAAAGAACCATCAGCTGGTAAACAGATGGACAAAATGTGTGTATCTATACAGTGGAAGGCTATTTAACAACAAAAGGCACAAAGTACTGACATATCCTACAACACTGATAAAATTCAAAAACACGTTAGGTAAAAGATGCTAGACACAAGAGACCTCTTGTTGTTTGATTCAATTTATATAAAATATCCAAAAAAGGCAAATCTATAGAGACAGAAAGTAGATTAGTTGTTGCCTGGCATGGAGTAGGGGTGGGAATTAACCCATAAAATGGGCATAAGGCATCCTATTGGGGTGATGGAAATGTTCTAAAACTAATGTATGGTGATGGTTGCCCCCACTAGGAAAATGTACTAAGAAATCATTGAATTGTACACTTGATGTGAGTGAATTATATGATAAGTAAAATATACCTCAATGAAGTCATCTTTTAAAAGGAGAAAGATAATAGGCAATAGCACTGTTATTAATCTGAGCCTTTTTAGATGCCAATCAATTAGTTATTATGTCACTTTCAGCTACATTATTCACATATCTATGTCATTTTCATGGACTTTCATCACAAAATAATGTCGAAGAGTGTTTCAGAAGTCTAAACAGAATATCATCACTCTGGTACTCCTATGCTCCTATTGGAATTCAGAAAACAACACCAAAAAAAAAGGCCTCAGAAGCAGTCTAAATTTCTCTCCAAACTTCTCCTGTCCTCCAGCCTCTCATTCTCATTCTTCCATGAGGCTAGATATAGAAACTAGAATCCCTCTTCCACAGGGTAGGTTATGGAAATCACAACCCCTTTTCCCCAAAGCCAGCCATAAAACCTAAACGTATCACTCTAATTTTTGTTCCACCTTTCTGTGTGAAAACTGGCCATAAACAAATGATCTGACCTAACTTCTATGACTGTAGGTCATATGACCCCTATTCCAGACAAGGATTTGCCATACACCCAGAAGGACGGAATGCTGCTCAGAGAGAACGAGAAGAATCTAGACAGACAGGACTTGCTGCATCTCCCCACTCAGTCTATTAACATTAGATCATACCCTTTTAATTCCACCATATTTCTACATGGCTGTACTTACTTTGGTGAGCCTTAAGCATAAAAATGGACAATTTCCCTTGTATATTTGGGTGTTTATTCTGAAGTCTACCATGTGCACATTAGACAAAGTTGTATGCCTTTTCTCTAATTAATCTACCTTGTATGAGTTGATTTTTCAGTGAACCTTCAGAAGGGGAAGAAAAACTTGCCCATTAGCCCCAACACACCCATTCTGTTCCATCAAAAGAGACAATATGATCTAATGTAGTTCAGGCTCTCAGACATATATACTGATTAAAAATAGAAAATGATCAATTTGTTTGGAGGTTAGGACTTTAAATCCTCCAACCTCCAAATCATCCAGAAACTGGTGGTCTAGTAGTGATTCACACCAGAGGTTTAAAGAAATAATAACTGGTGCTGAATAGCCTGCACTCAGAGACTTGGAAGACAGTGCTTGCCTCTGTTTTCAGCACCCAGTAGCTGGGAGATAGGTGATAAATGCTTTTAAATGTAATTTCTACCCAAATTGTAATAGCTTTAATTCCCATGATCTGAAGAAAAAGAAGCCCTCTTTGTCTTGCTGTGTGATGGCAATAAGGTGCTTGCTGTGAAAGGCTGCTGCTCATAACAATGCTCAGTGACTCACATAATAATCTATTGATTCTTTCCACACTGAATTTGTCATTACCTCCAGATTAAAGTCCCCTTTTCTGATTTTAGTGTTCACACATCTGCCATCAACAGTCCATTGAGTATTGGACCCTGCTCTTAGAAATGACTGAGCTGGATATTTTGTTTCTTAGTTTTATTATTCTTTCATGCTTTCTGTCTGGGAGGGAAATAATAGTCCTTCACCTCCCTACACCCAAACCTGTACCTCAGCATGGCTGGAAAAGGAGCGATTACTCCTCACTCAGCCATAGCTCTGTCATCATTAATTGAAGTAACTGAGGAAATTACTGGACCGTAGGTTTTTCATCTTCAAAACTGAGACTTCTTATCGTGCCTGTCTCCCTCAGAGCATGGTCATGAAGAGAAAATGTAATAGAGACAAACATCTTTTTAAAATATTTCCTAGAGGAGAGGTTCTGGGACATTTTGATTCTGGGCTGAAATCAAGCTGAGTTCAGACTCTTTGGGAGATACTGGAGGGAAGCAGACTAGACTTAACTGAAATTTTTCAAAGCTGCATTACTTTCAGGCTCTTGAAGCTCTCTGCTTGGCGCTCCTCCCTCTGGATTCTTTGCAGCTGATTGTAGTACAGGAAGGACAGCTGTAGGTCCTTTGGTAATTGAATCTTAAGGGGACTGACAATAGATGCCACTACATCCCCCTCCAGCCACACATTACTCCCACTAGCAAGATACCCATCCACAATCCAAATCCTGTCCTCTGCATGCTTATCCACTGCCTCTCCGCTTCCCTGCCACATCTAATATTCTTTTCATCTTTCCTTAATAGACGCCTAAATGCCTGACGTATGACAGCAATGCCTGTTCCCATGGAGCCGCTGCTTCTGAGAAAGCTTGAAACAGACAAAGAACAAGGCAGAAATGGCCTCCTCACTAGAGATGAAAAGAAGCTGCCCTGGTGAGGAAATTGGATCTCAGCTTCTGCCACTAAGATTCTTCTCTTCTGCCTCTGGTTGTCTTCATTGTTAACCCCTAGAAGCAATCGTTCTCTCACAAAGCAACACAAGCAATAGAGTGAACAGTGATTCTACAACCTGATTCTGGTAAAGGCGACCACAGTGGAAAGAGTGATCCACACAAGTATAGGGCCTCCTGATTAAAACACTAAGATTTCATCTCATGCTGTGCCTTTATACTGTTGAGATACTAAAGAGGACACTAAAGATCAAAGTGCTACTTTACAACATTTTGAAGAAAACAACCGCTACCTGTGTATCAGTTTGTGCGGATGTATTACACAGCTTAGCTGTGTCTATACCTGTTTATTAGAATCAAAGTATTTTTAAAGTACTTAAGGCCAGGCACAGTGGCTCACACCTGTAATCCCAGCACTTTAGGAGGCTGAGGCAAGTGGATCACTTGAGATCAGGAATTTAAGACCAGCCTGGCCAACATGGTGAAACCCCATCTCTACTAAAAACACAAAAATTAGCCAGGCATGGTGGCACATGCCTGTAATCCCAGTGACTCAAGAGGCTGAGGTACGATAATCGTTTGAACCCAGGAGGAGAGGTTGCAGTGAGTGGAGATGGCACCACTGCACTCCAACCTGGATGACAAAGTGAGACCCTGTCTCAAAAAAAAAAAAAAAAAATAGGTACCTAAAACTTGTTATACGATTTAGCCTTGTCCCCACCCAAATCTCATTTTGCATTGAATTATGGGGACAAGTCTTTCCTGTGCTGTTCTTGTGATAGTGAGTGAGTCTCACAAGATCTGATGGTTTTAAAAATGGGAGTTTCCCTGCACAAGCTCCCTTTTGTTGCCTGCTGCCATCCACGTAAGATGTGACTTGCTCTTCTTTGCCTTCCACCGTGATTGTGAGGCCTTCCCAGTCATGTGGAACTGTAAGTCCAATAAATCTCTTTCTTTTGTAAATTGTCCGGTATCAGGTATGTCTTTATCAGCAGCATGAAAACAGACTAATACAGCATGTGAGATACAATGATGGGCACTGAAGAAACAAGGGTGGCACAGCCCCTGCCTTCCAGAATCTCACACTTTAGAAAGGCAAGTGTATTAATAACTACTTATATGTAACATTTGTGTTATTTAGAAAATGCAGTAAGAGCACAGATGAAGAACAAAGTACAGTGGTAAAGAAGAGAGAGTTTGGGAGAAATGTGCAGGAGAAAAGACACTTATGCTGGGCTGCAAAGGATGAGTTGACATTTCAATTCCCATCCTTAGACAAAGCTGGGAAGGGCATTTCAGCATAGGCAAACTGAATAAAGGCCTTGAGACCTGAAAGTGCATGTCATGCGCAAAAAACATGTAAACCTGAAGGCTTTGAGAGCTAGATAATATTTCACCAACTGTGGTGATCAAAATCTCCATCATTTGGGGTGTTTGCTTAATTTTTTAGCTTCCTAAACCCTAGCACAAGCCCACTGAATCAGAATATCTGAAGGTGGCAAGAGGAATCTATTTTAGAAGCAACCCTTTCCCCTCCAAATTCTTCATAGAGTGAGTGTGATGAATAAAGGTTGAAGACCACCTGGTTTAGGCTGTTCTAGGTGGGGTGGAGATGTAGGGAAAGACAAACAATAAGCCTGTTACTCCAAGTTGTGCTTTGGTTATGTGCCTATACACTATCAGACAGACTGGTCAATTCTGTTCCAAATATGTTCAGTGTTAAACAGAACCCAGTGTTGTAAACTGTAATTACAAATTGTAAAACTTCTATAAACGGAAGCCTACTTCTCATACATTGAAAGAGCCAAAAGGCAAGATGCAACTGAGCCTGTTTAAAAATGGTGAAATATTTTCCAGACTCCAGCTACAAGGAGAATCCTCTTTGTAATGCTGAGTATCATGATTAAAATCTCCCACTGTTCAGCAGCATAAAACTGTCTCAAGGAGTCTCCAAAGAGAGTCATCTCAGAGTATCTCACAGCAGTCTTTCCATCCTCAAGCTTGGTTGTATCTCTACACAGACCTACATGAAAGCAGAGACACTGCAAACAAAAAAGGGCAGAGAGCAAGCTGGGAAGTTGATGAGCTTGGAATTTGATGAGCTCCTTGTCTGAAACAGGAAGCCTGAACCAGAAGAACTGGATGCTCTAGAGAGAGATGGACCTCTCCTCAATGCGGATATCAACATCAGTACAGATTGATGATTCCAGTTAAGAAACAGGCAACACTAGTAAGAGCAGCACATAAAGCCAGGAGACAAAATATTGGTAGCCACTCAGAGCTATGCACTTTCCCAACCTGTTCTTAGAGTGAATTGTTGCTAATGTCAGACCCATGTAGTAGTCCTAGTACCCATCATTCCAATAATTTCACGTACCAACATCCACAATTAAGTTACTGATTTATAAACCATAAACCACAATTAATCTAGAGTGTTGACTTAATGTTTTCCAGCAAAGTTTTTTTCCCCATCTAAGGTAACATTTCTCATATAATGGACCCCTCCCTTGAGATTGTTAAAATGAAGACTTGGGTACCACCCACAACTCTCTGAGGTTAAGGCCCAGGAATCTGTGTTTTCACACACTCCCTCAGAACATTCTCTCTCACAAGGACTTTCCCTTCAGGGAACTCCTGTTACCCTCAGTACTGAATAGTGTATGTGTATTTTTGTTTTCTATTAGAATTTTGCTAGTGGGGCTTTGATTGGCAATAGGATGTGGCTGGAATAACATAGGGATTTTAGCCTGCATTGTTAGCTAACTGCCTGGGTTCCCTGTGACATGTCTCTCAAGTATATCTAGCTCAGCAACTTTCCCACCCTCATCAGCCTTCCCATCCTCAATCCACCCAACCCCCCACTCTCCCACATTAAAATCAAAGAACCTCTATGGTAAAGTCCCTGGTTAAACAATCATCTTCAGGTACTGTCAAAGTAAGATAACTGAACCAGGCTCCCTTGTTGGTACCAATCAGATTGGGTAGGAAGTGGTATGGACAGCCAACAGAATTGGCACATAACCAGGTACAGTTGCATGCAGGCCTGCGTGAAAGTATCTGAATATTTGGTTAATTGAATTAAAAGAATCACTGAGTTATTCTGAGATTGTGAAAACATAGTCAAAATTCAGCTCTTTACAATGCTTTTGCATCAGGAGTTGAGTGCATCAGGGAGACTGATAAATCATACATGGCTCATAAAGACTAAGAGCAAATCATAAAATAATAGAGCTGGAAGGGACCCAAAAGATGACCCGGTCTAGGTTTTATTTCACAAATGAAGCAACCAGAGCCTGCAGAGGCCTAGTGACCAAGGTCATACAGCTCATTAGTGGCTGAGAACCACAATGTCCTAACTTCTGGCTGAGGGTTTTTTCTATGATGCCTCCCCTGAGACTAAAATAAATCCCCACTACTAAAAAAGCAAAATCATCTTGTTCTTTTCTTTTCTCTTAAAAAAAGTCCTTATTTTCTCATTGAAGGACAAGAAAACGTCACTAAAATAAAATGTGTAAACAAAGATGCTGACTTATGGATCGAAAAGAAACTTTAGTAATTTGGTGATCCCAGTAAACATTCATTCACGCGTTCATTCATTCTGAAAGCACTGTGGAATGAGCTTTCTCCTCATACCCAGAGAGAGCATGAGATGCTCTTGGGCGATAGGCAGTGCCATTTTAGTGAGATGACACTGAAAAGAGCTTGCTGTTTGGCTGCCAGGACCTCCCTCACTTGTCTTCAGCTGCCCCATCTACTCTCTTTCACTTTCTCAAATTGAATTGTTCACCCCAGGAGGCCAGGCTCAGTCTCCATTTTCACTGTTCCTCCTGCTGTGCTCCCACCTGGTATGCCTTCCCACTTCTCTTTGGCTCTCCAAATTCTGTCATTCAAAGACCTAGTTGAAGAGTCTTTGCCTTGTTCTTCAAGACTTATCTCTCTTCTTGGGTCACAAAGACTTTCCCTTTGATGAATTCCAGTTATACTCAGTACTGAATAGTGTAAGCATATTTTTGTTTTCCATTAGAATTTTGCTAGTGCAGGTTTGGTGGACAATAAGATGTGGTTGAAAGAGCATAGGGATTTTAGCCTGCATGGCTATCAAACTGCCTGAGTTCCCCATGATATGTCTTACAGGTATTTCTAGCTTAGCAACTTCCTCACCATCAGCAACTTTCCCGTCCTCAATCCACACAACCCCAACTCCCCACCCCCTGTCAAAGCTACTCCTCTTCCATTGTTCCTTATCTCACTAAATTATGTGCCACCATCTAGACAGAAACTGGGAGTCATCTTTTACCATGATTTCTCCCTTACATCTTAATAATCATAAAGTATAATTTTCCCTTCTAAATATTCCCAGCATCTTCCCATTTCTGTTTACCACTACTCTTACTACTATTCTCAGGGCTGTCACTCCTTCTTCCCTAGATTATTATAATAATTTCCAAACTCCAACCTTGCCTTCTTCAATCCTTGCCCCGTTCTGCTACCAGAATAATGTTTTTAAAATTCTCATACTGTCACTTCCCTTGATACTCTCACTTTCCTGCTTAAACCTTTTGGCTGTTAGGATAAAGTTTCAGCTCATTCAAATCCCTTTCACAATCAAGTCTTTCTCCAGCCCGCTAGTCCCATCTCTTCCTACTTTCTCACTGTATTAGTCAGGGTTTTCCAGAGAAGCAGAACCAAAATGATATATGTAGAGAGAGAGATTTAAGGAGACGTTATGGAAATTAGTTCATGCAATTATGAAGTCCCAGAAGTTCCACAATCTACCCTTTGCAAGCTGGAGGGCCAGGAAAATCAGTGATGTCTTTCAGTCCAAGTTCCAACACCTGAGCACCAGAGGAGCTGATGGTCTAACTTCTAGTTTGAGGTTGAAGGCTTGAGAACTGGGGCAAAATTTCTGAGAACTGATTGGGGGAATGTTGATGCTGTTGCAAGACCCAGAGTCTGAAGGCTCAAGAACCAGGAGCTCTGATGTCTGAGAATGGGAGCAGATGGATGTCTTAGATAAAGAAGACAGAGAGAGAATTCATGCTTCCTTCAACTTTTTGTTCTATTTGGGCCTTCAATGGATTGAATGATGCTCACTGGCATTGATGAGGGTAGATCTTCTTTACTCAGATTCAAATGCTAATCTTTTCTAGAAATACCCTCACAGACACACCCAGAAGTAAAGAGTGTGTGTGTGTGTGTGTGTGTGTGTGTATGTGCGTGTGTGTGTTTTGTTTTTACCCAGCTATCTGGGCATCCCTCAACCCAGACAAGTTGACACATTACCCCTAACTTGAACTTCATCTCCAGCCAGACTGAACTGCTTGCACAGTGCACCAGACTTCCTATTGCTGTTAGAGTTTTGCACATGCTGGTTCCTCTGCCTGAAGTGCCTTTCTTTCAGTGACTGTTCACTTCTAGTTTTTGAGGACTTAGCTTAGACATTATCTTCTCTAGGAAATTTATTTGACCCAAATATACTCCTGTGTGCTTTCATAGTATCCTGAGCTTATCTCTTTTTATGCATTAAATTATGTCCCCCTAAATGATATGTTGAAGTTCTAACCCCTAAAACCTATGAATATGACCTTATTTGGGAGTAGGTACTTGCAGATAGAGTAAGTTAAGGTGCAGTCATTAGGGTGGGCCCTAATCCAATAAGACTGGTGTCCTTATAAGAGAAAGATGCCATGTGAAGGTTAAGATACACAGGGTGAATTCTATGTGATGACAGAGGTAGATATTGGAGTGATGTAGCTCAAGACCAAGAATCTCAAGGATTGACAGCCACCACTAGAAGCTAGGAAGAGGCACAGAAAGATTCCACCCAGAGTCTCAGAGAGAACATGGTCCTGCCGACACCTTGATTTCTGACTGCTAACTTTCAAAACTGTGAGATAATAAATATCTCTGTTGTTTTAAATCACCTCGTTTGTGATACTTTTTTAGAGCAGCTCTAGGAAACCCATATACTCCTACTGTGGTACTTGCCACACTATATTGTATTGGCTTGACAGTTTTGCTTATCTTCTTTTTTTCTCTTGAAAGGTGGTATTGAGTCTTAGACAACTTTGAAATCTAGTACACTTCTCAGTCCCTAGGAAATAGTAGTTGTTCAATAACTAGTGGATGAATGATGAATGCAGTGTTATAAAATGAACAAAAATATTATATTATCTCTAGTAAGGTACCTGACAAGGAGAAGTACTTGGTGAATATCAGTTGCTTTCCCTTCTGCACCCTAATAGGTTAAATCTTCTCAGGGGAAAGGACTCAGCCTTCTTCTCCGTTGTGTCCATCCTCAGTGCCTGGCACAATGTAATAGAAACCATAGGGGCTCCCCGACCATGCATATGCTCCTTCACATTCTTCAGTTTTCCTGGCACTTAGGGTTAGGGTCATGTACTGGAATCCACTCAATATGCTATGGATAGAAGTGGTATTAGCCAAATCCATCCTGTTTAACACCCTGGGTTTTTTCCTCATGCCATGGTAACCTTGGGGTCCCCATATCCCAGACTGAGTAGCACAAGATGAGAGACAGTGTCCTGACCTGCATAGGACTCACATGACTGAAAAGTAAACCTTTACTGTGTTAGCAACTGTGCTTTAGGGAGTTACTTATGACCATGGCAGAGCCTAGCCTGTCTTGACTAATACACAAAACAATGTGGACACATGGGAGGTTCAGAGAAGTGCTTTTTGGTTGACTAGTTAAATCATCATAACAAATAGGATATCAGAGAGTCCTGACTGAATAAAGACTATTTGAGAAATACAGGCATCACTATGTTTCCTCTTGGCATGCTTTACTAGTTTTCAAAAAGTGTCTGGGGCTTGAATGCTTTGATTGAGAAGAAGTTGCCCAGCCAACACAGCTGCCTTGGTGAGGTTGTCTCACCAAGACACTGAGGACTGGTCCACGTGCCTGGGCTTTAAAAGAAATTTGTTCAGTGGGACCACGCCTAAATGAATGCCACTGGCTTTTCCTTCCTCGTCTCTCTGCAGGTGAAAGAAGTATACTACTTATATTATCAAGCATGTTTTTGTACAAATTGATTGTTATGCTGCAGCTCTTGCCATAAAGTTAATCAGGATAGTTAATTGGGACATTAAAATCTAAGCTGCAGTAATTAGCTGGAAGTAAAGTAAATGTCTAGTAAGCTGGAAAACAGAGCATCACCCAAAAAATACACAAATTGAACAGCCATTCTCTAGTAATGCAACTAAATTTCACAATGCAAACAGAATAGCCACTTGTTACAAAAATGTGAATCTAAAGCTTTATTTGCACAGAGACATAAACCCCCAGAACATCTGGGCAAACGTTCCAGTGTGTAATTGGTGAATTGGATCCACCTGACTTGACTGTGCATCCCATGTACCTGTGATAACACAGACTTGTTGATCACAGTGGTTTATTAATGCCAAGAGGGAAAAAGTCACCAACATCTGTTTACGATGATTGTCATAATGGGCAAGTGTGAGTACATACTGCTAAGACTTCTCACTCTTAGTGAGAATTAGGACAGTAATAATGCTCATCAGTCCAGCTGCTTCTGTCTAATTCATTCTCTCCTACATGCATATATGACAGTTCTGTACCTTTTCCTCTCTCTCTAACCTCCAACACTTCCTTCCCAACCTCTTGCTCAGCTAATAACAATGCTTCTTATTTCACTGAAGAAACAAAGGCAATGGCAGAAGAATGTCCCCACACTCCCATGACCATACTTATCCACCTGCCAGCATCTGTTCCCATTTACTCTGCCTTGTTTTCCATCACTATCGAAGAAATGTCTCAGATCCTATACCTGAGCAATAGATTCCAGCCCCTCTTATCACTCAAGGCGTCACCCCAGGAATCCTTCCCCCTCTCTCCTACATCAATAGTTTGTTTCTTCTCTACCAGATTGTTCTTATTAATGTACAAGTATCAAGAACTGCGAAGGGTCTGAGGTTTCACCATACTTACAGGCCACAAGTTAGCCTGCCACAGTTTCATGGTTGCTGGGAAAAGCTATAAGCTTCTTGGGTCATTGACAAAGGACTTAATTGTTGACAGCAACGGGAGTAGCCAGAGGATCAGCATTTTATTGTGCTGGTTACATGAGCCCCAATTCCCACAGAGTGACGCAAAAAGGGCCAGGTGGTACTTACACACATAGCTGCATTGTAAGAGAGGAACACTGAATTTGGGGAACTCAAATTATTTATTAACCTGGTCAGTAAACATGACGGCCTTTTGATCTGGAGAGAGACGCCCTCCCTGTCTTCAAAAGTTGTTCACTATACAAATATCCTTGAAAAGAAATTCTAGAGCCAAAGGAAAACCAGTGTCTTTTATCATAAGACATGCAGAAATGCAAGAGACTCATGGAAAATTGCCTTGTGACAAGTATGCTGTAATTTTTCCCACCATTAATGAAAACCTCTTTCCTGACCCTCATGTCCTCTGTGTGTACTGTTGCCCACCTCCTCCTGCCATTTCTCTACTCCCCTTTATGGCTATAATCTTTGAAAGACTTGTTTATAGTTGCTGACTCAAATTTATCTCCTCTTGTTCTCCCTTGAATACACTACCATTAAGTTTTCATCCTTAGGCTGCTTTGTCAAGATCACCAATAATCTTTGTATTGCTAAATCCAAAGCTCAGTTCTTTTTTCATATTTCTTGACTCCACTGCAGAATTTGATACAGTTTATCACTTCTTGCTCCTTGAAACACTTTCTTCCCTGAGCTTCTAGGGCAACCTTACTTTCCTGTTTTTGTCTTCTACTTCATCTACTGCTCCTTATCAGTTTTCTTAGCTGTTTTTTTCTTCATCTTCCATCATGTTGTAGCACTTCCAAGGTCAGAACTAGAGCCTCTTCTTTCTTCCATCTACCATATCGATATGTGGATATCTATCTCCAGGATATATACTCAGGATTATATCCTGAATAGATTATATCCTTGGATATCCAAGATTATGGCTATAAAGCCATCAGTGGAATGATGATGCTTCAGTCCAGTCCTGTCCTCTGAAATTTGAGTTAATACTGAATTTGTCTAGCATAAGTCTCTCCTTGAGCATCTCTTGGATATCTCAAATGTGCAATACAGAACTCCTGATTATACCACCCATAAACCTGTACCTTTCAAGCTTGCCTGACTTATCAAATAACAATTCCATTTTTTCAGTTGCGTAGGCCAAAACCCTTGGCATCATTTTTGCTTCTTCTATATCTTTTATATTTCATATTTCCTCAGCGGCAAATCCTGTTGGCTATACCTTCAAATTATATCCTGAATTTAGTCATTCCTCACCACGTCCACTGCTACCACCCAGGACTAAGCCACCATCATCTCTCCCTTGGATTATTGTTAAGTCTCCTAAGTGGGTTACCTTCTAACACTCTGGTTCCCTTTTAGTCTATGCTCAATGCAGAAAATACTGTTAAAACATAAAGTAGTTTGTGTCACTTTCCCCACTTGAAACTCTCCAATAGCTTTCCACTACATTCAAAGAAAAAGTCACAGTCTTTACAGAATCTTTTGCTCCTCATTAAGGCTTTGATATCAGCTTTTACTACTTTCCCCTTTGCTTGCCCCATGCCAACACCTCTAATCTCCCTCTGTTCTCATCCCCAAACATGTTCCTGTCTTACGGCCTTTGTACTTGCTCTTTTCTCTGTCTACTATACTTTTTCCCCCAGATAGACTCATGGATTCTTCCCTCATCTTTTTTACATCTTTGTTCAAATGTCACTTGAACATCAAATTGTAAAGTGGAGGTTCACCCCCACCGTGGACATTCCCTATATACCTTGGAACCTATTTTTCATCCATAACATTTACTAAAATCCAATCTACTATTAATATATACAGTCAATTCTCACTATTCACTGTGGTTATGTCACTGCAAACAATGAATCAGTGAATACTGAACCATTACACTTTCTACGGGTCTCTGGTCACAATGTTTTTGTCACCCAAACAATACATAACCTTGTTTTATGTATGTTTCTATTTAAAGGAACCTTATTTAATATATATTGTTGATTCATAAACATTGAACTCATTGCCAATAGCACTACCACTCATGCCTGAAGGAAGCTTATCTAACACATGTATTTTCTCCATAAGTGACATTACTGCCTTCCTGTATAAGGAACACTAAACAGCACTTTAGCATGATGCTTGGCTGGCAGCGTTTTAAACATTTTCATTCACACAAAAATGAGAGAAACCCATAACCTTATATGATACTTATAGTATGAAGTTGGAAACAGGAAGGCGGAACTTTGCCTTGTTTGACACCAGCAAGCGATATGTGTGTCAGGCAACTCAAGTTTTTCACTGCTCTGGCACATTTTAAAATGACCACAAAAATGCTGTATTTTAATTCTGGGGTCACAAATAAATTTTAACACATAGATGAATTCACAAATATGGAGTCCATGAGTAATAAAAATTGACTATGTTTATTATATATATTATTTATGTGCTTATATATGCAACTATTTTGTATTTATTGTGAGTTTATTCCAGCTAAAATGTAAACTTTTATGAGCCTGGGGATTTTTGTCTGTTTATCTCACTGATGAGCTCCCAGTGCCTAGAATAGTATCTGGCACACTCAATGTTGTTGAATAAATGAATGAAAGTTTCTTTCTCTCCAGGTTGGGAACTGCAGTGCTAATGAGGATTTTGAGGGCCAGGAATGTTGATGTTGGAGGCCAGAGCTCCGGGGGCACCAAAGCCGTTAGAGCATGTAGAGCCAAATGTCTGGGAAAGATGAGGTTCATATGCCAGAGAAGGAAGTCCAAATGGGTCACCAAACCCAAAGGAGGAGAAGCAAATCTGGAGGGCTAGGGATGGAGCCCAGGAGCAGAGCCCGTAGAGGAATGCACTGAGCAGAGGGCTAAAAGGCCAAATAGGAAAGCAGTCAGGCAAATCTCTGAAACTGTGGTTAATGTCTTTGGCTGGATATTTTGTGACCATGATAGTGAGGTTTGTGAGAGAGCCAGCAATATGGAATATGCCACTAACTGTGAACTGTTTGAAGCCAGCACGTGTGTCTGATCCATCTTCGTACCTCCAGCTTGTGGCAATGCCTGCCATACAGTAAGTATTAAAAAAATGCTTATTTATTGAGAAACAGCTATTGCCTATCACAGTGCTCCTGGGTCAGAGGGAAAAAGAGAGTGTTTGCGCACATCCTTGGGTCTAGAGATCTTATAAAGGAAGGCCTCCATTCAGCCTGGACTTGGTATTAACCAGGGCCTTAACTGGGTGTCCTCCTCCCTGTTCTCACTCCCACTCTACCTCTCTGAGCCAGACATCTCCTCTATTTCTGCAGACCTGTTGTGTCCTGCAGTGGACTCATCAAGACAAAATGTTTACTGAAGTCAATCAATTCAGTTCTTCAGGACACCAGTTCTTAATCTGGAATATATAAATTTGTCTCAAGTCTGTGAACCTTCTGAAGTGAAAAGTGTGAAATATGTGCATGTGCCTGTGTGAAATTTTTTAGGGAGAAGATTCATAAATTTCACTAAGTACACTAATTTTTTTAAAAAAATTTGAGAACAATTCCTTGAATGATTCTGATTGTGCCCACAAATAAGAGGTAAAATAAAATAACAGCAGAGAACTCAATACAGTATCCCTAGGTGGCTGATTGCTCACTCATACAGAAAGGAATTCTAAAACTTCAGTGCGCATGGAAATCCCTTGGGGATCCTGACAGACGCAGAGATTTCTGAGACCCTGAAATTGTGATTCAGAGAGTCCAGGTTAAGGTTCTGGAACTGGCCTTTTAAATAGACTTCACAGGAGATTCTGATGTATTCACCAGGGCACACTTCTGATTTTCTTTTTTTTTCTTCTTTTTTTTTTTTTTTTTACTTATTTGTTCATTTTTAATGCAAATTTTAATTGAGCAAAAAAATGGTGAAAAGACAGTTGACTAAGGAAGATATGAGAAGGTTTAATAAATACACGAAGAAGTCCTCAATAATATTAGCCACCACGGAGATGTAGATTAAAACCACAATGCCATACTACTTTCCATCCACAAGAATAGCTAAAATTAAAAAAAGTCAATCACCACCGAATGTTGGTGAAAATAGGAAGCAGCTGAAACTCTCATACATGGCTGGTAGAAGTGTAAAATGGTACCAACCCTGTAGAAAACGTTTGACAGTTTCTTAGAAAAAACACTCACCCTATAAGCAAGCACTCCTAGTTATTTTTTTTTTTTAATTTTTTATTATACTTTAAGTTCTAGGGTACATGTGCATAACGTTTATATCATGTATAACTCCCCAATGCAATCCCTCCCTCCTCCCCCCTCCCCATGATAGGCCCCAGTGTGTGATGTTCCCCTTCCCGAGTCCAAGTGATCTCATTGTTCAGTTCCCACCTATGAGTGAGAACATGCGGTGTTTGGTTTTCTCTTCTTGTGATAGTTTGCTAAGAATGATGGTTTCCAGCTGCATCCATGTCCCTACAAAGGACGCAAACTCATCCTTTTTGATGGCTGCATAGTATTCCATGGTGTATATGTGCCACATTTTCTTAATCCAGTCTGTCACAGATGGACATTTGGGTTGATTCCAAGTCTTTGCTATTGTGAATAGTGCCGCAATAAACATACGTGTGCATGTGTCTTTGTAGTAGAGTAATTTATAATCCTTTGGGTATATACCCAGTAGTGGGATGGCTGGGTCATATGGTACATCTAGTTCTAGATCCTTGAGGAATCGCCATACTGTTTTCCATAATGGTTGAACTAGTTTACAATCCCACCAACAGTGTAAAAGTGTTCCTATTTCTCCACATCCTCTCCAACATCTATTGTTTCCTGACTTCTTAATGATTGCCATTCTAACTGGTGTGAGATGGTATCTCATTGTGGTTTTGATTTGCATTTCTCTGATGGCGAGTGATGACGAGCATTTTTTCATGTGTCTGTTGGCTGTATGGATGTCTTCTTTTGAGAAATGTCTGTTCATATCCTTTCCCCACTTTTTGATGGGGTTGTTTGTTTTTTTCTTGTATATTTGTTTGAGTTCTTTGTAGATTCTGGATATTAGCCCTTTGTCAGATGAGTAGGTTGCAAAAATTTTCTCCCATTCTGTAGGTTGCCTGTTCACTCTGATGGTAGTTTCTTTTGCTGTGCAAAAGCTCTTTAGTTTAATGAGATCCCATTTGTCAATTTTGGCTTTTGCTGCCGTTGCTTTTGGTGTTTTAGACATGAAGTCCTTGCCCATGCCTATGTCCTGAATGGTACTACCTAGATTTTCTTCTAGGGTTTTTATGGTATTAGGTCTAACATTTAAGTCTCTAATCCATCTTGAATTAATTTTCGTATAAGGGGTAAGGAAAGGATCCAGTTTCAGCTTTCTACTTGTGGCTAGCCAATTTTCCCAGCACCATTTATTAAATAGGGAATCCTTTCCCCATTTCTTGTTTTTGTCAGGTTTGTCAAAGATCAGATGGCTGTAGATGTGTGGTATTATTTCTGAGGACTCTGTTCTGTTCCACTGGTCTATTTCTCTGTTGTGGTACCAGTACCATGCTGTTTTGGTTACTGTAGCCTTGTAGTATAGTTTGAAGTCAGGTAGCGTGACGCCTCCAGCTTTGTCCTTTTGACCTAGGATTGTCTTGGCAATGCGGGCTCTTTTTTGGTTCCATATGAACTTTAAAGCAGTTTTTTCCAATTCTGTGAAGAAACTCATTGGTAGCTTGATGGGGATGGCATTGAATCTATAAATAACCTTGGGCAGTATGGCCATTTTCACGATATTGATTCTTCCTATCCATGAGCATGGTATGTTCTTCCATTTGTTTGTGTCCTCTTTGATTTCACTGAGCAGTGGTTTGTAGTTCTCCTTGAAGAGGTCCTTTACATCCCTTGTAAGCTGGATTCCTAGGTATTTTATTCTCTTTGAAGCAATTGTGAATGGAAGTTCATTCCTGACTTGGCTCTCTGCTTGTCTGTTACTGGTGTATAAGAATGCTTGTGATTTTTGCACATTAATTTTGTATCCTGAGACTTTGCTGAAGTTGCTTATCAGCTTAAGGAGATTTTGGGCTGAGACGATGGGTTTTTCTAAATATACAATCATGTCATCTGCAAACAGGGACAATTTGACTTCTTCTTTTCCTAACTGGATACCCTTGATTTCTTTCTCTTGCCTGATTGCCCTAGCCAGAACTTCCAACACTATGTTGAATAGGAGTGGTGAGAGAGGGCATCCCTGTCTTGTGCCAGTTTTCAAAGGGAATTTTTCCAGTTTTTGCCCATTCAGTATGATATTAGCTGTGGGTTTGTCGTAAATAGCTCTTATTATTTTGAGGTACGTTCCATCAATACCGAATTTATTGAGCGTTTTTAGCATAAAGGGCTGTTGAATTTTGTCAAAAGCCTTTTCTGCATCTATTGAGATAATCATGTGGTTCTTGTCTTTGGTTCTGTTTATATGCTGGATTACGTTTATTGATTTGCGAATGTTGAACCAGCCTTGCATCCCAGGGATGAAGCCCACTTGATCATGGTGGATAAGCTTTTTGATGTGCTGCTGAATCCGGTTTGCCAGTATTTTATTGAGAATTTTTGCATCGATGTTCATCAGGGATATTGGTCTAAAATTCTCTTTTTTTGTTGTGTCTCTGCCAGGCTTTGGTATCAGGATGATGTTGGCCTCATAAAATGAGTTAGGGAGGATTCCCTCTTTTTCTATTGATTGGAATAGTTTCAGAAGGAATGGTACCAGCTCCTCCTTGTACCTCTGGTAGAATTCAGCTGTGAATCCATCTGGTCCTGGACTTTTTTTCGTGGGTAGGCTATTAATTGTTGCCTCAATTTCAGAGCCTGTTATTGGTCTATTCAGGGATTCAACTTCTTCCTGGTTCAGTCTTGGGAGAGTGTAAGTGTCCAGGAAATTATCCATTTCTTCTAGATTTTCTAGTCGATTTGCGTAGAGGCATTTATAGTATTCTCTGATGGTTGTTTGTATTTCTGTGGGGTCGGTGGTGATATCCCCTTTATCATTTTTTATTGCGTCTATTTGATTCCTCTCTCTTTTCTTCTTTATTAGTCTTGCTAGCGGTCTGTCAATTTTGTTGATCTTTTCAAAAAACCAACTCCTGGATTCATTGATTTTTTGGAGGGTTTTTTGTGACTCTATCTCCTTCAGTTCTGCTCTGATCTTAGTTATTTCTTGCCTTCTGCTAGCTTTTGAATGTGTTTGCTCTTGCCTCTCTAGTTCTTTTAATTGTGATGTTAAAGTGTCAATTTTAGATCTTTCCTGCTTTCTCTTGTGGGCATTTAGTGCTATAAATTTCCCTCTACACACTGCTTTAAATGTGTCCCAGAGATTCTGGTATGTTGTATCTTTGTTCTCATTGGTTTCAAAGAACATCTTTATTTCTGCTTTCATTTCGTTATGTACCCAGTAGTCATTCAGGAGCAGGTTATTCAGTTTCCATGTAGTTGAGCGGTTTGGATTGAGTTTCTTAGTCCTGAGTTCTAGTTTGATTGCACTGTGGTCTGAGAGACAGTTTGTTATAATTTCTGTTCTTGTACATTTGCTGAGGAGTGCTTTACTTCCAATTATGTGGTCAATTTTGGAATAAGTGCGATGTGGTGCTGAGAAGAATGTATATTCTGTTGATTTGGGGTGGAGAGTTCTATAGATGTCTATTAGGTCCGCTTGGTGCAGAGATGAGTTCAATTCCTGGATATCCTTGTTAACTTTCTGTCTCGTTGATCTGTCTAATGTTGACAGTGGAGTGTTGAAATCTCCCATTATTATTGTATGGGAGTCTAAGTCTCTTTGTAGGTCTCTAAGGACTTGCTTTATGAATCTGGGTGCTCCTGTATTGGGTGCATATATATTTAGGAGAGTTAGCTCTTCCTGTTGAATTGATCCCTTTACCATTATGTAATGGCCTTCTTTGTCTCTTTTGATCTTTGATGGTTTAAAGTCTGTTTTATCAGAGACTAGGATTGCAACCCCTGCTTTTTTTTGTTCTCCATTTGCTTGGTAGATCTTTCTCCATCCCTTTATTTTGAGCCTATGTATGTCTCTGCATGTGAGATGGGTCTCCTGAATACAGCAGACTGATGGGTCTTGACTCTTTATCCAGTTTGCCAGTCTGTGTCTTTTAATTGGAGCATTTAGTCCATTTACATTTAAGGTTAATATTGTTATGTGTGAACTTGATCCTGTCATTATGATATTAACTGGTTATTTTGCTCATTAGTTGATGCAGTTTCTTCCTAGCCTCGATGGTCTTTACATTTTGGCATGTTTTTGCAATGGCTGGTACCGGTTGTTCCTTTCCATGTTTAGGGCTTCCTTCAGGGTCTCTTGTAAGGCAGGCCTGGTGGTGACAAAATCTCTAAGCATTTGCTTATCTGTAAAGGATTTGATTTCTCCTTCACTGATGAAACTTAGTTTGGCTGGATATGAAATTCTCGGTTGAAAATTCTTTTCTTTAAGAACGTTGAATATTGGCCCCCACTCTCTTCTGGCTTGTAGAGTTTCTGCCGAGAGATCTGCTGTTAGTCTGATGGGCTTCCCTTTGTGGGTAACCCGACCTTTCTCTCTGGCTGCCCTTAAGATTTTTTCCTTCATTTCAACTTTGGTGAATCTGGCAATTATGTGTCTTGGAGTTGCTCTTCTGGAGGAGTATCTTTGTGGCGTTCTCTGTATTTCCTGAATTTGAATGTTGGCCTGCCCTACTAGGTTGGGGAAGTTCTCCTGGATGATATCCTGAAGAGTGTTTTCCAACTTGGTTCCATTTTCCCCCTCACTTTCAGGCACCCCAATCAGACGTAGATTTGGTCTTTTTACATAATCCCATACTTCTTGCAGGCTTTGTTCATTTCTTTTTCTTCTTTTTTCTTTTGGTTTCTCTTCTCGCTTCATTTCATTCATTTGATCCTCAATCGCTGATACTCTTTCTTCCAGTTGATCGAGTCGGTTACTGAAGCTTGTGCATTTGTCACGTATTTCTCGTGTCATGGTTTTCATCTCTGTCATTTCGTTTATGATCTTCTCTGCATTAATTAGTCTAGCTGTCAATTCTTCCACTTTTTTTTCAAGATTTTTAGTTTCTTTGCGCTGGGTACGTAATTCCTCCTTTAGCTCTGAGAAGTTTGATGGACTGAAGCCTTCTTCTCTCATCTCGTCAAAGTCATTCTCTGACCAGCTTTGATCCGTTGCTGGCGATGGGCTGCGCTCCTTTGCAGGGGGAGATGCGCTCTTATTTTTTGAATTTCCAGCTTTTCTGCCCTGCTTTTTCCCCATCTTTGTGGTTTTATCTGTCTCTGGTCTTTGATGATGGTGACGTACTGATGGGGTTTTGGTATAGGTGTCCTTCCTGTTTGATAGTTTTCCGTCTGACAGTCAGAAGGACTGTCTGTTGGTCTGTTGGAGATTGCTTGAGGTCCACTCCAGACCCTGTTTGCCTGGGTATCAGCAGCAGAGGTTGCCAAAGATAGAATATTGCTGAGCAGCGAGTGTACCTGTCTGATTCTTCCTTTGGAAGTTTCCTCTCAGGGATGACTCCACCCTGTGAGGTGTGGGGTGTCAGACTGCCCCTAGTGGGGGATGTCTCCCAGCTAGGCTACTCAGGGGTCAGGGACCCACCTGAGCAGGCAGTCTGTCCGTTCTCGGATCTCAACCTCTGCGTTGGGAGATCCACGGCTCTCCCCAAAGCTGTCAGACAGAGTCGTTCGCCTCTGCACCGCCCCGCTGCTTTCCCTATTGGACCTCAGCTGTGGGCTGTCCCCAGAGGTGGAGTCTACAGAGACAGGCAGGTTTCCTTGAGCTGCTGTGAGCTCCACCCAGTTCGAGCTTCCCAGCGCTTTGTTTACCTACTTAAGCCTCAGCAATGGCGGGCGCCCCTCCCCCAGCCTCGCTGCTGCCTTGCGGATAGATCGCCGCAGACGGCTGTGTTAGCAGTGAGGGAGGCTCCGTGGGCGTGGGACCCTCCCGGCCAGGTGTGGGATATATTCTCCTGGTGTGCCTGTTTCCTTAAAGCGCAGTATTGGGGTGGGAGTTACGCGATTTTCCAGGTGTTATGTGTCTCAGTTCCCCTGGCTAGGAAAACGGATTTCCTTCCCCCTTGCGCTTCCAGGTGAGGCGATGCCTCGCCCTGCTTCAGCTCACGCTGGTCAGGCTGCAGCAGCTGACCAGCACCGATTGTCCGGCACTCCCTAGAGAGATGACCCCAGTACCTCAGTTGAAAATGCAGAAATCACCGGTCTTCTGTGTTACTCGCGCTGGGAGTTGGAGACTGGAGCTGTTCCTATTCGGCCATCTTGCTCCGCCCCCCACTCCTAGTTATTTATCCAGGAGAAATGTCCACAAATAGGCTGGCACAAGAATGCTTATAACAACTATATTCAGAATAACCAAAAACTGAAAACAACTCCAACATTCATCAAGAGAAGTGATAAATAAATTGAGGTATATTCATAAAATAGAAAGTACACAGGGACAGAAAAAAATGGATTTCTGATACACACTTCTGATTTTCTAAGCTGTTTGGCCAAGTAAAGACATGGCTGTCTTCCATTTTTGATCAGACTCTTTCAGGGCAGTGGGTCTGAACCTGGCTAGGCACAAGAATCATGCAGTGAGCTGGTGGTCAGTGGTGCTGATGGTAGTGGTTTTAAAATACAAATGTTCTGGCTGAGTGCGGTGGCTCAAGCCTGTAATACCAGCACTTTGGGAGGCCGAGGTGGACGGATCACGAGGTTGGGAGTTCAAGATCAGCCTGGCCAATATGGCGAAACCCCGTCTCTACTAAAAGTACAAAAATTAGCCAGGCATGGTGGCATGCATCTGTAGTTCCAGCTACTCAGGAGGCTGAGGCATAAGAATCACTTGAACCTGGGAGGCAAAGTTCGCAGTGAGTTGAGATCACACCACTGCACTCCAGCTTGAGCGACAGAGTGAGACTCCATCTATAAAATAAAATAAAATAAAATAAAACAAAATAAAATAAAATACAGATGTTCCAGGCCATACCTGAGAGACTCTAATTCACTAGAGCTGTGATAGGGATCTAAAGATCTATACTTTCAAACATCTCCCAAGGTTATTCTAGACATAGCCATGATCAGAACCACTACAGTAGAGACCAAGGCCAAAAGCATCTGTGTTTAAACAATTCCATGTAGTAGAGAAAGCTTTCCTGTGGATCTGGTTCCAGAAACAAACTAGAAGTTTAATATTACAACTGAGCTTTGCTGAAAAAATATTTCTGTTTTGTTAACCTTTGGACTTCTCTTTAAAAAGCAAGTAAGCAGGTAACAATTTAACACATTAATGTTTTACTTTCACAAAAGTCAGTGAAGGGAGACATAACCCATGAACTGAATTTCAAAATGCAATATTAACCAAGTAAAGGCCAAAGTGAGATTCATACAAGAACTTCCTATGGTATTATCATAGCTCCAAGCAACAGTTTGATTAATGAAAATGAGTCAGTTAAGGAGCTGAGCAAAATCCCAGAAGGAACAATGGTGCCAAGAACTCGAACTTTTTAGAGCAGTATGTTTTCCAAACACCAAATAAGAACACTTCAAATGCATTACTAATGCTCAAAATCACCTCCAGTTATAGATAATGAATTTTCAGTAATTACCTTTGAGTCTAATAATCTCAAAATTATGAAGAGAAGCTAAATACTCAGTATCAAATAACAAAAACACAAACCACTATGTACCAATCATACAAAGGACCAACTTAAACCAAACCGCAAAAAAGGTTTTAGAATATTTTATGAGACATTCAATTCCATTGAACTGACAGTCATTCAGAGCTGATGTATTACGAGTCAAGTGAAATAATGTATATAGAGTCCTTATCATGGTACCCATTATATAGTAAGTGTTTAGTAAGTTAATATCCTAACACCTTAAAAATCTGGAATTTTGTGACAAGTCCGATGTGCATGAAACCGTCCATGTGACTTTGGAATGGGCTTTGTGACTGATGGTCTGGCCCCTACATATCATGATAAAGACTTGGAATCAACCCAAATGTCCATCAGTGACAGACTGGATTAAGAAAATGTGGCACATATACACCATGGAATACTATGCAGCCATAAAAAAGAGTGAGTTTGTGTCCTTTGTAGGGCCATGGATGCAGCTGGAAACCATCATTCTCAGCAAACTATCGCAAGAACAGAAAACCAAACACCGCATGTTCTCACTCATAGGTGGGAACTGAACAATGAGATCACTTGGACTCGGGAAGGGAAACATCACACACTGGGGCCTATCACGGGGAGGGGGGAAAGGGGAGGGATTGCATTGGGAGTTATACCTGATGTAAATGATGAGTTGATGGGTGCTGACGAGTTGATGGGTGCAGCACACCAACATGGCACAAGTATACATATGTAACAAACCTGCATGTTATGCACATGTACCCTAGAACTTAAAGTATAATAAAAAAAGAAAAAGAAAAAAATAAAGTTCTCAAATCAAAAAGAAGTGAAGGCTGCCCTAATCTACCCTAAAAAGATGGATATATTTTCTAAAGTATGGAACAGTCAAGGAACCTATTCTCCAACTTAGAACACAGCTCTAGTATAGTAAAGATTTAAAAAAATTCAAGTGGTTTTACATTATTAATTCCAAGCCTCTTGGAAACTTGGTATGAAGTACCTGGATAGAGAAAAATATAAACCTTAGAAAGAAAGGCAAATGCCTGAACACCCTGCATTTGTCTCAAAGAGTGTAGCATTTGGAGGAAAATCCTCTTGGGAGTTGTTCCGGGATTCTTCATCTCTTACTCCTATTTTCCATTGAAGCCCTTCACTGTCTTGTTTCCTGCCATGCATGTGATTTAGTGCTTAAGGTTCTTTCTTGCTTCCTTAATCCCTCATCAGCTAAGATCTTGCCATAGCCTTCCTCTGAGCTACACCACACCAGGCCTACTGAATCAGAAGCACATTTTATCAAGATTTCCAAGTCTTCTGTATGTATAATGAAGTTAGAGAAGCATGGCCTAAGATGTATAATTTAGTTCCCTTTTGCTTCATGATTTCTGTGGAGAACCTTAAATTGCACCTGAAGCAGTGTGTGGTTAATTCAGTAAACAATGGGGAGCCACGGAAAATTTTGAGCAGAAAAATGAAAAAACACATGCCTAGAATTTGTTAATCTTGATGACCAATGATAATGTTATTGCATTTCTAAATTACTTTGGCTTGTGAGAGAAGTTGAGTAGAAGCTGATATTAGATATTGATATTAGAGCAAATGTGATGCACTATTTAAAAAAATTCACTGGCTTAGAATCTTATAATTAAGAATGGAATACGTCAAGTTTTGTGTTCCAGTTAAGCCAACATTTACCCTCCAGCCAGAGGAAGTATCCTTGCGATAGCATTTAATCATTTTCAACCACAACCTGAAGAGGTCATAATAGTTATTTTTTCTGATATGCTTGTGATTTAGCCTTATGAGTCATCCTTCTTAGCAAAACAGAAATTGGATCTGGAGCCATGGAATTGTACAGAAATAGCTCATGTTTCAGCTTCCCAGATTTCTCACTCTGCTTTTGCCATTTTTTTTTCTTTTTGAAAAGCACTCTCCTAACTGTATGATTTCTGACCCTAGAAATCATCAAGTGTAGTTCCACACCACAGACACGTTGACCTTCTTCCAATGAACTGATCACCCAGTTCAGAAAACAAAAGCCAAATCACGCAAGAACGCACACCAGTAGAAGGTTACAGGCAGCAATAGCACTGGTGAACAATACAAAACAAAAGGTGAAGATTTAAAGCACCGGGAGACACAGGAGGATAAGGACATTCAGAATGCAGTCAAAAGCTAGAACAGGAGAGTCATAATAAAATAATTTTAGCAGAGCTAAAATTCTAAGCCTATCCAATGTAAAATTAGCAGCTATAATTTGTTGCTTACGTACCAGACACTTTATATATATATTTCCTAATTCCCCAACAACTCTGCAAGGTAGGCATCCTTATTTGCTCTTTGCAGACAAGTACACTGAGATCCAGAGTTTACCTAACTTGGCCCAAATCACAGACATATTAAGGGTAGAATCTGGGTATTGTCCCAGGTTTGACTGCCTCTGAAGTCAGTACCGGTCCACTCCACCACAAGTCCTCCTTGGAGGGATCTTCTTCCATTTTTCTATTTGTTAGGAGTTACCCCACTGTCAAAGAGATGAGCTCCTGGGCCTCCTAAGACAGCATTTTCCAGAATGTGCTCAATGGAACACAGGTCCTAAGAGATCTTCTGTAATAAAAGGAATTTTTAATAACTGGGTAAATTAGGGAATAGAGAATACTCAGAGGATCTCAATGCGTATTTAAGACAGCTTTGAGAATTTACTTTGACACATTTGTTTTACCTATATTTAGTATTTTTGAAAACATGGGAAGCTCTAGTCTCTTTTTGATACCTATGCCTAGGTGCTTAATAGCAAGACAAACCAAACAAAAACCCTTAAGCATTATGGGAAAACCCACAGAACCAGATAAAGAGCTCACATATTTGTGAAGAACTAACTCCAAACTGATAACTAACTCCTGAAATTCCTTCTGCCTCCCTCTCTCCCATATCCTGCATCCATTTATATTCTTGATTTTGATCTTTCTTTATCTTTCAAACCTGCCCTCTTCAGCAGAGATAGAATATCCCTGCTGCCAGTGCCTGTTTTCAGAATCTTCATTTCCACATTTAATCTTCCACACCTCATTTCTCCAATCAATTTCATCTTCCACACTTCATCAAGAAATCTTTCTAAAAAATTGAATGTTAAAAAATACATCTGCTTGTGCCAACTTTTGTTTTAACACCTCTGCTATCTCTCTGCTGCTTATTAGAAGAAGTTCAAACCTTTTAGCTGGCACATGAAAACTTCACAGTCTGGTTCCAGTATACACCTTGATACTCTTTAATAAAGCTAATCACAACATCGTTTTCATCACATTCTGGGCCTTTCATGATTCCTTGTGTGGTGTTCCCTCTGTCCAGAATGATCTTTCTTTCCTTCTTTGCATGGCAAACCCTTTTCCTCCTTCATACCCAGTTAATTATCACCTCCTTATTAAAATGTTTTTACGTTTTGTGAGACAAAATTTTGCGACTTTCTTATGTTCTCACAGAGTTCTGTTTCTTTCTCCAAAAGTTTACCCAATATCTTTTTATTTTAATTGCTTTCTTGTTTTTCATCTTTACTCAACTGTAAACTTTTAAAAATAGGAACTATGTCTTATGTATTTTTTCAGTTTTGTATGTAATCGCTATTCATTAAATATAGCAAAAATTGAAAGCTCGTTACAGAGCACCCCAGATATAAATATTCAGTTAAGACAGCTGCTACATTTTCACTTTCACACTCTCATTTTGAAGTTCAGCTTCATCATACTCCAAGCTTCTTGGATTTTCATGACTTTCTAAGTTTCACAGTGATTTCTTTAGGATTTCTGCCTGAAGTGTGGCAGTTGACCACAATACCATTTCTGTGATTACCTAGTGCCTCAGGAACCAAGCGTATCATTTCCGACACAAATATTTATGATCTAGACCATGCACTGCCTGTGGAGGAGAAGAGTTTCCTTTTGAGAGGCATCTAAGCAGTTTCTTAAAAACTTGAAAGTTAGTGAATTGGGCACAACTGTCCCCCATAGCGCTGAATGTTTCCTTTGCTGTTCTCAGCAACCCTTAGCAAGATAGCAGTGTTTATGTGTGATGCCGCAGTTCTCAAAATGTGGTTCCTGGACCAGCATCAGCAGCACCACTTTGGAAATGAGAAAAGTACAAAATATCTGCCCCCTACCTCTGACACACAGAATCAGAAACTCTAGAAGTGGAGTTCCATAAGCTGTGTTTCCACAAGCCCTCCAGCTGAGTGTGAAGCACACTGAAGTTTGAGAACCACTGCCATAAGAGCTTGGGCTTCTAAAACAGACTAGTTGGATTGAAATCCTAGTTCTTCTTCTGCACCTTGTGTGTTTCCTGACACCTCTGGTGCTCCATCTCACATCCTCTTGGTCTGCATTTTTCTCCTGCCATAGCTGGGATACCTATCCCAATCATACTTTGCCTCAGCTGCACTCTTGTCTCTTGCTTTGTGCTTTGTCATTACCACATGGTACGCCTGTAGAAACCTGTTCAACACTCTGATGCATGTACAAGCCTGAAAACACAGGGAAATTAACCACTTGTGGGACAAACCTTTAACCAATGGAGATGGGAGTCAGTTATTAATTAGTCTCTTCTGTTTCTTGAGGACAATTTTGTGGCTTGTTCTCCTCAGCTCCTCAGAACGTCTCAAGAGTTTTGAGGCTCTTTGTCCACTCAGTGACCATGTCAGTTACACACATTGGAATGGCTTTCCCTGCTTCCCTCTTTCACTCTTCTCAGTCCCCCATTACTAGTCATTAGGGCCACCTCCCAAAATAAACTACTAATGGGCAGGCAAGTCCGTGTATCCGGCCTTTTGGGGAATTCCAGGTTAGACATCTTATGAACACACAATTTAAAAATATATAATATTAAATGGTAGTTCAATAGAGGCATTTCTACAGAGAGATATCTAACAGAGATGCATTTTGGCGGTATGTTCAAAGTTGTTAACATATGAAAAATCAGGATTGTAACCCTTGAAACAGTTTGTGAGGGAAGGGTAGGTTGTTGGGTGCAGAATGCATCAAATTTACAGTCTGGTGATTTACATCAAATTTATAGTCAGTGACTGAGGAAGGCATCTGAGAGCTGCAAGGAATTTGTCTCTGTGGTCTAGCAAAAATTATAAACATTCAAACCCCAAAACCACCTAGAATCAATGTCAAGACAAATCCATTCCCCAACATGATTTTTCTACTGAAATCTGTAGGGTGCTCCTCTGGGACCATTTTCTCTGTCATCTTTGTGTTAATTTGGTACTGAATTTTATCTATAGAAGAATTATGGTGGGGGTTGGAGGGCAGTTTGCAGTAAAATCTACTTGTGGAGAATTCGACAGTGCTTAAAAGCTAAAACCACTGGATTCCCAAGAACCCACAGTAATATACTGTGTGAAGTCTGAGTCTGGTTTTTAGAGACAATTCAACAGTGTCAGAATTTTCTACAGATTCCCACATACTTTCAAGGGTAAAGAGTTTAGCTGGGAAACTAAGTTTTCCAGTTTGGCCAACAGCAGGGTATTAATAATGGAAAGGGTGATAAGGAGAGCAGTGTGGTGTGGTGGGAAAAAGCAAGGTATTTGCATTCAAAAGATATGAAGTAATTACTTCTGCTATCCTGCTTATGTCCTGTTACTCCCTTTAGACTCAGTTCTCTCAATATTAAAATTAAAAAGCATGAGTTATCTCTTCTATAAAAGCTAATTGTATTATGACATGATCATTTCAATATTATGGATATAAGTGTGGCGTGAGTGTGTAAGTCTGTGTGTGGGATATGTTTGTGTGTAATCATGTTACTGCATGTAATATCCTTTTGTGGTTTTTGGGCTAGAATCTCAACTCTTTAGACTTGCCTTATAAAATTCTTCATGATTACAATCTGGTCTATGTCTCCAACCGGTCTCCTGTTTTATATTCTACACATACTAAATGTCCAGTCACCCCAGGCGATTATGTCTCTTGCCTGTAGCCCCTCAAACATGTTGTTACTCTATCCTTCCCCTGGCTTTTATCTACCAGCCCTTCAAGTCCCAAATAATTATAAAAGCAATAATAATACTAGTTATAGTATACTAGTAATGATAGTTTGAGTAATATTAAGACAAAAAGAATAGTATTGACCATATCTTTGCAGAGCTTACTGTGTCCAGCAACTAGGGTAATAACTTTTCATACATAATCTCATTTAATTTTTATCCCAGACTTATGAGGTTGTTTTATTGTTTTCATTTTAAACATTAAGGAACAGAGGCCTGAAAAAGTGCCTGCTCAAAGTCATTTCCTCCTGAAAGACCTTCCTGATCTCTGAAATCTCCAGTAGCTTCCCATGCTATGGGATCCTATGGCACCAGTAATCGCAATTAACACTACATTATGATATCCACGATGCTCCACAAGGAAGTCTTGCTTACTTTTATATTCTTAATTACTGGCACAGTATTTAGTACATAGTACACACTAAATAAACAATGATTGAATGAATGAACTAGTAGACTCAGAACTCTCCTTTCACAAGATTGTGATTTAGTCTACTAAACATCAGTGTATCCCATCCCTCAATTTTGTCCATCCTCCCTTTGCTTTATAATTTCTAGTTACTGAATGCATACTTATCCTCAGTTATTATATCTATAACTACATATGCATATATGAAATTATATATATACTGAGTATGCACTCAGTAACTAGATGCTTAGTATCTGAACCCTTGTCAAGCTTCAGTAGCAGGTAGGACCCTATCGCTCATTAAGAAAGCCAAAGGACTTGCAAGGATATTCCTTCAACCAGGACTGTTCTCTGAATACCATTGTAGTTACAACACATGAAGCTGCTCCTGGCTCTGCTGCTTTGTGAATTACTAGAATCTACATAGTATTATTTCCTGAGCTGTGTATAGAAGTCAGAAAAGGCTAATAGGAGCCTCCCACAAAGTCCAGACTGTCTCTCTCCACGTGCCCTGTAAACAGGACAATATGAGAACTTGAAGATTCAACTTGCCTTGCCTCTGGAGTGGTCCTTAGGTAGTCAAGCACGCATTCTACTTGGCAGAAATTCCATATGGATTAATGTGAGTTGTGGGTGGGGTACAATGAATTTCTCAGTAAAGGAATAAAATAACATGCCAGGGTTTGTCCCTCATTTAAGATACTCTTTCTGGCTAATTTTCTCTTTCTTGCAATTGGATTACAGATCCACTTTTATTTTTCAAAACCCAGAGACATCACGACTTGACAGGATGGTCTTCCTTGTTAGTCATCAGAGGCCTCAATTAACTATAGATTCTGCCACAATCAAAAGCAAAGTTGGCAGTCTTTAATTAAAGCCAAAACGTCACTTAAACATTTTCTCTTGCAGAGATACAGGTGTAACAAGAAAGGGTATTCCAGTTATAGTTTCAGAATCCACTGCTTATAAAGTATCATTTCCTTGTGTATAGCGACTCATTCGCTTAGGGTTCTACCATAGCAGCTGCTTCACATTTTGAAATGGAAGCAAAAGGAATTTCTAAAACAAGCAGATGTGGTGTGATAGGACTACCGGGTGGGGTCTGAGGTCCTAAATATTGTTCTTGACTATATTGTGGATCTGACGGTTTTGTAGGAACATCCTGGCTCCCACATTTAGCATCTGTTTCCAGATTAAATTGGGTTAGAATAAGTGTCTAGGGCAGTCCCTGTAAGGCAAAATATTTTTTTAAAAATTTTTAAATGTAGTTTGAGAAGTGTAGAAGAAGGAAGGACGGTCCTATACCATGTGTTTTGGTGGTGATAGGCAAGGTCTTCTCTGCAGCTTCTGAAGTTCTGGGTGGCCTGAGTCTGTGGTCTGTGTGTCTGAGTGAATGGACCTAATTTTCCATCCCCTGGGGTGGCTCTGACTCAACCCAATCAGGAGAATACTTTGGTAATCCATCTAAAGGGAAAAAAACACAGCTTCTCCGACCCTAAACTTTCCAACTCAGACAGGGGAATGACGAGCCTTGAATCCAGATGTGTTGCCCACAGTGTTAGCCAGATGTTAAGAACCAGCTGTCTCATAGACTCATTTGTCTCCTTTAATTTTTGTCCAAATGTGTGCCAACACCAGGATCCAGAAGAAAGTTTTGTTGCAATCTCCCTTCTTCTCATAACTTCTCTGTAAATGCTGGCAGCACTAAAAAGGTGATAGGAATGGGAGTAGGAGTGGCAAGTCATAGCACTAAGACACTTAAAAACTGAGACAGAAGGATGTGATCACCTCTGATCTACCACATGACACCTTACAGGAGTGAAAAAAACGGGGAAGTCTTGACTCCACTGAGCTTTACCACAGTCAGCAGCTGTTTGGGACATGTAATCTCAATCTCAAGGTTTCTGAAACAGAATCATCTAGAAGTGTGTGCTAAAAAAACATATTCTAGATTCCTGCCTTTCGTATATGGAATTTGGGGCCAGGAAATATGAATTTGTTAAAAGTTCCTGATATGATTCTTAAGCACTCCAAAGTTTGAGGACTTCTGCATATTTGAGAGTATAGGCACTGTGCTCCAGCTACCGTGAAGATCCACTTAACTGCTTAACCATAATAAAGTCATGTTTATTTAAGTCATAAAATACCCCCCAAGTTACTATCCCAGTGGGCTCTCCATTGTATCACATTTTACCCCAAATTCTAGTTGCTAACTCTCATTCACATTATTCCTGATGCCTGCCTAGCCTTCTTACCTGGTTTCCTGTCTCTTCTTAGTTTCAGGAACATAAAACTCTTAAAATGCCAGAGCTCGAAGGGATCAACTCTCCCAACAAATAGATACTGAGAATCTAGCATTGTTTTAAGGAGCTCCAATCTGAGGAGCCAGAGCCATATCAGTCCAGAGGCAACACCATCTAAAGCAAGCACGAGATACATTGCCCTCTTTTTGCCATTTTTCTGTTTGTGACTAGTTCTCTATGAGAATAGGTTCTGTGTATTATCATCATTATAATCCCATGCATTTAGCACATGCCTGCACATTGCAAGCTTATGACAAAAATCTGTTTAATATAGGAAAGAAGGAAGGAAATAATTTTCTTAAACAGAATTCATGTGGACTTGAGCTACCACTAATAGCCTTTATGCAGGCGAGACTGTTGGTGCTCATCAGTAACTGGCGCCATCAATAAACTGCATTAATTTTCTTGTGGGCACCAAACCACACTTTCAAGTCTCTTTTGCGGTAGATGTGGTTGGTCATGCAACTGAGTTCGAACCAAAGAAAAGTGAGTAGAATTGAAAGGTACCACTTCATGTCTTGGGCCATGAAGACCTCCTAAACTGGATGCTTGTTCTATTTCCCCATCCGCCAACTAAATGGAGTTGACTAAGGCCCTAGAGGAAAGTGGATCAACAAGACTATAGAGCCTTCAGTCTCTGACTATGTGGAACTAAAGCCCCCTGGCCTTCACTGGATTATATGTGGGCCAGAAAGAAGCTTCTATGTTCTGCATTCATGACAATTTTGCATTGTTTGTTACATCATCTAGCCTATTCAACTAGTTATGCTTGGAAAGAGTCATGTTCTCATAGTTTTTGCCATTTGCTATGATGTTGCATTAGCCGGATGTCATTGAAATCATGTTTCTCTCAGTCTTAAGTTTCCTAGTTCCAGAGAGTCTGCACTTACCAGATCTATGGTCACCAGCCAAAGAGTCAATATCTCTGTGTCTTCCAAAGTGGTGAATAATACAAGAAAGGATCTACACCGAAGAGAAGAAGGTAATATGTTCAGCCAATTTTCATCATTACCAAAGTGACCCAATCATGAGGGCCAACTTCACAGGCCATATGCTTAGTTTATGGTTCTGCTGTTGCCATCTTGAAATACTTAATACTTTCTTACCACTTCATTTTGCACTGAGCTCCACAAACAATGCAGCCAGTCCTGCCCACCATAATTAAAGGAATCAAAGAGTTGCCCATTGGCTTGTCTTTGTCTTCTACCCCCTGGGCAACAAGCTGCAAGACTTTTTGAACTATGGGAGTATGAGTTCAAAGACTACACCTGATCAGTAGTTGCCCATGCCACAACTTCATCTCACATCTCACATGGATGTTTTCCTAAACTCTGATCTTTCTTACTCTTTGGAAGATACCTTGATGGTGAGGGTGGCAACATATTCCAGTGTAATTCCCCAGCAAGGAAATGGAAGCCTTCTTTTATAGAAACTAGCAAGAAGCCACGCAACCATTTTGAGAGCTTTCTGGCTCTGGCTCTGCTTTGATGCAACATCCCCCACCCTCATCTTAATGTTTGAATCATCTTCTGTTGTTGTCATGCCCCTGGTTTCAGATTCCTGGTCTAGAGACTACCCGAATTTTTCTTTACCAATTTGCAACCTCGATTACCTGCAACTTCAGATGTTTTAGATTCTCCTCTCAGTGCCATTGTGCTTGTCCATCTTTACATGGCTCCTCATGGACATTCCACTGATCCTTCTAACTTGCTTTCCATTCAGGTCCTGGAATTTTCCTTGCAGTTGTAGTTTGCCTGTTAGTTCTTGGCTAGGTTCTTCACGGTGTGGTGGTGTCGTCGTTTACACAAGTCAGACTTCAAATTTTGCCATCATTATCAGAGGTATTCTTTTTTTTATGTATTTATATATTTTTGTTTATTAAGAGTTCAGCTATTTATTGAACATGTTATAAAACAAGTTTAGTCAAAAAGACCAAAGCCCGTGTCCTCATCAGACTCCTCAGATTCTTCTTTCTTTGCTTCCACTTCCCTCTCCTCAGCTAAGACAACAGTGGTGGAAGGGGCAGGACCTCCTTCCTGTGCAGTGCGGACTGCTGGAGCAATCTAGCAGCCCCTGCATTGCAAAGGAGGCTGCCCATACTGGTCAGGGCTTTTGCAAAGAAGCCAGGCCAAAAGGACTCAACAGTTACAGCAGCTGCTTTAATGAGGGTATTGATTTATCCTCATTATGACGTGATGGTCACCTCATTGTCTTGCAGAATGAGGACCCAGTAGATGCAGACAATCTTGGGTGAAAGTGTGACCGGAGCCGCCGGTCCACAGTACTACTTGCGAGATGAAGTAGCACGGTAGCAGGCAGCTCAAGACTCACATTCACCACATTGCGGTTGGAGTGCCTCACTCCAATGTGGCCTTAGCTTTTTCAGAAGGACCAAGTACCTTGGCAGCAGCTGAGGGAAGAGACTCTTCCCGTTTTAATGAGGTCCTAATCAATGTTTAACAACTAGTTGTTTAGGGGAAAGGGGAAGAAAAAGCCCCATTTGGCTACCTTATTTTTTTCACCAAAATTGCTTATTGATATTTCTGTCTCCAGTCTTTCCCCTTTCTAATCTTGTCTCTGTATCACTTTCTAAAATGCGATGTCATCATTTTATAACCTAGGCTAAAATCCTTTAATAATATCTCACTACTTGGAGGAAAAAGTCACACATGGTCTTTTGTGACCTTGGTTCAATTTACTTCTTCAGCTTCATCTGTCAGCCTTCTATCTCTTATTCTGTGCTCTAGTTAAGCTTGAAATTCCCCCACAATGTAGTAGGGTTTTTGTTTTTTGCTTTTTGTTTTTGCCTCTGAACCTTTGCATATGGTATTCCTCTGCCCAGAATGTTCTCTTCCTGCTTTTTTTTTTTCACATTGCTTATTCCTATTCATTGTCAGAAGGTCGTTTAGATACTACCTCCCCCTAGAACTGTTTCCAATATCCTCCAGGATGGTTTTATTTGTTTATCCTCTATTCTCATAGTACCTTGCTATCTATACTAATAAAGACACTTGTATCTATCAGGGTCTCAGCAGGAAACAGACAGCATACTCCAACTGGACAATTTGAGGAGAGTTTAATAAAACAAAGGAATTGTCAGGATTTAGGGGAACCAACAATAGATAGTTCAGTACCACCCTCGTACTAGTAACATCAGAAGGTATTTCCACCCTAAGCTTGATGAAGAAAAGAGAAGTAGTTAATACAAGCCAAAAAGAATGCCTGAGCCTTGTGAAGGCTGTGGCCCTTTGTAGAAGATCCACAGCAACTCCGCAATGAGGGAACCTGGGAAATACATACTCAGCCTCACATTCCTCATGTCCTCCAGTCTACTGCCAATGACTTCAATGAACTGAATCCAACCAGAAGCGAAAGGATAAATGGAGACTGATGTAATTCATAATATATGTAATCTGTAAAGGTCAGTCTCCTAGCTCCTACATCATAGAATAGGTTGAGAAAAGTAGAGTGTGAATCTAGAAAGACAAACACAAGGTAACCAGCACAAACTGATGCCCATTTATTGAATACCTATTTTATTTGACAAATGGTATTCCCGGTTCATAGAAGTGCCCTATATTATATGTAAAGTTGTGTCCATTTTACAAGTGAGAAAACTGAGGTTTGGCTAGCGAGGCTACCTAAGAGGTGGCATAGTACAGATTCAAATCCATTTCTATCTGGGTCTGAAGGCTGAGCTCTTGCCACTTTCCATACTGCCATTACTGATGTGGTGTTTTTCCTTATCCCCTAGTCCATAGTCTACTTGAGTACAAGGTTAACATTTCATTTATCTTTATATCACTCGTGCCTTGTGCAGTGGCTAGCCCATAGTAGATAGAGTAGGTGATAGATATCTGTGGAATTGATTAACAAAAATAACTGAAGGAATCGGTATTTTAATTTATATAAGTGGGGATTGGGTAATTGGAGTCTGCCAGGGGATGTTAATGGATTATATCTGATGCTAAAGCACTTCTTTGTAACTGTCCTTTATAAATAATTGCCCTCCTCTTCATATTAAAGAGAGAATAAAAGTTTATCTGGTCTCTTAACCATAATGGAGTGTAACAAAAGCTGACAATAAGTGGGTTTTCTGTATGCTGATCATCTTCCATCTTCCCCCTGACTTGGCTAAGAGCTGAGGGTAACAAACAATGGAGCTTGTTTTCCCCAGTTCTTCCTCTATGACTTTTCTTCGAGTTGCCATGTCTCTTTCTAATGGTTCATTTCTCTTTCCCTTTCACTTAACTTGGCTTTTATATGTCTGTCCATCACTGGCTCTCTAACTATCAGCTAGGCTAGCCTGACTCTTTCATAACTTTCAAAGGAAGCTGCCTGCTCTGAATGTATGATGCTAAAGAATGGGTTTTGGTAAGTCCTTAAGAATGGTTGTTTATGTTATTTCAAAGGTTGCCAAGTAATAAATAGTTGTTTGAAAGTGAAGGGTAAATTGATATTTCACCACCCTGTTCTCTGCCACTCTTGTGACGGCTCAAATCATAAAACATCATGTTTTGACCTTCATAGGAAGATTTCACCAACTTGGGGTTACTGAGTGGGCAGAGACATTCACTTTCCTACTCAGTACCCTGGACACTACTCAATCCTAGCCCAGTTGGAACTCCACTGTTCGAACCTTTGAAACTCTGAAACTGATTGAAGCTTCTGAGCCAACAAAAGAGGCAAAAGGCCTTTGTGCTTCAGCAAGGAAATGTTCCAGTTCTTTTGCAGTTTCCTAATAAAGGCTGGCCCAGGAGCCCTGGCGTCCCTGGAACACAGAGGGAGTTGTAGGGAATAAAGGCAACTTGACTCTTTGGGGTCATTTCTCTCTTCCCAGGGACTTTTATGGATAATCTTCCAGTCATTGAGAGGTTTGGTACTCATTCAGATCTCATAGCTTTGGATTTGGATGAGAATTTTTTTAAAAAGAGCTATCTAGTATATTGCTGAATTGCCTCAGATATTCCAGTGTATAAACTCTGATGCTTACCTTGTCTCATTTTCCACATCCTCATCCAGCTTCACCCATTTAGGTCACCTGACTAGCCTTGTAGTGATTTCAGTTTGCTATCCCAAATTTAGTTTGTAATTTATAGTGCTATGAAGATGTAAATTATTTACTAGTGTTGTTATTGTTGGATCAAGTTATTAACTCTAATGCCATGTAATGCCTTTAGTAAGCTGAGTGAGGAGATAAGAATCTTCTCTCCTGACACAATTTTAGAAAATGTGATATTTTTAAAAGCCAGAGACCCAAATTCAAAATTTCATTTTAATGTATTGTGTTATATATCTGTGTATGGAAACTGAGGTAAATAAATAGCAGACCTGAAAGAAGCTTGAGAATTTCATCCCCCAATTCTCAATTTTATAAATTAGCTATTTGGTAGGCAGAGCAATTATTGGACATAATTTGCTGTGTAAGATGATAGCTATGTCCTACTGGTCATCCACCATAAATCTTCAAATTTGCAGAACCAATGAGGTTAATTATGGCATAGCATCTGAGTCTACAATGAAAGAATACAATGTGAAAGATGGTTCTGATACCATTTTGAGGCATCTGGCCTTAATCAGACTCCAATTTTAGAACCAATCCTACCTAAAGTTTTCTATAATTTATTACATCAGAAGATTCAAAGAGTTATTTTTATACAGAGAAAATTGGACTCAAGTAAAAGTTATTTTCATCACTCCATCTAATTACAAAGCTGAGCACAGAACTATGACTATTCAAACATGTTGCAGATATAATAAAGAGAGTGAATAGCAATGAAAGCTGGTCTTGAATAGCTGCCAGGATAAGCAAAGATGGGGGAAATGACTCTCATGATTGGAGGGGAAATTAAGGAAACAATAATTTCTTTTTTTTTTTTTTTTTTTGAGACGGAGTCTCGCTCTGTCGCCCAGGCTGGAGCGCAGTGGCCGGATCTCAGCTCACTGCAAGCTCCGCCTCCCGGGTTTACGCCATTCTCCTGCCTCAGCCTCCCGAGTAGCTGGGACTACAGGCGCCCGCCACCTCGCCCGGCTAGTTTTTGTATTTTTAGTAGAGACGGGGTTTCACCGTGTTAGCCAGGATGGTCTCGATCTCCTGACCTCGTGATCCGCCCGTCTCGGCCTCCAGGAAACAATAATTTCTTTTCAAAATGTTCACATACCATTTATTAGGTATTTTAAGGGTTTTGGGGTAGCTATGATTTTTATTATTCCTTAGTTTCATGTAGCTTATTCCAGCAATGAAATGTGATTTTTTTGTAACTGACTTCAAGGAATCTGGTCTACCACTGAGAAAAAGGAAAGAGAAGACTTATGACTGGGCCAGGGAATGTGAATTCAGACAAACATACATAGAGTCTAGATTTAAGCTATAGTTTATATCTCTTTGGGCAATTCTTTCTTTCCTTTGGGTTAGCACAAAACTACATCAGCACTGAGGAGGAAATCATTAGCTTTGAGGAGAGAAAATTTAGGCAAAAACAACACCCTGAAAATTTAGCATGACTTGGGAGAGCTCATGAGTCAGTCAACTATTTTGAGTTCTTAAAAAATGAAAAGAACTTTCTTTGGTCCAGATGAAAACTTTAACTTCTTCTCAACCTTTAATTACTCCTGGGAAGACTAAAGAAATTTTAGCTTATCTAGTTTCCTCCTAATACATTTCTGCTGAGAGACAGTCTGCATACAAGTCAGAGAAACCTGAAATTAAATCTAAACCATGTAGCTTATGGCCATGTGACACTGAGTAAATCACAATCTGTCTAGAACCCGAGTTTCTCATCCGTAAAACAGGGTAAATAATGGCACTTTTTAGCGTTGGTGTGAGGGGTAAAGGAAAAGAGATAAACCTCAACAAATAGTAGTTCTTAATTTCTGATGAACACATTATTGCGTAAGTCTCAATACTATTAGTATATTTCCATTTTCTCTGGAAGTGAATGAAAGGAAGCTATTTTTTGATTCACTTAGTTATTTTACTGCACAGAAATCAAACAACTTATAAAAAAAGGTATCTCTACCTAAGATGGTAGTTTACACTAGTCCAAGGTGTCTTACTGCTCAGAAAATGGAACAGATAGGAAAGAGGTTGTAGTAAATAATTTTCATGCTCCCATGAGCTGGAGCTTATTGTGCTTGCAGTCTGGCAAATTCCCAGGATTTCAGACACAGGCTTATACAAATATAGCATTATGAAAACATAAATGTCTGAGTGGGGGGTGAAATGCATCACTCCATCAGCATGTGCACTTTTATTTTGTTTTAGGTTCTCATTATTGAACACCTACTATGTGTTCATCACTACTTTAGGTGCTTTATACGTGCCATTTTATTTAACCCTTGGCATTACTCTATGAAGCAGATAATATCATTGTGCAGTTGAGGAAACTAACACTCAGAGATATTTACTTGGATTTATGAGCAATGTCTGCATTATAAACTAGAGGTGGGAAGACTAGTTAGGATGCTTTGCAGTCATCCACTTGAGAGAAATTGTCGGTCTGTGACAATAGAAAGTGAATCTCTTGGAAAGATTCTACAATGTTATTGCTTTTGCCCAAAATTACACATTATGGAAATCAATTAATTAAGTTAAACAGCAACTATATGTACAAACATGTTTCTATGACTCTTCTATATTATATAATTTGCCTTTAATAAATGTGATTTATAAATAAATTGAGTGCACTTGAGTTCAGAGATGATGCCCAAATTCTCATCTAGTCTGTATTTTTAAAGACATTTACAAAGGGAGATTGAGAAACTTTCCTTGTGAAATGTTCAGCAATCCTGGCTGCCAGAACCTTCTTTGGATAACTGACAATAAACGAAGTTGTTTCTTACTGAACATTAAGTCAGGCTTGAACGGTTCACTATTATCTCAATAATTTCCTCTTATTAAGAAGCTACCAAATGAAAATGCCAATATAATTTTGCTTTATCCATTAATAGCTGTTTTTTATAACATCTTTCCTTTCTCAATGAATTGCACCTACATATAGCTGTAATATAAAGGAATATCTTTAAAATCTATTTTTATGAACTCCATTTTGAATAAATGCAAGAATAATCTTTAGCCAGAGTGAGCAGTTACATGTTTGGTGACTAAAAACATTTCTTCCTCTAAAGAAGCTGAAGCTGAAAACCTGAATTATATTATCTGAAAGTCCTTCAGAATAAAAATACTAATTATATTAGCACGGGGTTTCTGAACCTCAGCACTATTTGGACCAGATAATTCTTTGTTGTGGGAGGCTGTCCTGTGCAAAGTAGATGTTAAGCATCATCTTTGGCCTTTACCTACTATACTCTTAAATTGACAACTGTCGCATCCCAAATTATGGCAATCAAAATGATCTCCAGACATTGCCAAATGCTTGCTGAGGAGGCAAAATTGTCTCCAACTGAGAACTATAGTCCTGGAGGTAAATATTAGTTACTCCACTTTCAGTCATAGATCAAATGATTTTGTTTTTCCACATAGGCAATAAGAATAAGTATCAATAGAGTGGTTTAGCATTTTATTATTAGAAATAAATTTATCCTTTTTAAAAATAGCAATATATGTCCATTGCAGAGAAAAATATAAAATAGAGTTAAAACTATCAGAAAAGAATATATAACCACCCCATTGCCATGTTCCACAGATAACCGGCATGATTATTTATGTATTTTTATCATACTCTTAAAAATGAGAATATATTGTATGTATTAATCAGTAACCTGGTTATTTACAAATTAATAATATATGACTAGTAATTATCCACTTACAGAATGATTTTAAATAGAATGACATTCATTCTACGGCTTTACCATTGGTAAGTCACCCATTAATTTAATATAGTTAAACTCTATGTGTTAAGCCATGTGCTAGGTGCTATGTATAAAACGGTAAAGAAGACAGAGGGGCAAGAAACTATCCTCATGAAGGTGGAGAGACTAACAACGCACATAAACAATGTCAGAGAGAGAGGAAATAGCCTAACACCCTCTAGGAAGACAGGTTTTCATGACCAGGAGAGGTGAATCAAGACAGATGAGAGCATAAAAGTCTTCATTTTAGTGAAGTAACTAGTGCTGAAGACAAGCCATTGTCCTATGGATCCGTGTTTCCCTCTATGCACTTATCACTGTGCTGCTTAATAAGTGACAGAATAATTAAAATTTTTATATGAAATTGAATATCCCAGTCATTCTTACCCTGTGATATAGTTTCTGCTCTGTGTCCACACCCAATTCTCACCTTGAATTGTAGTCTCTATAATCCCCACATGTCAAGGGGATTACCAGGTAGAGGTAATTTAATCCTGGGGGCAGTTTCCCCCATGCTCTTCTCATGATAATGAATGAATCTCATGAGATCTGATGGTTTTATAAGTGTCTGGCTTTTCCCTGCTTGCACTCATTCCTTCTCCTGCCGTCCTGTGAAGAGGTGCCTTCCGCCATGATTGTTAAGTTTCCTGAGGCCTCTCCAGCCATACGAAACTGTGAGTCAATTAACAGCTCTTTCCTTTGTAAATTACCCAGTCTTTAGAGCAGCTTGAGAATGGACGAATACACCCTGCTTTGGTCACCTTTCTGCTGCTTTTCCTCTCTCCTCCATGCCCTTGAATGTGCAGATAAATGTTTGATGTATTACAACTGTGTTCTCTCAACAGGTCGGGATATATACAGAGTGAGCCTCTGCCCCTGTTGGAAGCAATGATTTAAAAAAAAAAAAAATCGTTGAACTCACATTGAGAGCTTGTACTCTAGACTACCAGTCTTTTTGTTTTATTCATAGTGTTTCCTCCAAGTGTAACAACAACCGTATCACCTAATAATTAGGGTTAATTAACTTCTTTTCTTGCCAACTGGTCCCTCAGTAGAAGGAGCCTCGGAAGAAGGAGGTCAATGGGACTCTTGCCTGTCCCTCTTGCCTACTTGTCTGCAGTACTCAGAGTTGTGGGAATGGTAAGCAAAATTCCCCCGAGTAGATCACTAGGAGTGATGGGAAGAAGGGTTATTCCTTTCTCGTTCCTTGGTTCCTTGGCCCATGGATTTTACCAATTGTGGATACAGCACTGTATAATTGTCTTTGATTTAGAGTGTATACTAGATTCTCAGGGACAGCATCTCATCTTCACTGGGCACCATTTATAAGCTGGCATTTTAACAAACAGTTCCACCACTCTTTCAGTTCTGCAGCTCCTGCATGGTATAGTATGAGACATGACCAGTAGATCTCATTGTCATATACCCATCGCTGTACCTCCTTTGCTTTAAAATGGGCCCTTTGGTCTGTGCAGTGTTATGTGATCAGTGGATCAAACATTCTGTAAGCCTGCAGAGAGTGATGCTGGATGAGAGCCTATAGGCAAAGAAAGACAGACTTGTACCAAGAATAAAAGTTGATTCTCATCAATGTGAAGTCATCATTTTCATTCAACATTGTACTAGCCAGTGCAATATGTCAAAAAAAGAAAGAAAGAAGAAAGCCATTTGGATTGGAATGGAAGAAATAAAGTATGTGCAGATGAAATGTTTATGCAGAAGGTTCAAAAGAATCTACAAAAACCTGTCAGAACCAATAAGTGACTTTAGAAAGGCCATAGAATGTGTAATATAAACTTATACCTTATGTCATTTATATAGCAATGGGAACAAAATACATTTACAAATTAAGTAGAAAAAAATAATAAAATTGACAAACAGCATCACTTTGGTGCATTTCTTTTTCCTTGCTTTAACATGACTATGAGACCCCCATAACATCCTACATTGTTTGAGATAAGCATGCCTATTATTACCTTGTTCCATGTGATAATTCAAATTCTTCTTCCACTGTTTTTTATTTCAACTATTCATACAGCCTTCTGACATCAATTTGCATTTAGTTGGCTTCAATGCTTCACTTATTTTTAATCTTAATTAGTAAGCACAAATAAAAGTGACATAACTTGGACTTCACACAATCATAATCACAAGTACAAATACGTAAACTTTGGCACTGAAATCTTGTGGTGGTACTCAGATGTACTTTACCACCAAAATAATCAATAATATGTTTATATTAATTCATTTTGAAAGATTTTCAGAAAAATGTAAAAAATTCACAGAGAGACTCTGCATAAAAATATATCTGTGGACAGGGGCACATAGATTCCAGTTTTGAGAAACACTAGTAAATACCGCTAATTTGAAAATAAACCTATATGATCTGATAATATTTCTTGTTTTGTGTTCTATTCATTAGCATTAGAAACTCTTTTATGGTTAGTGAGAGTTTGTTTCTTATTTCCTGACGGATAGCAGGCACTTATCCAATACTTAGTGATATGGTCTTGGCTCTGTATCCCCATCCAAATCTCATCTTGTAGTTCCCATAATTCCCAGGTGTTGTGGGAGGGACCCAGTGGGAGATAACTGAATCATGGAGGCAGGTCTTTCCCGTGTTGTTCTCATGATAGTGAATTAGTCTCACAAGATCTGATGGTTTTAAAAACAAGAGTTTCTCTGCACAAGCTCTTTTTGCCTGCTGTCATCCACATAAGATGTGCCTTGCTCCTCCTTGCCTTCCGCCATGATTGTGAGGCCTCCCCAGCCATATGGAACTATAAGTCCACATGGCTGGACTTCTTTTGTAAATTGCCCAGTCTCAGGTATGGTCTTTATCAGCAGCATGAAAATGGACTAATACACTTATGCATCAAACAATGCCCAAACTCCTCTTCAGTCGATAGAATGCCTTTGACCTACATAAAATGTTAAGCTTCAAGATTCGTCTTTTGATTGTAAAAATGGGGACATTTTATATATGCTGTATAACCAAAAATAGATGTTCAAATTATTACCTGAATGCTAAGCATTCAGGTTTTATATACAGCATGAGAATATGAATTTTATCTCATTGGATCCTACCACAGCTCCATGCAGAAGGTTTTGTTGTTAACCTCACTTTTAGTGCTTAGAAAAGTATGAAAGCACTGAGGTTTGGAGAGGGTAGGCAACTTGTCTAACATCACCCAGCTACTAAGCAGCAGAGTTGAGGTCTGAAGTCAGCCAGATTGGCTCTGAGCCGGAACCCTACACTCCCATGTCTAAACTCAGAGAATCCTGGAAGCATCTTGGATATATTTGCCTCCTAAGTTCTGCAATTTGCCCTCCAGCTGATTAAGTTTCTTGGAATGCCTATTACATAAGCATAAGCGAGGAAACCTCATTTTTGGTCATGAAGGTCCATAAGGAAATTAGCTCTCAATGGTTGTTTAATAGGTTTATTTGTACTCTGGAGTTTTGTGCTTCCTTTTCTTTTTAATGATTTGATGTGGGCAGCTGTGGTGTGCTATTAATGTGCTAGGAGCACTAATGTACTTATGTGAGGAGACTGACATTTTATGATAAAGAAAGAGATGATTCTGATTCCCTTTGATAATCAAAACTTACCACTTCCCTTTAAAATACACAAGCAGAGGAACTGCTTCTCCTTCATTTTCTACATTAACCCAGATGGAGCCAGAAGAGATTCACGAGCCATCTGGATTTAATTAGGCAGTATACTATGTGAATATGCTGGTGGCAGCGTTGCTGTGGGGAATTAGCTTTAATGGAGAGAACCTTAGATTTGGAGTCAGTAATTCTGGTTTCTCGCTGGCCTCTGTCACTAACTAACCTCTCACTTAATGTTTTTATTTTATCAAAAGAATGTCTTCTCTGCTCCCTCACTGGGTTTACTTTGGAGATCAGATAATGAATCATTTGGAAATGATTCAAAAAGCACACACCACTGCAGAATGCAAAAGATTCATTTACTATTACTACAGTACTGCAGAATTTAAACCATGCTTTGTTTGTTTTTAACCACTTTTACAATTATATGATAATTAACCCTCTTTCTCATTTGTGACAACTGATTGAACCAAAGATGGAGCATGGCATTTTGGAGCTCTAATTTTGAGGTCCAGTCTCTGTATCTCTTTGCTCAGCCATGAGCTCTCTGTCATGCAATTAAAGTTTGCTTTTATTTTCAAACCTCCTCTCCTCTTACTTCCCTCGGGTTTCAAAAGTTGAAATATCCAGGCATGATTCTTCAGGCTTTTCAGGAAGTTAAAGAAGTATTATTGATTCCACATTGGGCTGTGGATTGCAAAACCATTCAAATGAGAGAAAAATAATTTATAGAGCTTGTAATTAGCCAGCTGTGGCTGAGGGGAACCAGATTCTATTAGAGGAAACATCAGCTGGATTAAACAATAGCTGTGTGCAATTCCCATTCTGGCCCCAGCTTGTAAGTATAGTGACTCTGCACAGAGTTTACTCATTGAAAGATATTTGTGGCCATCCTCATTTTATGGCCAAATATTTGGAAATTTGGGACATGAAGCATGTTCCTGAGAAAAATATCAGCTGTTTATTAGGCAGCTCATAGTCAGAAGAGCAAAACTATGCTATATATTCACTTATATCAGACTCTCAGAACCAGTTTTGCTCCTTTGGAAAGTCAGAAAGATAGACAAAAAACAAAACAAACAAAAGACAACAATAGAAAAACCCAGCACATGGGCACTGAAAACCCAGAACCATCAAGAATTTTATTTTATTATATTTTATTTTATTTTAAGTTTCTTTTTGTCATTTTGCCAAACTCACTGCTCCAGGAGTCTTAGTCTGATTGAGGATCTGGAAAACAGATTTTCATTCATTTTCTTCCCTAGCATCAAACTTTGTTTTCATAGTTTTTAAATTGCTTTGCAAGATATTTTAAAATGTCATTATACAGATAATGTAATCTCTCTGTAGAAAAATTTTATACCTATTAACAAACAAAAATGAAATAAAATGAAAACAATTAACGTGAACAACACCTGAGGTTAGTCATCATCTTTGTTGAACTTACTTCATTAGCTCAGTGAAGAAGTAATCAGACTGGGCATGGTGCCTCACGCCTGCATTTTGGGAGGCTGAGGTGGGTGGGTCACCTGAGGTCAGGAGTGCGAGGCCAGCCTGACCAACATGGCAAACTCTGTCTTTACTAAACCTATAAAAATTAGCCGGATGCAGTGGCAAGAGCCTATAATCCCAGTTACTTGGGTGGCTGAGACAGGAGAATAGCTTGAACCCAGGAAGCAGAGGTTGCAGTGAGCCAAGATTGTGCCAATGCACTCTAGCCTGGGTGATGGAGTTAGACTCTGTCAAAAAAAAAAGAAAGAAAGAAAGAAAAAGAAGCAATCAGATAAATGATGTGACAATCCTTCGAAAGGTTCTTATTGAAAACTGACTAGTAAATGCTAATCCCAAGTAAGATCTTACTGTATGCCAGACAATGTTCTGATCACTGTATAGGTTTATTCCCAACAATCCTTAATAGGTTCTCTCATCCCTATTACAGAGGTAACAAATGCAAGGCACAGAGATGTTTAGTAACTTACATAGGGTCTCACAGTAAGGAGTAGAGCCTGGATTCAAGCCCAGTAGTCCAACTCCAGAACCTGTATCCTAAATCAGGAGTCAGCAAATTATAGCTAATTTGCCAAATCAGGTCCTACCATCTATTTTTTGCAAATAAAATTTTATTAAGAAACACACACATCAATTATAAACTTAAAACTCGGGGGAAAAACTTGGTGATTATATGTAGGTATATCCATGGTCTTCTAATTCTTTCTGATTTTTTTAAGAAAGGAAAGAGAAGATAATATCTAAGAATAAAGCATTTTTAAACTTCCTTAATATTCTAGACAACTACCACTCAAAGGATTTGTAAGAAAAATGTGTTGTATGTTACCTCAAGGACAACAGAACATGAGTTCATTAAACATTTTGCATCAACAAGGAAGGACTTAACTCTCAGAGAGATTTTTATAACTCTGTCTTTGGTTAGCACAGCTAGCTGTTGCAAAGGAGAAAAAGTAATATCTTTTCCTCACTCATCACAAGGTTCATTGCTGACACCCTTGTAACAAAAGGCAGATTAGTAAGAGAAAAGCATAATAAATTTATTTTTAAAAAGTTTTGTGACATAGAAGCCTTAGGAAATAAGATCCAAAAATAGAGGGGAAATTGTATTTTTATAATTAGGTTTGATGAAGGATGAACAGTCATGAAGTACAATTGGACAAAAAGGGGGTGTGGCCTATTGATAGCCAGCTGGGAATACATATCAAGTCCTGTTTATTCAGATTCTTCCTGGCCTCTCTACGTAGTATTCCTTCTTTCTGAACATAGGACAGGACACCTGCCACATGAGGGTCTTCAAAAAAGAGGAAGTAGGAGAAGGTCAGAGACTTTCTACAGTTTTCTCACTTTCCTTTAGCTTAAAATACTCAGTACGCCAAGGTACCATATTTTGGGGGAGCACTTCCTGCACCCCATCACTGCATTATTGATGTAGCTCAAGACTTAATTAAAACACTGACTTATGCCTTAATGCTAAGTGGAACTCTAGAAATGCTACTACTAAGTTTGAGATCCTGGTTTGGAATTTAAAAACTGTGTGACGTAAACAATTTTTTAAAATCTTGATACCAGTTATCCTTGAAAAACAAAAGCAAAACCCTAAAGGCCAGCAATTAATGAAGATAACATCAACAGGTGTATATTAAGGCCTTCTTTGAGTGCTACAAAACAGATGTTAGGAAGATAAAGTCTCTATTTTTGAAGAGCATAGAACCTTTCTATAATAAAGCTCATTTATTTTCTTCACGCACAGGGTTACTGGCCAGGATATATGCATTGTTTAAAGCACACCCTTCCAAGTTACCCCATTCTCTGGTGACTCTGAGTCTATTTTACAACTGTGTTAATTATACATAACTGATAGCATAAGAACTGATAACAAAAGCATTCTTGCCTATAGATATGTAAGTATTCTGTCCAGTAGAAGTTCAAAGATGCCCTTTCATTCTTCATCAAACCTCAACATTAGCAGCCACTTTTGTGTCAATTTGCAAATTCAATTTCTAATTTAGATCATGTCTTTTCTTTGGATTCTCTTTTGAACTGGTTGTGACATCTTACTGGTTCCCTCATTTATTTAATGAGTTAAATCAAATATTTGACATGTTTATTTTATATTTATATGTAAGTCATTATTTTACATTTTTTAAAAAAATGATCCTTTAACATGAGCGTAGACTCTATAGTCAACCAGGCATGGATCCCAGTCCTAATTTGGCTATGTACCAGCTGTGTGACATTAAGCAAAATACTTAAATTCTCTATTAATAATACCTGCCTCATTGGATTGCTGTGGGAATTATGTTGTACTTTACTTTTATCCTGAAATACAGAAGCACTCAATAAATATTAAGGTGGTATTTTTTGTTTCTTTTTTATTTTTTAAAAGAATCATCAGAGTTAATGTATGGAGCAGTTAATGTGTCACAGCAATAAAATGAATCCATTCAATCAACACATGACTTCTTTTTAAATACCTCTAAAGTTGCTGCCTTAAGGCTTTAACTCAACTACCTAAATAGGTCAAAATGTATCCCAAAGCCATATAAATGAAATAGGCTTATGACTTTCAAATTCTAGTTAGGCATATTTAATATGCAAAAGTTAATCAATGAGTAATCTTTGCAATCATATTTATACAGGAAGATACACATAATCATCAATTTTATGCATTTCCTCTCGAAGTAAGTTTTCCTGAACTTCTTCCTCTAAAATGTAATTCTCATCTAGTGCATATTAACTATGTTTTTTTCTAGCAGATTAAGAACCCAGGCTGTCCCCCAAAGATTAGTAATTCTTAGCCTTAATTCTAGCTCAAATCATTAATATAATTAATTCCTCCTGCATTTATACTTCTCCTTTTATATTTAGAAATATTGAAACAAGTCCCCTTTTATGGAAACTGGAATAAATCATTAAATTTTTTTTTAAATGGTGAAAAATCAACTGACAAAACTGACCATATTTCTATGTGATATTACATGTTATTTATGTAAGCAGCCATTCATTCCAATTTGAAGTCCCTTTCAGAATCCTTCAGAGATTAGGACGCTCTGAATTTTAGGAGATTTAATACCAATCTTCTTAACTTCTGGAACAAAATTATTATGCTGGCCCCACTTCAAACACCCGACTCATCTAGTGCAATCTACATTTACAAGCAAGTAATATTTCCTAAAAGGGAAACATGAGAGTCTCTGTATGCCCTGTGTAAAAATAACTTGAGGATATGTATATAATATCCTTCTTGAGAATTAACAACATATTCTATTACTGATGATTCTGAGAAGACTTATAATTTTTTTAAGCCTGTTTAACTTTATTTAATCCAGTGTACACCAAATCCGAGGCCTCATTTCACAAAGTGCTCCTCTTTGCCATCTTTGTCTGGCCACGTTTGCCTTCTTTTTCATTCCCTTGTGTGTGATACCACATGGCCCACATAAATGCTATTCCCACTTAGATTCATGGCAGATCTTAGCTATGCTGCACAATAGAATCCCATTCTATTGTGAATGGGATTTTGTTGAAGCACCCCAGGTGACTCATGTTTGGTCATTGTTAAGAACACTGTCCTGGGCTCTAAACTTGGTGAAGGCAGGGTGTGGTTTTGCTCACCATTACTATTCATATAGTAAATACTCAATGAAAAACATTCATCAAATAAAAGAAAGAATGAATAAATAAGTATCAAGCAGCATTCCTTGGGAAACACTGCTTTAGGGAAACATTTGCCAAGGAACCATATGGCTTCAGATATAGATAGATAGATAGATAGATAGATAGATAGATAGATAGTAGGTGAAGAGAGATGGTCCAAAGTTAGCTTTTCATGAAGAGCTTAACCTTTCTGGACTTCTTCCTGCTGCATTAGTTTTAGACTAAACTAATCAGCTCAGAGTCTGGGACAAAGCATGATCCTGGTGGTACTCTGGGGCCAACGACTCTTATCACAGCTGACCTTGCGTATTTTCTGGAGCCACAGTTGATCTAGCTGTTTTTAAGGGCTTCTGAAGCACTGAGATTCACATGATGAGCTCCCCAAGTTTGTCCTCTGTCTACATTCAAACTTCTTTTCAGGGCCAGCTGAAATTATACCACCACTGTAAATGCTTTTCTTTGTTCATTGCATCTCACAATACAGTACTCTCTAGCTCCTCTGAACAACCACTGCTCTTACATGCTCCTCAAAACAAAGCAGTGGTTCTGAATACCCATGGTATAGACTCTGGAGTGAGACTGTCTGAGTTTAAATCCTCTCTCTACCATTTCTAGCTGTCTAACCCTATGCAAGTCACTCAACCTTTTCACACTTTGGTTCCTTCATCTGCAAAATTAGGATAATATAAAATATTTCTTCCTTATAGAATTGCAAGGCTTAAATAGAATAATGTATGTAAAGCATTTGGCACCATGCTTGGTACACAGTAAATATCCAATTATGAGTAGCCATTATTATTTTTCTCTTTTGATACTTGTGATTTTTTTATCCTGTTTGCTAGGTTTCATAGGTTCATATCTTAATGTTGTTTCATGGATTATAAGCTCATTGAAAGCAGAATCTTAATATTATGTTGGCATAATTAGTTTTTGAAACATAACCTGGCTATTAAAGATGACTCTTTGGCAGGGAACATATTTGGATTAGACTTCTCTTCTAACTCTCACATCCCTAAATCGATAGAACTTCTAGTACGTGAAAAAGAGTTATTTAGGCTTTACAACCATCATGGACTCAAGACAGAGGCTCACGCTGGCCTCTAAATCCTATACCAAGAGGACTGTTGGCCCACTAAAGAATACTTCTAACTAAGACTTCTGTTTCAGGTATACAAAATAGGTATCACCAAAGGTCTGCACTACCTGAGACATCCCAGTGCCTAGAGAAGTCGATGAGGTATTAGGGAACATTTAAGATTCCCAAAAAATTAGCACCTAAGAGAAGCCCATTCAACTTTCCTCTCACCACCCACCATGTTTATTTCTCTGCCCAGCTTTACAGAAGAACTTGCCCTAAAAGAGGGCATGGAGCAGTGGTCGATTGAAATCACCCAAGGAACATTTTGAGCATCCAAATAATTGCTCAGGTTTTATCCATGTTCAACTAAATTAGAATCTTGAGAGATGAGGTTGGACATCAGTATCTTACAAAATAACCTCAGGTGAATGTAATGTGCAGCGAGGTTTGACAAACAACAACATAGAAGGAGATGCTCCACTGAACAAGAATCAACAGGCGGTGAACAAATATCCTAAGCAGGACATTTAACTAAGAACCATAGAGGATACAAAAACAACCACAACTTGTCTTTGTTCTTAAGGAGTTTTCAACTTCGTATTGGAGAGACTTCTACCCAGGAAAAGATAAATAGCCGAAAGTCTGCAACATGTGATACCTGAGTGAGTAAAACTAAAAGCTGCAGAAATTTAAAGGTGAGAAGTCAATGAAGGCTGGAATGTCCAAGGGTTCCATGGCAGAAGAGGGAGGTAACTGAAGATTTAGAAGGATCAGAAGTCAATAAACGCTGTTTTTACTTCTTCACATCAACTTGGGGACATGTTTTCAGGAGTGAGTATAGGGGGCTGCTTGAGACATTCATATGCTTGTGACCTGAATTTTCAAGACTCTGCAAAAGCTTTCTGAATGCAATTTGTTGTTTATGCAAAGTTTCAATTCTCAAAAGAGCTCTTACAGGTACTGCTATTATTTTCCACTTAAAAAACTGACACTTAGAAAGTTAAGTGACACCTTTAAACATGCAGTGTCTGCAAGTGCACACTGGACTTGAGAAAACAAGCAGGCAACCTCTGAGGAACAGACATTCAGGCCAGTAGTCAACATTTCTCAGAAAAGTCAGTGCTTCCTTTTGCCATTTTTTGTCTCTTCCTAGATCATGGAGAAAGGATGAACTTCTCCATAAGTATCTGGACAAAGTTCTAATAGCCTAATCCCCAGTCCAGCAGCCTACAACCTCCATTGCACAAAACACTGAAATCAATTCTTGAATATTTATGTGTTCCTCTTGGTGAGATAACTGGGATCTCATCTCTGGACATTTTGACACAGTTTCTTCCCTTTTGGCACTAAGAGTTTTACACAGAAAAACCAAAAAGGCATCTGAATTAATGTGCATTTTGTCTCCTTTCAAGAGTATAATTTTTTTTTACCCAAGGAATTTTAGGTATTTAGACTTTCACTTCTGAAAATCACACCTTTGTTACACTTGTCAAAAGAAACTCATTAACTTTCCCCAGTGGAAAAGTTTGAGGCATCACATGCTTATCTAAAGTCAAAATTTTATTCTAACAGAGGACACTGGATACCATATGCTGGTTGGCTTGAGATTCTTTTTTGAGGGATCTGACTGAACATTGACCCCAATTACTTGCATTTTTGTGCTTCAGTGCTGCTGTTTCAGAACAAAAAGCAATAACTAAACCCTACAGAGAAGGCTTTATAAACTTTCCCAGTGAGTCCACAACTCATTTCTCTTTTTTTCATGGTCATCGAATTGATTTTTCCTTGTTGCTTGTACATGTTGTTCAATGATAGTGAATTGCCAAAATCAGATGACAATTAATTGTTAGAGAACTCTATGGAACTTGAGGGCAAAACACAAATTTTTAAGCCTTCTCCATTTTCACATCTCAGCCTTTGGCTTTCTTATTAGGAGAGCTCGTCACCGTTTTTAGGTTGCTCTATCAGGTTGTTTTGATTTTGCCATTTCTGAGAATGTATCAGTTGCCACCATTAAGAGCAATATGTAAATTGGTTCTATATTCTATTTTAGGGTACCTCTAAAACATAAATGGAATAATTATTTTCTTCAGAGATCCTTTGGAATTGATCTTAAAATCAGGCCATAAAAAAAGAAAAAACCATGGGTCCCAGATAGTGGATCAATGTGACTTCTACGAATCCATTTAAATTTTAACATAGGAGGTGTAAATTGACTCTAGGAGGAAAGTCTCAAGAAAAAAGAATGGAAATGGGAAATTATCTGACAGATTATATTTGTGAACAATTCTGTTGAAATCCTGGCAGCTAGAGAATGTAGAAAGACTTAGGTGTAAATACAGAGAAAACCAATTCTTTAAAAAGATGTAATAACTTTAGGAAAAACAAAAAAACTACACAGTCAAGAAAGAAAGTTAAATTATAGACCATGACTTAGCCCAGCAGTGAATCATATTGACATAGTTAAATAACATTAAATATAAACATAGAAACACAGAGATAGATACTAGAAGAAACAGATATTTGAATGTAGTTGCTTGAAAGAGTAGATTTAATGTTGCTGGGGATATGGGGGCAACTGTTCTTTTTCAGTGTAAGCTACTTAGTACTTTTAAAATACCGTACCTGTACGGTTTTGATAAAAATAAAAATTAGCCATTTTAAAATGTTTATATTTCTAACCTTCTTAGTGTAAGTAAAAGCTTGGCATGCTTTCCCCAGTGTTTTGTCGAGCAATGCTGAAGTGGGGAATGGCTTTTTAGGCGTATATGAATTAGAAAGGCTTTGGTGGGTTCTGTCTGGACAGGCCCTGGTCAAATTTTGTTTACAACCTCTTTTAACTTTCATCCTGTCCTGATAAATAAGGAAACAGACGTTTATAAATCTCAGAGAGTTGAGTTCTGCGTGCTCATTTGGGATGCTGAGCTTCTCCTTACCATTGTTGACTATTGGCCCAAACATAATTCTCATTTTGAAAAATGTTCCTCTGGGCTGCCTGGGTATGCACTGGGCTTGTGTTTAAATCCTACATGTGTCAGAGCGTCTTGCTGGATCTAAAACCTTTGAATGAATAGTAAAACAAGAGGCTGACAAATCAGAACACTTATCCAAAGAATGAACTAGTATTTACCCTGAACCCTTGTCTATGAGCAGAAATGCTCTGTGCTTTTTAATTTATTCTTATGGCAATTTTTTCTCTCAGTTTGCACAATAGAGCCCAAAGCAGGATGGTAAGTATGGGTTGGGAATTTCTTGTGTGTATATGTGCGTGTGTGTGTGTGTGTGTGTGTGTGTGTGTGTTTCCTCAAATCAGTTTCAAAATCTTCATTCTGCTAGCTCTTCTATCATGGCTAATTATATCAGGCATCCATGTTCTGTCATGCCTCAGTCATTCAAAAAGCAAAAATATTTCTGGGACTGGTAACTAACACAATTGGTCATTTGAGTTGAAGTATGTAACTTTCTACCATATGAAATATGTGAAATTGTTTATACTCAGGTTAATAATTAAGGGAGAAATACATTCCAGTTCAGGGTTAGATTAAGAAGGAACATGATATATGTTTGGAAAAAGGAACTAACATTACTCAAGTGCCTATTCTGTACCAGGCACTTTACATACATTATTCTATTAATTCCCACAAAACCCTACATTATTTTTCTTATTTTAAAGAGGAGATATAGAGAAGTCATTTGACTTTTCTACAGACTTTTAGCTAGTAAGTAGTGAAATTTAAATTTTAGGATTGTGCTGCAACAAAATTGGAGAGAATTTCAGCAATTTTTATTAACAAAAATCCACCGACAGCAAAATCATTTGTGAAACCCCTTAAAAAGTGGAAATTGTGGGGCTCCACCCAGATATACTAAATCAGAATTTCTGGAAGAAGTGCCAGGGAATACCCTGCATTTCTTATGTACCCCAAAGTTTGAGAGCCATGGCCACAGTATAATGGCAAATTATGCTCTAATTATTTCGCAGAATGCATTACGTTATCCTGCGATGAAACCTCCTTGAGGCTCAGCCTTATTTAACACCTACTACTTCTCCATCCCTAGGAATTTGGTCACAATTTCTGAAAACTCTGTATAAAGAATGTATCAGATGATTAAATTTTATACTTAAGTTGGGCCACAAAAAAACTAGCATTTTTTCTTTAGACTAAGTTTATGGGGTCGTGATACACAACAGTGGAAGAAAAGGAAAAACAAGAGCTAAGAAATTTCTATGTGTGTGCATTTATGGCAAAACCACAACTGTTCTGCATCTGGTTACTGTGGTTTCTTAATGGTTGATACTAGTTTAACTGAAACTTGTAGATTTTTCCTCCCACCCGTTCTGAGGGATTGATAGTTGTGTTCTAATCCTCCCAACCCTTGCCCCTTTTTTGGCAGCCCTTAGGCATAGTTTATCCCTTGAATGGCTTTGAGAAATCTGAATGAGTGTTCCCGAATCCCCGGGAAGGTTATTGCCAGAAATTTAATTAAAAGATAAATAGAGATAAACAAAAATCAAGCACAAAACAACATTAAGAAAACACAAGAAAGGGGAAGATAAGAATGGAGAATTTGTAACGGTCCATTTTTTCCATAAACCCAAATAAATAAGTCATTCCCTAAATATAATAGAGCAGAAATGACAGGATAAAAGAGATGAGGTCAGTTTATGCTCTTCCTACAGTGTCCCTTACCAAAAACAGAAACATGTTAATGTAGAGAGGTACGAGATACGGATTTTTGCATCAGTTTGCTTTATCTTTGATAATAACTCAGTGCATCTTAAAATAAGAGAGTCCAAGGTTAGGAGTTCAATCTAGGATATTTATTCTGCGTTTAACAAATATTTATTGAATGACCTCTATATTGAAGCCTTTTAATTTTGAAACACTGAACTCTCAGGGAAGTGAGGGGGCATGAGTTCTTGCTCCATTTAATTGTGTTATTTCAAGCTGGGCACTTATTTTTTCTGATGTTCAATCTCTTTGTAAAAGGAAGCATCAAGCCAGGCATTTTTTAGGTCCTTCCTTTCAAGCCCAATGAGTCTATGTCTGTATTTACAATTCTGCCACAAGGAAGGCTGAAGTTTTTCATTGGTGGCTTAGGAGATTTTGAGGGAGGTTATCATAAGTTTGTCTGAATTGCTGAAAGATCACAATTGCACAGATTCTTAAAGCCAACATTATAGTCATTATTTTTTGGACAATATTTTCAGTAAATATCCGTTTCAAACCACACAATTATTTTGAGATTGTCCATATTGTTTCATGCATTAAGAATTAATTCCTTTCACTGCTAAAAAATATTTCATTCCATGAATATAACAGAATTTGTTTATTCATTTACCCATTGATGGACATTGGGGTTGATTTCATTTTGGGGCTACTACAAATACAGCTGTTATGAACCTTGATATATGAGTCTTTGTATGGACACATCCTTGCATTTCTCTGGGATAGTTAACAGGGAGTGGAATGGCTGGTTTATACAACAGATATATGTTTAACTTTATTAAGAAATGCCAAACTCTCTTCCAAAGAGGTTGTTCCATTTTATATTTTCACCAAGAATGTGTCCCTTTCATCATTATACAACAAATTCTTTGTTGCTGATAATATCCTTTGCTCTGAAATCTACTTTACTTAGTCTGATATTAACATAGCTATTGCAGCTTTCTTTTGTTAGTATTATCATGGAATATCTTTTTCCATACTATTAACTTATTTGTGTCTTTATATTTGAAGTGCGTCTTTCGTAGGTGTCACATACTTGGATCTTAATTTTTCATTCAAAATTATTATCTTTGCCTTTTAATTTGGGGTATTTAGACCATTTACACATTATGTAATTATTAATACGGCAAGGTATAATTCAGCCTTCTATCTGTTTTCTCATTGTTCTATATGTTCTTTGTTCCCCCTTTCCTCTTTGTCTGCCTTCTTTTTAGATAAGCTGAGTATTTTTTATGATTCCATTTTAACTGATTTGTTAAGCTCATTATCTGAAACTCTGTTTTGTTTCCGTAGACAATACCTTAGGGTTTATAGTATATACTTTTAACTTATTACAATCTGCCTTCAAGTGATATTGTACATTTCATATGTAGTATAAGGACCTTATGATAGTTTATTTCTATTTCTCCCCTCTTGGGCTTTGGGTTATTACTATCATACATTTACTTCCACATATCTTATAAACCTTACACTTTTATTATGTTTGATTATGCAGTGAATTCTTTTTTAAAAATATTTGAATAATAACAAATTAATCATTTTAACTTTGTGTAGATCCAATTTCCAGATGGTATCAATTTCCTTTTGTGGGAAGGACTGCTACAACATCTCTTGTAGTACAGAACTACTGGTGATAAATTCTTTCCATCTTTTGATGTTGGAAAAAGCTTTTATGTCACACTTTTTTGTAAGGTATTTTCATTGGGTATAAAATTCTAGAGTTTTTTCTTTCTTCTTCTTTCAGTACTTTAAAAACGTTGCTTTGCATTGTGTTTGACAAAAAAAGTCTGCTCTCATTTATCTTTGTTCCTCTGTATATTTTGCAATATATTTCCCTGGTTGCTTATAAAATTTTCTCATTATAATTGGTTTTCAGCAATTGGATTATGATGTGCCTTGGTGTAGTATCCTTCACATTTCTCGTTCTTGGGGGGTTTTGAACTTCCTAAAGATTTATGATTTTCCTACATTTGATTTTTTTAAATCATCATTTCTTTAATTTTCTTTTTTGAATTCCTACCTTCCTTTGGGAATATCAATTACACATATATAAAGCCATTTGAAGGTGCTCCACAGTTTACTGATTCTCTGTTCTTTTTTGTTTTTCACTCGTTTTCTCTTTGTGTTTCATTTTGGATAGTACCTATTACTATGCCTTCAAGTTCACTAAACTTCTGCAATGTTTAATCTGCCATTAATCCCATCAATGTTTTTTTAATCTAGATTTTATCTCCAGGATTTATTTTTGATTTTTGCCTCTAGAAGTTTATAATGAGTCTTTTAAAAAAATATTTTTTTAATCTTTCTATTTAGCATGCTCGATATTTCCTCCAGCTTTTTGAACACATGAAATAAACTTTTAATAATTTTCTAATGTCCTTATCAGCTAATTCTAATATCTCTTTCAGTTCTGGATTAGTTTTGTTTGATTGACTTTTCTCTCCATTGTAGGTAGTATTTTTCTGCTTCTTTGCATGTCTGGTAATTTTTGATTGAGTACAAGATATTGTGTGTTTTGCCTTTTGGGGTTTGATATATTTTTGTATTCTAATAATTATTCTTGAGTTTTGCTTTGGGATACAGTTAAATAATTTGAAAATAGTTTGATCTTTTCTGCCATCAGATTTTTTAGGTAAGACCTGAGTGGTGTTTTCTCTAACTCTAATTATTCCCCAGTACTAAGGCAAGCCTCTTCTGAGTACTCTATCCAATGGCTCATGAATTATGAAGTTTTCCTCTCTGGTAAAGGATTGGGCACTATTCCTGACCCTGAGTTGGATCTGACTACTGTTGCATCAAAGTCAAAATAAAAACTTAGAGACAAATCTCTAAATTAACGTTTTATTTCTGAAGAAAGAATTGCAGTTCAGGGCATACATGCAGACCAAGTGGTCTTCAATAGTCTGAAAAACAGGGAAGGTTGAGAGTTTTATAAAAAAGAGGGATGTTACCTGTGGTCTTGAGAGAAAGTTCACTTATAGGAGTAAAAGTCTGGGAAGCTGGTAAGCTCCAATTGGTGGCCCATGGTTGTGGGCAAAATTAGTCCTAGAGTTGTAGCAAATTATCTCAGCATTAATAGATAAAACTAGTTCAGGTTACAGCAAGCAGTTTCAGAAGCCAGTCTCAGCAGATAATTTCATTCTTGGAGCTATGTTATGTTACCTAAGTGCTTCTCCCCCTTGACTTCTTGACTCTGTTTAGTTTGGTTTAACAAAAATGACCCAATTCCTATCATCAACTTTCACAGTTCCTTCTATACTTTTGAGTATTTCTTTCCCCAGCCTCGGATAGTTTCTGCACACATATGTCCTGATCATTATTCAGCTTAATACTCAAGAAAGATCCTCCGCTGATGTCCAGGATTTTGTTTCTTTGCAGCTCTCTCTTCTCCAGTACTCTGCCTGTAAAATTTAAGTCTCTTGGTGGTCTCTCCATCCTCTCAGTTTCATCTCATCAGCTCAAGGGTTTCTATGGTTCTACCTGTGTTTTACCTTATTGCACCAGGGCCTGGAAACTCGAGGCAATGAGTTTTGGTAATCACAGGGCTCCCCTCATTTGTTTGCCATCTCTTAGTGATCAGTGTTATTCATTACCTGATATGCAATATCTTGAAAATTATTCCTTCATTTACTTGTTCGGTTTTTTAGTTGTTACAGATAAGAGGATAAACTCAATTCCTGTTACTACTTCTTAGAACCAGAATTCTTTTCTACTTCTTTTTAAAAATAACAATACTAAGTAAAAGAGAGGGTGAGAGAATAGAAATCATCAGGAAAAAAAAAAAACAAGAAAAACTTCTACAGCATTTCTGGGAAAGGAATAACCTTAATGAGTCTGAATGAACAAATTTTTGAATGTATAAATGAAAGAAGTTATTACAGGCTTTTAAAATCATTCTCTCAGAAAGACTCAAGAGTAGCTTCAAGAAATGCATCATTTACAAGCATGCTTTGTAACTTTCTTCCTAGTATCATTACTTTTATATATTCTCAATGCAAAATATAAGAGTGAAACTACCCTTCTAGGCATACAACTCTGTATAGTTTTAGAACATATAACTATTTCCCCTGCCCCAATTTGGCTGAGCTAATCCACTTACTATGCATCAGGTTACTTGCATCAAAGGCGACTGCTGATGGCAATGAGACTGAATGCCTTTCCATGAGACCCAAGTCCCATCTTTTGTGGATGATGCAAATGATCACTACTGTTGATGAATTTTAAATAGAACAATCATTTTGATTGCTCTGCTGAGGTCTGACTCAGTAAGACAGCAAAAGCATTTTTCCCATCATGCAGAATTCTCAGCAAATCTCAGGATTGTACCAGACATTTTCATGAAAAATTTGAAAAATGTCCAATGTTTCACATGTGTTACAAGGTCAATACAACCCCTCTTTTATTTACCATGGTCTATGTGCATTAAATGGAAATGGAATATTGAGTAATAGAGAATAATATTAGAAAAATTAAAATAAAACTTTGAATTTCATAGTTGGCTTTTTTATTTTCTCTCACCTATATTTCAATTTCTTTTAAAAATTATTTATAGTGCCTCAAATTATTTTGCAAAAGAAGGAGCAATAATACATCCACTAAATGTATATAACAGTCCAGTCAGTTATAGCAGGTGGTTGACCTGCTTGGAGGGCAGACACTTCACATCTTCAACAAGCAGAGAACCAATTATAGCCTGATATAATGCTACAGCTAGAAAGACCTTAGAAATTGCCTAGTGAAGGGATGGCACACATCTGGCACGTGGGTCCTCATTCCTCTGTCCTGTGTTTATGGCGAATTTATCAGAAAACACTTTCCTACTGCATTGAGATTCATCTCAGCTGTCTCCAGTCAGTACCCCAGGCAACCACTAGTAATCTCTAAAAGTAGGACTGCAAAATAAATCCTATTAGTCATTGAGAATCTAGTCTATTCTCTTAATTTCGTAAATATGAGAACTGAGGCTTTCAATCAGCTGCAGCACTAAAATTTTACTAGGTTCCTAACTCTGAACACAGTAATTCCAGAATGTCGCCATAGTCCTAGAGGAGCAAACCACTTTGGGGTGACACAGGATTACAGGACTGGCATGGAAAGAAGATTAAGGGTCTTTCATCCTGTTCTGCTTATTGCCAGACTGAACTCAAGTATGAAATGGAAAATTTTACCAAAAAAAAGAAAAAAGATTTTTAACTGATTTAGAAAACAAATTCTGTTGTTAAAGGATACTATTAATATTTTTTTCATCACTTTTTGTTTGTTGATATTTTGCCATCCAACTTTACACAGAGCCAGAGAGGAAGAATATCCATAAAAAAGTATTACATTGAAATCTCTGATACTTCAAAACTCCCTTGTTCCAGTTATTGATACCTGTAGTTTCTTTAGTAGATATACAGCTTATCAGTACATACTGAATGGTAATTCTGAAAATTAAATTCCAGTGGAGAGAAGGAACCCATTGAGTACAGTGTCACAAGTCTCAAAAGATTATTTTCTAGGGCAGTTTTTGACAAATGGAATGAAAGAGAAGCACATAGCAAGCGAGAGGATTGTAAATGAAGGCTGGGGCACCACAGGGTACTTTTTTAAAAAGCAATATTGAAGATAAGTGAGAATTAAGCAACTTGTCCAAGGTTTTTCAGGTGAAATTGAATTTTGAACCCCAAATCCCTTGACCTGGTTCATGTTACATTCTACCACTTTACACCCAGCCCTGGCCACCCCTCAGAGATCCTCTCCATTACCAAAAACTACTGACTGAAGTTCAAAATAATAATCACTATTAAGTGAACACTTTTACTGAGTGCTAGGATATATATGCTTACTGCTTTTCATATGCATTACCTCACTTAGCATGCATAGAACACTTACAGACTTCATTCTTTTATAGATAATAAAATGAATCTTAGAGAAGTAGTTTGCCTAAGGACTCCTGGCTAGAAAGTGACAGAGCAGATTTGAATCATAATTCATCTAATTCCAAGACAAACTTTCAATCACTATAACTAACAATGTTTTCAGAATCAAGTAAAAGAAACTTAGTCTTGTTTTGTATGTCTCTAAGTATTAATAATACAATTATGAAATAATGTAAGAATTATAAACAATTCATACTTTCTCTACTTTTGCTAAAAATCAGTAGAAGAGTGAAAGGATATGTAAATGTAAGATTATGAGGAACAAGTAATGAAAAACCACCAAACCAAGGCCCAAATCATGACCTTCTATGCTTAAAAAAAAAAAACTCTACTCAATGATATAGTTGGATATAAATTTTTAAAATTCTTTATGTTAAATATTATCATTTGTCACAAACCTCATTCTCATACTTACACACACAAGGACAATTCCAAAAATATATAATGAAGCTTCACAGCGCAAATGCATCCTCACAGAATTGAAGGTGAGCCTCTTTTTGGCTAGTTGAACAGGCAGAGTTAAGTCTGGGAGCTTTTTAAAGGCTGAGGACAACATGCATCTAAACATTTGTTTCATTGAAGGCTAAAGTCTATGGAGTAATGGTGACAGTTTTTTCTGAAAGGAAGCTCTGAATCCATCAGTTGTTAGAAGTCAGAGGAAGTGGGAGAAGTGAAGATGCAAAGAAGATCAGGGTGTGGAAAGGAAGAGCTTGAACCAGGGGAGCTACTGTTAGGAAAATTAGTATTTTTTTTTAGTATGTCGCCTAGCTGATGTTTTATTTATTTTTTAAATTTTCAGATAAAAACCTTACGTATTTATTATATACAATATGTTGTTTTGACGTATTTATACATTGTGGAATGCCTAATTGAGCTAATAATTTTTTTTTTTTTTTTTTTTTTTTTTTTTTTGAGATAGAGTCTCTCACTCTGTTTCCACGCTGGAGTACAGTGGCATGATCTCGGCTCTCTGCAACGTTTGCCTTCCAGGTTCAAGTGATTCTCCTGCCTCAGCCTCCCGAGTAGCTGGGATTACAGACACCTGCCACCATGCTCAGCTAGTTTTTGTATTTTTAGTAGAGACGAGGTTTCACCATGTTGGCCCGGTTGGTCTTGAACTTCTGACCTCAGTGATCTACCTGCCTCAGCTTCCCAAAGTGCTGGAATTACAAATGTGAGCCACTGTGCCCGGCCTGAGCTAATTAATATTTGCATTACCTTACATACTTATTTTTGTGTGTGTGATGAGAACACTTAATATCTCTCTTAGCAATTTTCAAGAATGCATTGTTATTAAATATAGTCACCATGTCATACAATAGATCTCTTGAACTTATTCCTCCCTACTGAAATTTTGTATTAACCAACATCTCCCCAACTACCCAACTCCCACCCCACTCAGCCACTGGTAACAACCATTCTACTCTCTGCTTCTATGAGTTCAACTTTGTTAGATTCTACATGTAAGTGAGATCATGCAGAACTTATTTTTCTGTGCCTGGTTTATTTCACTTAACATAATGCCCTCCATTTTCATCCATGTTGTCAGAAAGGACAGAATTTCCTTCATTTTTAAGGCTGAATTGTATTCTGCTGTATATACATACCACGTTTTTAAATCCATTCATTTGTGGATGGACATTTAGATTGATTCCAAATCTTGGCTATTGTAAATAATGCTGCAACAAACCTGGGAGTGCAGATATCTCTTCAACATACTCATTTCATTTCTTTTGGCTATATACCCAGTAGTGGGATTGCTGGATCATATGACTGTTCTATTTTTAATTTTTGAAGAACCTTCATACTGTATTTCATAATGACTGTGCTAATTTACATTCCCACCAGTAGTGTACAAAGTTCCCTTTGCTCCACATCCTCTCCAACACTCCTTATCTTTGTCTAATTGATGGTAGCCATTTTAACAGGTGTGAGATGATGTCTCATTGTGGTTTTAGTTTAGATGTCACTGATGATTAGTGATTTTGATTATTTTTTGACATACCTGTTAATCATTTGTATATCTTCTTTTAAAAAATATCTGTTCAAATTCTTTGTCCATTTATTATTTAGGTTATTTGTTTACTTACTCTTGAGTTTTTTATGGTCCTTATATATTTTGGATTTTAACCGCTTGTCAGATATATGGTTTGCAAATATTTTCTCCCATTTCATAGATTATCTCTTTACTCTGTTGATTGTTTTCTTGGCTGTGCAGAAGCTTTTTAGTTTGATGTAATCCCATTTGTCTATTTTTGCTTTTATTGCCTATGCCTTTGGGTTCATATTCAAAGAATCATCGCCTAGACCAATGTCATGAAATGTTTCTCCTATGTTTTATTCTAGTAGTTTTATAGTTTCAGATTTTACATAAATCTTTAATCCATTTTGAGTTAATTTTTTACATGGTGTAAGATACAGGTGTAATTTCATTTTTCTGCATGTGGATATCTAATTGCCCACACACCATCTACTCAAGAGACTATCCTTTCCACCATTGTGTTCTTGGCACCTTTGTCAAAAATCAGTTGACTGTAAATTTCTTAGCTTTCTATTCTGTTCCATTGATCTATGTGTCTGTTTATATGCCATACTGCTTTGATTACATATCTGTATAGTATATTTTGAGGTCAGGTAGTGTGATCCTTCTAGTTTTATTCTTTTTGCTCAAGAAGTATTGTCTGAAGCAATGGCCAATTATTTACTAACTGAGAAGCATCACTAAAGGATAGCTTTCAATAAATGTGTGCAGGCCTTACCCAGAACATTCTGTTTTGGGAAAAAATTTAAAAACTGCTAAGATTAAAATTATCCTTAGTAAACTCACACCAGAGGATTCATTTATCTTAGAGAACATGAGACCCAATGACATCCCTGCATATTATTGTGACGTTTTAGCTACTTGTTTTAATTTCTTACTGAAAGTTTAAATAAAAGCAAAAAAAAAAAATTAAAAAAAGCTTTTGCTTGCTAGGTATGCATACAACAGATCAGATACTTACCCTTAAAAGATGTAACATGGGCCGGACACAGTGGCCCACACCTGTAATCCCAGCACTTTGGGAGGTCGAGGCAGGTGGAGTACAAAGTTAGTAGTTCAAGACCAGCCTGGCCAACATGATGCAATCCCGACTCTACTAAAAATAGAAAAATTAGCTAGGTATGGTGGCAGGCACCTGTAATCCCAGCTACTCAGGAGGCTGAGGCAGGAGAATTGCTTGAACCCAGGAGGCAGAGGTTGCAGTGAGCCAAGATCACACCACTGCACTCTAGCCTGGGAGACAGAACAAAACTCCATCTCAAAAAAAAATGTAACATACATGTATATGTGTGTTTGTGTCTGTATGTATGTGTATATTTATAAATGTATATATGTATAAACACTGAGCACAAATATAAAGGATAAAAATAATAAAAGGTAGTATAATTAAGGTGCCAAATATGTGGGCCAACTAATAATGGCTTCTCAAGTTTTGAAGAAGAATCAGAGACTGATGAGAGAAGAATGGGCCAAAGAACCTACCTTATCATTTTATCTGAGAGGACACCTATAATCTGAGTCCAAATCTCCTGAATCTCTGGTCTAAAGTATCTGCCATTATATCAGACTATTAGGGAAAGACCTATTAAATAGAAATAATTAAGCTGACCATTGTAGGCAGGGTAGAGCATTTTGACACTGATGTTCTCATGGGCTTGGCTTACTGGAGATATGTTAAATCTTGAGTCAATTGTGCCATCTTCAACAGTTAATTGGAAATGGAAAATATGGCCAGTATCTGTTATAGGAAGTTCAATGGACCTGAAATAAGTTGCAAATGTATTATATCATTTATTTAAGTTATTCATTCAAAACACGTTTATCTGAACATTGACTGGGTTCTGGAAAGTATGCTATGTTTTCTAGATTCAAAGGTACAAAGATGTGATCATTAGATTCAAGAAGTTCAGAGCTTCGTGAAGTGATAGACCACAAGTAATTACAATATTAAGACTAACTGATGTAATGGAAATAAATACACACTGCAATGCCAGGGTCAGAAGAGGGTTTCCTAAGTCTACTAAGCACAGTCTGGGAAGGCAAGAGAAATTATTCATAGAGGGTTTAGGTAGAGAACTTGTCTGTACTTCTCTGTTCTGGGCATATGCTGACAAAATCTGTTCTAGAGTACTGCCTTTCTTGCTTCTACTATCTGTCATTGCTTTTTAATTTGAAAATCTATATAATAAAATATTTCAAACATGCATAAAAGTTCACAGAATATCCACCATTAAAAATTATACTCACCACCTGGAATCAACTAATATTAACATTTTGCCATATTTAGATTATTTTCACCTCAGATGATTATCATAGGAAAAACATGGAACATATAATTGAAGGCTTTTCCCATCTCATTCTCCTCTCTCCTCAAAGACACAACTCTTCTAAAGTTGTTATGCTTACTTTTTGTAGTACATTTTAAAATAATTATTACTCATATGCTTTTCATAAATTGTGTACATTACTTTATGAGTTTAACTTTTTAAAAGGTATCTTACTGTATACAAATTTTTATTTCACATTATGTTTCAGATTTTTGTTGAAATATGTAAATGTATTTAATTCACTTTGACTGCTGTATACTAGTCCATTATATATACATAATTGTTTTTCCATCCCCCTGTTGATGGGCATGTAGGTTGTTTCCAAATATTTGCTATTCCAAAGTGGCACTGATTATCCTTATGCATGTTAGCTTGTATACATTTTTATGTTTCTCAAGGGTATCTATGAGGAATTAAATTTATAAGGCATTGCCAAATCCTTCTCCAACGAGGCTGCTATTTTGTCACATTTCCCTTACATATGTTATTTTCATACTTTTTAATTTTTGCTTTCCTCGTGGATGAGAAATATTATCTCTTAAATGTTTCATTGGTAATTAATATAGGTTTGACTACTTTTTCTTAAGATTTTTGGCCAGCTTCCTCTGCAAATTTTCACTTCATGCCTTTTTCCAGTTTTTTATCTGTTGTTTGTTTTTCTCTAACTAATTGGTGGAAGTTCTTTACATATCCTGAATACTATTCCTCTCTTGGTTATATATCTCCAAGTTTGAGCCTTGTATGTTAACATACCCAAAAAGTGTAATCAAATCTATCAATCTCTTCTCTATGGTTTCAACCTTTGCATTTTGTTTAAGAAAACTTTTCCTGCCTTATCACAAAAACTATTCTATATTTTATTAGTAATTTTGCCTTTTTTTTTTTACATTTAGGTATTTGTTCCTCGTGGAATTTTTTGGCAATAGACCTAACTCTTTTCCACAGGAATAGAAATTTGTTCCAGTAACTGTTAATAAAAAGTCCATTATTTTCCAAGTTAATATTACATCGCCTCTCACATACCAAGTTTTGTTTCTGCACTCTATTTTCTGTTTCATGTATCTATTCATTTATCCTGATATCAATATCACACTATTTTAAGTACTATAGCTGTATAATAAGTCTTCAATCATAAGTTGGGTTCCAGGGGGAGGAAAATCCTGAGACAGAACTTAGCATGAACGTTTATTAGGGATTCTTCTTTGAATCAAAACCTGTGGAAGGGAAAGAAAACAAGATGAATTGGGAAGACAGAGAAGTTGAGGTGTGATGCAGTCCCAGTGAAGGCCTCAGCCAATCTTACAGGAAGCTCTGGAGCTGGGACAGCTTTTCAGGGTTGTACCAAGCATGGATTAGGAAACTGCCCTTGACAGCCAACATGACCTTGAACTGGATAGCTCTTTTCAACTTAAGATATTTTATTACATATCTTAAGTTGAAAAGAGCCATCTAGTTCAAGGTCACACCCACTGTTGAAGGCAATATCTTAAGGCAGCTGATAACTAAGGAGTGCCTCTTGGCAGCACTATCAACATTTGGGGCAATAAGTTCTTCATACCTAAAAAGAGATCTGTGTGACACATCACATCCTCTTTTGTTTTTCTTATTTGAAATTGCCTCAACCATTCTTGGCTCTTTATTGTCCATATGAATTTTGTAATTATCCTATAAAATTCTACAAAACAAAACACCTGTTGGGATTATGATTGGAATTTACTCAAATGCATAAATTACTTGCAGAAAAATGACATTTATAGTAATGAGTTACCCATTCACTAACCATGGTCTTTCTATTTATTTAATTCTTTTTTTATGGCCTGCAATAATATTTTATATTTTCCATAATGCTCTTGCACATCATTTGTTAAATTTATTCCTGGTTATATGAGAGTTTATCTCATTGTTTCAATTGTGAAAGTTTTTACTATTATTAAATTTTCAAAATTGTTTCAAATTGTATATAGGAATTCACTGATTCTTCTCTCTTGATCTCATACATGGCAACTTTGATGAACTCTTATTATTTTAATTTGCCTGTAAATCCACTTGGAATTTTCATATAGAGAAAAATATAGCCCATACTATTCATTTCTTTTTCTTAGTGAGATAGGACAATAAAGTGCAACATTGAATAGAGGCAGTAATAGTTGGTATTATTATTCTGTTTCAGACTTTAAAGAGAATGCTAAATAATCTTAATCAGGTTAAGAAAGTTCCCTTCAAATTCTATTTTTTTCTAAAAGGATATTTTAAGTCAATATTCTAAATATATTAGAGATAAAATATTAATGAGTTATTATTGATGAAGTTGACACTTGTTGAGTGTAAGCACTATTATTACCTATGTTTTACAGGTAAGAAAATTAAAGGAAGTAACTTATCTAAGATCACACAGCTAGTAAATTGTAGTTAGGATCTGGACATAGGTGGTGTCTTCAGAGCACATATGAACTAAGATACTTTCTCTCAAGCTCTCCAGCAAGCACATCCAACTTCCTCAACATTATTTACTAGTACTTAATTTTTAACTTAGTTTAACTTTGTTCCCAGATTTCCTTTTTACGCAGAGTCCCAGACTAATGATATCTTGCCAATTCCAGACCCAACTTTATAAAAGAGGCAATCCTTTTATCATCCCAGCTTTGAGATCTGTGCAAAAATCTCAGTTCTATCTTTCAGCCTCTGGCAAAGGCCAAGCTATATTTCAAGCCCTTACCTGGGCACTAAAACCCAGCTTCCTGGACATTGGAGTTAGGTCTGGAAAAAATACTTCCAGTAGGCAGTCATTAGGACAATAGCTCACATGCTTACTATCCTGTTTTCATGTTTCTTCTTTATTGTTTTATCAGCTAACGTTTCTCTTGATTGCATTTCATTATAATTTTTTGCTATACTGTTATTGAACATTTCTATGTGTTTGGAGCCATGGAGGTGGGAGGCAAGGGAGGGTTCCTCAGTGTCATCTCCATTCCAGTATTGCTGGAACTTCCAATCTCTAAGCTCTTCTTAACATTTCCCTGGCTTCTGCCTCTAGTCATTGTGTTAAACTGGCTCAAACACTTCAATTTTTCTTAATAATGCACAGATTTGCAACCATTTGTAATGCAGAAGAACAAGGCTCCCTCTGTGTGACACTTAGGTACCAAAGGAAGGAAAAAGCCATATTACTTGGGCCTAAAGATGGCACTTTCCATTGGAATAGATTTTCAGGCATTGCTCTGTACTCCAACCCACTGCCTCCCTCCTACTCTCAGGCCCTGTTGCTGAGTCTCCCCTTCATGAAACCAGATTTTACGTATCTAATGACACACTGGACATCAGTGGCCCTGCAATCACTTTCTATTATCTGGCGTCTGCTGCCACTCATCCTTCCCACTAGTGAGCCTCCGCACCTCTGCCACCCCCAGAAGACTCTGTCGATGCAAATCGATACTTGTTCAGGGATGGGGTGAGTGAAGAGGAATGTCACCTCACTGTACATTATGGACTTACGCAGTTTCAGCTCTGGCCCATCAAGACCCCTTTCTGTATACTGAAAACAAAGCAAGTAAAATCTGTGGAGGAACTTTTAAAAAATAAGAATAAATTAACACTTTTGTTTCAAATGGAGTTGTTTACTCTGCAGCAAAGAGATTTCCTATCAGTTCTCTGTTCATAAAGGGTAAGTAAAATGACTACATAAGACCCGAATCTGGGTCCTAACTTTCCAAGGCATTAAATTAGAATTACAAGACAGAAAGTTAAAGTCTAGATATAGTGTGACTATCCACAATTAAAAAGCTAATCTGAGTGAAGGCCACTTCTATTCACTTGGCAAGGACAAACTCCTTCAACAAATATATATGATCTATGTTTATATATCATATCTAAATATATATATTATTTTCATCCATAAAAATTCACCTATTTTTGAGGAATATACAGTTCTATGAGTTTTAACACACACATAGATTCATGTAACTAATATCACAGTCAGGAAAAGGACAGTTCCATAATGCCCAAAATTCCTTTGTGCAGCTTCTAGGAGTTATGTCCTTCCCTCATCTGTAACTCACTCCCCCCATCCACACAACCACTGATCTGTTTTCTGTCACTATAGCTTTGCCTTTTCCAGGATGACATGTAAATCAATGATGTAGCATGTAATTTTTTAAAGACCGGTTTATTTCATTTACTAGACTGTATTTGGAATTAATCCATATTTTTATATGGATCAATAGTTTGTTTCTGTTTAATGCTGAATAATATTCCATTCTTTGAGTTTGCTGTAATTTGTTTAGCCATTCACCTGTTGAAGAAAGTTTCAGTTGTTTTCAGTTTGGGGCAACTGTGAATGAATGCTGCTTAAATGTTTTTGTATGGGTTTTTATGTGAATGTAAGTGTTCATTTTTCTGGGTAAATAATTAGGGGTGGGATTTCTGGGTCATACAGTAAATGTAGGTTTAATGTCATAAGAAACTGACAAACTATTTTCTAGAGTTTTGCCATTATACCTCCCCACAGCAACATTTGAAAGCCCTCAGGATTCCCCATCCTTGCCAGAAATTGGTAGTGCCAGTTTTGGATTCTTTTTTTTTTTTTTTAACTTAGCATTCTGTAATGACTGTGTAGTGGTATGGCTGGCAAGTAAGCACACAAAAACATGCTGAACATCATTAATCATTTGGAAAATGCAAATCAACCACTTAAAACTCTCAGAAAAGGGTATTAGGTTTTATACTAAAGACATAAGAAATATATCCTTCTGGGAGTGCAGTAATGTTAGAAGACTCTCAACTAGATATTGCCTATGAATAGGAGAAGGAAAAAGGAGCTCCAACAAAGATTTTGGAAGAATGCCTGGTCTAAAAATAAGAAAACATACTCCACAGTGTTCTGAAAGTCACTTGCTGAGTATCTCTAATCTGTTGTTGGAAATCAGGTCTAGAATTGATTTTCCAATAATGGATTTTTGACAACTGTTTAAAAAGTATTATTTTTGTAGTGAAAAGTGTTATTTTTCTGTGCTGTCTGAAAATTCAACAGTCCCTTCACTAAAGAAACAATGTTTAACATACAGATAAATTAGGAGAAACTGAATTATGGGGCATCAGTCGAACCGAATGTTTCTATAAAGCTGAGACACTCCAGTGGTTTATGCAAGTGCCAGAAACTCGAGGTGAAATTATAGCCATAGACTGAAGACCCTGCTGAAAGAACTTGTGTCCTACAAGTTATCCTCTCCTACTAGTTCCAGAAACCTCTGTTCCTCTGGCCTTCTCTAGTTTTTCCTCAGCTCTTTGCAACTATGAACCTTTACCTCCCACTTACTTCTTAGTGAGCCTTGAAGGACTCCCAAGCACAGGTCTCCCAGTCCCTGGTTTCTCTTTGTGTCGCTTCCTCCCTCTGACTCTCCCCTAATCTCAACCTCAGGCTTCTAGCCAGGAGCACTTCCCCTTCTTTCAGCCAGACAGGCTTCTCAGGATTGAAGGGGCCATTTTTCTCTCTGTGGCCTCTGAAGGCTCCCACAGAGGTTCTCTAATTATCCCTTCCTACTCCAAGGATTCTTTTCTCCATTTGTCAGCCTTGACAGCACGTTTCTTTACTTTGAGCTTTGGCAGCACTGTTAACTGAACTCCCCAGTTCACACCAAAGTCTCGCTTGAGTTACCTTTCTTTTGCCCTAGATACCAGTGAGTTTTCAATTTGTCTCTTTCTCACTAATTTCATACCATCTGTTTTCTTTGACCACCTTTGTTCCAATACACATTGTAAATTATTTATTTAAAGACATTTAAGTCCAACTCTAAATTGACGGCCCCATTGATCAATGAATAATCACCATGATAAGAATACATTTTCCATTTGCTTCATTGTAGGTCTGTTTTGGGGATGTAGTATCAGAACAGCACTTTAGAATCAATTATTTTGATCTCTTTATTCTGGACATAAGAGATAATATTCTTCAAGAGGAAGGATGGCCTGAGAGAAGTTAAGATAGAAGCATGGCACTTTGGTCATACACAGATTCTAGTCCTTTTTCTGTTGTTGACTCATAATAGGACATCAGAAAAGTCATTTAGAAGCGTGCTTGTCTGTCAAGTGAGGATAAACTGCCTCTCAGGTTTCAGATGTGGAAGAAATTGCTAAATCAGTTACCTAACACATTGTGCTTTGTAGCTCATCCATTGTCAGCTACCTGAGCCAAGAAGTAGGAAAATGGCTCTCTGGATATTGTCACACATCCTTCATTGGTGAGTCAATTCTTCTGTCCAAAAGAACTCACTCATGGAACTTAGATAAATATTTTTAACTAACTCACAGATGAGTCTATTAGGGCAATGAACTTACACATGAAAACTTAAGGGAAAAAACGCTTTACCCCAGTTTAGTATCATTTTTGAATTATTCTAGCCTTGAACCCACAAGGTCAAAAGAACTTATGGATATTTCTCATTTTACCACTAAGTGACAATGTAATTAATTAACCAACAGTTTAATAATCATCATTGTTTATAGAGTATAAGCTCCATCAGAGCAGAGATGGTACCTTGTGTTTAATATATACTTGTCTAATGAATAAATAAGCAAATAAATGACTTTTTAGTTAAACAGCCAAAATATAATTTAAATATGAAACCAATGTCAGGACTTTGTTGTGCCAGGTATTCTGAGGTACTTAGGAGTCAAACAATCAATTCCACTTGTCATGCGTTGCTGGCACAGCTGAAAACTACCATTTGGTGTGTGCAGGCAGATAGAGATCTTTCAATGGGTTCTTCTTATTTTTAATAAACTGGAAAGATCCTTTTTTTTTTTTTTTGCTTTGTTGTTTCAGTCTTCTGAGTAGAATTTATTAATTGGCCTACAAATGTTGGGCCTGAGGTATAAAAGGTAAAAGACTTTATTTGCATAGGCAAATTAAATTAGAGGTCTGAATTATGATAGGTCCACAGAGTTTACTAGTCAATAAAATAGACCCATTTCTACCAACGTAATCTCTATTAAATATTGGTCCTCTAATCAGTCCTGTATGTGGAAGGATCTATTTTTTCTAGAGTATGAAATAACAGTAGTCTCGGTCTACCTTCATAATTCTGATGTTTTGTGCCACTGGAACTGCCTGGGATTCCAATTACAGCTGTTGAGCTCCCTCTGGACATAGCTGAAGCTCTGTTGAAGGCAGACCATTACACCAAGGATCACAGCCAGGCTTATTTAAATGTTGTTGCCATAGTAGTCACTGACTTGGTAGCCCAGGCAGTAACCTCTTCCATGGTAATCTGCAATGACAATCCCTTATCAAAGCAGGATCCTCACTTTGTTGTGTACTCATCCCCCCAAGGACTGTGCTTAAATGCCTTCAAGTAGTTCAGTTTTCCCCTCTGCCAGCCATCATCCCTTTCATCTTCATAATAAGTTTTGATAACTCTTCCAACTCTGCAGCCTGAACCATCTATATTGTAATCCCCCAGTTTAGAGACTGAAACTATTCAAAATTGTATTGCATCCTGAATCTCAAACTCTAGTTCACGAGTAAATGTCATTCATGTAGAGATGGAAATAATGAGTAAAATTAGAGAGGAGTGAAATTCAAAAGGAAAAATTATCCTTTTGAATATTGAGAGAAACAAGAATGTCTTAACAAACAACAGTGAGTAAAAGAGAGTGCAAAAGCCATTCAACATGGCGAGGTAAACAGTAACAGAGTAGAATCAAGAGTTCAGAGTCAGGAGATAGGCAGTAGAAGGCATTAGGAGTTTTGGAAGTCACACTAAGAAGTTTGGCCTTTATCTTAAAGCTATTGAGGGCCTTTCAGCAGGGTTGTAAGAAGATAAAATTTGTGATTTTTGGAAACATAATCTGACTCTAAAATGGAGTAGGGATTTGAATAAGATAAGGCATGTGGCCAAGAGCCCTGTAGGAAGATGTTGTTAGAATCTGATGAAGACATATTGGTGACCTGAGCTTGAGCATGGCAGTAAGAATGAGGAGAAATGGATGAACTGGAGAGAGTTTCAGGAAAGAGAATTGGTCAGCATTGGTGATAAATAGAATCAAAGGGTGAGAGAGAGGGACTTGTTAGAAATGATTCCCAGATAAGTGGTTCAGGCAACTGGATGGTGGAAGACAGCGTTTAGTTCAGTTTTAGAGAAGTTTGAGGCAGCTGTCAGAAATCCAAATAGAAATACACATAGGGCATTTAAATAGTTGTATCTGGAACACAGAAGAAAGGTTTGAGTTAGAGACACAGATTGGGAATACGTATGTACATGGATGGTAGTTGAAACAAGAGGATTGGATAACATGGCTAAGGGAACGAACAAAATGAGAAAACAACAGTGTTTATGGCTCAGACTTAGCTCTCTAGAAAGCAGGCCCTTACGTAGAAGCTGCTCTCCTACTATTTTTTTTTTTTTTTTTTTTTACAGAGTGCAATCACATGGAAGCAGGGATGAAAAGGGGGATTGAGACAAGGAAGAAAAAACAAGCTAACAGAAGCTTGTTTTACCCAGTTGAATGCTGCTTAATATTAAGTGGGACCATTCTTCAAGAGACCCGAGCTCATAACTGGGTGGGGAAGGAGTCAGAAAGGAAGACTACAGCACCCCCAAATCCTCCGTTGGTCAAATACTTGCCCTAGTGACGTTAACTTTTTCAACTTTCCCACCCTTCAATACACATATCTCTGCTTTTTAGTTGCGCCTTGCATGGGTGGCAACTATGATCTATAGCATCTTATGAATCACTGGCCACAGGAAAGCCACAAGTTGGAAGGCAAGAAGCTCACAGTGGGCATGAAGGCACTGCTGGTCAGACCCACGTGAATTTAGTCAGGCAGTCACTAGCAAAGCCCGTCCAAAGCTGGTCACCATGGTAGTAGCAGGAATGAAATGAGGGGGCAAGGACTTCAGAGACAGGTAAAGCCAAGAAGACCCAAGTTGGTTGATAAAAAATAAATGCATTCTCTAGGTCAGATGTCTGTCTAATACTAATAGTATTAGTATTAGTAATAGTATTAGTATTGGTACTGACAAACACTAATACTTACGGATGGGCAGAGGAAGAGAAGTGGTAAAGGAGACTAAACATGGGTAAGAAATAACTGCTAGAAAGATGGAGGCAAGGGAGTGACTGGAAATGAGGAATGAATAGCAAGTGGAAAGACAGGTGTGCTACATTCTAGCAAGATGAATGATTCTCCCAAATTTTCCAACTTTGTACCATTGTTAATTATGTTCTCTCTTCATGAAGTATCTTCTGCTCAACTTCATTCCTCCCAATCTGTCCTTATAATTTTACCCATTTAGCAAGTAATGAATCACCTCACTCAGCAAGTTTTTCATTTTCTTCTCCATTCAAACCAGAGGTCATTTCCCCTAATCAATCCACTTATAGCACTTACAACACCTTTCCCTTTGGGGGTGTTGTTGCCCCATGTATATGTTTCAAACTTTTTGTCATCTTTGTTTCTCCTTCAATGCTTTGACAGTCATAAGGGTCCTCAGGATATTTGTTGATTATAAATGACATGAGGGAGGAAACAATCATTGAAAAGCTATGCTCAGAGGTTAATCAGGTAGTTAATATTTCACAGGGCTAAGTTCCATAATGATTATCACTTAAGTCCAGAGTTTAAGAAGGTAATGAGTTTTCAAGGCCAGAAAGTGAGAATGAGCTGGGATTTTCTCTTTTTATCTTCCTCTGCCTCAATTTTTGCCTGTGTCTTCTATTTTCTCTTATTTACCCTGTACTATTTACTGCTATCTCCTTTCTTCATTCTTCATGGCTATCCCTCATTCTCTCCCCTTTTCCTATTAAGCCCATCTGTCCTTTCTCCTTCCTCCTTTGCCTTCCCATTTTTAGAGGTTTTTTAAAGTACCTATTATGTATAAAACATTTAAAAAGAAATTACTGACCTGAAGGAAAAGGAAATATAATTGAACACAGACATCTTGATACAATTTTTATCAAGAATCTTCTATCAATACCTTCTATTTCTGCTTTCTCTTCTCCTGCCTCTTGCCACCCTCATTCTTGCCTCCAATTCCTGACAAATGCAGGTCATTTTGATCAGTCAAGTACACTACAGTTTTGGGTTTTCAAGCTCAAGCTTTAACCACAAGCAGGCCTTTGTGCAAGGCCAATTCTACCACTTGCCAGCAGAGTAACACAGGGCAATTAATTAAGCCTCAGTTTCCTTATTAAAAAAATGAGAATAATAATAATAATATTTACTTCATAGTACTCTTGTGAGATTTAGAGATAATGACATAACTGTCTGGTACAGAGGTATATATAGTTCAATAAACAAAACTATGATAATAATAATCACCATAGTATATCATCATTATTAAGTCACAGTCTGTATTTTACATTTGAAAACAAGATTTGGGATGATTATAGCTGCTAAAAATCATAGACAATGGAACAAAGCTGTTTATGTATCATGTGACTTTTAGTGGGGGTAGGAATGGGTAGAGGAATTATCTCACTCTATGGGAACCAATATGGGAGCATTTGACTGAATTTGAATGGGTGAGAGGCAATATTCCACTCTTCATTCTTCCAACCTTCCATGTCTCCCCTTACAATGACTAAATAAAGTATGTCTCCTCAAATAAGAAGGGAGAGTGTTTTACGTTTAAATTTAGCCCCATGCTATAAATTTCTAACTCTACACAGGGACATGGGCTGTTTCTGTTAAAAAGATACCACAAAAGGATCAGGCTAATGTTTTTCCAGACTGTGTTTTTGGTATGCTATTGGCACTGTCAGTCCCTATGGTTACACATTCTGTTAGCCAGAGCACTTCCTTCCAGCAAGCAGAGGTATAGGAAACAGAATGGAGGAGGCAGCAGAAAAATGGCCAGCAAGCAGTCTTGTCAGGAAAAGTAATGGGATTCACAATGATGGATGAAAGAATGACGTGTGAAACAGAGATGGGCAAAGGCAGGAGGAATAATAACATGTTGAAAAGACTCTGGAATAAAGGGAGAAAAGAAAGCATTTACCAAAAAAAAAGAACATAGTGGTAGGGGTAGAAATAGTAACTAAAACAAAGACAGGTTGCAATGAATTTTGTTTTCAGTTCCTAAATTATTATGTGGAGAAGAAAGGACATTTAATTTGTAAACTTAAGACATTTGAAGCTATTTTAACACTCAAAAATTTACTTTCTAAAATTTGGATGTTAAACCTGCCTAATGATATAGAGTCCCCATACCTCCAGCCCCAGAGAAATAGTTCTTCAGCTTTTTGGAATCATGGGACACTCTTAATAATCGAATGAGGAGTTGTAAACCCTCCTCCCTAGAAAAAAATGCACTTATAAACAAAACATTACATGGATAATTTTAGTGGTTTATGGACATGGACACACTTGTCTATTCATGGATTCCAGTATTCTCTGTTAAAGAGACTGAAATAAAATCTTTTATTCTCATTTGACTAATGGCTTTGCTGAAAGACATCACTATTTTCCAAAAAGAATAGTGACATCTTCAAATGGTAAGACTTGGGAAGAACAGCAAATTTCTACTTAATCTCAAACTCTAAAAAAAATTAAAACCTTCACCCTGTTTATGTTATAATACAAATTAAATATAACATTAGCAGGGCTGTCAGATTGACTTGACAACCTCTGCTTATGTGTTTTCTCTAAGGGCCCGACTTACATAAGAGAAAATAAAAATTGTGCATTTCAGCTGTTCTACTTTATGTAGATTGCTTGTCTAGTCAGAGGCAAGGTGTCTTCAGGGAGAACAGGACACAGAGGATAGAAGCTGAAGGAGGCAGGGCGGAGGGAAATCAGGCCAGAGAGGGACTAGGAATTAGAGAGAAATTTAGAAATCTCCTGCACATGGCGAATAAATGGTGAACATAGGAAGTACAGACAATTAAAATCAGGAAATAGCCAAAACACATAATCAATTTGATATAAGGACTTTGTACAGAGTAAATCTTAAGACCCAAAAACGAAATTTAAGGAATTATGAATTGCTAAATGCAATGTAGGATCCTAGATTGAATCTTGGGATAGAAATAGTTCATCAGTGCAAACACTGGGGAAATCTGAATAAAGTTTATAATCCAGTGAATAGTATTGTCCCAGTTTTAGTTTTTTAATTTTCAGAAATGTATCATGATTATGTAAGATGCTGACATTAGGGGAAGTTGGGTAAAGGTTTACTGCAACTCTATTATCTTTCTAACATTTCTATACATTAAAATAATTTTAAAGCAAAAGGTTAACATTTTTAAAAAGGAATCCTGAATACAGAAATTAAAATAGATCTTGAATACGTTATTAAATAATCAAATATGGTTTCAGAAAACTAAGTGCTAATCCATCCCACTTAGAAAGAAAGATTTCACCTGGTTCCTCAGCCTGCCCTGGCGTTTTGTCTTCCTGTTGTCATAGTCCCACTTTACATCTAATCTGGTTCCTTTTACCAGGCTTCATTTCACCCACAAGGAAAGAAAAATGCCTGGGTGACCATGCCTTACTTAGCCTTTCATATTCTCGATTTAGCATTTCTATTTCCTGAAGCAAAAAGATTCCTCTTTAACCTTTCTTATCAATGAAATTAATCCAGCAATTAATCATTTCTGTTCTTTTCAAGCTTGCTTCAAAATTTCGGTTCCTCCTAAGATCCTATCTATGCACATTTGTTTTAATTGGGTGGAAAAATGTCTAATGTGGACTATTAAATGAATGTCTTGGTGTGTGAGCAGTAGGGGAAGAAAATGCTGCTTTTCCAATGTTTAAGGAATGATATTGGCTGACTTAATAAAAACAGATTCATTGAACATGTTTATATACTCCAATACAACAAATATGTATTAAAAGCCTTTTACAAGCCACATGATGGAAAAACAAAGATAAATGAAATCCGTAACTTCAAGGAGAGTCCATCCTAGGGAAGACACAACATAGCCTAGTAGAGAGGCAATTTCAGTGTGTTAATTGCTATTAGAGAAGTATAGTATAGGGTCTGATGGGATTGTATAAGAAAGGCATTGGGACTGTGGCCAAATGCACATTCAATCATTCTTTTACCAAGTTTTAAACACTTATGAAACACACTGAAATAGTGCTTTCCCATGGCTTTTTTAACAGATGCTTTTTCCCTACACACAAAGGATCTTTAAATTGTTCTACTCTAGACACAAAGCATCTGTGACATGCCATTTTCTGTGAAACACATTGTTGCATTTTTGTCTAACATGTTATTTTCCCAATGACTATTTATCAACTGCTCTGTTTTGTCTAATGAACAAAAAGTGCAAGGCAAGGAAATAACCCTCAGTAAAACAATAAAAAGGCAACCATGCATCATCGATTTAGCAGGGGAGGAAAGGAACAAATAAAAAGAGCACAGAGACTCAGTTGGTTCTGAATACCAGGAAACGGCATCTGTGTTTCTCAACAAGTAACTAGCATGAACTCTGCCAACTAGTTGGAAGCACTGAGAAAAAATAAGAAGTCAGCCAAGTTTTAATTAAAAAAAAACGATTCAGCTGTATTCAGGTGATCCAACAGGACACAGTCACAATCAAGAGGCAAAAAAAAAAAAACAGCAGTGATAAGATTATATACACAGTACAAATTCCTGCCCATACACAGTAACTTGTTTTACCATTACCACTAATTCAACCAAGGCAAATATTTTAATATCTAGAACTACTCACCTATCAGTCAGCTTGGATTGCCATAACAAAATACTATTGACTTTGGGGCTTAAACAACAGAAGTTTTTATTTCCCACAGTTCTGATGCAAATAATGAGTAGAAAATAATATAAAATCACAGGTTAAAAAGTAGTTTCTGGATACACATCTTCTAAAAGCAATTTACTAATTGCAGCATGTCTAGAGATGTCAGTACCTTAGGCATACCTTCCTGATTATCAAAACGAATAAAGTATCCTAGGGAACCAGCCTATCACATATGATAGGAAATAATGTAGTAGTAGGATTAGGACTAGGCAAAAGGCAGTGGATGCAAACACAGTTCTAGTAGATGAATAGCATTTTAAAATCTGAGAAATAGTAACTTTCTAAACTTACATTCAAATTAAAATAAAGTATTGATTTTCTGAAGGTAGCTTTGGAAGCATATTTAAAGGCATATTATGAGAATGAGTGTATGTACGTGTGTGCGTGTGTGTGTGTGTGTATGTGTATTTCCCCAGTTCTATCCTGAATGTCTGGAGTGCCTTAAGGTGGCACATTTTAACCTCTCAAATCTAGGCATCCATATTTATTATGTAGAATTGTAATTGCATCAAACTAATCTGGTTCAACTTTTATGTAACAAAGTTATGAGTTTTTTTTCCGGTTTCCATGGACTCCAGGTTGAAGGTCAGGTAACCTGAGCATGTCCAGATGGACCAAGTGTGTGACCACAGGTGGAACCTAAGTTCTCTCACCAGGAGTGAGGACTGAATTAAGAAGCAGACACCATATGGCAGGATCCAGGGGCCAATCAGATACAGTCGTGTCATCACCCCATGGCAGGATCCAATCAGATCATGCTTCTTGGCATCACCTCATTGCAAAATTCAATCAGATCACATCTCATTACCCTATGCTTATACAACTTGACCCAGCCCCTAGGTCAGGGAGATACAGGTTTGGGAACTATCTCAATGTTCTCCTTACTTGTTATAAGTAATAAAATCTCCTTGCTAAATGCTCCTTGGTCAGGGTCATTAGGCTTATACTCACCAAGTGACCAATCCCCCCCCCCCCGCCAATTGTGTAACAGAATGTATTGACAAATATTTTTCCATAACTAATTAAAGTGAAATGAGGTAAAATATATAATACTTTAACAAAGAATGATTTTTAAATGTGAGAAAAGGAACTCTAGCACAAACACAAATATAGCTCACAAATTTGGACAATGTACTTAGCATCACTAGTCATCAAATTCCTCAATTGTAAAATGAGGACGTTAAAAATATGATCTCTTAAGATTCCTTTGAATTTTGAGACTACATGTCTTTTTTATATGATTGAACTTCTAAGTATAAAGACTGCAGAGACTCTTTGATTAGACAAAACATTAAGCATTTTTAAAAAATATTCTAACTTAAAAATACCATTTTACTTTTTGTACCATTTACATTTTATAATTTCTCCCTTTTTTGTGATTTTCACATTTAATGTATTACATGTAATACTATAAAAATAGACTGAAGTTTTAAGGAAAGTCCATTATTATTAAAAGTTTACTACTCTGAGTCTGGGCTTTCTGACAATAAAATATACCAGAGCAAAAGCCCAAGAAAGTACAACAAAGAGGTATACTAACTGACAAAATAGCTGCTGCAACATGCCACAGGCACTTTAGGCCTAACATTTCTGAAAAAAGCATAGAACGTGTGAATTCCCAGGAAAAAAACTGCCTCAGATCATTCGTAACAGGAAGAAATAGTAAGTGACCTCTCTAACAACACTCACTAGTAGATACTACATCTTTCCCATGGCATTTTTGTTTGTTTGCATGTTATTGAGAAGAGGGCAAGGAAAAGCACTGTTTTCTCCAGGTAGTTGTTTTTGAACAAGTAAGGGCAAGCTATACCCCTGCATCAGTACTTTGTGGCTGAAACACCCCCCTCCAAAGGCTACCCATGTCAAAGCAGGTGGAGACCTCACAGCACACTGATAATGTGTCATCATTAATGAAAGTTCTTTGTCTTAGTGCTTCCAGATGCATAAAAGTTACATAACCAAAACCTTTTGGGTTCCATGGGATATGTGGGTCGCTGGAAAGCAAGCAGCTCTGGTTTGGCATGCATTATCTCTTCGTGGTTTTGCCTTACAGGTGCTTGAGACTGATCAAGGATTGTAAGACATATTGTACCTGGAAGGGCCATGGGAGGTGGCTGTCATACTCTCCTTGCATTGTGTGGACAAAAAGGGATATATAGTTTGCACAGCACTGAGCAGTTGGTAACTGAAGGTGCAAGCGCATGCACAGTTTGCACCCAGGTTTGCCTGTGTAGAATCCAGGGCTATGAATCACAGCAGGTTTCTCCTCTTCTTGACATTTCAAATGCACTCCCAATCTTCCAAATGTAAATTCCGTTGCACTGCTGTGCTTCAAGGTCAGCAACTTTGTCCTCAAGGTTTCGAATGGTTCATTTGAGCTCACATATATACTCTGAGTTTCCATTTCATCAGTCAGCTCCTGGATTGGATGATCTTATCTTACAAGGCGATCCTCTAACTGGTGACTAGTTTCCTGGAAATTCCGGGCCTCTGAGATATACCCAGAGTCGGGTATAAGGCTCAAACTATGAACAGCCTGGGTCAACATTCTTGTGTGACAGGGTGCTCTCTTGTAGGCGGTGTGACAAGTGATTCCTCTGCATCTTTTCATGGCAACCAAAAGTATGGAATGTGCATGGAATTGGGGCTATAGGGCAGTCTACATCATAATATGAGGCATCTGTTCTCTGATGAGTATAGTATTCACAGATGACATTTGCCAAAGGATAGTTCTGGTCCACAGATCTCTTTATCTTCAAATGCCATTGATGCAGCACAGTTGTCACAAGATACCTGTCTCCTTGGACAATCCTTCAGAATGTGAATATTAATATGGAATTTTTGAAAGGGACGCTGGCATTGGGGACAATCCATAAGAGCAAACTCACAATATGCTTGATGATCCTCAAGATGCCTCAGTTCCATCTTGTGCACACAACCTTCATTTGAACACTTTACCATCAGAGAAAGAATCTCACGTTTTGCAAAACTGTCTGCAAATAGTTTATTTTCCAGCAGTATTTCATTGTCACCTGGACATTTGTGACCTGCATCCCTTATTGATTTTATGATACAGGCTTTGCGGAACCTATGGCCGCATGGCGTTTGCACTGCTTCTTGTAATGCCATCAAGCAGATGGGGCATTCATACTTGCTTTCCAGGAGTGGGTCAAACTCTACATCATATCCCTGGATCTCCTCCATAAAGGAGCTGGAGAGGTTCCCGTGCTGGCAGTTCCACCCACACTATCATCTTTTGTTGGAGCGCTACAGGAGCTGGCCATGGCCACACAGTAGTCACTTTCAGACTGGCTGGATCCACAGCTGTTTTCACAGTTTAGCAGACTCATAGTAACTTGTTTATCACGTGCTTGCTCGAGTGCACTGGGCTGCTGAACCAGGCAGGCAGGGATCCCCGCCAGCCGCACCACTCTGATCAGCCAAGGCGCTGATAGAGGACGGACACAGACACTACGCTCCGAGAGGAGGGTGCTTGGACGTCAAACTCTGGGTCCAAGAGTGCGCCAGCGCCACCTCCGCGGGCCGCCGGCAGGCCAATCCCCTGCTGCGGACGCCACTGCTTCCGCCTTCTCTAATTTCTCCCATATTAAAACATTTTTTCTCACTACACCCTGTGAGAAAGATTCCAGTCTCCACTTTGCAAATGAGAAAACTGAAGAAAAGACAGGTGAAGTGATTTAGTTGAGCTTGTACCACTAGCCAATGAATAAGACTCTGATGCCCTGTTTGAACTAAATCCAGTATTGTTTCTTCACTTGTCTGATAGTATATTCTACTCTTCAGTGCACACGAATACCATTTTTTAATGGAAAATGAAAAATTATTCTTCAGTCAATTATAGTATTACTTAAGAATTTATTGAATATTTATACTCCTGTGCTGAGCTTTGGCATTATATTAATTAAATCAAAGTCCCTGCAGGATCCCTCTCTAGAGAATCTATAGACATGTTTGTAAAACTGAAGTTTCCAGCACTTTGCAGTATTTTCCACTCACCCACCTTACTCGTTTCTACTCCTCTTAATTTCTACCCTTTTCGTATGCTATCAAACAGAAGATGCCTTCTTTGATATTACCTAGAGTTTACTTACAATTATACATTGACTTGAAGTCATGGCAAGAGGTGAACATGCAAGGGGAAGGTGTAGTATGTGATATGATTACTTCTGTGTGTGTGGCTTCTTGGTCCAGACACATGAGAACTGGTTGCTTTGTGTTGCTAAGCTAATTATAGAATAATATGGTTGGCTGAAGAATAATTTTTAATTTATATATAAAACGATGGCACATAAAATCTTGCTTGCATGAGCAGCTACTCAAATAAGTTATAATGATAGTGGACATAATAGAACTTCTGATGAAACATAACAATTGAACAAATAAGAATAATTCACTAAAGGAGATTTCATAACATTATACTGTCTCCATGTGATGGAAAGATCACCTTATCTTTGCATGCTAGACCACTGAGAGTTGACCATGCAGTGTACCAGTATAATTGCTACACAGTGTTTCTGCTCTTTGAAACACTGGGAGCTGAGAAAGGTTTAGAAAAACACATCCTAAACAATATTTATCTTTATTATTGATAGACAATTGAAAATATTGGGAGTTTGAGTAAAGAGTATAGCTTGGTGTTTAAGAGCACTAACTGGGGAGATACATGATATTCAAAATAATAGGCTAAGAAGGGAGATGTATTTGGCAATGAAGGACTAAATTCTGAACAAAATAAACAAGCTAAGGAAAAAGAATGTTCTCTACGTCCTGGACTAAGCTGTGACTATAGGGTTAAGATAAAGGGATGGCCTGGACTTGATATATGGGTCACCAACGAGGCTATATAATTGAGAACTCTCATTCCTCTTCTATTAATCATTTGTTAAAATGTATTGAGGAGAACCACATTCTATTCAAATATCTCCATATACATAAACAAAGCTTTCTAGCAGGTTTTGTTTCCAAACTCTTCAGGGAAGATAATTACCTTTCTACTTAGGTGAATTTGGCAACTGAAGTCAGAAGAGTAGCTCCTTTGGAGTCTTGGGGCAGGGAATACTGCTAAAAATATAATTCTTTTCTTGCCCGCAGGACCCTTTGTATTAAAATTAATTGCTCAGTTTCATTTGTGGGGAAAAAAAAAACAAAAAACATTTTACACTGCTGAAACACAGCTGAGAGGCATTTTTGTCAAATAATTCTTAGGTATAAGAAAAGATGTATGAAAGTGCTTTCATTAAAAGTTAAGGGTTTCTTTATTAGTATTCACTCTTTGTGATCACTGGTTTATGGAAAAATTAAAAGGGAAAAATGAAGCAAAGGAAAAGAAAATGCTAGTGGCTGTTATGTTTGTTTTCTGTTTTTACAACACCAGACAGATGCCACACATCCCTAGCAGTGCTTACATAATATCAGGTTATATAAGAAAAATCTTACATAATTATTAGTCAGATTATACAGTCTTATGTTTACCATGGAAATGTCTATATTCTGCTCCTAAGGCTATGAAATGCTATTTTATGCCTTGAAGGAAACAATCAATGGACAGGCTAGAAATAAATTTTAATTTCCTTGGAATTTGTAACTAATATTGATGATTTGTTGCATGTCCTAAACTCCTTCGACAACCGAAACAGTTTAAGGCAACTCTACCCACCAAAAAGATATTTATTTATTCTCTCTAATATCAATATTTAAATTTTATTCTAGTGTGTTTAACATAGATATAAACGATTCTGTTTTAACTTCAGTATATCCATGTTTTAACTCATTGCTTTATTGATTGAGATCTCTCATTAGAACATTGAGATCTCTTTGAGATCTATTTGGCTTTATTTTACTGTTTGCACTTACATTTGAAAACATTTCTGCAATATGTATTTTGATTTTGCCTTTTATTATATGCATTTTGTTTTACAACATAAATATTGAACTATTACTTTAAAAACTAGATAAAATAACCAAGAGTGATATCAATATTTAAGTAAGCTATTTGTCTGGAAAGATCCTAAGATAAAGTTATCTAAGTAAATTTTGAAATAGCATTCTTTGGAGGTAACCAGTGAGACTAAATGCCATGATTCAAGGAATCTAGCCATAGTTAATAATAATTCAACATTGTTAATGTGAGCTGTGACTGCAGCTTGGTCATATCCCATCTCTTCAAAAGGATGAATACACTTGAAGTTTTATTTTGCAATCATACAGAATATTTTTTAGGCATGAAAAACACAAATCATGGGTGACAGGCCATGTTATTATTATTTTTTTTTAGTTCAACTAACGGAACTTGGAATTTTAAGGTTAAAAATGAAGAAGTCTCAGGCAAACTAGGATGAGTTGATCATCCTAATTTTCCTTGCCTATTCTGCCTACCTGGGAAGTGAATGTAATGCCCAAGAATATACATTTCAACTTGAAACTATAAAAGCAAAAGCTTTATTCAAATAGCAGAACAGATAGAAAAAATGGTTCCTTAATGACCTGTCTGAGCAGCTACATCAGTTTTGAATTGTCTACTCCTAAATTTTATATTAGGTGAGAAAAACAAACCCAGTTTTGCTCAAATCACTGTAGTATTTTCTGTTAAATGCAACGAAATGCATTCCCAATGCTTGGACACATCTAGTTGAATCTAGAGACTTAGATTAGTAAACTGAGTCTTGATGGATGAGTAAGAATTAATGAGGTGAAGAAAGGCTTTTAGACTGAAGTTGAGCCACAGTAGGCACTGCATGGAGTGACTAAAACTCCAATAGAAAACCCGCAGTCTCTCTCACATGAAGAAACAGAGGTCAATGTATAGTACAACCACAGCCACTGAAATATAAGTGTGTTTTTGAGAGAAAGGAGGGGGCATTATTTAACAAAAGAGAAATTGAGCAAACACTGAAGGCATCCAGAGGAAAATGATAAAGTTATCTAAGTAAATTTTGAAATAACATTCTTTGGAGATAATCAACGAGATTAAATGCCATGATTCAGGGAATCTAACCATAGTTAATACTAATTCAACATTGTTAATGTGAGCTGTAACTCACATTAACACGAGGAAACAATAATTCAAATGACTGCTCAATTCTCTTCGGAAACAATGGAGGCCAGAAGACAGTGAAATAAAATCATTTAAGTGCTGAAAGAAAAAAAATCTGTCAACCCAGAATTCTACATCAAGTAAAAATATCCTTCAAAAGTAAAGGTAAAATAAAGACATTTTCAAATAAGTGATGAAAATTTATTATTAGCTGACCTGCACTATAAGAAATGTTCAAGGAATTTCTCAAGGTGATGAGAAATAGTATTAGCTGGAAGCTCAGAACTTGAGGAAGAAATAGAGAGAATATGAAGTGGCAAATATATTGGTAAATATAAAAGACAATATATCCTCTTATTAAAATACATATAACTGTTTTTAAAATTATACCATCGTGCTGTGGGATTTAAGTATGTAGATGTAATTCATATGACAACTATAGTATAAAGGATGGAGAGTTGCACTAAATGACCCTATACATATACAAGGTTTCTATAATTTATATTAAGTAATATTAACCCTCAGTAGACTGTAAAGTTTATTGTATATATTGAGAGATATAGCTAAAAAGTCAATGGATATATCAAAATGGAATCCTAAAAAACTATAAATAATCCAAAAGGAGGAGGAACAAAGGGTAAAAGAATAGTACAAGCAAAACTCAAATAATAAAACATGCTATCTAAATCTAATCATATCAATAATTGCAATAAATGTTAATGAGCTAAACACTCAAAAATTAGGATTATGATGAAGGATTAACAAGAAAGACTCAAAAACGATGAGAATGCACTTTAAACATACACACACCAAATACATTAAAAGTAAATGGATGGGAAAGATATATTATGCAAATAGCATAAGAAAGTGACGAGAAGGGACTCAATATCAATATCAAATTAAAAAAGACTTCGAAACAAAATAAGACCATATACAAAAAGGAACACTTCATAATGATAAAAGTTCCATCCATAGGAAAGAAAGAAAAATCATGAATACAGGTATACTTAATAATAGAGCATCAAAATATATGAAGCAAAAAAAACAGAACTAAAGGCAGCTATAGATGATTTCATTATTATAGAGATACCGACACTCTTCCCTCAGCATTTGATAGAAGAGCTAGGCAAAATTCAGAAAAGACATAAGTGATCTGAACAACACTATCAACCACCTGAACCAAAATAATACCCACAACAACTATAGAATACACATGATTTTTCAAGTGTATATGCTATGTTCACCAAAAAAGGAAACAAACCATACAAAGTATGTTTTCTGACCACAGTGGAATTAAATAAGAAATCAGTAATGGTAAGATATCTAATAATTTACTGGAGGCAAATCAGAGGGATATGAAAAGATAAACTTACTGTAAGGTGAACCAAAAAGATAGTACTGTTGAAATTTAGTCCAGATATTATCCCATGGAAAATATTTATCAAAATAATATTTTTAAAAGCATTGTTATAAAATATCCAAATTTTGGGTAATAATCAGAGCTTACAAAGTTTACCTTAGTGTGAAAATTCTCAAGTAAAACATGAAATGTGGAGAAAGAAACTACCAAATAGATTAACACTTTAGGTAAAATCCACATTTCTAGGAAAGGTAAATACTGGTCATTTCATACAAAAGTCCTTGTAGAGTATCTATATTGAGAAAAAGGAGCCTCATGACTGCAGGTCTTATTCAATTTGGGGAACTCAGAATACAGCAATTCAACTCCTTGTATTTTAGTGTCCTGTTTATTCTTATCAACCTTGGCCATGGGCTCTTAGAAGGATTAATGAATTAACCATTAGGGGTTATTTGAGAAGATTGTGTTCACTTAAGTTTTAAGTCCTTAGAGTAAAAGTACTATTGGATGTTCAGTAGTTATATTGTGTGCTTTTCTTCTAGAGCAGAATTTTATGAGTACAAATTTTGTCTGATCAGTCTCATATCTGGTGTTGCATAAAGCTAGCATTTACTCTGAGAAGTCTGAAAAAAAGGAAAACCCTAGGGACTAGAGGCACGGATTTTAATCATCTGGCTGACAGGCTCTGAGTGATACTTTCAAAGCTAGGCAAGTAAGTGGTAGTTAAAATATGTCTAGAATAGGTTTTCCCCCACCTTAAGTGACCTTATTAGCCATTTCTTGACTAAAGACTACAAAGTATAGAATTCTGATCCAATAAATGGTCACACTGTAAAGGCAGGCAGTTCTGTGTATAAAAATAAGTAAGGTTTTTATTTATACCTTGGAAAACTTATTTAATTTTAAAAAATGCAAGAGTGGCTTGAAAATGTTTATTGATTCCTTAACGTAGAATCATATTTGAGTGAAGCATATTCATAAAACAGATTGATACAAGGTAACTGTGCAATGTGTTTGTCAAAAAAGGATCTGCCTATATCAAATCCTTTTATCCTATGTTTCCTTAAATTGTTGTAACTTTACAGTTGTTCCTATAATTTTGAATACACTTTCCTCCTCTACTAGACTGTAAGTTATAAGGGCAGACATCATGATCATTTTGCAAACATTTCTATTTTCAGCACTTAGCATAGTGACTAGCAACAAAGTAGCCATCCATTAAATATATTAAAAGGAAAAATAATAATCAACTTGTATTCTTCCAGCCCTATTCATATTTCCTCATCCATGATGGATCCATCATGGATGGATAACACAACTTTCATAAAATTTAAATTAGATAACATACACTAAAGTTCTTTGTAAACAACAAATTCCTTTGCAAATCGTATGCTATCATATTATTTTCATAATCCCTAACCCCATTACCTATCTCAATCTTTGCCAAGAGTTCTCATTTCATTCCTTTCCTGTCCTCTTTTTTTCCTTCCCTCTGTCCTTTTCTCTGTATCTTTATCTGCTACCTTTTTGTTCATTACCTCCCACTTGATCCTCCTTCCTGAAATGGTGATGATGATGATGGTGATGATGATAACACCATCACAGCTGAGGATACAGAATTGTGTGGTATTTCATTAGGATAATAAAGGTGTATATACTGGAAATGAAAGTACACATAATCTTGGTTCCCAAAATCTGTAGAACTGCATTTTTTGTCCTTGTCAGTTTCTCTACATTCTATCATATTTAATACCTACAACTTTCTATCTTTGAAAAGAATAAAAGAAAAAAAAACACTGTTGTTCCACTATTTCTGCATGTCAGAAAGAGTTTATTTTATAATAATCTCTCTCTTCCACTCAACTATGTGCTGTTGTGTAAGACTTGAGTTTCATCCACTTAGGAATCATTTTACCATGGAAACCCAAACAGTAAGTCCTTGCATAATGTCTTTGGGTTCAGCATTATAGCTCTTTCACATATCTGCAGCTAGTGAAGGGTGAAAGAAACCATTATTGATCTAGCACATAAACTAAAACATAAAATGTTTTCATCATCATTTTTGTGATTTTTAAAAATTAAATTTAAGTATAAAGACTTGTAGAAGCCAAGACAACATCTGATTTTTTATTCTGTGTTCACCATATTGACTATTAGTGCATAATAAACTGTCTCCAGGTTTGTGACTTAAAGCAACAACCATTTTGTTTGCTCAGAAATTTGTACAAGTTTCAGTTGAGTGGTTTTTCATCTCCATGTGGCATCATGGAGTCATTCCTATGGTTGCATTTAGCTAATGGGTCAGCTAGATCCTGAGCTCAATTGTAGCACTAACAAAGCTGGGGCTTGAAATGTTCAAGATGGCTTCACTGACATATAAAGTGGCTCAGCTGGGATAACTAGAACAGTTAGGAGCTGGATGGGCATTTCACTCTCTCTTGCATGGTCTCTCCAGTAAGGTGGCTGGATCTCTTTACATAATGGTTCAAGGCCTCTAAGAAGGAGGAAGCAGAAATTCTCTTAAAGCCTAGCATTAAGTCACACAGCCTCATTTTTGCCACATTCTGCTTGTCAAAGCCAGTCACAGAGACAACCCAGATTCAAGCAGCAGAGAAAGCTTTCACTTCTTGATGGGTAGATGTCAAGGTCTCCTTCCAAAAGAGCATGTGAAATGGAAGATACAGTTGTGCTAATCTTTAGAAACAAAATCTGCCATACTTGGGTATATTTCCTATTGGGTAGTTTTCTTTGAGTGAATTTGGAATTATCTTCTTAGGAAGAAGGAATCTTAGAATCTGCCTAGCTAACAACTCAACCAATCGATAATCTTATATGTAACATTTGTGGCGTATAACTGCTCAATACCCAAAAACTTACTGTGACAGGGCACATAGCACTTCAAGGAGCAATTCATTTTTGGACCACTCTGATTTTCTCTAATTTTCTTAATCAAGATCCAAACAAGATCTACAAATTGCATTTGGTCAAAAAGTGTCACAGATATCTTTTAATCTACAACAAAAAGTTGTTGTTGTTTTTTGCCTCTCTCCATTACTTGCCATTTATTTGATATTTATCTCACAGAATTTCCCCCAGTCTGGACTTGGCTTGTTGACTCTTTGAGATGTTGGCTAGCATATTCCTCTATCCTCTGTATTTCCTGTAGAATGATAATTGACGCCTAATTGAACTGAAATTCATTTTTCTTGGCATGAATACATCATAGGTGGTACCCTATACTATTGATCACATTGTGACAAGAGGCACATAATGTGAGGTTGTCTCTATTTTGGCGATTTGAAAATGTATCAGTGGGTACAGATACTGTCAGCCTAATTTCCCAGTATAAAGTTTCCATGAATCTTTCTGTTAATTCATTTACCAGTCAAAATGCATTATTTCGTTAGGTGTTACCAGCTGAGTATTTCCTGATTCTGTCCTTCTGCATTTATTAGCTAAAATTCTTCTAAAATCCTTTTTTCAACTATTTGATTATATAGTTTGTAGAGCAAGGGAAAAAGAAACACTTGATTTTTTCCTTTTATTTTCCAGTTTTCAGAATAATAATTTGGTACCTGAGCAATCTTTAAACATGACCAATAATTTTGTTTTGTTTTGAACTCATGAATTTTTCATGAGCTTCCTTCAACCCATTGAAGTTATTATTCTTTTGATGCACGCATGCCCGTCTTTGGCCATTAAGAGTCCTTTCAAAATTGTCTCCTGCATCATCTTGACACAGCCACAGTAGTCTTTGATTACTTATTTGCTTTCCATCCAGATAAGATGTAACAAGCTAATCTTGAATATTTCTTGCCAGGATGTGGCATCAGCCATTTCTCCAAGGATCCTCATTTTCTTTTAGTAAGAAAGGGGATTTAGAGAGCTTAGTCTGGACTTAGTGATAATTGCTACTGTATGGATATTGCTTCCAGGAATTTTTCAGTGGATAGAGGTAGGACCCAAATATTTATTTTTTTAAATAAAAAATACACCATGAATTTATACTGGTCTTAACAATTCAAAGTTAAGAGTAGAAGATGCTTCCTGAACTCATTTGATACTAATAATTGTATTTCTTTTCACTTACTCTGAAATAAGAATCCCTAAAGATATTAACATAATTATTTATGGATAAAGTAGATAAGTAATTAAGTTAATGAATCACATGAAAACCCAATACAGATACATATTAAATATAAAATGGCAGTCCAATACAATTATTAAGTTTTCTTTACATTCTCACTTTTGCTTTTCTGCCTTAAAGATATATCTTCTGGGAATATGCATTCAAATTACTGAGGTTTCAAGTTACTTGAAAAATTTATTCTCTGTGTGACTAAGTCACCAACTTGACATATAATTTCTTTTTTTCACTTTTTTAATTTTAAAGGAATTTCTTTGTTTTATAGATTACTTTTACCTAAATTGATTACACATACCTTATTTACATGATTATCGTTTTAAAATATATTTATTGAGATATAATTCACATAACATATATTTCACATATTTAAAGTGTACAGTAAAATTATTTTTAGTACATTCACGATTGTCCAATCATCACTACAATCTAAGTTTACATGACTTTTTTCCTCCAAAAAGAAAATCTCTACTCATTAGCAGTTCACTCCCGTTCCCCATCACTACCCTGCCCCCAAGCCCTAGTCAATCACCAATTTACTTTCCATCTTTCTAGATTTGCCATTCTGGACATTTCATATAAAGAAAGTCATACAATATGTAGCCATTCGTAACTAGCTTCTTTCACTTACCATAATGTTTTCAACTTTTATTCATGTTGTAGTGTATATCACTACTTCATTCCTTTTTATTGATGAATACTATTTCATTGTATGGATGTAGTGCATTTTATTTATCCATTTGTCAGTTGATGGACATTTTGGTTGTTTCAGTTTTTTGACATACAGGTGTTTGTGTGGACATATGTTTTCATTTCTGTTGTGTATATGCCTAGGAGTGGAATACATGTACACTTTTTTGAGGTATATCTCTTTCTTATTAATAAAAATAGTAGTGATGTTATTTTTTGCCCTGACATAACATACCAATCTAGTACTAATGACTTAATATATGTCATCTTATGAAAAAAAATTCTTACGGAAATTGTCCTCAATGTGCAATGAAAGGAATTGTCCCAAAAAGGAACAAAGGAAAGGAAACCCACGGTTCAGCCATATCATCCATGTCTCCTGTAGTTTCCTCCTGGTGTTTCACACCTGTCTCAACTCTAGTTGTGGACACGATTTTAGCTTTCTACCCACAGCTCAGAAATACCTTTGATGGATATTTATTTGTATATTTCTTCCTGATTGACCCAAACTATCAAAGGGCAGTAACTAAAATACAGGAAATGGAGAATAGTGTAATGGAAAAAGCATGTGGTTGAAAGACAGAGATCTGGGTTCAAATTATGATTCTGTGTCCCAGAACAAATTACATATCTTCTCTGTGCCCAGGTTCCTTTTCTATAAAGTGAAGTCAAATCGACAATACAGACCTCATTGATCCTGTGAGGATTAAATTTAAATGACATAAAATATGTATAAAGATGCCTCACATGTTCTATGTAGCTGACATATGCTGGTCATAATTATTTTTTATTGCATAATTTCAGTTTAAGAGTAAGTGATATTAAGATTTACTGAAAAGAGTATAGTAACTCCATTGGATTTTCATTCTCCAGGCTATATAATTTATCATTGCCAACCCAACAGAGGTTGTTCAAGGGAACAGATAAGAAGGAAGTGTCCTCAAAATTAGCTACAAATAAGATTCAGGCAAATTGGCCCCTGCCCAGAGTTTCCTCATTAGTTAAATGTAAATATGTCCATTCAACTTTCTCCATTGGGATTTTAACTCTTCTTGTAATAAAAGTAAATAAATTTGTCTAGGTTGAGTTCCTAGTAATATCATAATAGGTCCCTGTGTTCAATCATTAAATATAAGTCAGTTGGTCACGACCCAGCCCCATTTGTTTCAAATTATAATTATGTTTGCCAAGTTAAGTTTATTCATAAATCTTCCCAGGTGTCCAAAGGACTACATTACGCTTGTAAACTTGTTAAGAATTTTAAGCTTAGCATCATTTTAGATTATATTTTCATCTATTCTATTTAACATTGTGCACTGCAGAGCTGGCAATAAGCCAAATCTATCTTTCATAATTCTAACAAAATCATTGTGTTTTACCAAATTGCTCTCTAGCTGACATTTCTTTGTTCGCTAATGGGAGATAACAGAAATTTTTCTGAAGTAAAAATTATTCTATAGCAATAAACTTTTCAGACACATTATTATCTCTATTTTTTCAAAATTATAAATGTAAACAAATCTGTAATGCTCTGTAACTAGGGTCCATTGAACTATCTAATCAATGTTTATCACCTACAAATAAAATTTGTTGTAAAAAGTTGGTGGCAAGACTAAAATGCACAAATTTTAACTTTTTTGAAGTATAATTTACATACAATAAATGTGCATACTTTAGGTATACAATTTGATGCACTTTGACATATGCATATATATCCCATTAAACCATCAACACAATCAAAATGGTGAATATATCCATCAGTCACAGTAGTTCCCTCATGCTCCTTTGTCATGCATCCCTCCTACTCTTCTCCCCACCTTCACACTGTTATCTCATCCACAGAGAATCACTTATTTGCTTTCTGTCACTATAAAAGTGTAATTTGAATGTATTATATAAACTAAATCAGTAAGTACTCTTTTTTGCCTGTTTTCTTTCACTCAGCATAATTATTTTGGGATTAACCTATGTTGTTATGTATAGCAATAGTTCATTGCTTGTATTGCTGAGCCCATTTTACAGATACTTCACAGTTTATCCAGTTACCTGTCGATGAATATTTGGGTTTTTTTAGTTTGGGCTATTAAAAAATGCTGTGAATATTTGTTATAAGTCTTAATACGGTCATATTTTTTTCCCACTTGTGTAAAGAGGAGGAGTAGAGTGGCTGGATCATATGGTTCATGGATGGTGAATTGTTCAAGAAAGTGCCCAACTGTTTTTCAAAGTGGTTGTACCATTTTACAATCTCATCAGCAGTGTATGAGGGTTTACACTGATATAATACTTGGTATAATCATTCTTTTTCAGTTTAATCATCCTAATAGAAGTGTAGTGGTAATTCATTGTGCTTTGAGTTGGTATTTTCCTAACAACAATGATGTTGAGCATCTTTTTAAGTGCACACTTATTATCTGTATATCTTTATTGGGTTGTTTGCTTCCTATTACATTTTGAAAGTTACTTATATATTCTCTGTATATAAGTATTTTATCAGATATATGCATTTTAAATATTTTTCCCCAGTCTGTGGCTTTCCTTTTCATTTGTCTAATAGTGCCTTTTGAAGAGCAAAAGTTTTTAATTTTGATGAAGCTCAGTTTTTATGAATTGTACTTTTGGTGTTATCTTGAAGAAATATTTGCCTAACTTGGAATCACAAAAATTGTCTCCTATATTTCCTTCAAGAAGATTTATCGTTTTAGATTTTACATTTAAATTTATGATTCATTTTGACTTAATTTTGGTATATAATGTGATATGTGGATTAAAGTTCCCCCTTTTTCTGCATATAAATTTTAAATTGTTCCAGCTCTATTTGTTGAAGACTGTTATTTCTCTACTGAATTCTTTTTTTTTTTTTTTTTTTTTTTGAGGCGGTGTCTCGCTCTGTCGCCTGGACTGGAGTGCAGTGGCCGGATCTCAGCTCACTGCAAGCTCCGCCTCCCGGGTTCACGCCATTCTCCTGCCTCAGCCTCCCGAGCAGCTGGGACTACAGGCGTCCGCCACCTCGCCCAGCTAGTTTTTTGTATTTTTAGTAGAGACGGGGTTTCACCGTGTTAGCCAGGATGGTCTCGATCTCCTGACCTCGTGAACCGCCCGTCTCGGCCTCCCAAAGTGCTGGGATTACAGGCTTGAGCCACCGCGCCCGGCCTCTCCACTGAATTCTATGAATAAGTGTCTAAATCTTTGTTTTATACAGTGTTTCATGTTTTTGAACTTTGGTTACATCTAAAACCTCAAATCAAATTATTCTCACCCATAATTACTTCTGAATCACTAGATAATAGAGAACTGTTTTAAAAAATAGGGACATCTCCATGGGGATTATATATGTTTAATTCTGCAATAACTATTAAGTAAAGATTCAAAGTTCTTTAATCATATTTCAGAATAATAGTACTACACACTTTAGGACAAGTCAACTGTGCCCTTTTGACTTTGATCCGAAGTAGATCATCCGAAAGGCTTCATCTACATATGGCCAAATGGCTACCTTCTCACACAGGATGTCATTTAGTTAACTCTCAGTAATCCAAGTAGGTCACTGCACAGTTGATTTGTATGCAGCACATTTAAATAGACTGAATCAATTTGCCAGTCCCATTATGCTTGTCCATTTTCCAACTGCAACAGCTCATACAATGTGTACATAATTAAAAATTGAGGAATAGTAGTTTGGAACACTTTTTCCAAAAGTTTACATTTTTCAATGGAATAAATATATGAGCTACTTTAGATATCCTCAGCTAAACAAAGTCTTGACTAAAAGTGTATAACAAATGACCAACCCGACTTTCTGTTTTGGGGGAGAAAACCCTATCTTTTGACATATAGAGGGAATAACTACAAATATACCGATCATATGCACAACTATATGAAATGGATCCAATTATTATCCCCACACTATGGAAATGAAAACTAAGGCCCAGAGAGGTTAAGCAACTTGCTTGAAGTCACACAGCAGTGATTGGCAGAGCTAAAATTTGGATCCAGACAGTGACTTCAGAGTCCATGCCCTCCTCACTCCCCTAGGCTATATTGCCTCTTTTTACTTTTGCCTCCTGCTTATACTCTCCCTCTTGCTAAATTTAAGCATCACTCTGGTTTCCAAAGAGCTTTTTAACCACTACTATCCCTTTCTCAAAGTGGCCTTTTGCACACAGGTTGGAGTGAGGATGGACCAGAAAATATTTGAGTTGAGAAGAAATGAACTCAGTGATCAAAGATGATTTTTATAAATTAAAAAACTAACAAAAAGAGATATTTCAAAGAATTGAAATGGTGAAAGTGTAGGGAAGTCAAAAATAGAAGTTTGATTATTAGTTTCTCCAAAGGGGAAACACTAGCTCTCTGGATTTGAAAGAAAATAAAACGGACAATTTAATCATCTGTTTGAGATCACTGAGATGGCCCAGTAAGCAATATGAATTTCTAATTATACCAAGTACTGATAAATAATGCTTTAAATATATTTCTGAAATTCTACGAATGGCAATTTAAATGATAGTGCCAGGATAGAGGATTTCAGTGGGTTACAACTGCAGTCTATCAGCTTTGCAGTGGTGTGCTGATAAAGATTTAACAAATGGCCAGGGGTTGGGGGATCCCTAATTTTAGCATTAGCTAACCAATTTCTGTGGAATAAATATTCCCACTATGGCCAGTTTCAAGATACCCACTTGATGTTGCTGAACAAAGAGTTTGGAAGAGATGTGTAACAGCATACAATATACAGTATTTTCTCCATACAGATAATATTAATATGAATAACTTCAAAAGCATAGATAATAGTAAAATATAGTAAAAATAATTAGAAAGTAATGTGTTTTGAGTATTTATAACCTTTGTTTATGTAGTATTTATCTCTGTGTTTACATAATTTAATTTTTAATAATTGCTACGTTTAGTAACCAGTTTGCAAAATTCCTGAAAATTTAACAATTGAGTCTTGCAAGCTGAAATGAGTGAATCTGAACATTTCACTTCTACCCAAAATGTTTAAATGAATTTGCAGACCATAATGTCAAAAAAATTAAAGTCCACAATATTTCTCAGACCTGACATTAAGTAGCTAATTACTGTAGAGGTAGGACACATCTCCCAGATGTCTTACCCTGAATCCCAAAAGTAAATTCTATATTCTAATAAATCACTAAGAACATAGAAGAGGCTGCTTGGTAGAAAACTATTTTCCAGAATTGCCTGAACTGAAATAACTCAGCATTAAGGACTTCTATAGTCACTAAAGAAAGAACTAAAGATTCATTATCACAGACTAAATATCTAGCTGATAACACATCATTGATTCTAAAAGAGAAGAAATGTAGCACAGTACTGGAAACCATCACTATTAGAGTTAGACAACCTAGTTTTGAATACTGGCTGTTGCCCTTATCATCTGTGTGGACTTGAACAAGTAATAGCTTTACGTGTTTTTTCTCATTGGTAAAATGGGAATCAAAATAGTATCTACTTAAAGGATTATTGTCAGGATGAAATAAGGTAATACATATCGGTGCTGAGAATAGTTCCTTCACATAGTAAGTGCTCATTAAGTAATTGCCTACTGTTAAAAATAGAAAATATATTCTTTTAGTATTTTTTCTACTTCTTTTTTTTTTTTACTAGTAGTCTAGTCCCATACCTTTCTCTGTTGTATAACAGCAGTAACAACAGTGGCCATTTATCGAGCACTTTTTTGCTAAGCATGTGTGTGTGTGTGTGTGTGTGTGTGTGTGTGTGTGGCTGCTCTTAGTTGCAACCTACCTCTTCTTTACAGGTGAGAAAAATAAGGTTTAGTGAGGTAACATGAATTTCAGAGCTGACACAGCTAGTAAGGAGAGATAACATTTAAACCCAACTCTCTCTGCCTCCAAAGCCTAAATGTACCTTTTTACTATTTAACACTGCTTCTCCATGATCATCTATCATTTGATGATCTTCACCACAATCTATTTATTGAAACACTCTTTTTACAGTTTCTGTGACACTTAATTTCTTCTGATTTTATTCCTCCCCTATCAACTCTATCTCATTGAGTCCTAGCTACACATTATAAACCATGTTCTTATGGCATTCTCTCTGTGTGAGCATCTGTATCTGTGTCCAAATTTTCCCTTTTTATAAACATACCAATCATATTGGATTAGGGCCCATTCTAATGACCTCATCTTAACTTGACTGTATCTGCAAAGACCTTATTGCCAAATAAGGCCATCCTTTTAAGATACTTGGGGTTAGGACTTCATGTGAATTTGTAGGAGACACAATTCAACTCACAACAGTGCTTAAGTCCTACACTTACTTTCTTAAAATGAGAAATTTCTATTTTGTTTTTTGTGTTCTACCTAGTATATTTATTTCTCAATCTACTTAAAGAATGAACAGTTTCTGAATCATATTATCTTTCCTCCAACCAGTATTTTTTTTTCTGGGCTTTCATGGTAAAAATCCATAGATTTTCAAAAAGTAAAATGTTCAATTATTAGTTACATACTAATTCTTCCAAAGGGAATTTTCAGTTATTTACAAAATATACAGCACAAAGAACAAACAAGATATATAAAATAATAAATATGATGATAAAATAAGTATATAAATATAAATCTAGAAGCTTCTTTTTATTATACATGCCAAATATACTACATAGTAACTGCAGGTGAGTTGCAAATATGGATTATAATAATTTAATAGTTTAGTTTTAAGAACTTTCATGATTATAAAAGTGACATATGTTTATTGCAAAAATTTGAAAAATTCAAAGAAGGCATTAATAGTATGGCGTGTATCAACTATGTCATAACTGTATCAATAGGCTATGTTATAACTGTATCAATAGATAAACTGATATTTTTAAATTTGGAAGTTAATGTTACATACAATTTTGTAGGCTGCCTTTTGTTATATTGTGAACATTATCCCATCATTCCACAGTTTATTAATATCAAAATTTATTTAATTCATGTGATTTAAATTTTATTACAAATGAGTAGTTAAAGGCATTGTGATTTTTTTTAGGTTTGACTAAAGACTATAAAATCAGGAACTCGATGTTAAAACTCACTTTTACCCAAACAGAATAGGCAAAGTTGGTTATAATTTAGCAAGACTGCACTGAAAAATATAAATCACCAAAGACAGAGTTTCAATAGAATCTCATACAGCAAAAGGTCACCAATAAAATTTGAAAGGCTCTCACTCTATTTAATTTGTCAATAGCTTTCAGGACTACGTTGACCATAGTTACGCAGGTATTATGTTCAGTAATTCCTTTTTCACTTACATTATTCCATTTTACTATTAGAACTGTTTCTTATGAACAAGCTATTGCCTACTATTACTGTAAAAAAGTATAAAAGGTCTAAGATATCACCCTACTCACAAACTAATAATCTGTTACTGTTTCATGCATGCTGGCAGAAGGCTCAAGTTTCCTGGATCAGAAATGAAGGACTTTACTACTTACGGCAAAGCTGTAGCCAAAGCCTCCTGTTGGTTTGCTTTGGTTCCCCATCCTCTTCTAAGTCCCATGGGGGTAGTGCAAATGGGCCTAAATGTATGCCTTTAAGCAGTGGGCTGCACTGAAAAGAGGAACACTGAGCTTAAGGAATTTCCCTTTTTTTTTGTTTTTTTGTTTTTTTGTTTTTGAGACAGAGTCTCACTCTGTCACCCAGACTGGAGTGTAGTGGTGTGATCTTGGCTCACTGCAACCTCCGTCTCCTGGGGTCAAGCTATTCCTCTGCCTCAGACTCCCAAGTAGCTGGGATTACAGGCGCATGCCCTGCTGATTTTTGTATTTTTGGTAAAGACAGGGTTTCACCATGTTGGCCAGGCTAGTCTTGAACTCCTGACCTCGTGGTCTGCCCACCTCGGTTGCCCAAAGTGCTGGGATTACAGGTGTGAGCCACTGTGCCCAGCCAATTTCCTACTTTTATAGTAGGGAGAAGTAAATCTTCTGCTCTTTGGGAAAATATATCACCTCATCCTTCAGGGTTACTCACTGCAACCACAATATTGAGATATGGCCTAAGCAAAATGAGGTCAGAGTCTTGCATTCTTGGCTTATCAAGCAAGAAAATGCAGGAATCCTCATGACCCACAGCAGATTGCTCTCCCAACGATTTCCATTTTTCAGTCAAAACTCAACTCTCCAAATCTTGGTATTTATAAGACTGTTTTTTTCCTTCTTTGGTTTAATATTTTGTGTAGCTTTTTATAGGCTTTTTAAAAGAGCAGTATTTTAAAGGTTCTTTTTACCCTTGTGTGTACGTTTATCCAATCTACAGTTACTGAGTACCTATTATGTGAGACAACATGTTACATGCTAATCTAGCTTTGGTTTTGATTTACATCTCTGCTGTTTTCTCTCAAGAATTACTAGAGATGTAATATGATAGTTTTGCCTTGATATCTTCTAAAGCGTCTGAGTTTGCAGTTTTTTCTTTTTTTTTTTTTTGAGACGGAGTTTCGCTCTGTCGCCCAGGCTGGAGTGCAGTGGCGCGATCTCGGCTCACTGCAAGCTCCGCCTCCCGGGTTTACGCCATTCTCCCGCCTCAGCCTCCCGAGTAGCTGGGACTACAGGCGCCCGCCATCTCGCCCGGCTAGTTTTTTTTTTTTTTTTTTTTTTAGTAGAGACGGGGTTTCACCGTGTAGGCCAGGATGGTCTCGATCTCCTGACCTCGTGATCCACCCGTCTCGGCCTCCCAAAGTGCTGGGATTACAGGCTTGAGCCACCGCGCCCGGCCGCAGTTTTTTCTTCATTCATTTCATTCTTAAATTTGATCTAATTTAACGAGATCTTTTTACAAAATGCATATTCTTCTTGCTCTTTCTTTGCTTACTATTTAATGCTTTACCAAGAATCAGTCATGCTATATAATAAACCACCATGAAGAAATAAAAACCTGTTTTCTACTACCACCTGTGTAGGCAGTTTTCACTTTTGTATCTGCTTTTTGTGCCAAAGTCCCAACCTTCAAGTTGAAATCTAAATCTATCTGTGTTCCCCCTTAGTCTTTCAGTTTCCCTCCCAAGACTCCAAGTCATTAAAACTATATTTGAGGTCTCTTCTGGTTCTCTCATTCCTCCTATGTAAATCTGTCTCCGTGGAGGAGTTGGTAGTTTTAATGTACCTTGGCAAGTTTGCTGATGTATCTTAGGTGCTCACTCCAGGAAACAAGCACACATTCCAAATGGCAATTCGATTTCAGGCTATACATGTCTAAGACCACACTCTACTTCTCATTAAGGAGTCACATATTAACCTATTTTTCTATTCCTACAGGAAGTGGTAACTTCATGGCAAACACCAAGAATACCATCATCTCCTTGTCTTAGTCCCTGAAGAAATATTGAGTCATCTTTAGAATGGACAGATTCACAATTTAATATGGAATTTTTCCTCCCTTTTCTACTCTAGGACAGGTCCTACTTCATGTTAACCTCTTGGTGCTGGTTTTGATTGTCTTTTATCTCCTTTTTTCTGACTTGTGCCTGATTTTGGGGATATTATCCAAGAAGCCTTTATCCTGACACATAAACCAGAGTGTTGACAGACATTCCTCAATTCCTCCAGTTTATCCTCTAGCAATAAAGCTAGCTTGCATAAACACTTTGAATAGGAAAGCACAAACATAATATCCCTGCTAACAATTTAAACAGATCCCTCAAATTTACACCTATGAGTTTTAAGCTGAAATTCAGGTCCTTCTTGGAAGTTATTAGAGGAAAGATTTGATGGGCTTGTTTTCTGGAGGTTAAGAGACTCCTTACAAAGCATTATCTGGTCACTCTGCTTCCCTCCCAGATAATCTCTGTTAGCATTAAAAAAAAATTAAGTGGTTTAGCTAAATTTACCAGAACATCAAGTTCATTTTTTCTAAGTAAGTAAATAGTTATATCACATGATACTTACTATTTAATGAACACTTACTGTGTGCCAGGAGCTTTATTTATCAAATTCTAGTATAGATAGCTCTTAAATATATGCTATAAGTAGAAAACACACAATTCTAAGTTCTTTGAACTATTAAAATGGTACAGCTGGGAATCAACCCCAAGCAGCCTGACTCCAGATCTTTTGTGTTCTTAATCTGATTTTATATATATATATATAGTGTGTGTGTTTGTGTATATATATAATATGATTGTATATAAATATATATTAAATATATACACACATTATATATAATACATAACAATTTGTATATGTTTATTGTACAAATTATGTATATACCCATACATGCCAATTTGTATATATTTATTTTATATACATACATACTTAATTTGTACAATAACCCTGCAAGCTAGTTATCTAGAACTTAAAAATTACAACAGGAAGAGAGAAGTTAAATAAATTTCTCAAGGCCATCACCCATAAGTGGTAGATCTTGTATTCAAACCCAGGCTTGACTGACTCTAAAGTTTCTTAACTTTTCACAAACCACATTGCCTATTGTATAAATTCTCTTCACCCTAATTAAAGCTTGCCAAATAATACTATCATTGTATCAGTTATCTATTGACAAAATAATATTACATAACATGCAACCACAAAACTTCAACGAATATAATTTTTAAAATGCATTTACCTCACATGTGTGGCACACTCCACATAGGTGGGGCTTCGCTGACTTTCCCTGGACTTGTTCAAGCATCTTCACTCAGCAGTAGGTCAGATAGATAGAACTACTGATCCTGACTGTGCTCACTCACATGTCTTAGAATTTGTTTGCTGTCAACTGATTTAAGCTGGTATTAGTTGCAACGATAGGGGCAACTTGGCTCTGCTTGCCCAGGTGTGTTCTCATAGTAATGGCAAAAGTCAAAAGAAAGAGTGAAAATACGGAAGGTCTCTTTCAACCTTCCACTTGTGTTATGTCTGCTAACATCCCACTGGTCAAAGCAAATCATTTAGCAAGGTCCCAAAAATCAGTGGGAGTATACTACAGACTTAAATGCCACAGAATGTGAGTATATGAAGTGTAAAGAATTGGGGTCATTAATGCAATCAATGTATTGCATCCATCCTCATTGGGACAAAGTAACAAAGTCACAGAATTATAAATTCAGCAGTATGTGAGAGCTGGTTACTAAATTCTCAGATATTTTTTTGAGCCAGTTGTTAAACCATTGGTAGCTTAAAATTAGCCCATTGTGGGAATATTTAAATAATAAAAACTGGCAAACACTGCAAACCAGGGCTTTTTTAGAGTCAGTTTACCAGTACAACATCATATGCATTTCAAAACTTTCAGTCTAATGCTTCTCCTGTGTATAGAAAATTCCAAGTGATTGTGTGATCGAATTACATTTCCACTTTTCATCAAAGAAAATAATATAGGCATAATGATCAGGTTGTTGTTTTGCTTTCTTTTGCTTAGTTACCTTCTATATATTCAAATAGACCAAAATTAATTGTTCTAAACATAGATCATTTCATGAGCAGGTTCAGTAAGAACAGTAACTAAGTAAACATCATCAAGGAAATTACTTATAAGTCTAAAGATTCCAGTTTGCTATTTTTAAGGGTGTTTTAATTCTCATTCATTCTGTGTTTTTAGTAAATCTGCTGTAGATAATCCTAAGGGTAGCAGTAGGTTACAGTGTATATGAATTTTTTTCAGTAGACAGTTGAAGCTGTAAGTTAGATTGATCTACTGGCTCATGCCTGTAATCCCAGCACTGAGGCAGGCGGATCACAAGGTCAGGAGACCGAGACCATCCTGGCTAACACGGTGAAACCCTGTCTCTACTAAAAATATATATTAAAAAAAAAATAGCTGGATGTGGTGGTGGTTCCTGTAGTCCCAGCTACTCCGGAGGCTGAGGCAGGAGAAAGTTGTGAACCTGGGAGGCAGAGGTTGCAGTGAGCCGAGATCGCGCCACTGCACTCCAGCCTGGGTGACAGAGTGAGACTCTGTCTCAAAAAAAATATATATATATATAGCTCATATGGGGAATTCCTTCTATCATTCAAAAGATTTGAGCATAGGTGTATCTTTGCTATGTAAAAAGGAAAATATAAATTTATTATATTTCAAATCAAAGTAAATGTATTTCACATACCCTGGAGTCTGATGAAGCTGGAGATGCAAAAAAAATGTGACTTTATAACATTTGAGCCAATTCCCCAAGTCTCTAGACTCACATCACTGTCACCATAAAAAAAAAAATTACCAGTAGATCATGATTCTAGAAATTATGTAGCACTGGAAAGAGTTGAAAATGACTATGTATTTTCAACTCTTTTTGTTGTTTTTCTTTCCTCAATGGGTAAGGAAAGTATAAAGTGATTCTTTTTTGTGAAAAGTTTAACTATAGTAGTAAGTTGTGAAATTATATTTCTTTCTTATTAAATGAAGGCACTGAATTTGAACATATGCATATATATTCTTTCTCTTTCTCATATGTATAAAATATTTGGCCTATTTTGTAAAATGTAAAGGTAAAGACTATCCCCAAAGCCAAATTGTTTCCATTCAAATCCAAGCTTTGTGACTTTCAGCACGTATTGAAACTGCATGCTCATTTTCCTCATCTGTAAAATGTGGATTAAAATAGCGTCTACTTCATAGGATTGTTAAAAGAGTTAACACATGTAAAGTATCTAGAACAAATGCCTGTTCATTCTCAAGAAATGTTGCCTGTCATTTCATGATACCGAAGCCATTTCCATTCAAGTCAGTTTTAAAAAATTAATCAGTTAATTCAGAAAGTTTAATCATAGTAATTGTCATTTTTTAAGATATTACTTTCTCAACAATTTGTATGTCTTATTGGTACAGTTAAGAGTGTGTAGACAAAGTCTGAGGAGGGCCTGGACCAGTCTTATAGATACTAACACTGACATAACACATGATTTTCCAAACAGATTTGCAAGTAGCATCATTAGTCCATATCTATTTTGGTCTACCTCCAAGCACTGTCCAGGCCCCAGGTAAAAAAAAAAGTCATTTCATTCAACTTTGAAAGCCATGTATTTTAATCTGTATGGAATCACAGGTTAAAAGGATCTAAGGAAAATACATATCTGTGTCACCTACATCTGTCACAACATATATTTTATGATTAAAATATATATGTTGTGATTATAAGACATATTATGTTATCATCAGCATATGATAGAATAGATTTAAGTGTACTTAATAATTACCTTTGTTCAGGTATTTTTTAACCAGAAAAAGTCATTAATGTGTTAGAAATGTTAGAAATGTATACTAGTATTTTTATCTTTTAATAATTATAGCTTCACACTAAAATCAAATAAAAAGTACGAATTATGTCTCAATGTTATATGTCTAGCCAAAGACCAGAAGTCATAATGGGAAAAGAGAAGAGTGAATGGTTCTGATAATATATGAATTACTATAAAAGATGACTTTACAATTTTAGCTGGGTATAGTAGAGCACACCTGTAGTCCCAGCTACTCAGGAGGCTAAGGCAGAAGAATCACTTGAGCCTAGGAGTTCAAGGTTGTAGTGCATTATGATCATGCCTGCAAACTGCACTCCAAAAAAAAAAAGGAAGAGGACTTTACAATTTTATAATGTACCAAGATACAAAGATTGTTTTATATTTTGTAAGCATGGGCTTAATTACACTGAACAATTGGAAATTTAAGCTGCACATACATGCATAGCTCAATAATGAAAACCCACTAAGGTAAAAACTAGCAATTGAAAAGTTATGTAAAGTGGTTTCGTTATATAGTGCTTGTACATAGAGCAAAATAGGTATGGACTAATGACACTACTTGCAAATCTGTCTGGGACCTGTGATGTGTCAATGTTAGGCAGCTTCTATAAAACAGGCCCAGTTAGTTTCACCAGGCTTTATTTGAAGACATGGGCAGAGAAGTCAATTATTGAGGTTATACCATGGACATTGCTTGGTTTTAATTATTAGAAATATAATTCTTATAATTATAGGAAACTAAGTCTCATACACTTTTGATATAATAGTCACAGAATATACTGTAAGGAAGATTTATTAAATAACTAATTTTAATTAGTTAAAAATTGAAATTGATGGTATGATAGATAACCATTCAAAACCCAAAGAGCTGAATCAATATTCAGAAGCCCAGATTTTCAAACAATGCTGCTAGACCAACCTGAATGATTCTTATATTTATATAAAATAAGAAACACTCTGAATTTTAGTCTTTAAAATACTAGAGGTATTTACAGTACACATATGTACTTTCATTTAATTAAATGAAATTAAAGTTATCTGGTCTCATATTCATTATCGCTAAATGGCCACTGCATATAGAATACTCAATCCTCCTTGCTCATTGAAAGAAACCAATCTTTGATATATCTACATAAAAAGGAAAAAAAAAAGTATTTTTAGGGGTAAGATGAATGCTGTTGAGGATCCATCTACAGATTAAAATGGTTTACTCGGCAGCACGTTTGATACAGTGTAGAGCCTAGAAAGGTAACCTGATGGCACTTTAGTTTATTAGATTTGCAGTGCTCAGATCAAGTATTTTATTCACATAAATTTCCTTTAGCTGAAATTAATCTCGCCTTTCTTAGTGCTTGCACAGCACATGCTTTCTTCCTCTCCTACAGCATTTGTTACATTTTCCCTATCCTAAGTTTTTTGTGCAAAAAGGTGAAACATCAGTATTTATGAATATCTTGATTAAAATGCTTATGCTTTTCTATTTCTTTTCCCCCCTTCCCATTTACTCTTCTCCTCTAAATCAATACTGTAAAGCACATGTTTTCTACACAGAATGGCAAGGTTAGCTCATTTGGTACCATTAAAAAACAAACCAGCAAAATGGAAAATAGAAGAGTGAACTAGGATAAAGGAGCAATGTCACATTTTACATATTTTTTGTCTAGATACTAGTAGGCAAGAAAACTGTCAACATCTTTCTTTCTGACCAAAAAAGGTTTGGAGTGTGTACCATATCATAAAGAGCAGAGGTTGATACCCCCTCAATGGCAGTAGACTATTATCCTTCCATGGGTAAATTCATTCGCAGAAGAAAGTCTTACACTTTTTCTGTGTTCTACTACTTAATGCCTTACACATAAAAAGCACTAATCTTTGTTAGATTGCATTAATCAAACCAACAGAGTTTAATTCTAGTCTTTAAGTCAATAATGCTGCATAGCAAACTGCAGACTATCCGTGGGCCACAACTATCCAAGTAAAGAAAAATTTTTCAGTTGATTTAGCTTTAGCTGTCTTCTTTGTAGCCTGGGGAGTTGAGGGAGGGCAGATATATTTGGTCAAGAGGCCTAGGGTGAAACTGAAAGCTCTAAATTACCTTACAATTCAGACATACAAACAATTCCACAAGTTTACCTTTTCAAATCATTTGGGAGCCATTATCTTTTAAAATTTATTTTAAATTTGGGGGTACTTGTGCTTGTTTGTTACATGGGCATTACATGTATAACAGTGGGGGTTGGGCTTCCAGTGCACCCATCACCAAAATATTGGAGTAATTTTTCAACCCTCATTCTACCCCGTTTGGAATCCCCAGAGTCTATTTTCTCCATCTTTTTGCCCATTTGTACCATTTGTTTAGCTCCCACTTATAAGTGAGACCATGTGATATTTTATTTTTTGCCTCTGTGTTAGTTCATTTAGGATAATGGCCTTCAGCTCCATCCATATTGCTGCAGAGGACATGATTTCATTCTTTTTTATGACTGTGTAGTAGTCCATGGTGTATATATACCACATTTTCTTTACCCAAACAACTATTCGTTAACATTTAGGTTGGATCCATGACTTTGCTAATGTAAATAGTGCTGCAATGAATATGTGAACGCAGGTGTACTTTTTACATGATTTCTTATCCTTTGCATGGTTACCTAGTAGTGGGATTGCTGGGTTGATTGGTGGTTCTCTTTTTAGTTCTTTGAGATATCTCCATACTGTTTTCCATAGAGGTTGAACTAATTTAAATTCCCACAAACAATACGTGAGCATTCTCTTTATCCATGTCAACATCTGTTGCTGTTGTCTTTTTTTACTTTTTAATAAATGCCATTTTGACTAATTTGAGATGATATTTCAGTGTGGTTTTAATTTGTATTTTTCTGATAATTAGCTATGTTGAGCATTTTTTCATGTGTTGGCTGCTTGTATTTCTTCTTTTGAGAAATGTCTGTTCATGCACTTGGCCCAGTTTTTAATGGAGTTGTTTTTCTCTCGTTGAGTTGTTCGAATTCCTTGTAGATTTTGGATATTAATATTTTGTTGGGGCAAATTTGTGAATATTTTCTCCCATCCTGTAGGTTGTCTGTTTATTCTGTTGATTATTTCTTTTACCGTGGAGAAACTTTTTAGTTCAGTTAAGTACTATTTGTCTGTTTTTAATTTTTCTGCACTTGTTTTTGGGGTCTTTGTCATAAATACTTTGCCTAGGCTGATGTCCAAAAGAGTTTTCCCAAGTTTTCTTCTGGCATTTTTATAGTTCCAGGTCTTTAATCCAAGTTGAGTTAATTTTTGTATATGGTAAAAGATAGGGGTTCAGTTTCATTTTTCTGCCTATGGTTAGCCAGTTTTCCCAGAACCGTTTATGGAATATGGTGTCTTTTCTCCATTGTTTACTTTTGTCAATTTTATTGAAGATCAATTTGTTGTAGGTATGTGGTGGGAGCCATTATTTTGACAAAGGCAACTTAGGCTTTAGGAGTAAGAACAAAAAGAGCCTCAAAATAGAAATGTACCATATAAGACTATCTGTGAGGTGGCAGTAAAACAATCAATGATAGATTTTGACTTACATGGATTTTGCTGCTCATCTATAAGAAGGTAAGACCAGAGTCAGTTATACTATCTACTGTGGTAGATTCGCAGTCTCTTATGATGACATGGGACAAAGTCATAATGAGTGGCATATTAGAAAACTAATGTGACTTCAACAAGACATGTAAAAATACTTTTAAAATGTAAAAGAAATTAAATGCTTGATTTATGCTACATCAGACAAACTGGTTTGACTGAATACATACCGATATATTTTCTAAAATAAACATGTGTTTGTGTCCTCTTTTATTTCATTGAGCAGTAGTTTGTAGTTCTCCTTGAAGAAGTCCTTCACATCCCTTGTAAGTTGGATTCCTATGTATTTTATTCTCTTTGAAACAATTGTGAATGGGAGTTCACTCATGATGTGGCTCTCTGTTTGTCTGTTATTGGTGTTTAAGAATGCTAGTGATTTTGCACATTGATTTTGTATCCTGAGACTTTGCTGAAGTTGCTTATCATCTTAAGGAGATTTTGGGCTGAGATGATGGGGTTTTCTAAATATACAATCATGTCATCTGCAAACAGGGACAATTTGACTTCCTCTTTTCCTAATTGAATACCCTTTATTTCTTTCTCTTGCCTGATTGCCCTGGCCAGAACTTCCAACACTATGTTGAATAGGAGTGGTGAGAGAGGGCATCCCTGTCTTACCCCAGTTTTCAAGGGGAATGTTTCCAGTTTTTGCCCATTCAGTATGATATTGGCTGTGGATTTGTCATAACTAGCTCTTATATTGACATATGTTCCATCAATACCTAGTTTATTGAGAGTTTTTAGCATGAAGGGCTGTTGAATTTTGTCAAAGGCCTTTTCTGCATCTATTGAGATAATCATGTGGTTCTTGTCTTTGGTTCTGTTTATATGCTGCATTACGTTTATTGGTTTGTGTATATTGAACCAGCCTTGCATCCCAGGGATGAAGCCCACTTGATCATGGTGGATAAGCTTTTTGATGTGCTGCTGGATTCGGTTTGCCAGTATTTTATTGAGGATTTTTGCATCGATGTTCATCAGGGATATTGGTCTAAAATTCTCTTTTTTTGTTGTGTCTCTGCTAGGCTTTGGTATCAGAATGATGTTGGCCTTATAAAATGAGTAAGGGAGGATTCCTTCTTTTTCTATTGATTGGAATAGTTTTAGAAGGAATGGTACCAGCTCCTCCTTGTAACTCTGGTAGAATTCGGCTGTGAATCCATCTGGTTCTGGACTTTTTTTGGTTGGTAGGCTATTAATTATTGCCTCAATTTCAGATCCTGTTATTGGTCTATTCAGGGATTCAACTTCTTCCTGGTTTAGTCTTGGGAAAGTGTATATGTCCAGGAATTTATCCATTTCTTCTAGGTTTTCTCGTTTATTTGCATAGAGGTGTTTATAGTATTCTCTGATGAGAGTTTGTATTTCTGTGGGGTCAGTGGTGATATCCCCTTTATCATCTTTTATTGCACCTATTTGATTCTTCTCTCTTTTCTTCTTTATTAGTCTGGCTAGCAGTCTATCAATTTTGTTGACCTTTTCAAAAAATCAGCTCCTGGATTCATTGATTTTTTGAAGGGTTTTTTGGTGTCTCTGTCTCCTTCGGTTCTGCTCTGATCTTAGTTATTTCTTGCCTTCTGCTAGCTTTTGAATGTGTTTGCTCTTGCTTCTCTAGTTCTTTTAATTGTGATGTGAGGGTGTCAATTTTAGATCTTTCCTGCTTTCCCTTGTGGGCATTTAGTGCTATAAATTTCCCTCTACACACTGCTTAACATTCCATGCTGCTCATGGATGGGAAGAATAAATATCATGAAAATGGCCATACTGCCCAAGGTAATTTCCAGATTCAATGCCATCCCCATTAAGCTACCAATGACTTTCTTCACAGAATTCAAAAAAAAACTACTTTAAACAGCCCACATTGCCAAGACAATCCTAAGCCAAAAGAACGCAGCTGGAGGCATCATGCTACCTGACTTCAAACTATACTACAAGGCTACAGTAACCAAAACAGCACGGTACTGGTACCAAAAAAGAGATATAGATCAATGGAACAGAACAGAGCCCTCAGAAATAATACCACACATCTACAACCATCTGATCTTTGACAAACCTGATAAAAAAAAGAAATGGGGAAAGGATTCCCTGCTTAATAAATGGTGCTGGGAAAACTGGGTAACCATAAATAGAAAGCTGAAACTGGATCCCTTCCTTACACCTTACACAAAAATTAATTCAAGATGGAGTAGAGACTTAAATGTTAGACCTAAAACCATAAAAACCCTAGAAGAAAACCTAGGCAATACCATTCAGGACATAGGCGTGGGCAAGGACTTCATGTCTAAAACACCAAAAGCAATGGCAACAAAAGCCAAAATAGACAAATGGAATCTAATTAAACTAAAGAACTTTTGCACAGCCATAGAAAATACCATCAGAGTGAACAGGCAACCTACAGAATGGGAGAAAATTTTTGCAATCTACTCATCTGACAAAGGGCTAATATCCAGAAGCTACCAAAAACTCAAACAAATTTACAAGAAAAAAAACAAACAGCCCTATCAAAAGTGAGCAAAGGATATGAACAGACACTTCTCAAAAGAAGACATTTATGTGGCCAACAGACAAATGAAAAAAATGCTCATCATCACTGCTCATCAGAGAAATGCAAATCAAAACCACAATGAGATACCATCTCACACCAGTTAGAATGGCGATCATTAAAAAGTCAGGAAACAACAGGTGCTGGAGAGGATGTGGAGAAATAGGAAGACTTTTACAATGTTGGTGGGATTGTAAACTAGTTCAACCATTGTGGAAGACAATGTGGTGATTCCTCAAGGATCTAGAACTAGAAATACCATTTGATCCAGCCATCTTGTTACTGGATATATACCCAAAGGATTGTAAATCATGCTGCTATAAAGACACATGCACATATATGTTTATTACAGCACTATTCACAATAGCAAAGACTTGGAACCAACCGAAATGTCCATCAATGACAGACTGGATTAAGAAAATGTGGCACATATACACCATGGAATACTATGCAGCCTTAAGAAAGGATGAGTTGATGTCCTTTGTAGGGACATGGATGCAGCTGGAAACCATCATTCTCAACAAACTATCTCAAGAACAGAAAACCAAACACCTCATGTTCTCAGTCATGGGTGGGAATTGAACAATGAGAACACTTGGACCCAGGAAGGGGAACATCACACACTGGGGCCTGTTTTGGGGTAGGGGTAGAGGGGAGGGATAGCATTAGGAGATATACCTAATATAACGTTAATGGGTGCAGCACACCAACATGGCACATGTATACATATGTAACAAACCTGCACATTGTGCACATGTACCCTAGAACATAAAGTATAATAATAATCATAATAAAACATGTGTTTGGGGTTCTATATATAAAGACACCCTTAAGAGACAGAAATATATAAGGTGACTAATGAGGGCCTATAATGGTTCTATTGAGTATCATATTAATTTTGTTTTGTTCTCTTTTCCTGCCTCCATCCACCCACAAGGGAATCTGGCTATTATGGGACAAGAAATAAAAAAGAAAAAGAACTAGAGTGATTTATCATGAATGTAAGACAGTAAAATAATATGAAACAAAAACCAGGGCAATAGAATGTAATATGTAACAAGAATGAACTAAATGTGCATGGTCTATCTCTAAAGCTCAGTTTTGCCAGGCAAAGGCTTAGAATTTAATTTTGAGTCAGTCTGGTTCCTTGGAGTATTAGGACCTTTTCTGTAGGCTTAGTGTCCATGTAGTGTCTCTGTAGACTTAGTTTCTTTGTCTATGTATAATTAAGATCCCTTTATTCCTCAGTTTTATATATTAATCAAATCATTATTTTTAGCTGCACAACATTTTTGTGAAGGAAAAATTAAATGCAATATAGAAATGTTCTGTAATAAGAGAACTATCAACTGTGGGACCAAAGAAATAATCTTCTTTATCACTACTGAAGCATCAACTAAATCCATGCAAAGTTCTCAGTTTTGCTCTGTGAACATCTGAAATAAGGTTTATTTGTTGCATTTCATGGACTGTCAACATCTTCCACACCATAAAAGATTACCCCATGATCTGTCTCACAAAATGTGTGAATCCATAGATACTGTGTGGCTATATGACACTTATCATAAATAGAAAATCTTATTATCAAGCTTCATGACAATTCCTGATTTAAATGTCTAAGTAATCATAGGGTAACCAAGAGACTATATAAAATGTAACTACAATGCAGCAGTTATTTCATTTGTAGGGTTACGCATAGTTAGCTTTAATATCATTCATGCTCTGTAAAAAATGAGACCTGTAGGCATTTTTTTCAGCTTAGAAGTACAAAACTTCAAGAAGGCTGTTGTGAGGAATAATAAATAAAAATTATTATGAAGAAATTTATGAATATGAATAGCCATACACTCAAATATAATCTAAGATCATTTTTTAATGTGAATAAACTGATAATTTATTTATAAGTACTTATTTGCAATCGAACTGTTCAGACGACTATAGAACTGCTCTATTGTGATCAGACCACCCCAGTTATAATGTTTTTAGTTCTGGACATTATACAGTAAGAGGCAAATACATACTTTTACTGAAAATTCAGAAGACAACAAGGATACAATATCCTTGAAACAGAGCTACAGTATTTAGAAAGATTTAATCTGGAGAAAAGAAGAATCAGAGAGATATGTTCTGAACCACATACATAAGTATATATATATATATATGTACATGGTTGTCATGTGACAAAGAATTAACTGTTCTCTGTGTTTTTGAGATAAGGAAACACTGACAGTGGGAAGATGTTTTTGGTTCCATATAATGAAACTACTAGAGTTCACTGTAGATAGAACAGGCTACCTCAAGAGGAAATAGTTTTCTAGTTGCTAGACATATTGACATACAACTTGGCTTAGCTATTGTGAAGAAGTTTCATATATATGAATGGCAGTGGTAAAAGAAATCTTCCACTCTTGAGAGCATTCGACAGTTTTATGAAAATTATATGTGACTCTAAACACAGATTGGAACCATAAAGTCTCATTTGTGTGTCCAAATAATGGGAACCTTTACTAAGAATAGCAGAAAGTGATGCCATTGTCTCTTGGTATCCATAGGAAATTGGTTTCAGGACCTCCTGAGGATATCAAAATCCACAAATGATCAAGTCCCTGATATAACATGGGGTAGTACTTGTGTATAACCTATTGCACAGACTCCCATGTATTTTAAATCATCTCTAGATTACTTATAATATCTACCATGATAGAAAAAAGTCTGCCTGTATATATTCAGTACAGGTGAAACCATCTATTCTTAAAAAACATTTTTCATCTATGGTTGCTTGAATTCACCAATGTAGAACACACAGTTACAGAGGGCCAACTGTAGTCTTCCGTCTCCATGGCCCTCACTATTGCTACATTTTAGTTGAAATCCCTCCCATGAATAGCTAGTGAACTAATGTTTATGATGCTGTCTCCCTTGCTAAGAATAGTTAACCAGAAACAACTCCATTTATATGCAGTCTAAGAAAACAGCAGTCATTTGGAGAAGAGTAAGATGATGGCAAGGACAGTGTTTCTCATTTGTATCATAACAAGAAACCTAATGGCTACTCAATAAGGTACATCAACTTCATACATGCATACACATATACATCCATGCATACATTGTATTGAATCATCATTCAGTACATGTTATTGGCTGACTAATCTCTTTAATAAGCTTCTACTTACTCTGAAGTTTCTCTCATCATGAATCTTGGAGCAGGCCTACTTTGGATGGAATTTGGAAAGTTAAACTCCAATTGAATGCAGTGTGGTAGTTTTGTTTACACAAATAATACAGAGAAAGTCTCCAGGCAAGATGTGGCTGTTAAATTAGCCTTTCTTATCAAACTAATGAGCGTATGGCAGATGTGAGCTATATAACATCACCACTGTTACAGTACAAATTAAGAGTGGGTTGGGGAATGTTCAGAAAAATAAAAGGGCTTTTCAAAATTCTATAGACATTTGTTTTAGCTTAGAAAGAACTCTGGGAAACTAAAATGTGTTCATCATTATAAAAGTCACAGCTTTAATTCTGCTGAGATAAAAATCCTTGAGAAAAACCCATCAGGAAATTTCTGTGGTTATATTTAAGGAGATACTAACTAAATTAGGGTTTCAAAAGAGCAGTTTTGAACTGCATGCCAGAGGAATAGACTAGAAGTCCTGTTTGTAAGTAATGTAGAGAGCTAAGAGGATTAATTTTTGCCTGGTGAAAAACTCAAAACTAGAAAGATGTATCTGTGAAGGCAGGAACAACCTGGAACATGGGGCAAACTAATTGTGTCTATATCCTTATAACTCTGCTCACTGTATACAGTTTATTTCCAAGATTACCTGACAAGGTAGTCAGGGAGGGCTGTGTGCTTGAACACAGTTTGAGAATGCTACACTCTAATGGCTAGTGAATAGGAGGGGCAGGATCAGAGAGGAGAAGAAGAGAAAAACTCCCAGAGTGGTTGTCTGTAGAGAGGTTCTTTCTTCTCCATCCTTCCCAAGATTTCTTACCCCCAGCCCTCTCGACATTAACTCCTTTCAAATTGTGACTACTGTCAGCAGAAAATATTCCAAGACAGGTTACTCTGAGAGCCATTTTTAGTTTAGCGTTGTTTACTCACAAACACAAAACAGCGACATCTAAAGTTATTGCTTTCTTTCTTAAGGATAATCTGTGTAAAACTGGAAACTAACAATTGTGTTTTAAACACTGGGAAAATCTACACAATATATTTTACTTCATGTGCCATATGATACTGTACTATGCTATTAATATTTGTAGTATATAAATGTTAGTATTATGACAATTTAATCTTTTAAAATATCAAAAAATGAAAGGACCTCTAATGTTTGTGATTTTTTAAAATAATCTTGGAAACACAGTAGGACATCATTCTCTCAAGTCCATTGTTTTCTTTCCATACACAATTATACTATCCTTATAATCTTATAGTTTCTTGCTGGAATGATAATAATCTCTCCTAAATTCCAGTCTTTTTTCAATTCTACTCACTCTATGAGACATAGGCAGATTAATCTTCATATAACTGCTTTGTAGTTGTTGCACACCTGCCATAAAAGCTTCAGTAGCTCAGTATTAACTATAGGACACAAATAGCCATTGTAACTTATTGAGCAAGTTCTGATTAACAAAGTGTTTTAGTGGGTTGGTCTTAGGAGCAGCATAAAGAGAGGTAGGAAGACTATATACATGGTAATTTCAACAATGTTAAAATGATGAGAATATGGCAGTAGTGTTACTAATAATTCAGAAAAAGGTGCATATCCAAGACACATTGAAAAAATGTAATGATTTTGATGATAGTTTGATTTAAAGAGAAAATCAGAAAGTTGGGTAATATAAACTGACTAAGAAGATACTTCTCCCAGCAGCTATAATGAGTGAAATTAGAAAAAGAAATTAGTTCGGGGAAGTAATTGATTAATTAGAAATGATTAAGGGAATGCAAATAAAAATTTTCATTAGACAGACATAGGGCAATGGCTTTTGTTTAGAGATAGGCAGTTGAGATAGGAATCTGACAATAAAGGTGAGAATTTAAACATTAAGAGGAGATTAAAATTCATGAGAATTCAAGAATTCTCAGAGGAAGTAGTTTTAAACAGAAAAGAACATAATGTCAAAGGTTGAACTTTACACCTATACTCAAGGGGGTTAGCATAGAAGCTAGAGTTGATAAACAGTAAGCACACATATCAGAAGAGATCCAGTAGAGTTTAGCACTATAGAAGTTCAGCAGAAATAAACTGCGGAAATATCAAAGAGGATGCAGATGATAAAAGGCCTTTACATTTGGTGATATGAAAATTATGAAAATCTTACCAAATCCAAATGACATTTGAAGAGTAATCAGTGTGCTGAAGATTGATGATAAGTTGTATGAGGATAAAAAGTAAATGGAAGCAACAAATAACACGTTTATAGCGCTTCACGTTTTATAATGGGCCCCTTCCATACATTAGAATATTAAGAAATTGGACAATAACTGGTTCAAGTAAGTTTTTAAAATCAAGGAGATTTGGCAACGTTAAAAGAGAAAGAAAAGAGAGTCTGGAGAAAGAGAAAGACTGAAGAAGCTAGAGGGGAGAAAAATAGGAAGCTATGTCTATCCTGCAGTACACAGGCACTGAATGAAGAGCACAGATGAGGGAAGGAGAAGTAGCAAGTTACCGGAACCTACTGAGCTAAAGATAAGAGCAAATGAGAACCTTCATGCTGCCTTCGTTTTTTCCCCCCAGGAAAGAGTGGGTGGGATCATTTTAAATTTTAAAAAATATTCTATGACTGATAAAAATTACCTATATTTAGGATATACCTTTGGGTATATACACAACAGAGGGATTGCTGGATCATAGGTTGTATTTTTAATTTTTGGAGGAATCCTCATACTGTTTTCTACAATGGCTGTACTAATTCACATTCTCACCAACAATGTGCAAGAGTTTTCTTTGCTCCACATCCTCTCCAACACTTGTTATCTTTTGTCTTGTCAATTAATAGCTCTTTTAACAGGTGTAAGGTAATATATTATGGTTTTAATTAAGATTTTTCTGACATTTAGTGATTTTGAGCATTTTTCATATACCTGCTGAACATTGGTACGTCTTCTTTTGACAAATATCTATTTAAATCAGGCTGTTTTCCTAAATCGGGACTGTTTCCAATTGAGTTGTGTTTGTTATATATTTTGGATATTAGCCCCTTATAGAATGTATAGTCTGCAAACAATTTTTCCCCATTCCATAGGTTGTCCCTTCATTCTGTTGATTGTTTTCTTGGCTCTGCAGAGGCCTTTTAGTTTGGTAATTCCATTTGTATATTTTTGCTTTTGCTGTTTGTGTCTTTGGGTTTATGTCCCCCTCCAAATTACCAATGTCATGAAGCTTTTCCCCTGTTTCCTCCTATTAGTTTTATAGTTTCAGGTATTTAAGTATTTAATCCATTTTTGACTGATTTTTATATGGTGTGAAATAAAGGTCTAATTTCACTTTTCTACGTGTGAATATCCAGTTACCCCAAAACCATTTATTGAAGAGACTGTCCTTTCCACTTTGTGTGTTCTTGGCACCTTTGTCAAAAATCAGTTGACTAAATACATGGATTTATTTTGCGGTTCTCTATTCTGTTCCAATGGTCTGTGTGTCCATTTAATGCCAGTAACATGCTGCTTTAATTACTCTAACTTTGCAATATAGCTTGAAATCAGGAACTGTGATGCCTCTGGCTTCGTTGTTGCTCAGCATTACTTTAGCTCTTCAGTTTGTGTGTGTGTGTGTGTCATTTCATGTAAATTTTAGGATTGTTTTTTCTATTTCTGTGAAATGCCTTTGGAATTTTGAAAGAGATTGCATTGAGTCTGTAGATTGCTTTGGACAGTGTGGATATTTTAACACTATTAATCTTTCCAATCTATCAAGGTGGGATATCTTTCCATTTACTTGTGTATTCTACAATTTGTTTCATCAGTTTTTTTACAGTTTTCACTGTACAGATCTTTCATATCATTGGTTTAATTTATTTTAGGTATTTTATTCTTTTTGATGCTATTGTAAATAGAAATGTTTTCTTGATTTTCAAACAGTTTGTTGTTTTGTTGCTGTTGTATAAAAACACAACTGATTTTTGTATGCTAACTTTGTATCATGCAACTTTGCTCAACTTGTTCTAAGAGTTTTTATGGTGGAGTCTTTATGATTTTCTATATATAAGATCACGTCATCTGCAAACAGAGATAATTTCTCTTCCTTTCCTATTTGCATGCCTTTTTTCATTTTCTTGCCTAATTGTTCTGGTGAGGATTTCCAGTAATATGTTGAATAGAAGTGGTGAGAGTGGGCATTCTTATTTTATTCTTGATCTTAGAGGAAAAGCTATCTATCTATCTATCTATCTATCTATCTATTTTTTTTTTTTTTTTTTTTTTTTGAGATGGAGTCTTGCTCTGTCACTCCACCTGGAGTGTAGTGGAGTGATCTTGGCTCACTGCAAGCTCCACCTTCCAGATCCAGGAGTCATTCTCCTGCCTCAGCCTCCTGGAGTAGATGGGACTACAGGCATCCACCACCATGCCTGGCTAATTTTTTGTATTTTTAGTAGAGATGGGGTTTCACCGTGTTACCCAGGATGGTCTCGATCTCCTGGCCTTGTGATCCACCCACCCTGGGTTGCCAAAGTGCTGGGATTACAGGCGTGAACCACCGCGCCTGGCCAAAAGCTTTCAATTTTTCACCATTAAGCATGATATTAGCTGTGGGCTTGCCATACATGGTCTTTATTGTGTTGGGGTGCATTCTTTCAATGCCTAATTTGTTAACAGTTTTTAATCTTGAAAAGATGTTAAACATTGTTGAATTCTTTTTCTGCATTTACTGATATGATCATATGGTTTTTGTCCTATAGTCTGTTAATATAGTATATCGTATTTATTGTTTCGTGTATGTTAAACCATCCTTGTGTTTTAAAATCCTCAACAACTAAACCATAAAGATACTCTAAATATGAAAGATCTGTTTTTAAGAAGTTATAAAACTATTTCTATAAATTTGTACTGTAAAATTAAGCAAATATGCTTTCTTAATGTCGTTTTAGTGTTTTACAGTAACAATATCCTAGCTTTTGGGGGTGCTTTACAGTTCATAATAATACTTTTATATGCATAATGTCACTTGATCTTCACAAGTCCCAACACTTCTTGAGTCAGGACAAATAATTTAGAATATTTGGATTGCTTTCAACTGTGTTTCTGTTGATTATAAGTTTTCCTTTGCCCTTCCATTTACAATAGGACTTAGGAAAATTTCCATAGTGTTATGAGAGGAAATAAGAAGCACTCATTTATTATGCATTTTGTGGAGTTTGTTTCTATCTGGTTTTGGTTCTTGGCACCCTCTGCATAGTCATAAAATCCTTGGTTGTGCCTGGGGTTGTACATCATTTTATTATGAATAAGATAGACCTATGGACTAGCCTACCAAAAGGACTGTGTAGCCTACTTTGATAAAATCCTAGGCTAGCTGGAGCAGTATAACTAAATACATTTGAAGTATCAGAGTTCACTAAAATAATTCAGCAAATTGTCCTAAGTATCTTCTGTTTGCAAATACTGTAATATGTGCTTAAAATTTACAATATCACAGGAGAAATAAGAAATGTTCACTGAAGAAGTATAGGATTTTTATGTGTTTGCAAGCTCAGGATATGTGAGCAGAGTGATATTACTGTCAAAAAAACTAATGTGCTCCTGGGCTGCATTACAAGATGTCTGGCACACACAACAAAGATGGTGTTACTCTACTGTGTTTTCTTTTATATTCTTATTATATTTCCACACCTGGTGTGTTTGCCTATGGACTCAGAAAAATTGGAGCTATCTAGAAGACAGCGTGTAGAGTGACAGAGGGACTCAAAACAATGAAATATCACAAACGTTGGCAAAAACTGTATTTAGGCAGGTATTTGAATATATATGTATAATAGGAAGAATTATTATTCTGTATCATGAACAAATGGGAAAATTAAGGCCTTTATAGTGCTCTTATAGGAGATGTGTTTGGGCTCAGAATGAGAAAGACTTTGGATAACTTCGTGAGGATTTTAATTTAATATTTATTAGGAAATAAATAACTTCTTGTCAAGGGCTTTGACACTGGATAAAGTATTGAATTAGATATATTTAAGGCCCTAAAATTTGATTCTGATTCTTCATGTACATTAATAACTTATAAATCATAACACAATGTCTGTAAGAGAACTATAAAGCCCCACAGAAATACAACATAAAGGTTTTTGGCAGAGGGAATCATTTCAAAAGAATGTAGCATATGAGTTGGGGCTTAAATGATTGGTAGGATTTTGATTGCAATAGCGGACATCTCAAGATAATGATTAAGTGATGTTGAGTGTATGGGGATTGCAACTACACTGCAATTTAGATATAAAAAGGTAGAATTTTCATTTTGTCTAAACTGATTTGATTATCTTCATGAAATCTCAGTTACTGACAAACAGGGGAGGGGAAATAATGTGTTTTTATTCTAACCCAGAAACTTGGGTTCATTTGGTATTTTAAGCAGTTCCTTAAAGTTCAGGTTCATTAGGTTAAGACCCTTGGTCTGTTAAGATTTCCACCTTTCCCTTACATCCTATTTTAGATAGTATATGGAAATATCAGATAGCCCTAGATACCATTACTTGAGGCATTGGGACAAAGGGTCATTGGGTTTGAACAATTCCTTCTGCCTCCTCTGGTCTCTGAGGTGACATTCCTCATATGTCTAGTTGCTTCAGGTCTTTCACTTGAAGTTGGTAGCTAGAGAAACTCATGGTCTGTGCTTCAGGGTCTGACAGCCATCTCTGACGAATGGGTCTCATCTCTTTGGTACTTTAGACATCCCGGGTTTAGAAGGTCCACTCTAAACCTTTATTTTTGCTAAAGGGTCACCTTGCTCTTTTAACATAAAACTTCAGGGAAGACTGGATAGTTCTCAACTCAACCACCTTCTGAGTACTATTGGAGCCAAAGGACACTTCCCCCTTAGCCCTCTGAAGATTAGCTGAAAATTACTGACAAGAGGCAGATTAATAGGAGAAAAGGCATACAAAATTACCTGATTATAGTTTTACATGAAATTTGAACACCACATTTCCAACAGAGGGGAGCCTTCAGAATGAAGACCCAAAGACACAGGAAAAATTGACCATTTTAATTCTTAGGTTCAACAAGGTATGAACAGTCATGAAGAAATATGACTGGACAAAAGGAATATGACCTAATACTAATAGATTGAATAGGGAAACCCAGAAAGGCCTGTCTGTCTAGATTCTTCTTGACCTCTCTGAGCATGTACTTCTTCCTTTTGGCTATATGGCAGGGCCCTCTCTGGAACGAGGATCTTATGACCTTCAGTTAAACAAGGTAGGTAAGATAATTTCTTTATGGCCAGTTTTTACACAGAAAAGCAGAAGAAAAGTTAGAGTAATATTTTTAGATTTTATTGCTGGCTTTGAGGAAAAGGAGTTGTGGTTTCTATAACCAACCTTGGGGAACAGGGATTCTAGTTTCTTATAGCTAGCCTCAGGGGAAAATGAGACTCAGAGGCTGGAGGTCAGAAGATGAGAGGAAAAACTTTTAATACAGAGGCCTTTTTTTTTTTTTGTGGAGGAGGAGGGTATTGTTTTCTGAGTCTCAACAGTATATAGAAACTTATAGCACTCTGGAAAGTCAATGCCTACCCTGTCTCTGCCCTGTACAAGGTTACTGGAATGTGGTCCTTGTTCAGCCTGATATCTTCCCAGATATCTAAGAATTGGGAAAGTAATTTCTCTGTCCTTGAGTTTTCCCACACCAATCTGGATATTTCTAAAGTCACAACCCCTCACCCTATATCTTCAGGGTGGGAACAGTAAAAATGTTTCTGGTTGCCTTTCTTGATATCTTCTATCCCTTTCCCATAATTCTCCAAGCCAAAAAGAATAGGATTTTCTTCTACTTTACCTACTTCATAGCCACCACCTTCCTTATATCAATCTCTGGCTAAATCCTTCATACTGGACTAAGATACCTTGTCTTCACTATGGGAGAAACCCTATCATTTGGTCCACCAGGCCTAGCCTTGATATGTTGAACCATAAACAAATTTACATTTTATGTCTTCACAATGACTTGATTTGAAGCTTAAAAACTCGATTTAAAAAATCCTATATTGAATATCAAAAGTTAAATAGTAAATATTTCTTTTGTATTTTTTATACAAGAATCCAAATCCTCAGCAGACAGGTGCTTTGGAGTGACTAGGTTGTATACCCAGAAAGTGACATTAATACACTTCTTGAAACATTACCCTTTCTTATTACACAAATATTCTAGCCAACAAATCTGATCATGCCAATTTTCTATTTAAAGCCTTTTAATAATTTCTCATTCCCTTAAGATATAATCATTTTGGAGATCTTCCTGACCATCCAGTCTATGTTATAAACTTTGTGTGTGCTTCTACAAGCTCCCATACTTCCTCTTTCTTAACACCCATCCTACTTTTACTTTTTCAATACATATCTTTCTTTATAAATTTGAACCCCAAATTTCCAACACATAGCACAGTGTCCTGGACAGAGGTACCTAATAAATATTTACATGAGTTTTTATTAAATGCATGTCATATTTCTTACTTGTAAATCAGTGAATTGTTATTCTAATTTACACAGTTCCTTTTTTGAGATTTATAAATTTAAGACTACTCTAAAAAATGAACCCACTTTTGGGCTTACAATACCTATTTCTAGTCCTACAGAGCCAGGCTTTCGAACACAGAAAATTCACCAGTAAGCACTCTCTTGTCATATCCTTTGACAGGTAATAATTTACCCTCTCCTTGGGGACATCCCTACCTTAAAACAAGAATTCTTTCAAACTTTGAAAACATCCATCTTCGTTAATAAGTTCATAATGAAGACTTTTCACTGTAAGATGCCTAATTATCTTTCACAGGTATTTATGAAATTTCAATTGTGCCAAGATTTTTCACAGGTTTATTTTACTTTAAGCTGGTCCTTCCATTTATTGAAGCTTCAATTAACTAGACTTCATCATGTTATGGCTAAAAGGATGTGACTAAAAAGAGTAGCATACAGACATCTATGTGTAAACTGTTACTTGTTGGTTAACATTTATGTTTGAAATGGAAAATCAATAAAAGGGAACTTACATTACTTTACAAGCACATTAAGAAAAGAGGGGACACTATTTTTGATCCCGAGATAGCAACAAAACTAAAAACTATTCCAAAGAAGCAAATGGGAACAGAGGTCAATAGGCTGTGGCCTCTATTTTATTTTTAAAACGTTTGCACATCCACTAAGTGCACTGCAGAATCTTAAATGCAATTAAAAGCAACGGGCATACAAATTTAGGGTAGCTTGAGGAAGCACAAGTCAATCTTCATTAGCTATTGTAGCAAATATTCCTTCCAAATCCATGGGAGCAGGTGCTGTTTATCCTCCCTTCATTGACGCCCAGAACAATGGCATAGGGTGAGCACTGAATACTTATTTGCTACATGCGTGAATGAATGAAGCTACACGGCGAAGGCAGGCTGCGTGGCTGTTGGTCCCGTGGCTGTTGGCCCCGCCGCCTTTTCAGCAGGCTTGCCGCATTTCCTCATTCCCTCACCTTTCTGGCAATAAGAAGTTCCCACGTTTGCCCCGCCTCAGGGTCGGAGACGGGCAAAATGCTGTCTCTAACCCCCCCCACGCCTCAGGTAATCCGCTCATTTCTCACACAGACGCAGCTGTTTTCGAGGAATGTCCGGCCGAGCCCGCAGGGTGCGGGCAGCGAGTATCCTGGGACCTTCAGGGGAAGAAGGTGGCTCCCACACCCCAATACCGTACAGAGAGTCCGAAGAGTCTGGGCCCTTATTTTTCCAATTCTTGATAAACAACCAATATGCTCGCCCTCGCCTCCCCGTGCAGATGCCTCAGGGCCAACTCGGGCTTCGCCACGCACCAAGAGCAGACAGAAGACGCCAAATGGCTATAACTAGGAGAGAGGGAGAGGCAGCCGGGCGGCGTATAGCGCCAACCGTTCCCGCGCGCTTGGTCGCCCGACGCCTCACGAGCCAGGTTGCCTTGCTCGTGGCTCGAGGGCAGGTGGGGGCGCGTGCGCGCAGAAGGGCGGGGGAGGGGCCGCCGCGCGCCAGCAGGTGGGCGCGTTCTCCCTCGCGCGTGCGCGCGTCGTGCCCTCTCTCTCACGTTCCCCGCGCGCAGCGTCCCCTCCCCGCCGGGAGCGCGCGCCTCCCGTCCTCGCGCCAGGTCCTGCTGGGTCTCTCAGAGCTGCACACTCCCCGAATCTCCTGCCACAGCCGTCGCCTTCGCGGCGGCTCTCCAGCCCGGTGCCTCAGCCTCGGCGCCGCATCACCACGTCCCAGACCTCCTTCCCTCCCTCTGCCACTCCCCCTCCCTTTCCCGCCCTTCTTGCCCACCCGGCCGGCAGAGAGCCTGGATACGAAGCAGGCGGGCTTCAGAAGGGAGTTGGAAAAATGGAGGTTCCGCGCCTGGATCATGCCCTCAACAGCCCCACCAGCCCCTGTGAGGAGGTGATCAAAAACCTCAGCCTGGAGGCCATTCAGCTGTGCGACCGGGACGGTAAGAGCGGCCGGGACCGCGAGCAAAGGGACCGAGTCCGCGCCGAGGCGCCGGGGCCACTCTGGCTCCGCCGACGCCGCTCTCCAGGGCGGCAGGGTCTTTTGTTGTCCCCTCTGTGCAAATAAATGCAGATGTGGGCTACCCTCCGCCCACCGCCCTCCCCTCACCCCAGAAACAAAAGGACCCCGGGGCTCGCGCCTTAGCACGGAAAGTCGCTGTCCACAACCGTGGCGCCCTTCGCGGCCTTCGCCCGCCTGGCCCGGACGAGGGCGACGTTCCTGCTCGCGGCTCCTGCCCCGACGAGGCGTTTCCGATCTTTGCCGCAGTCCGAATTTCCTGGGTCGCCGGGCACTGAAGGGGAAATGCCCTCGGGATGTTTCTAGCAACCCCCTTCCCACACACTAGTTAGCACACACACACTAGTTAGCAGTCTCTTCCAGAAACTTATCATTTTCTTTTTTAAACCTCCCATCGTCAGACTCCCCACATTAACAAGTCTTTTTAGCCTCTTGGGTTGGGATTAGGATGACAGTTTTTCAGTGAGAGCGCAGAAAAACGGTGCATTTCAGCACCAAGGACAGACACAATCTTCGTGGTTCCTGGGCTCTGAGTCAGACTGTCGAAAATATTGGCCTAATATATGTGCTGTGATTCAGACTATGTGGCGAGTAGGTACCATTGCGTGTTGATATTATATCGTTTATTCTGTTGTTGAAGTTGACAGGCTCCTGTAGAAGGAAATTGATTGAATACAGGTCTGAGCGTTGAAGACATAAGCTAGTGCTGTGTGCAGTGGGGTTAGTTACAGTGCTTCTCGGTTAGTTGGACTAGTTACAGTCTGCTGTTTCAGTAATGTGGAACAAAACTTCATTTGTAAAGAAATCGTCTGATTAGTAATTGATTGGCCGAATAATTGTAAAATTCTACATCTGACAAAGGAAACACAGTGCACATGTTGTCAAGAGGGCCCCGAATACTTTTGACTATAAATGAAATTAATGTTTAACTGTATATGAAGGTAATGATTGTAAAGCATTTCTTTAACCAAAGTTATGTACAAATGCTTATACGCTCACAGTAAGGTCATAAAAATTATCATCGTAATCCAAATAGGGAGCAGAGGTCTTGTTTCCAAAGTCATTTAAATGGTAATCACTTGGTTGGGCATTGCTATTCAGCACGTTTATATCAAGCGAGCACCGAGCACCGAATTTGTTTATTAATAAATTTTATATTTATTAACATAAGTTTATATTTAATAATTTTGAAACCAGAATTCAAACTTTTTGAAACCAAAACCACTTTAATTTCTGAAACAGGTGTAGGATATGAATAAATAAATACACTTGCAAAAGCAGCTGTATTTCCTTTATTCTTAGACTGTTTTGGTCACCATGGTGGTAAGTGCACGTATTTATGGTATTTTAAAAAATTTATCATTTTGGTATTCCATATGTAAGCTTACATGATTATAGACTATAAACATTATTTTTAATAACACATAGGAAGTAATTTGGATTTTAGTTTATACTTCTATGAAATGACTTTTTGTAATGTAACCATTGCAAGTTGTAAATATTTTTATTTTCTTAGATTGGTTTGAGAGAAACACAAGAATAATAAAAGTAGACTTCATTTTTATTTATTGCAATGATATAGCCAAAGCTCATTCTTGTACTTATTGGAACTAGGCATTCATTGTTGCTTTTCAGAACCCAGTAATTTCAATACTTAAAACTGCATTTACCACTAGTTTCAAAGATATTAGGGAAAATTTAAACTTTTTTATGAAGTTCACAGAGTTAACAGAGTGCAAAAATTAATGCTGTGTTTACTGTGATCCCCTAGAGGAGTAGCTATTTTATTCTGATATTATTTTTTAGTTGTTTCTTTTCAAATTAGGAATCCTGCAAAATAAACAAATTATGTAACATTTAATTTTGGGGAGGGTGCTGGCACTAAGCAACATCTATGAAAATTACTATTTGCAGACTTCCAAGTAATTTAACATAGACTAATTAACTAGGGTTTTATTTTATAAAATAGCATGTACCAACAAATACAAAGAGCTAACTCTTCTACTAGAAGATGTATAAAATTTGCAAATACTTTGTTTAGAGATGTTGTTAAATGCTTCACTTATTTTGTTATCCTATCTTACATGTCAGTTCCAAAAATACTAACTTGGCTTCATAGGAATAATTTAGGGGGAATAATGTTGTTTGTTTTTAATAGAACAACGTATGAAATGTTGCATTAAATTTGTCAAACAGACATTATTTAGCATCATATTTCATTGAGAAATTTTCAGCTGATGCTTTCTACTCCCTTTGCTTCCCTCCTTTCACTTTCTTTCCTCTCAAGTCTCATTATTTTACTTCTATAAATATGTAACATAGAAAAGGATGTGGCAGAATATGGGACAGAAGAGCTATTTATGTGTTTGAGTACCTAATAAGAGCCATATTTAATAATTTATGATAGAATACATTTGTTTTGTTTGCTCTTTTCTCACTTTATTTTAATCTACTGTTAATTTGGTGATGAAAAAAATGAGAGAAACATTAATTCCCTGGAAGTGGAATCAGATAGAATAGGGGAAAGCATAGGATGATTGTTAAATGTAAATTTTCTTTTACCTTCTCCAATCAGAGATGTTTTTAATTTTATAATATTTTCATACTGTATCAACCAAGAGTTATGCCTGCTGGTGAACATAACTGTGTATCTCTCTCATGTTTCATTGGGGTTTTTTGTTGTTGTTTTTGTCTGTTACTTGCCTATTTTCCTATGAATTGATGATTACATTATCAATAATAATTCAATTTTTTTATAGTTTCTAAAAATATTTAATAGTTTCTGAAGAATATGGGTTAGAGTCCACATGGTCATATAATTGGCTTTTCAATTAAGCAAGACAGTTACAAACACACACACAGAGAGATACACACACACACACACACACTACCTCATGGATAGGCTTTCCTAGGCATGTGTACTGTTTGCCAGCACCTGGTCCTTGCCCGAGTGTTACTCTGAAAATATACTGTAAATCTAGAGGTTTCTATTCCTATTGCAAGTAGAAGAGTATTTTTGTTTCTCCATCTCTGCTGTGCTGAAGTATACTCAAATTGCATACATCATGTACTTTTATTATGACTTTTCAAATAAAATGAAAGAGAAAATTTCTTGTTTGGAAACATTAATAATATGGGAGCCCATTTACAGTTTGATAGGTACTTCAGACCTTCACTGACCTGTGACAAGACAAAACAGCTCCCACCCCACACACAGAATTTTATATTACTTGTGCTTTTCATCTTTTAATCATATATATACACACACATATAACGTATATTTTTTATATATATACGTATATGCTTTTTCTTCCTTGTTAAACAGGAAAGATTTATCTACATATTGCCTTACATGTATCTAAGCTCCCTCCAGCTTTGTTATAGTAAGGAAGAAAATACATAATTAATTTGTTTTAAAACATTTAAATCTACCCTCAAGGCTTGTAGCTTTAACAAATATTATTTCTATGAGTAGGGCACTTTATGACTGCCCAGATACGGTATAAACCACAGGGTTTATGATGTAGTCAGCAAGGAAACATATTGGAAAGAAATTACACAGAAGCTGACAGATTTCCTTGTCTTAGTCTCTAACAATACTTATGTGGAAAAAATGGAGGAAAAAAAGATTTTATCTCGTTTACATATTTAAAAAAGATAAATTTTTTTGAATGTTGGGTTTATCAAATTTATTTAAATTGTGAGTCAGTTAAGACCTCATTTATGTTATTGGCATGTGAATTAAACAAATTTTAACTTTTGAAATAAAAGTAACAAATGCTTAGTAGCACAGTGATATTAGATAATCCTTAATGACATTTTCTGAAGCAGACATCTAAGAGGAGTACCCGTAACTGTTACCTTTAATAGTCTTTATTACAAGAATGTAAGGTGGTCATTACTCAGTCTCAGTGACATGCAGTATAGCATAGTGATAATACCATTTTAGATCAGACCACCCTTGTTAGAATATTGGCTCTTGAATTCCGTGTAACCTTAAATTACTTAACTTGTTTTAGCCTCAAGCTTTCTTATGTAAAGTGGGTATAGTAATACCAATTCTGTAAGATTGTTTAAATAAGTAAATAAAGTATTACTTTCATAGAATTTACCAGTCTTGATATTAATACAAAATAGAGAGTAATAATTATTATTGTGAATGGAATATTGTCTACATAATTTCTTGAATTGAACCACTGCTTTTTAAAATTTCTTTTTTTGCCAGTGTCTAGGTCCTTGTTGTTTTTCTTAATTTCAGTTACATGTTATTTAGTTAGGAAATCACTTCAACTTCATGAGTAATTACTAGAATCTGTAAATTCTGAATTTTAAAGACTAGTAAATTTTGAAATCACAGTTATAGTACTCTTTTACTTCTCTTTAGCATCCTATCAATAATATCTTTATCACCTTAGCCCTAAAAATTGTTTTTAGTTTCTAGTTCAAATCTGCCGTTCGCTATTTTTCATGTGCCTTGTAACCTTGATGGTTGCTTTGTTTAGGTATTTTCCTTAGAGCCCTTCTCTGTTCTTAATTTACAATATTTTTCTTTATTAACTTTTTCCAAGGATAGATATATACTAGGACATGTAGCGTGTAGATTAATTTCTTTGACCCAAATATGACTACAGAGATATTAGTGAGTATGAAACAAAATAAAAATAAAAACTAAAAGAAATAAAAAATTTGAAACCCATCAGATTATGTTAAACCAATTCATATTCTTGGTAGGGTTCTAATTCATTCCCAGGGAAGACCAGAAAGTTACTAGAGTGAAAGTTACATCAAAGGATATGTGTGACCAGACTCCCTCCAGTGGTAGAATCACTGATGTGTTGTAAGGTTAACACTGGCAACTTACTTTGTTGCCTAGGTAGGCCCGGGTCAGAAATTCACTCTCTATAGAACACTATTTAGACAGCATTCAAATTACTTGGTTTTATCTCCACTGATATTTCTTCCTCATTTAGGCCCAATCTTGCTTTTTCCTCTAACTTATGTGAGTATACTTTCCTGATTACTGTTTTTTTTTTTTTTTTTGAGACGGAGTCTCGCTGTGTTGCCCAGGCTGGAATGCAGTGGCCGGATCTCAGCTCACTGCAAGCTCCGCCTCCCGGGTTTTCGCCATTCTCCTGCCTCAGCCTCCCGGTAGCTGGGACTACAGGCGCCCGCCACCGCGCCCGGCTGGTTTTTGTAATCCCTGATTACTTTTATATTTCATCCTGGGCCTCAATAATAACAACAGCTATGTCACTCATTGGAGCAAACATAAATCCTTCTACTTTTTGGTTTTCCTTCTCTGCCTTTCTTTAGTAGATGCATAATATAAGTTTTCCCTTGTAGAATGTGCCTCTTTCTTGGATTTATTTTCCATTTCTGTTATATTTCTGTATGTGAATCTTTTTATCCTTTATTAATTATTTAAATCCTATTTTTACTATAAAACTTATACCTCCTTTTTAAACTTTAAAATATTTCGTTATTATCATTATTATTATTATTGATGGAGTTTCACTCTTTCTGAAATGCAGTGACGCAATCTCAGCTCACTGCAACCTCTGCCTTCCAGTTTCAAGTGACTCTCCTGCCTCAGCCTCCCGAGTAGCTAGGATTACAGACACCTGCCACCACGCCTGGCTAATTGTTGTGTTTTTAGTAGAGATGAGGTTTCACCATATTGGCCAGGCTGGTCTTGAACTCCTGACCTCGTGATCTGCCCGTCTCGGCCTTCCAAAGTGCTGGGACAGTAGTTAAACTGTCCTTTGAGCTGACTATATTTTATATACATACATTTGAGAAGTAAGATCAGTGTTTGGAGAATACTTAAATGTATAGAAGAATAGGACAGTCTGAGCAGAAAAAAATAGGTAGAAAGCTTCAGCATTCTGTATATGTTAAGGGTAGTGACTGGAAATGGTATATAAGAAACCAAAAAAGAATCATGAGGAATTCACGATTGATTGAAATTTCAGGCAACATGGAAAGTAATCAGGAATAACTTCAGGATTTTAAGTCTGGGAAATATGAAGAATCATTGACAGCAAAGGAAAAAAAGAGAAAGAAAATAATATTTAAACATTCTGATGACATTAATTTTTTACATCTCAGATTTTAGGAGCCAGTGAATATCCAAATATGTCCTAAGCACGTTTCTAGGGGCATATCTCTCTCATAGATATTGTTTTACCGGAATAATATTATATACTGCTTTGTCATTATTGTTTCAGTGTGTTTCCCCATGAGATTACCCACTGATATTCTTTTAAGGCTCTTTTTATTTTCTTTATTCTCACTCCTCAAAGGCCATACAAGTTCTGATGATAATACTGTAAGAATCAATACAATACAAAACTAACCACTTAATAGTTTAGAGAGGATTGTGAAATAGTGATTTTTGAGCTATCTCCACAAAAATATTGTTGAATCTTAGGAGACATTTTTGAGAGATTAGTATAAAGCAAAAAGAATTTTTGAGTTATATGAAGATGTTTCAAATCCAACATTAAGAGAACCCTTAGAAATTTAAAAGGTCAGCAATTCTTGTGTTCTGGGGAAAAGAGTTCTAGAATGGGGAGCATTGCTCATAGAAACATATTCCACTAGGGAGACTGGAAATTAAGTGAAAAGGGAAAGGTTAGGATTTAACTTCAGTTTTACAGAGACCTTTAATGTGCTTTGTATCTCATCCTTTGAGGGAAAGGGGTGGTCACATCCAACTTGAAACAAAAAAGATGAAATAAATCTACAACCAGGTTTGTTACAAATGTAAATAAGTGCCCTATATTTTGAAGATGCTCAACAGATGTGAGTTGAACCAAGAACGTCATACTTGGAATTGTCGTTAGTTTTGTTTGTTATATTATGCCTGTTTGAGCCATGTTGTGGCTCATTTAAAAAGGGCTGCTCCTTGGGGATTTTGCATATACATCATTTGTTGTAGTGGTTGTGGCAACTAGTGTAAATAGATCTGTATTTTTGTTTTCTATAGCCTGTAGGAATGTTGCTATCTAATAATAGTATGAAAGGCTTATAGTTTCCTTAGACATATGCCAATAAAGACAAGGCATAAAAGATTTTTCAGTATACTCTGATTTTTTTGAGAAATAGTGTCTCATCTTCCATGAATTTGAATATTGGTGAATCTCTCAGTCTTTAACACTTTAAAAGCTGATGATAAATGCCAATAAGAATTATGTAACTTTTGATCATCTACTGTGCAATAGGTCCAATAGATCCTTAATGGCTGCATTTTAGAGTTATATCTGTGATATAGAACAGGGGCGTGCATGTTATGGTCCCTGGGCAAAATCCATAAGCCTGCTACCTGTTTTTGTAAGTAAATTTTTTTTGGAATACAGCCATATTCATTTGTTTACATACTGGCTATGGCTACTTTCTTGCTACAACAACAGGGTTGAATAGCTGTAACAGACCACATAGCCCACAAATCTTAAAATGCTTACTGTCTAGCCCTTTATAGAAAAAGTTTGCCAACACTTAGTGCAAAAGATTGAGAGCATAAGTTAATCTCTCTTGATAGGAATAAAAATACTGCAAAGAGAGTTTTTGGGGAAAAAAAAACTGTGTACTCATCTTGCTTTTATGTGTTTCCAGGGTTTTGTGATTAGGTGAGTCAGGCAGAGGGATGTAGAGAGTTGAATAATGTTATCAGGCAGTAAGTTAGTTCTGTATGGAGTCAGTCAAAGATGGATGGCCCCCTATACCATTGTGTCTGATAAGCAGCGACAGAAACAGGCCCTAGTTTTAACTTGAAATCTAGCCTTCATATAAATAAGTTAAAAAGAAATGCTGTATATGCACATGTGTTTCCATGTACACTTATAATTCTATCAATCGATGTGTTTTAAAAAGTGTCAAAGATAGTGTGAACTTTGAGAAATACGTATAATTATATTGATACATGTTACAAAGATTTATGTAAATATCATATTCTTCCTTTGAAACCAAACTCTATTTTAAAAAGAGTCAAGATCATACTCATCTTTCTGTCTTCCATAGTCTATCTCAAGCTGTCTATAAAGGACCCTCTTATTTTTCTTTTCTTAATTTCCAATCTGTTACAGTGTGAAGCTTATTAAGAATATTAAAAAAGGATTTCTAGAAAAATGAAATTTAAATGATAACAAATGAATTCAACAGAAGTAAAATCCACTGTTAAATTCCTTTAAAAGTTTCTAAATGCTTAATCCTAATTTTTATATTTAATTTCATCACAGATTGATAGTTTGTAGACTACTGCTTGTGAGTAGACCACATTTTTAAGTAGCACGAGCTAGAGGACTGTGCCATTCTATTTTTGTTCAATGACTAATTTATAGGAACTTCCCTTAGCCAGTTAAGAGTCTACTTTGTTTTCTTTTATTCTTCTGCTTACTATTTTTATTTATTTTTATATGCATTCCAACTGTAGGTTCTGAATTAAGAACAGGAAAAAAGAACACAGAAATGGATATAACTTGGATTCTGGGTTCAACAGATTTAGGAAGACAATTTATTTTGAGAATCAATATGTTTAAGTAGATAATAATATTTGATAAATACTGTAACGGCATATAGAAGAGAAAGTGGTTAATCCTATCTTGAGTCTAAGGAGCAACATTTTATTGAGGGTTAAAAGTAAAATAAAAATTTGCCAGAAGAAGAATTAGGAGATGGGCATTTCTGTCTGAGATAAGAGAATAAACAAAGGCTTAAAATCATGTTATGGGAATGCAGAGCATTTGGTATTGCTGGAGGAAAGAAGTGTGCCTGGTGGAAAATTAAGGTGAAAGCTAGTTACAGCTAGCTAGGTTATGCCATGATTAGAATTTTTGATTTATTATCTTAGATTTCAAACTTTCTAATTTGTGGAGAATGTTTGTTTTATAATATAACATTGTTCAACAAATAAAAGTAGCATTTTATTGTATAACTGTCCTATAATTTTATACTTACAGCATTTTTCAAATAAAGTCAATCAGTGGTATAGTGGAAATTTAAATTAGCAGCTATGCTTGAAAGTTACTATTTTATATCAGCTTCAGCATCCACTATATTTCTGTATCTTATTTTTATTGTATTATATGTAGAAAATTCTGGTTCATACAAATAAGTAGTGGCAAATTGTAATGTTTTTAAGTCATTTGGCCTTCTCAGGATATTCTTCAAATAAACTGATCCAGACCAAAAAGAGAAATATTAAGATTTTTGTCAAAGTTGAATAATGAAAGAAGAAATGTTTCATTTGAGGGTAAGTGACAGAATCGATTTATCAGTCATTTCATTTTTTCATTGTTTGATGATAAAGTCTTGTATCATTCTGAGATATTTATTTATAACATTTTTAAAACTCATACTTGGCTGCTGATTCTGTTAAAATTTCAGAACAGTTAATTTGTTTTCCTTGAATGATGAGTCTTAACTGTAAGAATCAATTTCATTTCTGAAAACTTATTTGCATTATAAGCTTGGTAATATTGTGACTGTATTGTCAAATTGAATTTCTTTAGCTTATTAAACAGCTAGATAACCAAATTGGTTTTCCCTAGTTACTTATATTTGAAAGATACTTCTCAGAGTTTTTAAAAATTACATTTAGAAAGTGTTTCTTGATTTTCGAAGAATATTTATACCTTGATTCAGGACACTCAGCTAAGTTTGGTATGAAAAATGAACTTTGAAATTTTCTGTTCTTAACCTTACAATTAGCTCAGAAAAAATTCCCAACAACTTCAGTGTAAAGGATAGTTTAAATGTGATTATCCAAAACTATTTTTAAATATCTAAATATCTAATCCTTATTAGTGTATAATTACTACTTGATGAAATCTGGCAACAACTTTTATAGGAGCTACCATTCCTGCGATTTTTTATGTTATCTATTTGCCTCAATATAGTTGTCTCAACATTTCTGACAGTTTAGTTAATGGTGTGTTAAAAATTGATTTAGACATTAACATTTTCTTCTCCATTGTGTATTGTATTATGATTTCTGAATTTACCTAGTTAAAAAACTTGTGCAAAAGCAAATGTAGAGATTTGACCCATATATATTCTCATTGAGTTAAATTGGAAAGATCTTACCTAATCTCAACATTTGAATTAACTAGATATATGTGATGAATATTTTTTGTATTACATTTTCAGATATGTACCAATATTTTGTTTCAGTTTTTTGACAACAGCTCACTCATTTAACATTTGTTGCAGTATCAATAATGCAAGATTTGATAAGGTTTTCTCTAATTGTGTATGCTTTTGTTCATAGGTGATAACTTTATTCTGATTACATTTTAATCATTAGATTTGCAGTAACTTCAGTCACTGTATGTTTTACTGCAAAATTATGGAACTTGCCAGCAGCCATATCACTATTTTGCCCAACTTTGTTATAAAAAAATCAATGAAAATTTGTCAGTTTTTATCACTACAATGTAAGTCTTAATGATAGATGACGATCATTATATTTTAGTCTTGAGTGACTGTTCCTGAGAGCTTTCAGCATATTTATTTCATTTTGAACATAGTTGCCACTGTGGTCAATATATGCTGAAAACTCAAAAGGTAATAATTAATAGTAAGACTTAGTATATCTTGAGTCAAATAAGTAACAATATATCCATTTTAAATTTGTCTGTTATTTCCTGTTTTCAACCAGTTTTATTTCTAGTTTTAGAGATAATTATTTCATTTCCTACACTGGAAAAAGTATAACTTTACATCTCAAACAAGATTAACTTTATCACAAATACAATTAGAGAAGAAACATGCAAATTTCATAGTAAACTCTTAATCTGTTTAAGAGAGGAAGGGCCAAACAGTTGAACCAGAGCCTTACCTGCAACTAATTGAACTCTGCATTCAAGTACATAATGTCTTCGTAAAACTTTACTTGAGCGTATACTTGCTGGCTTGAATTTAAACAAACACACATGAAACAGAGCGACATCTTTTATTAGCACATGGTGCGGTTTTGTGCACTGAGGTAGCAGGCAAAGTCTTCTTTTAATGTTGACCCAAAATAACATAATAGAGGACAATTTAATGTTTGCCATTTATATTACAGTTTAAAAAATAGTTTTTAAATAATTAAAAAGGAAGTTAAATGATAATGTTTGATACACTTCTCAGTCACTTCTTCATTAAAAAATATTTAAGTCATTGGTCAGTGGTTCTCAAAATTTATCACCTAGATGGCTTACTAAAACAGATTGCTGGGACCTGTCCCCTGAGTTTCTGATTCCTTAGATCTGGGTGGAGCCCAAGAATTTGCATTTCTAACAAATGTCTAGGGGATGTTGGTATTGGTGATCCAGGGTCCAGGCTTAGAGAAGCAATGCTTTTGGTAGCATAGCCAAAGAAGTTCTTAGGTGGAGAAGAGATATTAGATACTTGTTGTTTAGACACAGTGTTCTGGCATCCATTGGATGAATGAACTGGGAATATTAAACTCAGAGAGTGTAAATACCTAAATGGCAATTATAGATAATAAGTAAGATTTTTAAGACAAGATAGATAAAAATTAGGGATGGAATTAACCAACATTTCTGAGACAAAAATCTGTTAACTTTGTGATCAAACTGGAAGTGTGGCATATGAAAAAGGAGTTGTTGAGGATAACTAAATTTGCTGGATTGGGAGATGGGGTACATTTTTTACCAGCAAATAAAATAGGAATTGTTAACTGGGGGGAATATTAAAGAGTAGGCTTGAAGACAAACTATTACAGTCCTTTCTGGACAAGTTAGATTTCAATATCTATGGAATATCTAGATGGAAATTTTCAGAAGGCTGTTAGAAATATTTATCTGTGTCTCGTAGGGAGAGAGTTTGAGAATAAAGTTGAAAATTTGGTAGTATTCTCTAGGCTATTTTCTCTTGTCATATTTCTTCTTTATCAAGTGTTCCTCCTTCATCTTCTAGTCAGTCTTTGAGACCCATGTCAAATTGTTGAACTGCTCATTAGAGTGAGTAAATTAGAATGCTTGTGCCTTTTGTGTATGTGTGCGGTATCTGAAAGGATCATTTGAAAATTAATTACTTAGATATAATTGTATTTGGTGGGTTGTGGTTATTTGGGACAGTTAACATATAAGAAATACAATTAACCTAAGCTGTGTGCTTGATAGATTTCTCCCCGCTATTTTGACTGACAAGAGAACTAAGTGTATGATTATCTGTGCTTACTGTAGAAATACACTAGATTAATTTTTCCCCCTTAAGCAACATAATCTGTGTTGCATTAAATAAATACAGTGCATAAAATCAGTGAACTGTTGGAACTCAAATTAGCAGAAAAATAGTGACAGTGAAGCCTAAAGAAAAATTAAAATCTTCACCAAATCTGTGTCTAAGGCTGTCAAATTGAACATATATGTCCAAGATTTTCTTTTTGACCTTGAACTTACTAATTTTAATGTTTAATAGGGTATTTGTTGAGTGCTAGGTTACAATAAGACATAGTCTTTTTTTTATAAACTTGTTTTTTTGCAGTCTTTTTGTTTAAACGTAGATACACCTTCCATTTTAATAAATACGGCTTTTTAGTTTTTGTATAACGTTTTCAAGCTGTGCTAAGACTGAATATTTGAGCCTATTTTTATATATTTTCTTCTGGTGTAATCCAGTATATCCAATATTAATTTCTATGGTGCTTGATAGCTTGATACAGCTTTTTTGGCTGTTATTTTTGGTGATTAAAAAAGGAAGCCCTAAAAATGAAAAAAGCGGTGGTTCTGGAATTTGCTGTTTATACTACTTGTTTTGCTAAAAACTTTACATATTTACATTCTAATGATAAAATTTACAGAATTGAAATTAAGCTTAAAATAATGATAAACATTCCAAATTCCAAATACAATTATCTACTTCTTCTAGAACTTTTGTTTGGCACTATGTATTATAGAAGTATTTGTTTACCTATATAATTTTTTTGTTGTTGTTTTTGAGACAAAGTCGTGCAGTGTTGCCCAGTCTGGTGTGCAGTGGTGCGATCTCGGCTCACTGCAATCTCTGCCTCCCAAGTTCAAGCAGTTCTCCTGTCTCAGCCTCCTGAGTAGCTGGAATAACAGGCGTGCACCACCACGACCAGCTAACTTTTTTGTATTTCTAAGATATTTATATTTCTAAGAGCTTCATATGGATCCACAATTGAATGTTTTCCTTTGCTACCCTCATAATAATTTCAAGAATGTTTTCCAATTTCTTTTCTTACAGTGTTAATACTTTTCTATTTTAATTTTATAACATAGAAACACCACCTAGTTTCACTATAATATGATAATATTTTAATGAAAATGTTAAATATATTTCCCTGAGTGCATGCATAGTGCTATTTACTGCAGATAATATGTGTGTGTTTACTTATTTTCATTGCACTGTGAAATGCTGATGTGCCATATTTTAAGAAAATCTGAAATATGATATCTAAACTTAGAAAACACATTAATCAAGGAATAATTATTTTCCCTGCAGTAATGTTCTCTGTTAGTTCTGCAGTGTTCTTCATTGTTGTCAAATTCAGAAGAATTTGACAGAAAGGCAAAATGGCAGTGAAATGTGATACCAACTAATTTGTCTTAAACAATGGTTTCTTAAGTTATCTCTGAAATTTTTATGAGAGGAAGTATGTACTAAACATTGGAAATTCAAAGATCCAGCATTTTTAACTTCACCTGTTTATAGACCATGTCAAAGGTAGATAAATAGGACGATTTAATTATTGACAATTTTAATAGCACCCTAGACAGCTGAATTTCTGGTATTTACCTGTGAGTGTAGAAAGCTTGTTGCCCAGCATTTCTGTCAATGTTTCTTTATGTTTTCTTTGAGTATACAGAATTCTTGTGAAATGTCAAAAACATTATTTTTAAGTAAAAAATGACCCCTGAGAAAGAAAAGTGTAGTGATGTAAGAAAACAGAAAGGAGAAAAGGATTTGTTAAAAGTGTTTTACAAAATGTTTGCATTGATTAATGCTATTATATTTATTATATAATTTAAGGTATTGCTTAATTTATTTTGGTGCTAGAATTTAATTGCTTTTAAAATGACTTTTTTTTTATAGTTTAATTTAAAAATGCTTTATTGCTAAAAAAAATTCTAAAATCTTTTGAGCCTTCATTGAGTTGGGATCTTTTTGGTGGTGGAGAGTCTTGTCTCAATGTTGATGACCACTGATCAATTTGGTGGTTGCTGAAGGTGGAACTGGCTGTTGCAATTTCTGAAAACAAGGCAACAATGAAGTTCACTGTATCAATTGACTTTTCCTTTCACGAAATATTTTTCTGTAAGTTGCAATACGGGTTTATGCCATTTTACCCACAGAGTTATTTTTTTCAAAAGTGGACTCAGTCCTATCAAACTGCCACTGCTTTATCAGCTAAGTTTGCATAATATATATATTTTTTATTATAATTTAAGTTCTAGGGTACATGTGCATAACGTGCAGGTTTGTTACATATGTATACTTGTGCCATGTTGGTGTACTGCACCCATCAACTCGTCAGCACCCATCAATTCATCATTTATATCAGGTATAACTCCCAATGCAATCCCTCCCCCCTCCCCCCTCCCCATGATAGGCCCCGGTGTGTGATGTTCCCCTTCCCGAGTCCAGGTGATCTCATTGTTCAGTTCCCACCTATGAGTGAGAACATGCAGTGTTTGGTTTTCTGTTCTTGTGATAGTTTGCTAAGAATGATGGTTTCCAGCTGCATCCATGTCCCTACAAAGGATGCAAACTCATCCTTTTTTATGGCTGCATAGTATTCCATGGTGTATATGTGCCACATTTTCTTAATCCAGTCTGTCACAGATGGACATTTGGGTTGATTCCAAGTCTTTGCTATTGTGAATAGTGCCGCAATAAACATACGTGTGCATGTGTCTTTATAGCAGCATGATTTATAATCCTTTGGGTATATACCCAGTAGTGGGATGGCTGGGTCATATGGTACATCTAGTTCGAGATCCTTGAGGAATTGCCATACTGTTTTCCATAATGGTTGAACTAGTTTACAGTCCCACCAACAGTGTAAAAGTGTTCCTATTTCTCCACATCCTCTCCAACACCTGTTGTTTCCTGACTTTTTAATGATTGCCATTCTAACTGGTGTGAGATAGTATCTCATTGTGGTTTTGATTTGCATTTCTCTGATGGCGAGTGATGATGAGCATTTTTTCATGTGTCTGTTGGCTGTATGAATGACTTCTTTTGAGAAATGTCTGTTCATATCCTTTGCCCACTTTTTGATGGGGTTGTTTGTTTTTTTCTTGTATATTTGTTTGAGTTCTTTGTAGATTCTGGATATTAGCCCTTTGTCAGATGAGTAGGTTGCAAAAATGTTCTCCCATTCTGTAGGTTGCCTGTTCACTCTGATGGTAGTTTCTTTTGCTGTGCAGAAGCTCTTTAGTTTAATTAGATCCCATTTGTCAATTTTGGCTTTTGCTGCCATTGCTTTTGGTGTTTTAGACATGAAGTCCTTGCCCATGCCTATGTCCTGAATGGTACTACCTAGGTTTTCTTCTAGGGTTTTTATGGTATTAGGTCTAACATTTAAGTCTCTAATCCATCTTGAATTAATCTTCGTATAAGGAGTAAGGAAAGGATCCAGTTTCAGCTTTCTACTTATGGCTAGCCAATTTTCCCAGCACCATTTATGAAACAGGGAATCCTTTCCCCATTTCTTGTTTCTCTCAGGTTTGTCAAAGATCAGATGGCTGTAGATGTGTGGTATTATTTCTGAGGACTCTGTTCTGTTCCATTGGTCTATATCTCTGTTTTGGTACCAGTACCATGCTGTTTTGGTTACTGTAGCCTTGTAGTATAGTTTGAAGTCAGGTAGCATGACACCTCCACCTTTGTCCTTTTGACTTAGGATTGTCTTGGCAATGTGGGCTCTTTTTTGGTTCCATATGAACTTTAAAGCAGTTTTTTCCAATTCTGTGAAGAAAGTCATTGGTAGCTTGATGGGGATGGCATTGAATCTATAAATAACCTTGGGCAGTATGGCCATTTTCACGATATTGATTCTTCCTATCCATGAGCATGGTATGTTCTTCCATTTGTTTGTGTCCTCTTTGATTTCACTGAGCAGTGGTTTGTAGTTCTCCTTGAAGAGGTCCTTTACATCCCTTGTAAGTTGGATTCCTAGGTATTTTATTCTCTTTGAAGCAATTGTGAATGGAAGTTCATTCATCATTTGGCTCTCTGTTTGTCTGTTACTGGTGTATAAGAATGCTTGTGATTTTTGCACATTAATTTTGTATCCTGAGACTTTGCTGAAGTTGCTTATCAGCTTAAGGAGGTTTTGGGCTGAGACAATGGAGTTTTCTAAATATACAATCATGTCATCTGCAAACAGGGACAATTTGACTTCTTCTTTTCCTAACTGAATACCGTTGATTTCTTTCTCTTGCCTGATTGCCCTAGCCAGAACTTCCAACACTATGTTGAATAGGAGTGGTGAGAGAGGGCATCCCTGTCTTGTGCCAGTTTTCAAAGGGAATTTTTCCAGTTTTTGCCCATTCAGTATGATATTAGCTGTGGGTTTGTCATAAATAGCTCTTATTATTTTGAGGTACGTTCCATCAATATCGAATTTATTGAGCGTTTTTAGCATGAAGGGCTGTTGAATTTTGTCAAAAGCCTTTTCTGCATCTATTGAGTAATCATGTGGTTCTTGTCTTTGGTTCTGTTTATATGCTGGATTACGTTGATTGATTTGCGAATGTTGAACTAGGCTTGCATCCCAGGGATGAAGCCCACTTGATCATGGTGGATAAGCTTTTTGATGTGCTGCTGAATCCGGATTGCCAGTATTTTATTGAGGATTTTTGCATCGATGTTCATCAGGGATATTGGTCTAAAATTATCTTTTTTTGTTGTGTCTCTGCCAGGCTTTGGTATCAGGATGATGTTGGCCTCATAAAATGAGTTAGGGAGGGTTCCCTCTTTTTCTACTGACGGGAATAGTTTCAAAAGGAATGGTACCAGCTCCTCCTTGTACCTCTGGTAGAATTCAGCTGTGAATCCATCTGGTCCTGGACTTTTTTTGGTTGGTAGACTATTAATTATTGCCTCAATTTCAGAGCCTGTTATTGGTCTATTCAGGGATTCAACTTCTTCCTGCTTTAGTCTTGGAAGAGTGTAAGTGTCCAGGAAATTATCCATTTCTTCTAGATTTTCTAGTTGATTTGCATAGAGATGTTTATAGTATTCTCTGACGGTAGTTTGTATTTCTGTGGGGTCCGTGGTGATATCCCCTTTATCATTTTTTATTGCGTCTATTTGATTTCTCTCTCTTTTCTTCTTTATTAGTCTTGCTAGCGGTCTGTCAATTTTGTTGATCTTTTCAATAAACCAACTCCTGGATTCATTGATTTTTTGGAGGGTTTTTTGTGTCTCTATCTCCTTCAGTTCTGCTCTGATCTTAGTTATTTCTTGCCTTCTGCTAGCTTTTGAATGTGTTTGCTCTTGCCTCTCTAGTTCTTTTAATTGTGATGTTAGAGTATCAATTTTAGATCTTTCCTGCTTTCTCTTGTGGGCATTTAGTGCTATAAATTTCCCTCTACACACTGCTTTAAATGTGTCCCAGAGATTCTGGTATGTTATATCTTTGTTCTCATTGGTTTCAAAGAACATCTTTATTTCTGCCTTCATTTCGCCATGTACCCAGTAGTCATTCAGGAGCAGGTTGTTCAGTTTCCATGTAGTTGAGCAGTTTTGATTGAGTTTCTTAGTCCTGAGTTCTAGTTTGATTGCACGGTGGTCTGAGAGACAGTTTGTTATAATTTCTGTTCTTTTACATTTGCTGAGGAGTGCTTTACTTCCAATTATGTGGTCAATTTTGGAATAAGTGCGATGTGGTGCTGAGAAGAATGTATATTCTGTTGATTTGGGGTAGAGAGTTCTATAGATGTCTATTAGGTCCGCTTGGTGCAGAGATGAGTTCAATTCCTGGATATCCTTGTTAACTTTCTGTCTCGTTGATCTGTCTAATGTTGACAGTGGAGTGTTGAAGTCTCCCATTATTATTGTATGGGAGTCTAAGTCTCTTTGTAAGTCTCTAAGGACTTGCTTTATGAATCTGGGTGCTCCTGTATTGGGTGCATATATATTTAGGAGAGTTAGCTCTTCCTGTTGAATTGATCCCTTTACCATTATGTAATGGCCTTCTTTGTCTCTTTTGATCTTTGATGGTTTAAAGTCTGTTTTATCAGAGACTAGGATTGCAACCCCTGCTTTTTTTTGTTCTCCATTTGCTTGGTAGATCTTCCTCCATCCCTTTATTTTGAGCCTATGTATGTCTCTGCATGTGAGATGGGTCTCCTGAATACAGCAGACTGATGGGTCTTGACTCTTTATCCAGTTTGCCAGTCTGTGTCTTTTAATTGGAGCATTTAGTCCATTACATTTAAGGTTAATATTGTTATGTGTGAACTTGATCCTGCCATTATGATATTAACTGGTTATTTTGCTCGTTAGTTGCTGCAGTTTCTTCCTAGCCTCGATGGTCTTTACATTTTGGCATGTTTTTGCAATGGCTGGTACCAGTTGTTCCTTTCCATGTTTAGGGCTTCCTTCAGGGTCTCTTGTAAGGCAGGCCTGGTGGTGACAAAATCTCTAAACATTTGCTTATCTGTAAAGGATTTTATTTCTCCTTCACTGATGAAACTTAGTTTGGCTGGATATGAAATTCTGGGTTGAAAATTCTTTTCTTTAAGAACGTTGAATATTGGCCCCCACTCTCTTCTGGCTTGTAGAGTTTCTGCCGAGAGGTCTGCTGTTATTCTGATGGGCTTCCCTTTGTGGGTAAGCCGACCTTTCTCTCTGGCTGCGCTTAAGATTCTTTCCTTCATTTCAACTTTGGTGAATCTGGCAATTATGTGTCTTGGAGTTGCTCTTCTGGAGGAGTATCTTTGTGGCGTTCTCTGTATTTCCTGAATTTGAATGTTGGCCTGCCCTACTAGGTTGGGGAAGTTCTCCTGGATGATATCCTGAAGAGTGTTTTCCAACTTGGTTCCATTTTCCCCCTCACTTTCAGGCACCCCAATCAGACGTAGATTTGGTCTTTTTATTTAATCCCATACTTCTTGCAGGCTTTGTTCATTTCTTTTTCTTCTTTTTTCTTTTGGTTTCTCTTCTCGCTTCATTTCATTCATTTGATCCTCAATCGCTGATACTCTTTCTTCCAGTTGATCGAGTCGGTTACTGAAGCTTGTGCATTTGTCACGTATTTCTCGTGTCATGGTTTTCATCTCTGTCATTTCGTTTATGACCTTCTCTGCATTAATTAGTCTAGCTGTCAATTCTTCCACTCTTTTTTCAAGATTTTTAGTTTCTTTGCGCTGGGTACGTAATTCCTCCTTTAGCTCTGAGAAGTTTGATGGACTGAAGCCTTCTTCTCTCATCTCGTCAAAGTCATTCTCTGACCAGCTTTGATCCATTGCTGGCGATGGGCTGCGCTCCTTTTCAGGGGGAGATGAGCTCTTATTTTTTGAATTTCCAGGTTTTCTGCCCTGCTTTTTCCCCATCTTTGTGGTTTTATCTGTCTCTGGTCTTTGATGATGGTGACGTACTGATGGGGTTTTGGTATAGGTGTCCTTCCTGTTTGATAGTTTTCCTTCTAACAGTCAGGACCCTCAGCTGTAGGTCTGTTGGAGATTGCTTGAGGTCCACTCCAGACCCTGTTTGCCTGGGTATCAGCAGCAGAGGTTGCCGAAGATAGAATATTGCTGAACAGCGAGTGTACCTGTCTGATTCTTCCTTTGGAAGCTTCCTCTCAGGGGTGTACTCCACCCTGTGAGGTGTGGGGTGTCAGACTGTGCCTAGTCGGGGATGTCTCCTAGCTAGGCTACTCAGGGGTGAGGGACCCACTTGAGCAGGCAGTCTGTCCCTTCTCAGATCTCAACCTCCGTGTTGGGAGATCCACTGCTCTCTTCAAAGCGGTCAGACAGAGTCGTTTGCGTCTGCAGAGGTTCCTGCTGCTTTTGTTGTTGTTATTTATCTGTGCCCTGTCCCCAGAGGTGGAGTCTACAGAGACAGGCAGGCTTCCTTGAGCTGCCGTGAGCTCCACCCAGTTCAAGCTTCCCAGCGGCTTTGTTTACCTACTTAAGTCTCAGCAATGGCGGGCGCCCCTCCCCCAGCCTCGCTGCTGCCTTGCGGTTAGATCGCAGACTGCTGTGTTAGCAATGAGGGAGGCTCCATGGGCGTGGGACCCTCCCGGCCAGGTGTGGGATATATTCTCCTGGTGTGCCCGTTTGCTTAAAGTGCAGTATTAGGGTGGGAGTTACCCGATTTTCCAGGTGTTGTGTGTCTCAGTTCCCCTGGCTAGGAAAAGGGATTCCCTTCCCCCTTGCGCTTCCCAGGTGAGGCGATGCCTCGCCCTGCTTCAGCTCTCGCTGATCGGGCTGCAGCAGCTGACCAGCACCAATTGTCCGGCACTCCCTAGTGAGATGATCCCAGTACCTCAGTTGAAAATGCAGAAATCACTGGTCTTCTGTGTCACTCGCGCTGGGAGTTGGAGACTGGAACTGTTCCTATTCGGCCATCTTGCTCCACCCCCCTAAAATGACTTTTAATCTCACATTATCATTAAGAGTATGTGAATGTATTGTGTAGGGGATGAAAACGTCTTTCATTCTCATCTTAGTTTCGTGGCTGAGGCCATGTAACAAAAGACAGACTAACAAGAGAAAAGCATACAAATTTATTTAATATAAGCTTTACATGACGTGGGAGCCTTTATAAGGAAATGAAAACCCAAAGAAATGGGTAAAACCTGTGTATTTTTTTTAATATTAGTTTAATGAAGAGTGGACAGTCATGGAGAAATATAATTGGAAGACAAAAGAGTATGATTTCATGGTAATAAGCTGGTGGGAACTTCGCAAGACTTTTTTCTTCATATTCACCTCTGTGTCCTTATGTCTTCAGAGATAAGGATATTCTTTTTCTACAGGTATAGGGAGGACATCTCTCCAGTGAAGGTCTTATAACCTGCCTCAGGGGAGAAGGGTAGGAGAAGGAGTGACTTTCCTGCTTCTGTTGTTTTCTCAAATTCCTTCAGCTTAAACTATTTTAGGTTACCATGTCTCCAAACCCGTTGCTTACTTAACATTTTTCTGTTGTATTCTACTACTTGGGAATTTATATGCTTTAATTGTTTTTACAAATGTAAATACTTTCAACAGTATCTTTTGTAAATGCCATGGTTATATTGTACCGATCTTCCAGTGACGTTTATGAACTCTAGAGGGCATAATAGATAATCAGTTGGGCCATGGAATAAAGTAATAGAACTTGTGTTAATGTTTATTTTTATATTACCTAGAATAAGAAAAAGTTTTATTCATGTTAGCTATACAGATTAACACTTGATACATCAAACTATCACATATACTCTATGTGCATGAGGTACATTTGTGTAATTGGCATATGCTTAGCATTTTGTACATACAGATAGTGATATACTTTCCCAGCCTGATGTACCCATTCTTGTGTGGTATCTTTTCCAACTGTGATAGCCCTTAAAACAAAGTATCTAAATAAACTAAATTTAGAATTGGTCATTGAATTGCTGTGTCACAAAATGTTAAACCAAGTTTATCAAAATAAGAACACATATTCATATATTTTTAGTAAAATGTTTTTATTCTGAAGTAGATAAAAATAAAATATTGAAAATTATTTTGTATTTTATAATTTTAAATTACTATTTTGTCCAGTCTATAATGTTCATAATATATTAGTATATATATGTATAATTTATAAAGAAATGACTGCACTTAAGAGTACACTGTCAACTTTTTTTTTTTTTTTTTGAGACCTAGTCGCTTGCTCTGTCGCCCAGGCTGGAGTGCAGTGGCGCGATCTTGACTCACTGCAAGCTCCACCTCCTGGGTTCATGCCATTCTCCTGCCTCAGCCTAGCTGGGACTACAGGCACCAGCCACCACACCTGGCTAATTTTTTGTATTGTTAGTGGAGAGGGGGTTTCACGGTGTTAGCCGGGATGGTCTCGATCTCCTGACCTTGTGATCTGCCTGACTTGGCTTCCCAAAGTGCTGGGATTACACGTATGAGCCACCGTGCCTGGCCGAGTACACTGTCAACGTTTTTTGTATAGGGGTATGACACGAAAAAAGTTTCAAGAATAGATTTGTATTATATTCTGTTTTTGTACATCTTGCTTTACACAGCAAGGTGTGTCTGTAATAAATAAATCCACCCAATGTATTCAAAGATGGATTTCATTACACAATTATATACTCTTTATTGTCAAAAAGATTTCTTAAATGTCTGTTTTAACATTATATTGTATATAGCAATTCAAATGAATTCCCTGGGCACTAGAGGTAAACAATTTAAGGTAATTTTTTGTTGTGTATATGAAATCTCAATCTAGGTGCTCATCAAGGAGCTAAAACACCACCACAAATTTAGAAGCATCTTGCTATTCACTACTACCTATGATAGTCCTCTTTTCCAAAAGATGTTCTCATTATCCTCCCCAGTTTCTCAGGCATTGACCTTCAGGGGCATTCTTCACATAAAATATTAAGATAAAAATCCCTTGAATTCTATCTCCTCAGTGGTCTGATCTGATTTTATCTCTTATAACTCTATAACTGAGTAACAAAATTTCCTTTATGATCTGACCATCACCAGTCTTCTGTTCCTCCAGTCCCATCTTATTCTTTCTCTGAAAATAATCTTTTGAGAATAAGTTTTTACCTGTCTTCCCTGTTAAGAAACCTTAATTCAAATGCAGCATATATATGGACTTTCATGAACCTTATTGCAGGGTCTTTCATGAACCTCTTTTTAGGGTCATTTGGTTTTGGCATCTGTCACCCTGTTGTTCACAAACTTCACCTGGCTGACCAGTCAGCTCTACTTTTTTTTCCTACATTTTGTGAGTTTTCTTTCCAAAATTTCACTAAGATCAAAGTGGACTGCTTTTCCACGAATAATGCAAGTCTGTACCTTTGTGCCAGGGCCAGTATTCCCTGCTTTTACTCTTCTTTCACATTGATAACCATCTTCTTCTATTCTGGCTGAGCTATCGTATTTATTGTCTTTGAGTCAACACTTTACTTTTACTTATTTAGGATTGTATATGTTGGTTACAATTACCAACAATTCCAGGGCCTACTTTCCTTTTCATTTGGTCTTAAAAGTTGCTAATGAAAAGTTGTTTTCATTAACATCTACTTTATCTCCAAACTATTTTGTGCTCCTCTTACATATTATTTATATTCATTACTTTTTTTAACCTAGGTCGAATAGTATAGTTTCATTTGTGTGTTTTTATTGCCAGCTACTCAGGGTTTTGCTTGGGGTTTGATTTACATTTCTGTCCTCTTGTGGTATGGAGCACAGAGATAGAATGGGCATAGGAAGATGAACTTAGATCTCTTTAATATTTGCTTTCTTATTTTGTTAGGTGCTGTCACTTCTTGGACCAATCCTACTGTGGTATGATGATTTTGAGGAATCAGAATGTAATGAATCCTTCCTAATTCTAGTTTCAGCCATTGAATAATGAAATTTGGAATTACACTAAAATGCTTGCTAATGATTTATCATAATTATGAATTAAAATATTAAAGGTGAATCTGGGCCTTGATATTTTTAAAGTTATAAATATATTTGAAACCTTACTTGAAGATTAGAGGTTTATCATTTATTTTTAGTTCATCTATCAGATAAATATATAGGAAGTTCTCCTAACTGACTTGTGGTGGAGATAGGGGTCATGAGAGTAAAGCAAAAGAATTTGAAGGATAAATAGAAGTTAGGAGGGAAAAGTTGGGAAAATAGATGAGCTATCGGGAGATAGTAGTAAACAGTGAGTGAAAGATTACATAGGCAGTAGTAGACCAGGTATAAGGAATCACTCCAATAAAGGCTTAGTAGTGACTGGGGTTAGGGTGAGATTGAGAGTTAGATGACATTAGATTAGAGACGAGAATATGCGAGGTCTTGAAGGACTAATTTAAAATATTATCCCAATGGAGTGGTGGTTGAAAAATTACCCACCAGGTACAATGTCTAATATTTCAGTAATGGGATACACTAGGAGCCCATCCCCCACTGTTATGCATATACACTAAACACGTGTACCCCAGAATCTAAAATGAAAAAAAATTAATAAAATTTAAAAATATAAAATGTTATTCCATGTCAACTTTTTTACATGATTAGCCAAGGAAAGATTTTAAGCATTAGAGTAACATTGTCTTCACATGAATGGGTAAGAGGAGAATTTCAACAATTATTGTTCAGATAATGAAACCTCAAATAACTTTTGCTAAATGACTTGGGTAATTTAGATGTGTGTGTCTGTGCTTCCTTATTCTGAATGATACCACTTTCATACCATTTTGGTGTGCTTATGCAGCTTCGAGTGCTTAAATAATATTACTTTTTATAACCAGAGTTAAAGAAACAGAATGTTAGGCCTAAGAAGTGCCTTCAAAACTATTCAAACTTTCCATTTTTCAGTTGTGAACATGTAGGATTATTGAGGTAAAATAACCTGTCTAATTTCATGTAGCTATCAAACAGCAGAGTCAGGATTTGAACCAGTTTGTCTATTTCTGAAGCTCACACTCTTAACTAATATCATTCTACAAAATAAAATCAATAAGTACCTTAGACGTGATTTTTCAAACTGTTTTATTAATATATTTTTTACTTAGGGATTAAAACCTACTGTGTAGACATAATAATTTACAAGGTTGTAAACTGCAGCACCCATAACTTCTGCAGAATATCGTGATTACTAAAAAGGCCATAGATTGCAATCTACCTATCTGACGACAAAGGGCTAATGTCCAGAATCTACAAATAGCTTAAACAAATTTACAAGAAAAAAAAATCAAACAACTCCATCAAAAAGTGGGCAAAGGATATGAACAGACACTTCTCAAAAAAGGCATTTATGCAGCCAACAGACACATGAAAAAATGTTCATCATCACTGGCCATCAAAGAAATGCAAATCAAAACCACAGCAAGATACCATCTCACACCAGTCAGAATGGCGATCATTAAAAAGTCAGGAAACAACAGGTGCTGGAGAGGATGTGGAGAAATAGGAACACTTTTTCACTGTTGGTGGGACTGTAAACTAGTTCAGCCATTGTGGAAGACAGTGTGGCAATTCCTCAAGGATCTGGAATTAGAAATACCATTTGACCCGGCCATCCTGTTACTGGGTATATACCCAAAGGATTATAAATCATGTTACTATAAAGATACATGCACACGTATGTTTATTGCAGCACTATTCACAATAGCAAGACTTGGAACCAACCCAAATGTCCATAAATGGTAGATTGGATTAAGAAAATGTGGCACATATACACCATAGAATCCATAACAAAGGATGAGTTCATGTCCTTTGTAGGAACATGAATGAAGCTGGAAACCATCATTCTGAGCAAACTATCACAAGGACAGAAAACCAAACACTGCATGTTCTCACTCGTAGGTGGGAATTGAACAATGAGAACACATGGACACAGGGTGGAGAACATCACATACCGGTGCCTGTCGTGAGGTGGAGGAAGTGGGGAGGGATAGCATTAGGAGAAATACCTAATGTAAATGACGAGTTAATGAGTGCAGCACACCAACGTGGCACATGTATACATATGTAACAAGCCTGCATGTTGTGCACATGTACCCTAGAACTTAAAGTGTAATTTTTTGAAAAAAGACCATAAATAATGGTAAATTGCTCATTTAGATGCACGTATAAGGGTTGTTTTCCATTGACTGGAAAGGGAGTAAAAATAGCCTAAGGGATTACATGCTGTTACGGGAATTTACATCAAGATCAAATTCCATGGGAAGTCTTTATATAGATTCAGAATATAAAGGATTTATAGAATATATATAGGGTTTAGGCCAATAAACCAAGTTTCTGAAAACTTTATATAAAGAACTATTATAAGTAAAACAAACAAAGCATAAAGTATGTTGTCAGCATGTAGAAATATTAAATTAAAAATCTTCTATCCTGCTAGGAGACTAGACCTTAAGTTAACACTAAAATATTATGAAAATTGATGACTGCTGCCATTTAAATTCTATGTTACTATTAGGGTAGATGGTATAATTTGAGGTGACAGTTCATAACCATTCTAAATAGTCTAAATGGTTACAAGTTACATAAAGTTATGTTTTATCATGTAATGAGTCCATATATGATGACTTTTAGCAGAACCCTTTTTTGTGGGAGCTTTAAATTTCTCCTGTCAGTCAAACTAGAATTATTTTAAAAAGAAAGAGGAGGAGAATTTCAAAGTCCTGGATTAGTACAAATTTAGTTTGGTTTCATTCTCATGTCAACTGGGAGAACTCAAGGACCAGATTCTCAGTTTATGTTGATTTTGTTCCCTTTTGTGTGTATGTCCTTTTTATGTGTGACCTTTTAACATTTGCTTTAATCTGAGATTTTTTTTTCTTAACATATTACTTATTGCCAACATTGGTAGGGAGTGCCATCTCCACTATGCTTTTAGTTATATATTTATATTTTTATGCTTCCATATGTCAGTTCATTCACGTGTTTATCATTCACTCAACAAATATTTATTAGGACCAGGCACTCATTTAGACAGGACCAGTAGAAAGGTGTCTCATAAAGTTTTGTTTTTTTTTTTTTTGAGATAGTTTTGCTCTTATTGCTCAGGCTAGAGTGCAGTGGCATGATCTTGGCTCACTGCAACCTCCGCCTCCCGGGTTCAAGTGATTCTCCTGCCCCAGCTTCCCAAGAAGCTGATATTATAGGCACCTATCACCACGCCTGGCTAATTTTGTGTTTTTAGTAGAAACAGGGTTTTGCCATGTTGGCCAGGTTGGCCTCGAACTTCTGACCTCAGGTGATCTACCTGCCTCGGCCTCCCAAAGTGCTGGGATTACAGGCATGAGCCACCGCGCCCGGCCTCATAAAGTTTTTAAAAGAACGTCAAGTGAATATACTTAAGTTACACTAAAATAAGATAAAATTACCCAGTTCCTTGTAGACATTTTCCTCATGTTATCCTGATATAACAACTTTTTCTCATGTGATATGAGACATGAGACATGAGTATGAGAAGTGACATGAATGTGAGATTGATTATGTGTGGGTTGGCCATGGGACCAAAAGGGAAGTAGTTGATTCATCTGTTTTCCACAGCATTTTGTCTTTAAAAAAAAAAAAAAAATTACAACCATGTTTTTCTTTCACCAACCATGAGATTTCCTAATTGTTCATATTATTAATAATTGTTTTTATTCTTTAAAGTTCTTAAGGTAGTCACCTATTTTGTGAGCTCATCATGTAAAGCATATTTGTGAGTGTTTTTCTCATGTATTTATCTTCATGTGCCCTGTTAAAAGAATGATATAACATGCTAGTTACCAATATGCTAGAGTATTACAGAGTTTTATGTGTAACCTATGTTCATAATTCGACTTCAGCTAATATTTTTCAGGCAGAAAGAGCAGTCATACTTAAAGCTTGACTTCTGGGGTGGCAGCAACAACAATAGGGTTTGAATTAGTATTAAGCCATAAGTCTTAGCCTGATGATTTTTCTGGCTTTCATAATATAAATTCCTTAATACTGCTTGTAAGTTTAGCCTGTCTTCAGTCACTGGAAATAATTCTGCATCTGAGAACAGATACAGTAAGGAACTTAAGGTCAGGATTTTATGGCCTTAGCACCGAGTAATTCTTGGCATTACTTTGTCCTAGTACATTGATTCTAGTAATTAAACTCTTATTTTAACTTCTTTGATCAAGCTCCTTATATCTATCTGTAGCAATTGAATCCTTGTGTTTTCATCCATAAATGAATCTATCCCTTATTTTCTTGCTCAAATTCTAGTCCCTCTAGCATAAGGTTCTATTTTGAATACCAGGATTTTGCCTTTCATGGTTTCTTGTGGGTAGAACTGTACAACTTGCTGGTAAGCCTCCCTGATGCAAGCAATAACTTTATAACCTGATCTCCTTCCCATTGCCTTTTGTTAGATTACTTATACTCCCTGTCATACTTTCTCTATTGAATGGGACTTCTGCCATTTGTAGGCTGCAAGGTCTCTATCTGTCTTGATTATGTCTCCTTTCCTGATATTTGGAGTTCTCATGATTGGCATCTCTACTTCAAAGGTCTGTCTAATCTCTGGATCTCTGCAAACTGACTCTTAACGGTGTAACCTATCCTAGTCTAACTGAGTCTCTGTTTTTACAGTGGCCAGCTGGAAATTATAAAGATTGCCTAGTTCTGGAAATCCAGCAAACCAAGTACACTCAGTGAATACAACTCATGTTGTGTTTAGGCGTAGAAACATTTAGAAGCACATTTGTTTAATTCAAATTTGTGTACTTGTACATAAGGGAGACAGAAAATTGTAAAAGTACATACCTAAAAGCTGTTATTTCTTTTTTATTTTTTAGTAGTTTTTGAAGAACTTAAATCCAAAGAGACAAGAAAAGGATAAAAGCAACATTGGTTCATGGCAAGTTATTACATTTTAAGTGCTTAACTGTAAGTGCAGTTTATCTCCTGCACTAGTCATGTTTTTGACTTCCCCAAATTATGGAAAGTGTGACATGCTTCATTAACATAGTACTTAACATTACAAATAGGAAAAGATGGGCTTCTTTAGAAAAACAATACAGCAAGAGAGCCCTTTTCTCAATGAATGATAGGCTAATACAACAGAGATCTTTCAGTTAAAGCAGAATCTTAGGTAAGGTACATAGCTAATGTAAGGTACATCTTAAGTAAGGTACGTTAGCTGTATACATTACTTAAGAATATCACAGAGGTGGCTGGCAAGATGGCAGAATAGGAACAGCTCCAGTCTGCAGCTCCCAGTGAGATCAGCGCAGAAGGTGGGTGATTTCTGCATTTCCAACCGAGATACCTGGCTCATCTCATTGGGACTGGTTAGACAGTGAGCCGAAGCAGGGTAGGGCGTTGCCTCGCCTGGGAATCACAAGGGGTCAGGCAACTCCCTCCTCTAGCCAAAGGAAGCCGTGAAGGACTGTGCCAGGAGGACCAGTGGACTCCGGCCCACATAATACACTTTTCCCACAGTCTTTGCAACCCGCAGACCAGGAGATTCCCTCGGGTGCCTCTGCCACCAGGGCCCTCACAGTGTAAGGAAAACAAAGCCGCCAGGAAGTTTGAACTGGGCAGAGCCCACTGCAGCGCAGCAAAGCCACTATAGCCAGACTGCCTCCCTAGATTCCTCCTCTTTGGGCAGGGAATCTCTGAAAGAAAGGTGGCAGCTGCCGGGCACAGTGGCTCACACCTGTAATCCCAGCACTTTGGGAGGCTGAGGCTGGCAGATTACGAGGTCAGGAGATCAAGACCATCCTGGCTAACACGGTGAAACGCCATCTCTACTAAAAATGCAAAAAATTAGCCAGGTGTGGTGGTGGGTGCCTGTAGTCCCAGCTACTCAAGAGGCTGAGGCAGGAGAATGGCGTGAACCCGGGAGGCGGAGCTTGCAGTATGTCAAGACACGCCAGTGCACTCCAACCTGGGTGACAGAGCAAGACTCGGTCTCAAAAAAACAAAAGGAAAGGCAGCAGCCCCAGTCAGGGGCTTATAGATAAAACTCCTATCTCCTTGGGACAGAGCACCTGGGGGAAGGGACGGCTGTGGGCGCAACTTTCCCAGACTTAAACCTTCCTGCCTGCCAGCTCTGAAGAGAGCAGTGGATCTCCCAGCACAGTGCTTGAGCTCTGCTAAGGGACAGACTGCCTCCTCAAGTGGGTCCCCGACCCCCATGCCTCCTGACTGGGAGACACCTCCCAGCAGGGGTCGACAGACACCTCATACAGGAGAGCTCCGGCTGGCATCTGGCAGGTGCCCCTCTGGGAGGAAGCTTCCAGAGGAAGGAACAGGCAGCAATCTTTGCTATTCTGCAGCCTCTGCTGGTAATACCCAGGCAAACAGGGTCTGGAGTGGACCTCTAGCAAACTTCAGCAGACCTGCAGCAGAGGGGCCTAACAAACAGGAATAACGTCAACATCAACAAAAAGGATGTCCACACAGAAACCTCATCTGAAGGTCACCAATATCAAAGAACAAAGGCAGATAAATCCATGAAGATGAGGAAAAACCAACGCAAAAAGGCTAAAAGTACAAAAAACCAGAACATCTCTTCTCCTCCAAAGGATCACAACTCCTCGCTGGGAAGAGAACAAAACTGGACAGAGCATGACTTTGACTAACTGACAGAAGTAGCCTTCAGAAGGTGGGTAATAACAAACTCCTTCGAGCTAAAGGAGCATGTTCTAACCCAATGCAAGGAAGCCAAGAACCTTGAAAGAAGGTTAGAGGAATTGCTAACTAGAATAACCAGTTTAGAGAAGAACAGGAATAACCTGATGGATCTGAAAAATATAACACAAGAACTTCATGAAGCATACACAAGTATCAATAGCCAGATAGATCAAGCAGAAGAAAAGATATCAGAGATTAAAGATCAACTTAATGAAATAAAGCATGACAAGATTAGAGAAAAAAAAATGAAAAGGAATGAACAAACCCTCCAAGAAATATGGGACTATGTGAAAAGACCAAACCTACATTTGATTGGTGTACCCGAAAGTGACAGGGAGAATGGAACCAAGTTGGAAAACACTCTTCAGGATATTATACAGGAGAGTTTCCCCAACCTAGCAAAACAAGCCAAAATTCAAATTTAGGAAATACAGAGAACAACCCCAAGACATATAATTGTCAGATTCACCAAGGTTGAAATGAAGGAAAAAATGTTAAAGGCAGCCAGAGAGAAAGGTTGGGTCAATCACAAAGGGAAGCCCATCAGACTAACAGCAGATCTCTCTGCAGAAACCCTACAAGCCAGAAGAGAGCAGGGGCCAATATTCAACATTCTTAAGAAAAGAATTTTCAGCCCAGAATTTCATATCCAGCGAAACTAAGCTTTATACATGAAGGGGAAATAAAATCCTTTACAGACAAGCAAATGTTGAGAGGTTCTGTCACCACCAGGCCTGCCTTACAAGAGCTCCTGAAGGAAGTACTAAACATGGAAAGGAAAAACCAATACCAGCCACTGCAAAAACATACCAAATTGTAAAGACCATGGACACTTTGAAGAAACTGCATCAACTAATGGGAAAAGTAACCAGCTAGCATCATAATGTCAGAATCAAATTCACGCATAACAATATTGACCTTAAATGTAAATGAGCTAAATGCCCCAATTAAAAGACACAAACTGGGAAATTGGAAAAAGAGTCAAGACCCATTGGTGTACTATATTCAGGAGACTCATCTCACATGCAAAGACACACATTGGCTCAAAATCAAGCTATGGAGGAATATTTACCAAGCAAATGGAAAGCAAAAAAAGCAGGGGTTGCAATCCTAATCTCTGATAAATAGGCTTTAAACCAACAAAGATCAAAAAAAAAGACAAAGAAGGGATCAATGCAACAAGAAAAGCTAATTATCCTAAATATATATGCACCCAATACAGGAGCACCCAGATTCATAAAGCAAGTTCTTAGAGACCTACAAAGAAACTTAGACTCCCGCACAATAATAGTGGGTGACTTTAATATCCCACTGTCAATATTAGACAGATCATTGAGACTGAAAATTAACAAGGATAGTCAGGACTTGAACTCAGCTCTGGACCAAGCAGACCTAATAGACATCTACAGAAATCTCCATCCCAAATCAACAGAATATACATTCTTCTCAGCATCACATCGCACTTATTCTAAAATTGACCTCATAATTGTAAGTAAAACACCCCTCAGCAAATGCAAAAGAACAGAAATCATAACAGTCTCTCAGACCACAGTGCAATCAAATTAGAACTCAGGAATGAGAAACTCAATGAAAACCTCAGACCTACATGGAAACTAAACAACATGCTCTTGAATATTGAATGGAATGTATCTCAAAATAATAAGAACTATTTATGACAAACCCACAGCCAATATCATACTGAATGGGCCAAAACTGGAAGCATTCCCCTTGAAAACTGGCACAAGACAGGGATGTCCTCTCTTACCACTCCTATTCAATATAGTATTGGAAGTTGTGGCCAAGGCAATCAGGCAAGAGAAAGAAATAAAAGTATTCAGATAGGAAGAGAGGAAGTCAAATTGTCTCTGTTTGCAGATTACATGATTGTATATTTAGAAAATCCCATCATCTCAGCCCAAAATCTCCTTAAGCTGATAAGCAACATCAGCAAAGTCTCAGGATACAAAATCAATGTGCAGAAATCACAAGCATTCTTTTACAACAATAATAGACAAACAGCCAAATCATGAGTGAACTCCCATTCACAAGTGCTACAAAGAGAATAAAATACCTAGGAATCCAACTTACAAGGGATGTGAGGGACCTCTTCAGGGAGAACTACAAACCACTGCTTAAGGAAATAAGAGAGGACACAAACAAATGGAAAAACATTCCATGCTTATGGATAGGAAGAATCAATATCGTGAAGATGGCCATACTGTCCAAAGCAATTTATAGATTTAGTGCTATCACCATGAAACTACCATTGACTTTCTTCACAGAATTAGAAAAAAATGACTTTAAATTTCATATGGAACCAAAAAAGAGCTGGCATAGCCAAGACAATCCTAAGCAAAAAGAATAAAGCTGGAAGTATCACACTACCTGACTTGAAACTATACTACAAGGCTACAGTAACAAAAACAGCATGGTACTGGTACCAAAACAAATACGTAGACCAATGGAACAGAACAAAGGCCTCAGAAATAATACCACACATCTACAACCATTTGATCTTTGACAAACCTGACAAAAACAAGCAATGGGGAAAGGATTCCCTATTTAATAAATGGTGTTGGGAAAACTGGCTAGCCATATGCAGAAAACTGAAACTGGACCCCTTCCTTACACCTGATACAAAAATATACAAAAATTAACTCAAGATGGATTAAAGACTTAAATGTAAGACCTAAAACCATGAAAACTCTAGAAGGAAACCTAGGCAATACCATTCAGGACATAGACATGGGCAAAGACTTCATGACTAAAACACCAAAAGCAATGGCAACAAAAGCCAAAATTGACAAATGGGATCTAATTAAACTGAAGAGCTTCTGCACAGCAAAAGAAACTATCATCAGAGTGAACAGGCAACCCACAGAATGGAAGAAAAATTTTGCACTCTATCCATCTGACAAAGTGCTAATATCCAGAATCTACAAAGAACTCAAACAAATTTACAAGAAAAAAACAACCCCATCAAAAAGTGGGCAAAGGATGTAAACAGACACTTCTCAAAAGAAGACATTTATGCAGCCAACAAACATGAAAAAAAGCTCATCATCACTGGTCATTAGAGAAATGCAAATTAAAACCACAATGAGATACCATCTCAAGCCAGTTAGAATGGTGATCATTAAAAAGTCAGGAAACATCAGATGCTGGAGAGGATGTGCAGAAATAGGAATGCTTTTACACTGTTGGTGGGAGTGTAAATTAGTTCAACCATTGTGGAAGACAGTGTAGTGATTCCTCGAGGATCTAGAACCAGAAATACCATTTAACCCAGCAATACCATTACTGGGTATATACTCAAAGGATTGTAAATCATTCTACTATAAATACACATGCACACATATGCTTGTTGTAGCACTGTTCACAATAGCAAAGAGTTGGAACCAACCCACATGTCCATCAATGATAGAGTGGATAAAAGAAATGTGGCACATATAAACCATGGAATACTATGTGACCATAAAAAAGGAACAGTTCGTGTTCTTTGCAGGGACATGGATGAAACTGGAAACCATCATTCTCAGCAAACTAACACAGGAACAGAAAACCAAACACTGCATATTCTCACTCATAAGTGGGAGTTGAACAGTGAGAACACATGGACACAGGGAGGGGAACGTCACATACCAGGGCCTGTTTGGAGATGGGGGGCTAGGGAAGGGATAGCATTAGGAGAAATTCCGAATGTAATGATGGGTTGATGGGTGCGGCAAACCACCGTGGCAAGTGTATACCTATGTTAACAAACCTGCACATTCTGCACACGTATCTCAGAACTTAAAGTATAATTAAAAAAAAAAAAAAAATCACAAATAAGGCCTGGTATGGTGGCTCATGCCTGCCTGTAATCCTCGTGCTTTGGGAAGCCGAGGTGGGAACATCACTTGAGGCCAAGAGTTTGAGACCAGCCTGGCGAACATAGACCATGTCTAAAAAAAAATTATTTTGAATTACCTGAGCATGTTGCTGTGTGACTGTAGTCCTAGCCACTGAGGAGATGAGGCAGGAAGATCACTTGAGCCCAGGACTTTGAGGTTATAGTGAGCTATGATCAGGCCATTGCACTCCAACCTGAGTGACAGAACAAGACTCTTTGTTTTTGTTTTGTTTTGTTTGAGATGAAGTTTCACTCTTGTTGCCCTGGCTGGAGTACAATGACGTGATCTCGGCTCACTGCATCCTCTGCCTCACAGTTTCAAGTGATGCTCTTGCCTCAGCCTCCTGAGTAGCTGAGATTACAGGTGCATGCCACCACACCCAGCTAATTTTGTACTTTTAGTAGATATGGGGTTTATCCATGTTGGTCAGGCTGGTATCGAATTCCTGACCTAAGGTGATCCACCTGCCTTAGCTTCCCAAAGTGCTGGAATTATAGGCGGACTCGCTAAAAAAAAAAAAAGAAAAAAAAAAAAACTTACAAATAAGTCATTTTTTAAGTTCATTAAGCATAAATTTAGCTGCCTTACAGCACAGCATCTAAATAAACCAAAGTACTTTTTAGGTTAAGTGATTTTGTTTATAATTTTTAATTTGGCTTTAGTAAAAGCTAATGAAAGGAATTCATTTCTTAAAGCAAAACTCATATTTCTGATTTTTACATTTCCCTTCTCGGAGAAGGAATGCAATGGTTTGAATGTTTATCCCCTCTAAAACTCATGTTGGAACTTAATCCCCAATGTGGCAGTATTGAGAGGAGGGGCTTTTAAGAGGTGATTAGGTCATGAGGGCTTTGCCCTCGTGAATGGATTAATCCATTTATGGATTAATGGATTCATGGGTTATTTTGGGAGTGGGACTGTTAGCTTTATAAGAGAAGACTTGAGCTAGCGAGCTCGGCCACCTCACCTTGTGATGCCCTGCACTGGTACAGGACTCTGCAGAAAGTCCCTACCAGAAACAAAGGTCCTCATGAGATGCTGTCCTCAACCTTGTACTTCTTAGCCTCCATAACTGTAAGAAATAGCCTCTCTTTCTGTATAAGTTACCCAGTGTCAGGTATTCTGTTTTAAGCAACAGAAAACAGATGAAGGGCTTATTTATTTTGTTTCTATTAAGTTTAGCCTAAAGCTGCTTTCTTACATATTTTTAAGTTTGGCCTAAAGTTTTCTCCATTCATAATGAACTGTAATTTCACTGCATGTATAAACAGACTGTAACCCACTGTGTAACAAGTAGCCCAGTGTCAGCCAATCCCAGCAGCCATACTTCAACCACTCCTAGGTGGACAGCTATTCAGACTGTGTTGAAATAAGGCAAATGGTCAACCGTTAACCAATCCAGTGTTTCTGTAACTCATTTTTATTTTCTGCATGTCACTTTCCTTTTTCTGTCCATAAATCCTCTTTAACCACTCAGCAGCATCAGAGTTGCTCTGAACCTATTCTGGTTTGCGGGAGAGAGTGGTGGGAGTCTGCCTAATTTGTGAATCATTATTTGCTCAATTAAACTCTGTTAAACGTAATTTGTCTGAAGTTTTTCATTTATCATTTCCGTACAGGTAAAACCAAACTGTAATTGAAGTGTATCCCCAGAAAGCTATGGGCCCTCTTATAATTAATGATAGTCTGATAGTCACCCCAGTGTAGCACTGAAGATTATATGATATTCCAAATGGTACAGTAATTTTCTAAATGCAGGGTTTATCGGCTTATCAACTTGTACAACATAGATAATAAATTAGTGATAAAGTATAACTCATGTAATGATTCTATTTGACTTCGCTAGAAACCATATTTATTTGTCAATTCATTTTCGAGGTGACAGTTGATTCAGTCACATTCATATTGTCTGTCAGCTCATAAGGCTTTTGGTTAATAATTTGTAGAAGACTATTTAGAATGTATCAGAAGCCCCTAAATATATTTGGATAAAAGGGCTTTCTTAAAAAGAAAATCTAATCTCATTTTCTCCAGTGCACTTTCTTCAGTGCTGCCAGAGTGATCCTTTAACGCTGAAATCCAATTATGTCATTCAATGGTTACCTTTTGTGTGTGTTATTTACTCTCTAATATAAACAAAAATTTCTTTGATTTTTGCCCCCATCTTACACTCTAGCCTTATTTCCTACAATTTTCCTACTTTTTCCTAACCAAATCATTCTGCTGCATTGCCTTTAACACTCCATTGTCTTTGAAAGCTTGAGAATATTTATAGAAAAATAATATTTAAAAAATAGCTTTATATGTTAGGATAACCAACTATGGGTATATTTACTATCTGAAATGAAAAATGTAAAAATAATGAAGTGATATCAACTCATGTCTAGTAATATGTAATGGGAGTCAGTTACTAGGGATAGTAGTCAAAACTGTGGTGATTATAATCAGGAACATGAGTTCCAGCCACAGAATGTACAGCAGAGAGCCAAGGGCTGAGATTTTGGGAATTCCCACTATTGAATTGTAGAAGAAAAATAATGTTGTGTAAGTTAGAGTTCTTGGCTGAAAATAGCGAAGACTACCTTGATTTTAAACAAAAAACACACACTGCAACATATCAGAAAGATTTTAAGTGACTCAATCAGTGTTAAAGTTTGAGGAGCTAGATTGGGCAGAAAACAAAGGATGAAGCATAGCTATAATTCTGCATGGGAATAGTCTATTATGGGTACCACCACTAGTAGCGTTGTCAGTGGATACTCAGCCTTTCTCATTGACCCTTCCGCCACTAGAAACTCCTTCTATGCCTCTGAAATCTTAATAATTAAAATGGTGGGGTGATATTTCTGATCCATGGGGGAAAAGATGGATTATTCAATAAATGATTTTGGATTACTGGATAACCATCTAGATAAAAACCTTTTAATTGAAATGGATAAATGAATTTCTGTTCCATACTGTAAATTTCACTCAGATAGTTTCAAACATTTAGTGAAACCATACGAGCACAAGGAAAACATAAATATACATCTAAAAATATGTATGCTTAGAATGCAGAAGCTGCTTAGTTATGACACAAAACTCTGAAGCTGTAAAAAGAAAGATTGATAAATCGATTGCAGTAAAATAATTAAAGCACAAAAAGAAAAGATCCTTAAAATTTAAGTAAAATGAGACAATGTATCTGTTTGGTGACATCATCACACAAAAAAGAAGTATTCCAAGTGATTTGAAAACACAGCAATTATACTGTACATCCCTAGTGACATGTACCCTACAGAAAAAGAGCTGAAAAAAGAAACTTTAAAAACTGTTTACAGTAATAATTGTTGGTGTTTATGTTGGCGGTGTTATTTTGAGACTGTTATGTGTGTATTGTGGGATTTTAAAAAACAAGCAAATAAGTAGTATCCTAATTCGGTCATTCCTGCTCCCTTTGATTACCAGTCATGGGAGAAAGGAAATATGAATACAAGATGGTGTTAAATTAAAATCCTATAGTACTGAATTTGAATTAGAAGTATTGGTGGAACTCATGATGAGTTTTCTACTTAAAAATAAAACAGTGAAATGCCTACTTCTATCAAATGAAAAGACTTAGAGACAAAGATCAATCCAATAAGAATTAGCATCCTTATTGCCCAGATGATGGTCTTGAAATGCTATTTTCCACCAAAAACAACCAGGAATTTTTGAAGAAATGGTTGATTCCAGGTCTAGACAGGGCAGATAACAAGGATATATACATAGAATATTCTAGATGGATACAGATAAACTGGTAGTGATGAATGTTTGTAGAGAGGAGAATTGAGTGGCTTCGTGTTGAGGTAAGTAGTACACTTTTTACATTACACTCCTTTGCTTTTAATATTTTTTAATATTTTTAATATTATTTAATATTTTTAATATTATGCATTGTCTTCAGAATGATAAGACAAAATCATTAAAAATTATGTGGAAAGATAAATTATTGCTCATTGTTATAGTCTGTGCCTGGAAGAGCATATTACTTGGGGGTGGAGTTGACAGGATTTACCCATATAATGTGATGGCAAAACATTGTACTGTCATATGTTTTTTTTTTTTTTCTTTTTTTTTGAGACGGAGTCTCGCTTTGTCGCCCAGGCTGGAGTGCAGTGGCGCGATCTTGGCTCACTGCAAGCTCTGCCTCCTGGGTTCACGCCATTCTCTTGCCTCAGCCTCTGAGTAGCTGGGACTACAGGCGCGCACCACCACGCCCAGCTAATTTTTTGTGTTTTCAGTAGAGACAGGGTTTCACCGTGTTAGCCAGGATGGTCTCGATCTCCTGACCTCGTGATCCACCTGCCTCGGCCTCCCAAAGTGCTGGGATTACAGGCGTCAGCCACCGTGTCCGACCCATATGTATTTTTTAAATGATAGTTATTACTTCTACATTGAATCTACAGGAAAGATGATTGTCTTCTAATAGGTACCTGAGTAGTAAAAGAAAAACATGCAGTTTGGTAGATCAGAGTCGACTGAAACATTTGGATAATTTATTATGAGACTTCATGAATCAAATGAATAACAACTAAAATTTATTTTACCAAATCATCAATTGGTATTTTTAGAAACATAAAAGTAATGTCCTATTTCTGAAGTCAGGGAGTAGACTGGTTCCTTTACTTAAGCATTCATTTATTCAGTAAATGTTTACTATTTTTGACACAATGGAAATAATTGTGACAAGATGGCCATGACCCCTGTGTTCATATGTATCTTACACTCTAGTGGGAAAGAGAGATAATGATAAAAATAAATAGATAAAAACACTTAGAAATTATGGAACTGCTATAAATAAAATAAATAAGGAACTTATGGAGAATGTCAGTAGTAATAGGACAAATTTACTAGAATATGTGAATATTCTAGAAGGCTTCTCTCTGTATTAATAGTTAAGCTGAGGCTAAAGGGTAGAAGGAGTAGCTTTTTAAAAACTAGAGGTAAAGCGTTATAAGACAGACAACCAGCCTCCATAGAAAAAAAAAACACGGATTTTTGAAAGATTTTTAAAAGATAAGTTAATCTGTATTAGTTAGTGAAATACAAAATTTATGGTTGCAGCATCTGGGCATTACAGTGATGCCATTTACTGAAGTACAGAAATACTAGGCTAGAGGAAAAGTTTGGAAAGGAAAATCAAGAGTTCTGTTTTAAATATTTTAAAATTGAAATATCTGCGAGACATCCAAGTAGAGGTGTTGAACACATTTCAAATTATGAAATATAAAATTGGAAGTTGTCAGCAAAAAAGATCATAGATTACTTATAGGGAAGAGAGAGGAATTTACAGGACATTAGCCACAAGGATCATATGGCTATTTAATTAAAATTACATAAAGTTTAAAATTTAGTTCTTAGTCACACCTGTTTTCAAGTGCTCAGCAGATTCATGTGGCTAGTGGCACTCACACTGAATTTCAGCACATGTGAGAAACATTGTACAAAGTTCAGTGCTTGTTTAGAAAGCACTGGTCAGGAAAGAGGTTATTGATCTAGATCCTGTTCAGATTCTTTGTAACTCTTGGCTTCAGAGATAAGAACATTCCTTTCTTTTGGATATAGGGAGGACTCCTCTGGAATGAGAGTCTTATGACCTATTTCAGAGGAAAATTAGAGAATTTTTTCATGGACTGCTTCAGGGGAGTAAGGTGGGAGAAGATCAATGTGACCTTCTTACTTCTGCTATTTCTTCCAGTGTCAAGGTGCCATACTTTAGGTAGCATGTTCTAAATCTCATCGGGGGTAAAGGCAGAAAAGAGCTAGAACGTATCTATTGGATTTGCTACCATGCACTTTATTGGTGATGGTGTGGTAGAGGAAAAAACTAGATTTGACTGGATTTAACAGTGAGTAGTAAGTGAAGAAATGGAGATAGCATTTGGCAGGTGTTTGGAGAAGCTTGATTCTTATGAAGGGAAGCAAATAAATGGATTTTCTGAAGGGATATAGAAGTAAGGGCTTTACAAATTTACGTATGTATGCATGCATGTATATGTTGCTGAATTGTAAGATTGAAAGCGCAAAGTCTAGTCTCATTGATTAATCTTTGAATTTTCAGTCTAGTCTCATTGATTCATCTTTGAATTTTCTTGCACTTAGACATTCAACAATAATGCATGTCTGTTGAACAGTCAGTCAGATTTCTAACTATCTGAGAAAATAGTTTGTAATACTTACTTTATTTTACTATTCTTGGAGTGAGATGCTAATCCCCCAAACTTATATTGTCACATATGGAGATCACTGCTTTTGCCTTTTGATAACCTTGAGGTGGCAAGTGATAGTATACTACACTACCTTTTACAAAAACATGTTATGTTCTGTATTTATTTTGCAGTAGAGACACTTTTTAGTTTTCAGGTGTAAAGGGAATTTGAAGTGGAGAAAAATGGTCTAATCTTTATATTTAAGAAGATAGATTTCGGCCGGGCGCGGTGGCTCAAGCCTGTAATCCCAGCACTTTGGGAGGCCGAGACGGGCGGATCACGAGGTCAGGAGATCGAGACCATCCTGGCTAACACGGTGAAACCCCGTCTCTACTAAAAAATACAAAAAATTAGCCGGGCGAGGTGGCGGTCGCCTGTAGTCCCAGCTACTCGGGAGGCTGAGGCAGGAGAATGGCGTGAACCCGGGAGGCGGAGCTTGCAGTGAGCAGAGATCCGGCCACAGCACTCCAGCCTGGGCGGCAGAGCGAGACTCCGTCTCAAAAAAAAAAAAAAGAAGATAGATTTCAATGTGCTGATCAATTTTTTAAGCAGTGATATGAACACAAATAGAGCCACAATTTTAGAGAAAACATTGCTATGCAATAGATCCTCTAGTGTTTAAAAGCATATTTGGTAAACATGGGAATAAAATAAAATGACTAATTTGTCAATAACTATTATGTGTATATTTTAAGATGCAAATGTTTGAATTTCTAGTGCAGAAAAAATATACCTCTTCCTCATTTTTCTCTATAATATACAATTATAGTATTTCAAATAAAGATTTGCACTTGAAATGTTTTAGCTGCTTCTCCATATTCTGATATCTCTTATATTCATATATTACCACTGTATATTGCATTTTTATGTTTTTGCATAAATGTATTGTGCTTCACAATGAAAGGGCAAGTGTGGAGAAAATATCTAAAATATATTCCATAACAAATTATATTTTATAAATTGTTACTCAATTCTAAAACTAAAATTTGAATAACTTTAATGTATTTATGATGATTCATAACCAAATGTAAGGAAAAGTGAATGCAAATTACTTCCTACTAAGTAGATGTAATAGCCTTCTCTCAATCTTACCTTCTTTTTTGAGAAACAGTTCTTTTTAAGGATGCTCACCAGAAAAAAACACTTTGTCTTTCATATCCAGGGATTCAGGTATGCTGCCAGCATACACCTTGGACTAAGATCAGACGTTTATACTCCATTCATTGCTACTTTCCAGTTGACCATCCAAAGAAAAATTTCTAACATTAATAATATATGTATACTTGACATCAGACCCAAAGGTGCCAGTGCCATTGCTCGGAATCATCTAAGTCCCTGAGCTAAGGATTTGGGGGTTCTAACTAGCTATTTTTGGTTTTGAGTATTTTGGGCCTGGATAATTATATTTTCTTGCTATAGACAAGGCTGAATCCAGGTTTTATAGTATCTGATGTTTATACAGTTTTGGATGCTATATTTGGGAAAAACAATACAAACTTTTGGATACAAAAGCAAGTACTAGGAACAAGTACAAGTGACGGGTTCTCGAAGCTTAAGCTTCATTATCTTCCTGATAAATTCACTTGTCCTGTTGTAAAAGATATCATTCTCCTCATGTATAAGGTCAATTACTTGAGTACAAATAAATTTTACTAATTTAAGTAATCTCCTTAGATCATAGAGCTCCAAAAGTGGCAGAGATATTTGATCCCCAAACCCTGTCAGATTCTAAAGTCCGTACAATGTCGAATGATAGTGTCGCATAGAAGAATCTGTGGCCTATACATGTACTGATAGAGTGCCATAAGAGTTCTGAGAGAAGAGCGATCTGTAGACCCCATAGTCATCAGGAAAGGCTTTGGGAGGTGGAGCTTGAGATTAGCTTTAAAGAATAGGTTAAAAATAGGGCTGGATTCATATATTCATTTAAAAAACATTTTTTGTGTGATCTTGGTCTGATATAGTTTGAGGGACTCTCTTTAGAAAAAAGAACACAAAATAATAAATAAAAAATTATGTGTTGGGCCCTGAATATTAAGCTTCATTAATCTCATGATAACCCACCTCATATTACAATGTAGCAGTATAGATTTTATGTGCACAATTTATTCTTTTTTATTTTTATTTTATTTTATTTATTTTTTTTTCGAGAGTGTCTCACTCTGTTACCCCGGCTGGAGTGCAGTGGCACAATCTTGGCTCACTGCAACCTCTGCGTCCTGGGTTTAAGCGTACACAATTTATTCTTTTTGGAGAGATGTGGAATCTGTCCTCAGCATATTACATGTTTGCTTTGAAATTAGCTGATGTTGGCCGCACATAGAAAAATAATATTCTAAGTATTTTGAGAGACTTTTTGATGCCTCATAATCATATTTGGGTTGTCCTGCGTATATTCATAAAAATAAGAAAGTGCTATTTAAGTGATAAAAAGTGGGAAGCCAAAGAAGTAGAGTTGGGAATAAATTGCTGTAGTGTTACTAGTTTAACGTCTTGCACATGGAAGATATTCTTTACATAGTTTGATATTCATATTCTCTAGTACGGTATATAAAAATGAAGTACCCATCAATAAGTTTCCTATAATAAAAGTGTCTGTAGTTACTCGGGTAGGAATAAATAAATTAAAATGAGGTTCACTGACTAGTCTCTATTTGCAGAGTTTCATGAAGCTGCTTTATTTCATACCCAAAATTGTTGTATCGATAACTTTTGTAAGTCACAACATTATCCTAATTGGATATATATATTGATAAAGTAAGAATTTATTTTTATTTTGATATGAATAGTGATCACTTTTGCAGAAAGTTGACTTGATAATTTATGTTTCTTATTTTATGCAAGTACCTTTATATATGTCAATTATATGAATTTGCTTGTAGATGGAAAAATTTTCAAGATTACTCAGTACACTTGGCGAACAAGGATCATTATTAGAGAGAAAAAAAGGGAACAACTTTGAGTTCACATCAATAAGGACAGATACAATTTTCCCTAAAGCAGGTTTAGAATCATGTAGTAAAATCACTTCAAATGTATAATTTCCTCAGAGTTTTGTTAACTACATGGTATTAAACACAAAATACAGGTGCTCACTGAAGTCTTGTAAAAATAACAAAGGGACACGTACATGAAAAAGCAGACAAATAGAATTATGCAAACAACTTGTATTTGTTCTATAATAGTAGAGAAAAGCAGCAGCAAAAGCAGTTCAGACCCTAAGTTTAATGCAGCTTCTTTCTCCTTTCACACCATTTATTGTGCTGACTTGCTAATAACAAAGTGAATAGATATGCCCCTTTTCCTATTTTATTTTTATTTACTCGTGGGTGTCTTTGTTGCGGATTTAATACTATAAAATGATTTTTAAAAAAAGATAGGCACAGTCAACTATTAAATAAAGTTGATCCGTTCTGTTTTTTATCATTTAAGTTTTTTCAAATCAAGACAACAAAATACCATAAAAAAGAATGGGAGGTATTGACAAGTTCCCTCAATTTAAAAAGTTGGCAGTTGAGTTAAAGAGAGGCTGAGTGACTCAGATAAGCCTGTGTAACATGTCAGTGAGACATGTTGGACCAGAAACCAAGCTTTTCTATTCCTACTCCACTAAACCATAGTGTCTCATTTTGTCTTCTTGCAGGGAAATATTGCCAGAAAATAATTCTTGGATGTAAATATATATTTAATTTAATCATGAGGTGATGGAAAATACTGCTAACTAATAATAATAAATTCAAAAAGCTTAAGAAAATTGCACTTGAGAAAAAAGGTGCTAACCTTATGTTTTCCTACTTTTGGAATTGGAAGTGACTTTAGGGAAAATCTAATGCAGAGCAGTTCTATTATTTTATAAATACAGAACAATGAAGATTATTTAAGTGATTTGCCCCAAACAATACAAATAGTTCTAGAGCAACTATAGTAAGGCAGGTGTAGTACAGTGGTTAGGAACCTCTACTTGAATGCTAGGCCACTTGGAATAAAATCTTCTCTTTTACATCAGTTATTTGATACTGGGCAAGTCATATAACCTCTTTCTATCTCATTTCCTTATCTGTCAAAATGGGGATAGTAGTAATTAGTAATTGATAAATATGATAATTTAAAAATTAAAATTTATTGTGAAACACTCAAGTTACTGTCTACATGGTATAAATAAGTGCTTAATAAATGTTCCTATTACTAAAAAGCTTTGATCCAATGCTGTATTTAAATAAAGATTGTCTATTTCGGTTAACTAAGAAACCTTTTATGCCTTGATTTGCCAGACTAGACTAGACTAAACTTGCCTGGACTAGACTCTGATATCTAAAATTACCATCTAGTCTTTCTTTTTTTAATCATATAATTGTTTGATTTGTTACATATTTCTGTTTAACTTTAGAAAAACTGTTTTTTGTGTCACCATCTGCTAACTGCTTTTTAAACTTGATTTGCTGAATAGTTTTAATACTCTTTGACTAGTGAGGCAAGTGAAAAACAAATTTACCTCATCTTTAAAACATGTTTAACAAAATGGCTGTATTTTGTCATTGCCATTGCTGTTTTGGCTTTTATAAAGAGCGATGACTAAAATAACATTTTATTTACTGTTTTTTAGCCCATGTACATATATTTTGAATAATTTAACTGCATAATAGGTACTCAATGAGTTTCACTTTTTCATTTGCTACTGGTTTACTAGTGCTTCAGTTCACCTTTAGTGTCAATGATCACATCCATTTAAAATTGATTAAACAATTTAACTTTGAATTTAACACTGGATATGGCTAAGAGAGATAAGCTTTTAAAGAGGAGTGTGAAGCCTTAATTTTGTGCTGTTTCTTATGTCAGTGGAATCACAATTTTGTGTCTCTTCTACGAACTGTAGAGATCTAGTGCTATATTGTGAAGGATTGGCACCACAGAGGTAAACAAGTTTTCCTGGCTTCTCATAACAGCTCAAAACTCTAAAATCCATGATTGTGAATTAACTGCATTTAGGTTCTTTCAGATATTAGTGTCTTGGACTTCAAAGTCTTAAGTGTCAGGGTGGTCATGTTCCTTGTTATTGACCACATAGTTTGCCAGAGAGGAAAAGTTTTCATTAATATTTAGTTGTCAGATTATTCCATATAGAACTATTTTGCTAATATTATCACATTTAAATTTCCATGTCCTCCATTTGTAACTCCTAACCCTTGGAGTAATGAGAAACTGTGAGAAAGTGTTAGTATCAGGAGATTTCAGTAGCCTTGCAGCTGGTTCAGTAAATGTAGTTTCATCATTGGTGAAGAATAAAATAGTACCTCATAAAACTTCCTTGAAAAATGAATTGGAATTCCCTTAATAAAGAAGTACTGTTATATGGATTGCAAACAAGCCCAGGAACTATAATCACAGAATAATTAGAGATTTTAAGATCCAAAATCAGGGTGAAATGTCATTTGGATACTATGGTTATTGAGTAACTATGCTTTTTTGACCATCTTTATTAATGAGATGAAAAAACTGTAAAAAATGCAGATAACTAGGAAGTGCTGTAAGTGTAAATGTAAGAGAAATAATTCAGATGGCCGGGCGCGGTGGCTCATGCCTGTAATCTCAGCACTTTAGGAGGCCGAGGCGGGCGGCTCACCTGAGGTTGGGAGTTCGAGACCAACCATGACCAACATGGTGAAACCCCGTCTCTACTAAAAATACAAAATTAACCAGGCGTGGTGGCACATGCCTGTAATCCCAGCTACTAGGGAGGCTGAGGCAGGAGAATCACTTGAACCTGGGAGGCGGAGGTTGCGGTGAGCCGAGATTGTGCCATTGTACTCTAGCCTGAGCAGCAAGAGTGAAGCTCCGTCTCAAAAAAAAAAAAAGAGAAATAATTCAGAAAGAGGGGCTTAAGGATTAGATGCATAGAAAAGAGGTAATAAAAGTGAACTATTCTTTAAAAATAAAAATGAGAGACCTGTGGAAAGAAATAATACACCAAGCAGGGTGGCCAGCTATAAGGTTAAAGGAGACCTTAAAGGCAGGAAATTAGATGTGATTTGCAAAGTGATTTGGTTAAAACAAGCAACACAACAAAAAGGAGGAGAGCATATTTGAGAGAAAAGCATGAGGTAATTTAGAAATTGTTAATACTAAAATATCATCACGTCAAAGTTAGAACATTATTACCTTTCTCAGTATGTATGGATTTATTCAAAAATACTTGAATATATCTGGACACTAATGAATGTCAGAAAAGTGGGGGGATTTCAAAGGAAAAAATTCATTAAAGATTACTGGAGGCACTGATATTCTGGAATGAGTTAGAAAAGTTATGCATTAATTAGACCAAAGGATAGAGTGAATAATTGCATTTTATATTAGTGCATTGTTAAATCATATAACATTTATTGTCTACTACATGCCAGAGGTATTAGATGTTTTATATGTCTGTATAACCTCATTTCATACTCATTTACCCTATGAGGAAACAGACTTACCGGATTGTTAACATTTACTCAAGGTCAAACAACTCCATGTAGCATAGCTAGAATTCCAACCCATGTCTGTATGACCAGTAGGCACACTCTTAGCCACTCTGTAACTAATCATTGTGTACTTATGTATGTGGGATATAGCTATTAATATGGGAAATTCATTGGGATATTAGCATAGTGGAGGTATGTAATTTGTGATAAATGTTCAGAGGTTTCCAAACAAACGCAGTTTACCTTACTGTAAATGAAACTTAAAATTTTGCACTGGCCTTTGGCTTAATTCAGAGATCTGCCCATGGCATTCTATTACTTTACTCTTTAACTTTGTTCAGTCCGTCTTGGATCAGTCTTGCAATTCATGCTTGTCTTTTCCTGAATAACATCTATGTTTTGCCCTCTTTTGAATGCTACCTTAATATGCCAGCCTATTTCTACCTTTCTTGTGCAGGGTAGCATAATCTTTACTTTCGATTATACCCCAGTCCCACACCTTGTTGTCTGTTTATTTTAATCCTCAGTTCCTAACTTACTTTATGCTGAAAGTTGGATATCCATAATTGTAGTGGTCTTAAATCTGTAAAACACATATGGATGGGAGACATAAAAATTGTAACTCTGGTATTTACTCTTATCTACTAATATTATAATAAACTCCATAAGAATAATCTGGTGAATGCTGCCAGAAATGTCAAATTAAAAAACCAAAAAGGATGAAAAGTTCAAAAGTCTGATAAAAAAAAATTACTGTTCTTAATATATATTAAAGAATTTCCAAGTAAGATGGTACTTTTGGGCATAAGCATCAAACTATCCCCTCCATAAGACCTGGGTCAAAATAAGTAAGAAATGGGCCGGGCGCGGTGGCTCAAGCCTGTAATCCCAGCACTTTGGGAGGCCGAGATGGCCGGATCACGAGGTCAGAAGATCGAGACCATCCTGGCTAACACGGTGAAACCCCATCTCTAGTAAAAAAAAAAAAAAAAAAAAGCAAAACACTAGCCGGGCGTGGTGGCGGGCGCCTGTAGTCCCAGCTACTCGGAGGCTGAGGCAGGAGAATGGCGTAAACCCGGGAGGCGGAGCTTGCGGTGAGCTGAGATCCGGGGCCACTGCACTCCAGCCTGGGCGACAGAGCGAGACTCCGTCTCAAAAAAAAAAAAAAGTAAGAAATGAAAATAGAGGAAAACTCTTCTTAACAATAACACTTATGTAAGGGCTCCATCAACATTATACTCCCTGAGTAATATGTGTCATATAATTTATCCATGGAATCCCATTGTAAAAGTTTTTATTCCTCCTCCTCAGAAAACTATACAGCATTGCAGGAAAAATAGTAGAGAAGTTCTTGGAAGATCTGTGCTGTCACCCTGTGATTGGATAGAGTGAAGGATGGACAGCTAGCAGCTTCACTTGGAATTTACCTTGTTGCCATGGATTAATAATTATTGAAAGCAGATATGCTAGGGGCCACAGAAAATGAAGCTCTATCTCCTGATGGTAATGAGGCTTACCTCTAAAGTGATGACACTTCTTCATGTGAATCAGCATTTCAAGGGAAGAATTCAGACTTAGTTACAAATTGTAACTGGCGGAAAAAGTCAGACCAGGCAGAATACTAGTAGTAGAAAGCCAGCCCCTGATTAGTAGATTAAGCAAACCAAGAGAATAAACTAATATGAAGTTTATTTGCTGTGATTCTCCTTATCTCTAGTTCTTTTTTCTCTTCACAGACTTTAGAGTCTCTTAACTAGAAAAATGAAACTTACATATAACTACCCTTTCAGATTAAAATCTAAGAGGAAAATTTTAATAGCATCCTCTTGTAGGAAAAGAGATTTAAGTAGGATCCATCAATCCTATGCTAGACCTAAAAACAAGAAGTTTCTAGTTCTTCCACAGGATGAAAAAACAAAATGAGACCTACCTAAGAAAAAACAAAATGAGACCTACCTATGAAACAATTCTACAGAGAAATAGGTGGAGGAAAATTTACCAATAAGAGGCAGAAAAATGACAGTTCTGTGTTTTTTTAATAGTAAAACTAAATTGTATAGATTCTGATTTGTGTTCTCAATGAAATTCAAGATTGGGTTTAATGAAGATGAAAGATTAGTTAAAATAATAAACTAATATATAAAGAGACCTAATTGAGAACAGGAGAGAACATTAGAAAATTAATAATGTTATACTAATTTTAAAATTCCATTAGTAGCAAAGAGTGGAAGCCACACTGGAAAAAAATCAGACAGATGGGGGAAGCACTTCGAATTTTTCTTTCAGAATGTAAAGGAAAAGATACAGATGAAAATAAATGATGATATACATGGAGGACAGAAACAGATCCAATATACAGATACTGGTGGTTCCCAAAGAACCAAACTGAATAATATTCATTTATCGGAACAGTAAAAGCAAGAGACAAAAATAAGGCCCCATTGTTTAATTTCTTCCCACAGAACTGCACCAGGCAAGAGTCAGGTGGATGTAATGAAGATGGTGGTGGTGGTGGTGGTGGTGGTGGGTGGTGGGTGGTGGGTGGTGGTGGTGGGTGGTGGGTGGTGGGTGGTGGTGGTGGTAGTGATGATGGAATCATTGCCAAGGAGGAGTTAGAGTGGAGAAAAGTGCCTCAGCCAATCGACCCTACCCCGCTTTAGGAAAGTGTTGGTGGAGGTGTCCTATAAGGAAGAGGTATCTGGGGTAGGGAATACAGATATGCATATGAGCATGGCACCAGGTCTGGTGTGAAGAGAGGGGAGATAGCACCATGAGGTTTGTCAAGCAAAGGTTTGTAAATGCCTGTGATGGGGTATGAAAGATAAATGAGGTTCTGAAATGGAATGAAAACCTCATAAATTATTTTGAAGGAACTAGTTCATTTTTTAATAAAAGTTTTAAAATTGCTCTAAAATCATAAAATATGCCATCAGAAATTAAAAGTAAAAGTATTTCAGTTTCTTCATTTTACATATGGAAGGTTTGATAAGTATTTTTTCACTCTTGATATTAAAGAAAAATAACTTCTAGTAAAAGATGGGATTTATAACTTCCAAATTATGGTAGAAAAGAGATTTCAAAGAAATTACCATCCATATAGTGAAAGCTAGAAACTAAGGAAAAACAAGGAATGTAAAAAATAAGATCTCATAGACAAGAAGAAACAAATGTAAGTTAAATACTCCTGATAAAAGGCAAAAATACTCAAATTTAGTCAAAATACAAAAGATGCACCTAAAAAGTTACTTTAAAACGATTTAAAACAAAAAGTGAAGTAAGATGGAGAACTAACAATTATTCCACACACACAGAAATTAAAATAAAGCAGGATGCAAAAGTATTTCAAGAAGTAATTATGAATATAGGTCTCAGTCTATTTTCTGTTGGTATAACTGAATACCCAAGACTGGGTAATTTATAAAGAAAAGAAATTTACTTCTTGTAGTTCAGGAAGCTGAGAAGTCCAAGGTGGAGGGCCTCTACCTAGCTGACTTCTGGTGAGGGTTGTGTGCTGTGTCACAGCATGATAGAGAAGCAGCAAGGCAAGCAGACATCCAAAGAAACATGCACTAGAGGCTGGGCTCACTTTATAACAACCTGCTTTCTCTGAAACTAGTCCCCTTTCTGCTAGGGTGAGAACTCACTCCCATGAGATGGTATTAATCTACTGATGAGAGCAGAACCCTCATGATTCAAACACCTGCCACTAAGGCCTCACTTCCCAATGCTGCCATCTTGGGGATCAAGCCTCAACATGAGTTTTGATGGGGACAAACCATAGCAATATATTATACTTATTAAGTAAGATAACCTGTCATTTTTAATTTAAAAAGCTGTAATCCCTAATGAAGACGTAACTCTCAAGTACATATACCTCATACTATGGCATCAAGATATATAAAGCAAACATTTGAGACACATAAGGAGAAATTAGCTGAAACACAATGGTAGAATAAAACCTCAAGAAGGCAAAAACAAAGTAAGGGGAGTATCTGAGTAGTTTTCCTTTTGTAAATCATGCTTTTAAGTCTGAGAACTCTTTGCTTAATTCTAGGTCCCAGTGATTTTCTCCTTTTCCCTAAAACTTTTATTGCTTCATGTTTTACAGGTTTTGATCTATTTTGAGCTAACTTTTGTGTAAAATGGGAGGTTTAGGTCAAGATTCACTTTTTGCTCTTTTAAGATAAAATAAGATTTTAATTTTTGCCTGTTGAGATATATATATGTGTATATATGTGTGTGTGTGTGTGTGTGTGTGTGTTTGTGTGTGTGTGTTTTAAATAACAGTATATAGAATTGGTAAGGGTGCAAAAAATACGCACCCTAAAACTCTAATTGGGAATACAGATTGGTAAAAACCAGTATGATTCAACATTTGCAATTCTTGGGATTTCTTCAAAGATAAAAAAAAGATATGCCCCAAAATGTACTTAGAATAGTGTTGATTAAAGTCTTATTGCAGGAAAACACTGGAAACAATCTAAATGTTCAGTATTAGGATGACTGATTAATAGAATAGAATACAAAAAGATTACAATTATATGTAGCCATGTGAAAATGTGCATAAATTATTAAATAAAAAATAGGTTACAAAACAATATGTAAATGTTATTGATAAAGTGATATTTGTTTTTTCCTAAAAGTTCCAACAATGTTCAATGTTACCACTAAGAGTGTTTTTATTTTGAGAGTTTATTGTAAAGCAGAGAATAGTTTCAGTGTTTAGTTGTGGTTACTATTTTGAGTTTTATTGCTATCTTAATTAGTTTTTCTTTTACTGAACTTGAAAGTATTACAATATTTCAAAGTTGTTTTTAGTGACGAGGAAAGCAGTTTTCAAACCCCAGCATACTGCATCTCTGACTTTGTAATGGAAGTTATTAAAACATATATTTATTTAAACACAAACACGTAATTACAATTATAAAATAGTCATATCTATTCTTTGTTAGAGGTTTTTTAATCACTAGAACTTTAGGAAGGAAATAAAACATGAGAAAGTTGCTCTTGACTGCTGCTTTTAAGGGAGATGAACCTAACACCTACAATTTGTTTCTTAGAAAGATGGCTTAAGGCTTATTATTTAAACTAACTACCATCATTACCTTTGCAAACACTCTCTTTATTTCGATGGAGTCATTTAGGCCCTCTTAAGTACTGTAGCTAAGATTTTAGGTTGACTTTTATTGGAGCACTCAAGGAAAGATATTATGTAGAGGAAAAATTATTCAAGGCAAAATTGGTGGGACTAAGGAGCAGTGGTATCCAGAAGATGATCAAAACAAGGAAGACTTCAATAAATTAGATATGTTCTATTACAGTATTTGCCAGAGCACGTCTGATTTATTGAGACTATTTTAATTCTTATTTCAGATAAAGCTGCTTTTTTCGATCAAATTGGGGTATCCACTTCATGCAGTAATCTTGAAAGCCAAGTAACTTTTTTAATGATTTATCTTTCATAGAGATAAATACTTTACAAATCTCAGATTCTAAAGAATTTTGTTAAAATAAGAACTTTAATAGTTAAATAGTTTATCTCAGTATGAAGCTATTAAAAGAAATATTGTGTGGTTATATGTGTATATTGTATGTTCACTAGGTAAATACACATGTATACATCTATAAACAACGAGACGAGAATTATTATGGTGAATGATTTCTATTGTGTAATATGGCCCTAGATTAGAATAATAATTGTAATTAGTAGTGTTTGTTTAAAATCAACTTTTTAATTCTTGAGAGAGAAGGGGAAAAAAGAAAAAATATGGAAGTTTGAGTAATCTCTACTACTTACAGAATAGATAATTTATAGAATATATTTTTAAAAGAAAAACCTCAGCCAAATTAAATTTAAAGTTTAATTGAGCAATGGATGATTCGCGAATAGGGCAGCCCCTAGAATCACAGCAGATTCATAGAGTCTCCATGGATGCCATGTGGTGAGAACAAATTCATAGACAAAAAAATAATAAAAGGAAGTGACATGCAGAAATCAGAAGTGACGTACAGAAACAACTGGATTGGTTACTGCTCGGCATTTGCGTTATTTGAACAGTTTGAACACTCAGCAGTGTGTGAGTGGTTGAAGTACGGCTGCTGGGATTGGCCAAGACTCAGCCATTGTTACAGGCGCATACTCTTAGGTTTTCAGTCTTGTCTACCTATTAAGTTAGGTTTCAGTTCATCCACAAGGACTCAAATATAGAATTATGGAGTCCTTCTCAGCCCATATTTAGTTTGCTTTAACAATATGGACAATAGTTTACTGATATATAGAAATTCATAAATTCACCACAACAGCACTGGTTTTTATATGCATAGATTGATGTATGTGATTTTGAAGGTGGGTATAAAATTGGCTTATTATTCTTTTGTACACTTAAAATGTTTTAATGAGTCTAAATCCTTTCAAGATTCTCTCAATACAGAGCTTATGATATGTACTTATGCATCTTCCTAAATACATGGAATTATTCTGGACACTGACCAATATTTTAAAATTGCTTTTTTTTTTTTTTTTGAGACAAGGTCTTACCCTATCCCCCAGGCTGGAGTGCAGTGGCACAATCACTGCTCACCGCATCCTTGACCTCCTAGACTCAGGTCATTCTCCCACCTCAGCCTCCCAGGTAGCTGGGACTACAGGTGTGTGCCACCACATCTGGCTAATTGTTTGCATGTCTTGTAGAAACAGTGTTTCGCCATGTTGCCTAAGGTGGTCTCAAACTCTTGGGCTCAAGCAATCAGCTTGCCTCAGCCTCCCAAAGTGCTGGGATTACAGGCATGAGGCACTGAGCCGGCCAAAAATGGCTTTCTTGAAATGTTTAAAAGTCACATTTGAAGTAACTGAGAGTGAGGGGATACATTTTAGTGAAATTGTATCTCAAGCTTTGTACCTGTGAACCCAAAAGTATCTGAGACAGGTCTTCATCAATTTAAAAGGTTTATTTTGCCAAAGTTAAGGATGCCCTGGTGACCTCAGGAGGTCCTGACAACATGTGCCCAAGGTGGTCAGGGTACAGCTTGCTTTTATACATTTTATGGAGATAAAATACATCAAGCAATACATGTAATATTTACACTGGTTTGATCTGGAAGGGCAGGACAGCTCAAAATTGGGAGGAGGGGGGCTTCCAGGTCATAGGTAGATTTAAAAATTTTCTTATTGGCAACTGGTTGAAAGAGTTATCTGTAGAAGGAAATATCTGGGTTACTAAGGGGTTGTGGAGACCAAAGTTTTATCATGCAGATGAAACCACCAAGTAACAGGCTTCAGAGAATAGATTATAAATGTTTCTTATCAGACTTGAGGTCACAGGCAGTAAAGTGTTAAATAAGAAAGCAGGAGATAAAGCACATTTTTAAAAAATATAAATACAATGGTAAATAGAAGAAAAACACAATTTTTTTCCTAAATACTAAAAGAAACGAGAAGAAAAGTAAACCAAAGAAAACCCACGTAGAGAAAGACATGCAAGCACAACATAATGCACACAGTAATTGAAACATAAATATGATACATTTGAGAACAAACATATCAGTAATATTAGTAAATGTAAATAGGCCTAATTCATCTAAATAGAAAAATCATTTTTAAATTTGGCTCTCAAGGAAGAAAATCCAACTGCTTGCTCTGTAAAAGAGAGATACCTAAAACGAAGTGATTCAGAAGGCTAAAAAAAAGTCAAGGAGCGAAGCTATGTGAAGCAAATAGAAATAATAAGAAAACAGGAGTTGCCATTCTGATAACTAGACAAGAATTTCAACCAAAAACACAAAGAAGGACACTTTTAAATGATAAAAGCCATAATTCACAGTGAAAGTATAGCACTTAATACTTATGAACCAAGTTATAAAGCACTTGTATTTAAAAGCAGAAGCTATAGAAGATGGAAGGACACATCATGTTGAAGTATCATGGTGATAAAAGATTTAACACAGTACTTTCAGTCTGAGAAAGATAAAATGGACAAAAATAAGGAATACATACTAAAGAATATAATTGATAGATCTTATAAATCTATATCTACATTTATACCTATATCTTTAATCCCTGATAATAGAGAATGTACCACATATGGAACATTCACAAAAATAAATCAAATATTAATTCACAAAGCATCACTAAATGTCATAAAATAGAACAATTACAGACAATACTTCGATCATATGCAGTAAGTAAAGCTGGAAATTGATAGCAAGATAAAAAAATTAAAATGTACCTCCACCTTGGGGGGAAACAAGTTCTATTAATAAACTCTTGAGTGTAAGAGGAAACAAAACTGAAATTACAGAATTTCTTTTAAAAAATTTATGAAAACCCTATGTGTTAGATTCTGAGATATGCCTAAAGTACTGGTCAGAGAAAGAGGATAGGTTTAAACATTTATTACCAATGGGGGGCAAAAACAGTAGAAACACATGAAATAAACTCCTATTGTAAATACTAAGGAAAAACAACTATATAATTCCCTAATAAAACACCAGAATGGAAATAATAAAGATTTAAAAAGAAATTAAAGTGGCAGAAAACAGAAAAAAAATTAAACCTAACTAATAGAACAGGATTCTATGTGTATTTTTCAAAACAAAACAAAACAAAAGCAGTGGAAATAAACGAAGGCCAGAAATGAATGGGGTTTGTTAATGGTTAATGGATTTGTTAATGGTCAACTCATTTTCCTCCTTTATCAGGGATTTCAGGAAAAGAAAGAGATGACCTGGTCAAATTCTTTTGCAAACATGCTAGTAACCAGACTTCCTTTTAAACACACTAATGAGACTTACTAGCAGAATGTTAATGAAGAGGCATTATTTGTGAAATGCTTTTTAGATATACTTGGTCTTATTGTAAGTAAGCCTGAAATTTATAGATTTTTGGAACATGGCTCACTGGAAAATGTATCAATGCTATGTAATTTAGGGGTATAAAAGAGATATAATTGAAATGGCTTTCATTGTGTGTTATTTTACACACACCATTTAGAACATTATATGTTAAATCTCAACAAGAGGGCATATTAATTGGGGACAGGAGGGGAGTGTAAAGATTTGGGAGTTGCCTTGAGAGTTCAGTCTTCTCCATGCATTGCCTATTTCTTGTGATTGCCTTTATCTTTTAAAGTATTCATAAAATTTGGTACTGTATATTTCTGATACCCATAAGCCTGATTTGACCGTCTAACTCTTAATGTTATATCAGTTATCTTCAGGAGCTGGGTGGAAACAGGAAACATAGGAAGGTGATACTTAAGTATTTTGTGTGTAGTTTTTTGGAACCATATTAATTGCTTTTATATTCAAAATAAAGCAGATAAACTACATTCCCTATGAATAACATAATCATATTGAAGGCAAAAAAATAGATTTTGCCATTATATTTTATTTTTGACTAATATTAGGAAACTTTCAAACAGAAAAGTTGAGGGAATTGTATAGTCTACACTACTTCAATTGACACTTTATGATTTAATGTACACATATTCATCTACCCACCTAACTTATCCATTTGATCCATTTCAAAGTAGTAGACACCAAAAACTAATTCAGCATGCATATTCTTAACTAAAGTTCAACACTTTTTAGGTAAAAATTACCTTTTAGTTTTTTAGGTAAAGTTTTCAAGTAATTTTTGAAAATAGTGTTTTGAAACTCTCAGACCAAATACAAAAGGAATCGTAAGGAAATGTTGAACTGGTTAATAGGTTTTCCATAGTGGAATGAATCAGCAATGCGGAAACTGCTTCAGTGTATGCTATATTGAGCAAATAAGTAAATATAAATAATGAGAGCCAGGTTTCTCACTGTTGAAGTACCAGTTGAGTATCTCTAATTTGAAAATCTAAAACCTGAAATGCTCCAAAATCCAAAACTTTTTGAGTGCTGACATGACACTCAAAGGAAATACTCATTGGAGGCTTTCAGATTTCAGATTTCAGATTGGCATTCCTAAAAATGCAAATATTCCAAACTCGGAACAAAAATTGATACTTGTAACACTTCTGGTCCCAAGCATTTCGGATAAGGTATACTTAACCTGTGATTGTAGAGATGGTAAAGAGGAAAACTGGAATGAACCCTGTGATGTTGGATTAGAATTGGATGTATCAGTATAAACCTATGGTGTTGTTATATGTAAGTGTAGAAATATAGATATGAGTATGCACACATATGCATGCATTTCCTATCTCTTGTAGCCATTGAGAGACCCTAGAAGTAATGACACTCTAACAGTAATGAGCAAGCCTAATACTCAGATCTTAGTCTCAAATGCTATCCTCTACCAAAATGAGCCTTAGCTCCTCAGAGAAATGGCTGATTGCAAGGCTTGAGTATGAAACTATAAAAGAAGCCTGAAACACCTTGTTAATAGAAGAAAGTAAGAAAGTACTCAAATAATGACGGGGACATGCCAAAAGGAACCAGCTTGAAGGGCTTATATTGGCCAAATGTGAGTCAAGTTAAGCAACAAAATAACTAATAGTAACAGACTGTCTTAATTCATTTGTGCTGCTATAAAAATACACCTGAAACTGAGTAATATATAAATAATAGGCATTTATTTCTCACAGTTCCAAAGGTTGGGAAGTCCAGGGTCAAAATGTGAGCAGATTTTGTGTATGGGGGCTGCTGTCTGCTTCAAGATGGCACCATGCTGCTGCATCCTCCAGAGAGGGGATGGACACTGTGTCCTTACATGGCGGAAGTTGGAAGGGCAAAAGGGCTAACCTGTGTTTGAAGACTCTTTTATGAAGGCCTTAATCCCATTCACAAAGGAGGACCCCTCATGACCTAATTACTACCTAAAGACTCCACCTCTTAATGCTATTGCATTGGGGATTAAGTTTCAACATGAATTTTGGAGGAGACACAAACATTCAAACCCACATTATAACCCACATTGAATAATAGGATACCTGAGAGTCTAGTGTTATAAACAATGGAGAAGTTCTTCCTTATAGGGGACCACAAGTAATAAATGTAGATGGTATGATAGAAAATCACCATTTGGCAAATTTGTAATTGATTCAGGGAAGAATCATCAGCAGATACTAAAATTAGTGGGGTAAAGTTTGATGTGAAACTAGGCATTTACATAGTTTCAAAATATCTCCCCACAAAAATGCTGATTAATTAAAAGGGAAAAATAGAGAAACCTTGTAGACACTAACTTAGCCAAGTGATAAACATATAACTTTACCAGTAATGGAACAAACCAATTATCACATATACAACATTATGTCTACAGTATTTCTGCCAAAAAAAAAGAAAAATCTCAATGATTAGGAAACATCAGACAAACCCAAATGGAGGAACATTCTACAAAATTATTTTCAAATATGGAAGACAAACAGACTGAAGAACTATTCCAGATTAAAAGAGACATGATGGCCCAATAGCAACCTGTGACCACAAGGTTTTGGGACTTTGTTTTTGCTGCTATGCAGATTTTTTTAAAAAACAAATACTGAAATATGAGGTCTATAGATTAGATGATAGGGCAATAGTAATTTTCTGATTTTAATCATTATACTTGGGTTGTGTAAGAGAATATCTAATAAAATATACAATTTAGTGTTTAGGAATAAAGGGCCATCTTGTGGGCAGTTTACTCTCAAATGATTCTGAAGTAAATGTGTGTGTGTATGTGTGGAGAGAAAGAGGTGGCAGGGGGAGAGACAGAGAAGATAATAAAGCAAATTCAGTAAAATGTTAACAAGTAAAGAATCTGGGTAAAGAGTATATGGGAGCTCTTAGTACTAGTTTTACAACTTTTTTGTAAGTCTGAAATTCCATCAAAATAAAATTTATCTAAGAAAAGGTGAATGAATTCAAAACCAGATGGTAAATAAATGAAACAAAAGTGGCAAAATGTCAATGTGTTTTAAAGTTGGGTGATAGGTACATGGAGATTCATTGCATTATTTTGTCTACTTGATGTATGCTTGTAAACTTCCACAATAGACATTTAAAAGGGAATTAATCTACAGTGATCTCTTCATTGATAATGTGGATTTACTTTCTCCTTAAACACTCTTGCTTATTTTGGGCATGTAAGAACAGATCATGTTGAAAGAAACTAAAGAAGACCTAAATAAATGGTAAGACACCTCATGTTCCATAGATTGGAAGACAATATTATTAAGATGAAAATACCCCCAAATTTATTTATAGATTCAATTCAAACCTTAGCAAAATCCCATCTAACTTCTTTGCAGAAACTGATAAGCTGATTCTAAAATTCATATGGAAATTCAGGGGACCCAGAATAGCCAAAAAGGTCTTGAAAAGATGAACAAAGTTGAAGGATTCACCTTTCTTGACTTCAGAACGTACTACAATGCTGCAGTAATCAAGTTGGTGCAGTACTGGAATTGGGGATCAAGATCCGTAGAATAGAATTGAGAGTGTAGAAATAGACCATATATTTATGACCAGTTGATTTTGGCAAGGGTGCCAAGGCAATTAAATAAGAAAAGAATAATCTTTTCAATAGTGCTGAGATAGCAACATATCCATATGAAAAAGAATGAAGTTGGACCCCTACCTCACACCATATACAAAATTACCTCAGAATGGATCAAAGACTTAAATGTAAGAATTAAAACTATAATACCCTTAGAAGAAAATAAATCTTCATGACCTTGGGTTAAGCAGTGTTTTCTTAAAATATGACCCCAAAAGCATGAGCAACAAAAGAAAAATAGATAAATTGGACTTGGTCAAAATTATTTTTTGTGCTTTAAAAAAGAAAAGAGACAAACCACAGAATGAGAGAACATTTTTGCAAATCATATATCTGATAATAGACTTGTATCTAGATGGTAAAGGACCATTACAACTCAGTAATAAAAAAAGACAACTCAATTTTTAAAAAGGGGCAATGAATCTGAATAAACATTTCTCCAAAGAAGGTATACAAATAACCAATAAACACGTGAAAAGATTTCCAACACCATTAGCTATCAGGGAAATGCAAATTACAACCACAGTGAGATACTACTACACAACCGCTATGATACCTTTTTCAATAAAAAAACAGATAGATAATATTAAATGTTAAATGTTGGCAAGGATGTGAAGAAATTGGAACCTTCATACACTGCTAATGGGAATGTGAAATGTATAGCTAATTTGGAAAAGTCTGGCAGTTCCTAAGTAAGTTAAACATATAAATTATTATATGACACAGCAATTCCACTCTTAGGTATACACCTAAGAGAAATGGAAATACATGTTAGCACAAAAATTGGTTCACAAATGTTTATGGTAGCATTATTTATAATAGCCCCAAAGTGGAAACAACCCAATGTCTATCAGCTGATGAATGGTGTATGCATACAGTGGAATATTGTGCTGCAATAAAAAAAAAGTGAAGTACTGGTACAACATGGATGAAGCTTGAAAACCTTTTGCTATGTGAAGAAGCCAGTCACAAAAGATCACATATTGTGTGATACCATTTAATATCAATGTACAAAATAGGCAAATCTATGGAGACAGAAAATAGATTTGTGATTGTCTAGGGCTGAAGGGAGGGGTCACGTGTGTATGTGTGGGCAGAGTGGGAGGGATGATGACTTAGGTGGGGTTTTATTTTGGGGTAAAGAAAGTGTTCTTAATTGCTTGTACGGGTGGATGCGCAAGTTTGAATCTACCAAAAACCATTGAATTGTATACTTTGAATGAATGAATTATATGGTATATGAATTATATCTCAATAAAGCTGTTTTTTCACAAAAATCTGATCATTCTTTTATAAGATAACAAGTTCAATGAGAAAAGAGCTGTATGTAGAAAGTATTATTAGTGTAATTTGGAGTGTTTTCAGCTTGCATTTCAATAGTTGCTGTCATTAGAAACTGCTTTTGAAATGTTTGTTCTCAAAAGCAACTTTCATGTTGTGGATAAACAAAAGTACATGAAACAAAAGTACATTCATTCTGCGTTCAGTTGTACCAATCCACAGTGTAGCCATAGATGTTAGAACCATTTGGCATGTAAAGTAGAGATATGTAGCTAGAATTGTCTGTAAGATGAAGTCTTACTAAGGAAAGGAAGCTACTTTGGCAAGTATGATTGATTGACAGAACTGAGATAGTACTGGCTGGTAACTGATTATTATTAGTGTCATGTGGATAACTTTTTTCATCAGTTTTTAGAGACAGAATTATTGTCTTCTGTCACTTATCTCAAAATCTCAATCACTTAAAAATTGATTCACAGAGAGTGAGGAAGAAGAAAGTTACATGTAAACTTGTAAGATTTATTTACATTAAATTTTTTACTTGGCCTCCCCAAGTAAGAAAGTTGCATAAAAGTTAATCTAGTGGTTTTGTTAAGAACTAGTTAATCTAGTGGTTTTGTGATGAGTAGCTTGAAAATGAAGATTTTTAATATAACAAATTATTTCTAGGCTTGAGCTTTATGTTGTTCCCAATGGGAAAAATATAATTTGAGCAAAGGTTTTCACTTATAATAAAAGTAACATTTTTTTCTCTTGAATTTTAACAATCAGAAGGAAAAATCCAAAAAACAAAGTATTATGTTCTGTGAAATAATCATTTGTGACTTTAAGGTTGAAGAAGATAACAATAGTGGAAGTTTAAATGCAAAAACTATTAATGGTATCTTAGATAATGTTACTGTATTGAAGTTATGTTTCCATTAAATTGAATCAAATGCAAAATAGCTTTATTTTTATCTACATTATCCTAAATAACAATTGTATTTTTTCACTTGGTTGTGAAATTATATGGACATAGTTATAATGCAGATGAGTTCTACAAAAATGTCTACTATCAGAGTTCAGAAAATTTTTCATTGCTATTACTGATGTTTTAAGACAAGTGGCACAGACTAATGGGTTGAAATGCAAGCTTTTCAAAATAGTATAAAATTACTAATTGCTGTGGTTTTGAGTGTTTTTTGCCTTTCCCTTTCCCAAGGCCATTATAAGGATTTCACTTGATTTCTTCCCTGCTCTTAACTTTTGAAAAGCTTTAAGCTAGAAGTAATTTGGGGATTCTATGCAACCTGATGGGGAGGAAACTAAAGGTGAAGTCGTTTTTTCGGAAGTTTTGTGGAGAGGGAATGTGGAGAAACGGGACTGTGAAGAAAGTACATAGGAGAAGAAAGAAGGATTTTTAAAAGTATTGTTCAAGAAGTAAAATTAAATAACTTATTTTGAAATTAGTTTTTGATTGCCTTTGAGTTCCTCTGGCTACAATGCAGGTTGAGATGAGACAACATGGGTCAAAGATTTAATGAAGTTGGGAATTATCAAAAGGTTTATATCAATGACTGTTATGGAAATGTGGGGGAGGAGAGAACAATCTAATCTGGAAATGGAAAGTATTGCCACAAAGTGACATTGACTGTTGTTTTTTTGTTGAATATTTTATTATGTTAGGGAACAAGTTAAGTAGTTGATTTATGGCCTAACATTTTTTCTTATTTGAATAACAATTTTTTTCTCTTTTGAGGCATTGAACATTATGTTGGCCTGGGGAAAGGGAATGTAGAAAAAAATTGAGTAAAATTTGATTCTAGTATGTCTTTCCTATATTTAAAACAAACTTAGCATGTCTGTATTTTCTTTTTGTCCTATGATCCGTCAAATCCTGCTCTATACTGTCAGCCAAATTGTTAGCATTTTCTCTAAGTGGAAGTGTAGAGATAATCTTTAAAGTAACTAGGTGTCATATAAATTCTTTGGGATTTTAATATCAATCACTATGGCAATCATCTTTTTTCTTTTAGCCTTATTTGTTGTTTCAGCTCTCAAAATTAAAGTCAAGATTCCACAGATAAAAGATTTCTAGAGTTATCCTTGAGATAGCAACTTGTAAGTGAATGGCCTTCAGTATTATTTGTATATGTAGTAAAACCATTACATGCTGTTTCTCTATATAATGCTTCCAAAATGAAAGAGGAGGGGGAATTTTTATAGACTGTTACTGCTAGGCCATGGACTTTTAAAGAAATATTTCCTTCATTTGGATGGACCCTTTCATTATCAACATTTCTATGAAATTATCTGGCTTAAAACATCTGATATTACTTTAGAGCAAAATTGATTGGTCATGTAGAAAAATAGGCTCTTGAGGGTTTTTAGAGGGATCCTAACCGTATAAAACTAACATGTCATAGATTAGAAAACTAGAGTGTCAGTGTTTTTGTGTTCACTCTGTGAAAACAAATTGGAAAAGTAAAGGGAAAATGTAAAGATGATAAGGACTAAGTCATCTCTACTTTTTATTGGTAATATGACCTTATAAACGTTCTTTACTAACATTAAAACTCAAATTACTTCATGAACAAAATGAAATCTCAGAACTAATGAAGTGATTTCAGAAATATGCACATAGCTAAAGACCTTGCAAACTGGAAAATCCATTAATTGGAAATTAACTTCCTGTGCATTGTTTTCTTGCAGGGAACAAATCACAAGACAGTGGCATAGCAGAGATGGAAGAACTTCCTGTACCACATAACATCAAAATAAGCAATATAACGTGTGACTCATTCAAGATTTCATGGGAAATGGATTCAAAATCAAAGGATCGCATTACACACTATTTTATTGACCTCAACAAGAAAGAGAACAAGAACTCCAATAAATTTAAACACAAGGTAAAGTCTAACAAATACTCATGCTCATTTGCATCTTAAAACTTTCTAAGTATGAGGACATTTTAAAAGAACAAGTAATATTCTATTAATGGCTTATGTGATGTATTTGACTTGGAAAAAAATAAAAATTATATGTAACTTTAAAACCCTATCATTCTAATAAGTTTTGTAAGAAAATGAAATGCCATGCTTATTGTTAGAAGATAATTTTCAAAAAAAAAGGTAAAATCATGACTATCATCTAGATGTAAAAATTAATTTATGTTAAAGATTTTATTTAACTCATTAATGAGGAAACCAATGACGTGTTATAACCAGTTCAAAGGGTAATCCAAAGAAAAGACTTATTTGTAGATCCAGGTATAAACTGGTATGGAAGTCCTGATAGGAGGGGTGAAGAGGAGAGTTGTCCTCCACTGAACATAATTTATTTGTATGTATTTAGACAAGAAAAACTGAATTGTTATTAGTTTCTACAAATTACAGAACTGTAAAATGGCTTCCATAACAGAGACTGATAGCCAGAAGAGGGTGCTATAGGCAATGCATAGTTTTCCCCTGAAGCACACATTTTTTTCTTTAACTGCCAAACAAGAAATCTGATGCAATTTATAAACTTCAAGGTATTTTAAAAACACTTTAGGGCTAAAAATTGCTTTAGATAGTCTGCTGTCTTTTTGCTTTTTGTCTTTTGTTTTGATAATGAAAATTTTTGTCTTTTGCTTTTTAGTTTTGAGAATGAAAATTATTAACTTTTAAATGTTTTTAGACATATAACACTTCTCTGATATTTATTCACATATCATATATCTTTTCTCATATAGCTCTCTCTCCAGAAGTATCTATAGAGAAAATAACAGTTATCTGCTTTAAGCATTCTTTCTTATGTTGCAGTGTTTTCACCAGTGATGAAAATCAGTATCAATACCTTAATATTGATATCAAGTTTTAACTTGGTAGATACTTTGGAACTTTCTTATCTTACCTAGAAATATTGCTTTTATTAGATGTGCAATTATACATACTAAAGATAAGTGAGGATCATACATACTACAGATAAGTGTGAAAGAGGGAGCAAGATTGAGCAGTCATTATTTTTTCTGAGTTCCAATTCTGATTATGCTTTCTAGTGATGGATATTCTCTTTGCTGACATTTGCCTTGTTTATATAGCTTTGAAATCTTAAATTTCAAATATTAAATGATGAATTGTTCAAGATTTGACCCTTTTTCTTCACTCTGCACTTGGAATACCACATCCTTGGAAAGACACATAGACTCTATGCTTGAATGAAAGTGAAGTAAAAATTCATATTTTTAGTGTTTTCTCCTTTAACATGTCAAATATCAAGTAATGGGCAGCTTTAGTAAAATTATTGGATAGTATAAGTTAACCAAATATAATATTTTAATACTATTGAACTTTATCTTTTATGTCTCTGTTTTTTAAAGTTTTGTCATTTAGTATGAGAATGTTGCATTTTGAGGAGTATATAGTGTACAGAAAGGAACACCATATTAGAAATCAAGACAACTGGAATCCAAGTACATTTGTGTTATTAACAAACTGTATGACGTCAAGCTTGTCTCTTGATAAAGTTGGTTCTTGGTTTTTTGCATATGGCAAATAAGAGATTTAAATATAATAATTGTTAAGTATCTTTAAGCAGAAAATTCTATTGTCAGTCAGGAATTTAATAAATTCTTCTCCATTGTTTACAGTTGATTAAAGTTGTGCTACTAAATTAACTTCCTCCTTTCCCCTCCTTCCTTCCCTCACTCCTTCCCTTGTACCTTCCCTCCTTCTCTCTTCCCTCCTTCCTCTCTTCTCCCTTTTCTTCCTTCTTCACTTCCTTCCTCCCTCTCTGTCTCCTCTCATTTTTCTCTCTCTCTTCCTTCTTTCATTCCTAGGATGTTCCCACAAAATTGGTGGCAAAAGCTGTTCCCTTGCCTATGACTGTCCGTGGACACTGGTTTTTAAGCCCAAGAACTGAATATACGGTAGCAGTGCAGACTGCCTCAAAACAAGTTGATGGTGATTATGTTGTGTCTGAATGGAGTGAAATTATAGAATTCTGTACTGCAGGTAAGAGAACTAGGTACAAATACAGAAAAAAAGTTAATTGTTCTGGGGAAGCTAATTATAGAAATATATTTCTTTTTTGTAATTGCAAGGTGATATATATGACATTGGTCATTTTTTGCATTGTCAGTAGCATTGTGTAACAGAATAAACAATGTTGTATTGATTGGAGGAAGCTGAAGTTCTCAGAAAAATCTGAGTAATGGCTTCAAATCACTTTTTTTCTATATCCATAGTTTGATTTTTTCAAGATGAAAACTGTGCAAATAAAAAGGTATGCAGTTTGAAAATATACTCAGCATTTTTTTTAGCTTCATTTTGAGAGAGGACAGAGCTTTCTTCTTTTTTTTTTTTTTTTTTTTTCCTTTTTCATTTTCACCAATACTGAAAGGCAGAAACTAGGAAAATCCTTTTCTAATTCAGGTGAATGGAGGCAGATCTCAGTGACTGTCCCTAGCAGAAATGTTACTAGATTTTTCACTGGAGTACTAAAAGACCTTAAGAAAATCTGCATCTAAACTAGTGTCCTGTATACATATGTGTGTCTTTGCTTCACTAGAAAGTACCTCAAAGCCATTGTTTTGGGAGGTTTGATGTGGAACTGAACCTTAATATTCCATTAGATTGGAAACATTTACCATTCATCTCACTCATGTATTTATTGTTTACTCATTCATTCAAGAAACAGTCATTTATTGAGTACTTCAGTGTTAATGGGATACAAAGATATCTCTGCCTGTATACTCCTGTCATCCTTTCCTTTTGTCTTTTAGAAAGAAACTTTGTTTCCTCCTGTTAGAGAGGCTGAATCTACAAGGAGCTTAACCTGTTCAAAGCTCTTGTTTATCAGAGTAATTTACAGACTTTTCACATAAGCTTTATCAATAACCTTGACTCTAAGTTTTGATAAAGCTATTTTGTATAAGTTGACTTTTAATCTGAACATTGAATTCATTCAACATTAATTAAGCCCATACTGTGAGCTAGGCACTATACAATGTATTGGTAATAAAATAAAATAGAATGCTACAGGCTAATCTACTTCTTTTCTAGTCTATGACAGGGTTTAAAACCCTGTGCTTATCCCAATCTTAAAATGCTAATACTTACCATAATAAATCATTATTGTACATATATTTATCTCTTCTCTTAGATTACAGTTCTTTGCAAGGAATTGTAATATCTTTTTTATCTTTTAACTTGATCATCTAATTTTGCATAGTACCTTTTACATCGTATGTTCTAATCTCAGTAACTGTTTATTGAGCCAATGAAGCAGCGAGTAAACAAACTATGTTGCCATGAGCAATTTAACTAGGTTGCTTCTGTTTGGAAATTGTTACTAATCTTTACAGGCCAAAATATTTCCCTAGTTTCTGGTATAGAAGTTAGACAGCAATTCTCAAACAACTTCCAAAACAAAGAGTGGGTTAAAAAAAATCAGATTACTTTGACAGATGCCTTAGAATTTCAAGCATCTTGTGTACCCAAGTCTTATGTACTCATTATTATTTTTGCTGTCCAACTTTTCTGTTGGTTGCAGATTATAAGCTTGTTTTATTCAGTTTATCAACTGGTTGAAGAAAAACTAGTATGGTGCTAATGGATATTACTTGGATTATGAAAAGTTATTTAACTTAATTATTTCAGTATCTCTAATTCCAAAAAAATGGAAAAATGCAGGCAAAGGTATTCTAGAAGCAACCATAAACTGTAACAAAAATGTTTTTGTAGAAAGAAAAATGTGCCACACAGACAATGAATATTTTCTTTTTTAAATGGAATTTCCTATTTATTAAGTTGAATTCCCTAAAGATGAATTTTAATAATCTTCAATTTATTAAGTATATAGTTGGTACTTTTGGTGCAAAATTTTTAATAACAAACTTTTTTGATTTTTTTCCAGACTATTCAAAAGTTCATCTAACACAATTGTTGGAGAAGGCCGAAGTGATTGCAGGACGCATGCTTAAGTTTTCTGTTTTTTATCGTAATCAACACAAAGAATATTTTGACTATGTTCGGTAAGATTCAAAATATATAGTGATTTGTTTTACTAAATATAGTTTCAAATTTTAGGCTCAGGTTTCCCTTGACTCTAGTTCTGTCAAATAGCAGTTCTAGATTTCTTTTCAAAATAACTATACGGAATTTTATTTTCCAGAAAAATTAAGTAGAAAAAGATCATGAGATTTTTTTCTATTTCACTTAGATTCCTTTCCATAATCATTTGTGATACCAATTCCTGCCCATTTGACTAGAGGATCTTAAACCTGTGGTATTTAGATTGATGAGCATTTCATGTACACACTCGTCCTGCTGTCTACTTCATACTGACTACTAATTTTTTCCTCTTTTTGTGGGTCTTTTTAAGACATTGAAAACGAAAGGATAAAAGAGTGACTGTTTCATGAAATATTATGGTGAATCAGGTGGGATTCGCAGACTTCTACCTAAGTAGAAGTCTTTTAGCTGTTATATTAGTGTGTTTTTCAGGCTGCTGATAAAATACACCCAAGATTGGGTAATTTACAAAAGAAAGAAGTTTATTGGACTTACAGTTCCACATGGCTGGAGAGGCCTCACAATCATGGTGGAAGGCAAGGAGAAGCAAGTCACACCTTACATGGATAGCAGCAGGCAAAAAGAGAGCTTGTGCAGGGAAACTCCTCCCCTTTTTAATACCATCAGATCTCATGAGACTCGTTCACTATCATGAGAACAGCACGGGAAAGATCCCCCCTCCCCATAATTCAATCAACTCCCACCGGGTTCCTTCCATGACATGTGGGAATTGTAGGAGTTACAATTCAAGATGTGATTTAGGTGGGGACACAGCCAAAACATACCAGCTGTTATCTTGAATTAATTATCATGAGGATAATCTCCTTTGTTTACTTTTAAATTCTAGTGATTTTACTAACATTTCTAAGATAGCCTATGTTTATACCTGGAAGCAGTTCCTGAGAAGTTAAAAGAACTCTATCCTGCAGGTAGTTTTTATACCAACAGCACTTTCATGTTTGTAGAAGAAAATTTGAAGAGAATAAATACCCAGATGTGTGTTTGTGTTTTAAAAGCTTTAGTGAGACTAAGGCTTTTAAAATGGCAAATGGTATATAGGTTGTAAAACTTATTACACAACATTCCCTATAATTTATCATTTTAAAAGCCTCACTTCAGACTCTAAAGGATTCTTAAGTTGACAGAACTATGTATGAAAAGTATTTAGGAAACTTTGTTGTTCTTTGTATTTGTTTCTTTCATACTTCTCTAGTTTCTCTTAAATGAAGATCATAGTTCCAGATTTAAATCAGCTTCAAGCTGTGGAAAATGCAACAGGAATGAGAGAGAGAAGAACACACATAGGCGTCTGTGTTCTTCAAATTAAGTACTTAGCAATAGAATATATTTTTATATATTTTGATGGTGAAAAAAATATTCCTGCCATTTGTTTGAATATCTTATAAATACAGAGTTTAGTCCTTCATTTTCTCTATTGGTATGTTCTCTAGAGTCCATATAATTCCCGGTAGATACCATTCACCTAATTTAGAGTGTACAGACTGATACATATAACATAAATTATTGTGCTTGTCAATTGTGGATTGACAATGACCATACAGACTCAGCAAGGAAGGTGTTTCTTTATACAGATGCTCCTTGACTTACGGTGGGGTTTTGTCCCATTAAACGCATTGTAAGTTGAAAATGCATTTAATACACCTAACCTACAAAACATCATAGCTTAGCCTAGCCTCCTTAAACACTTTCAGATCACTTACATTAGCCCACAATTGGGCAAAATTATCTAACAGAAAGCCTATTTTATAAAAAAAAAAAAAAGTGTTGAAAAGATCAACATTCAAAGTACAGTTTCTACTGAATATGCATCATTTTCACACCATCATAAAGTCAAACAATTGTAAACCAAACTATCATAAGTCAGGAACTGTCTGTATTTGTTATGTATAAAATTTGAAAAAAAAAAAAAAAACCCTCCATATTTCTGTTGTCTTTGGTAAGAAATACATCAAAGGAATAATTACATCTTTGATTTTAGGTTTATATTCCTAGTACATTGCCAATATCTATTTTAGGTGGCCACTGGAGGGCAGTATTTCTCTGTGATTTTTCTCAGTCCCTTGAATGGGAACTGGCCTTTGTTTTTAGGTCCTTTAGTGATCTAAAGTTTGCTTCATCTGTTTTCAAAAATGCTTCCAAGAAAAAAAAAAAAAAAAGACAGAGGAGTGCCTAGAAAATGGATAATTATTGTGTATATTGCATGATTTTACTCCCAGCTACAAGTATGAAAGCTGTGTTTACTAACAAGAAAATTTACCTTTGTTAAGTTTTCCGTAATGATAGTTATAAAAGCCATGTAAAATATGTCTTGGTGCAGTACGTATAAATAAATATACTTTCCACAGTGTGGTATAATTTTTCGACATTGCTTTTTTAAGAAGCCTTATTAAAAAGTAGTAGACATTGATTTCATGGATGTTGATTTTTTTGTCATTAACTCTAATTAAGACACATTTCCTTGATTAAAATCCATTTTAAATATCATCTTGTTATTCAGAATGCTTGAACAGAAAGGAAAATTTAAATTACTGGATAAACTTTCCAAAGTTTATAATCCATTTTAAATTATGAAAAACTGGATAAATTCTTATTCAGTCCATAAGGAATGAACTCATTTTGACCTCTTCCTCTAGAAATGAATTCCTAAATGAATATTGCTTTCGGTACTCCCAATGAAAACATCACTTTCTCTCTTACCCCGTGTTCATATTCACTAGGTAGCCTAATTGTCCTTAAAAAACTCCTTTAATATCTGAAGGGTTTCTGGAATTCACTGAGATTGGTGACATGTGTGGGAATTCCTCTACCTCTGGTGTCAGATTGTATATCCTCAAAGTACAGGTCCTAGTACACATTTTCTGTTCATATAAATGTTGCTGTTATTATTTCATGTAATTGCACTTATAGATCTATGTAGGAGACATATATAGATATTTGGATTTTGTTAATGAGAATGTAACAAAGGAGAGACATTTTGAACAGGAAAAGGTTGGAGTAGATACTCTTTTCCCTATTTCTCCCACATTTATCTATTATTTACTCATTCATTCAAGAAACAGATTATTGAGCACTTCAGTGTTAATGGGATACAAAGATACCTCTTTTGTCTGTGCCAATGAGCACAGACAAAAAAGAAATAAAGAACACCAGAAAGTCTATTCTCTTTACCCACAGGATCAGGAAAGAGACTGAGACATCTTGGAATACAGAAACCTTTTAGACAATAACCACCATACCCCAGGCAAACAGTATAGGAAAAAAAAAAAAAAAAACAACACTGTACTCCCTCATGTACTAGCCAACGCTAAGTGGGGAACCTAGACCTCTATCCTTTTACATCTGTAAGAGGTCATCCTTCTCCCTCCATCCTCTGCTAGGGTGGTATCAGAGAAGCCTGAATAGGGAGCCCAGACTTTCCACCACTGCCCAAAGAAAACGAGGCTTGCCCTCATAGTATATGAAGCCACATGTTAAGTAGTAATGAGACACCCCTTCTCTCTCTGACCTAGACTATGTTAACACAGGCCTAGTGGGAGCCGAAACTCCTACCTCCTCCAAGTAGTAACTGACCTCCCTCCCTACCCTGTGTCACTGGAGACTGAGTAGGAAACCTGGACTTTTATCCCCATCTGACATCAATGAAGTGACTACCCCCATACTCTTCACCCACTGGTAGATAGTCAAGAGGAGGCCTGCTAAAATACTAGATTTAAATCTGATCCAAAATATAATAACATGAAACTTAAAATGCCCAGGATACAAATGGAACTCATGTATCACACCAAGAACCAGGAAAATCTTAACCTGAATGAGAAAAGATGATCAAAGATACCAAAACCAAAATAATGCAGATCTTGGAATTATCTAACAAAAATATTTAAGCAGCCACCCTAAAAATGGTTCAACAAGCACACACTAACACACTTAAAACAGATAAAAACAGAAGCAGCAAAGAAATAGAAGATACAAAGAATTAAATGAAAATTTTGGAACATAAAAACACAGTAAGTGAAGTCAAAAGCTGAATAGACTCCATGGATTCCACAGCAGATTCAAGAGGACAAAGAGAAAAAAATCAGTAAACTTGAGGATAGAATAGAAATTACCCAAACTGAACAACAGAGATAAAATTCACTGAAAAAAAAAAAATCAGTCTTATTAGACATGTGAGACTATAGCAGATCTAATAATCATGACGTTAAAGTCAAGAAGGAAAGGAGAAAGAGAGTGGGGCTGAAAAAGTATTCATAGAAATAATAGCCAAAATGTTCCCAAATTTGCCAAATAACATAAACATACAGATTCAAGCTGAGAAAACCCTAAATGGGATAAACCCAAAGAAATCCATGCCAAGATACGTTACAAACTGAAAACTGCAGGCCAAAGCGGGGGCAGGGGGCGGGGGGAACATTGAAAGTGGTGAGATATAAGACACCACTGTATAAGGAAAAATAAAACAATTTGAATGACATCATCATCAGAAACTACCTAGGCCAAAAGAAAGTGACATAATATTTTCAAATGCTGAAAGAGCACTGTCAACTGAGAATCCTATATCCAGTGAAAATATCCTTCAATAATAAAAGGGAATTAAGATATGCTCAGATGAAGGAAAACTAAGGGGATTTGTCAACAGCATATCTATCCTAAAGGAAGTTTCTGAAACAGGAAGGAAGGAAATAATAAAAGGAGGAATCTTGGAACATCAGAAAGAAAAAAAGAACAGTACAAGTAAAAGTATAGGGTCACATCCAGGATAACACACTACATTTATTTGTTGTGTTTCCTTATTCTCTTAACTGTGACAATTTTTTGGTCTTTCCTTGAATTTGCATTTTTAATAAACTCCCTCGGTGGTTTTCAGGTGGTAGAATTCGAGACCCATTGCTGCTAAATTCAGAGGCTGATCCAGGCATTTCACTGACCCAAAACTCTTTAAGAAGCATGTTGACTGGGGGAACTTTCCCTTACTTGAGTAGTAGCTTGAACTTTGCTTCCCAAGTCATGCTGGTCAAGGACCCAGGAAAAAAAAAGGCACACTTGGGGAATTCTGGAGAGAATTTAACAAAACTACCCCTCATAGAGGTGTAGTCAGGGTTAAGGTAACAAACAGGGGATGCTAAAGTAACCAAGAACTAGCACTAGCAAGAGTTGAAGAGTTTTACTCTTCTTGGGAATGAAAGGGAATAGGAATCCATCCAGCAGTAGCAGCAGTCAGAGATACATAGTTATGAAGAACCCAGCCCTGCCAGAACCAGAATCATGGAGGAAATACAGGAAGACACACCCAAAACTTTACCTCCTACTACTCTATATATGCTGGTGCCTCACATTGGTAGAACTGAAATGGAAGGGGCCAAGGGATAAGGAACTGAGTGATAGAGTCCCAGGCCATAGTGGAAGACTGTGGTGGAGAATGAATGGATCTGGGGGTGAGGTAAAGGGGGAGTAGCCAGCACTATTTTAAGCAAAATGCCAGAGAAATAACCTGATTACTGTCCTTGGGTTAAAAAGCCAAAACAAGGGCTGAGTGTGGTGGCTCATGCCTGTAATCCCAGCACTTTGGGAGGCCAAGGTGGGCAGATCACAAGGTCAAGAGATCAAACCATCCCAGCCAACATAGTAAAACCCTTTCTGTAGTAAAAGTACAAAAATTAGCTGGGTATGGTGGCACATTCCTGTAGTCCCAGCTACTCTGGAGGCTGAGGCAGGAGAATTGCTTGAACCTGGGAGGCAGAGGTTGCAGTGAGCCGAGATTGCACCACTGCTCTCCAGTCTGGCAACAGAGCGAGACTCTGTCTCAAAAAAAAAAAAAAGCCAAAACAAAACACTTTTGTGCCAGTATAAATGGACAGCACTCATTTTATGACTAAATCTATCATGCTTTAAAGAAACATTAAATATATTTAACTAACAAATACCTTTAGTTCAGTTTTCTCTTCAGAAAGCCACTTCTGAAACCTAGTTGGCACCTAATGTGTGTGTGATTTTACCAGTAAGGTTTCTAATTCCAGTTTGATTTTTCTGGTCAGGAAATTTACATTATTATGTTAATTTAATATAAAGTCTCCAAGGCTTGTAACAGATCATCTCTACCTCAAAGTCAAAGCTAGAATTCAGCCGTCTATAGGTAATATGTCAAAAGATGCTGTCCCCTTATTCTGATAGTAAGAGGAGCATTCAGGCCTTTAACAGTAGATGTTTGACTTTTAGGCTATTCAAATATATAAATCAGTGGGTTTATCACTATTGTATTAAGCAGTGACCACTTGTTTCCTCTTGCAGAGAACATCATGGGAATGCTATGCAGCCCTCTGTCAAGGATAACAGTGGTAGCCATGGCTCTCCTATCAGTGGAAAATTAGAAGGCATCTTCTTCAGCTGCAGCACTGAATTCAATACTGGAAAGCCACCCCAGGATTCACCTTATGGAAGATACAGGTTTGAGATTGCCGCAGAAAAACTTTTTAACCCCAATACTAACTTATACTTTGGGGACTTCTACTGTATGTACACTGCTTATCATTATGTGATTCTTGTTATTGCTCCTGTGGGATCACCAGGAGATGAATTTTGTAAGCAGCGCCTTCCTCAACTAAATTCTAAGGATAATAAATTTTTGACCTGTACAGAAGAAGATGGGGTGCTGGTTTACCACCATGCCCAGGATGTCATTTTAGAAGTCATTTACACTGACCCTGTGGATCTTTCTCTGGGCACCGTGGCAGAAATCACTGGTCATCAGCTCATGAGTTTGTCTACTGCAAATGCAAAGAAAGATCCCAGCTGCAAAACCTGTAATATCAGTGTTGGACGTTAATGCCCACTTTTCTTATTCTTACTCAGCCCCTTTTCCTCCATTAGGAGCATTGGTCCTGTTGTCCATTTTCATCACCAGATGTTTTCCACTGAAGCATGCACATGCCACTGTCACCAAAAACGAACTACCACTTTCCAAATTCCATTCAGAGCCATTTTAGTGTTTTCCTATTCCCTACCCCTCCCACTACTTTCAATGATGAAATACCCTAAGTTCTCCTTCTGACACTTTATTGCCTAGATGCTGCAATGTTTTTATGTTTCCTTTATGCCAAACATAACAAAACAGTTATATAGACTGCTTTAGCAAAGTACACAATAATGGCTTATAAATGGTGTTTAAATATGCATTCATTTTAATCTACTGAACAAATATTGGGATAACTCCAAACCGCATGAAAGGGTGTAATTGCAGCATGAGTTAAATCTTGAAGCCTAGAATTGTCAGCACTTCCAACTTCTTGTTTGACAGTGTTATTTATGTTATTTATATTAGCTAACAAGAAACAACTACTGTGTTTCAACATAATAAATATAATAGAAAAATATTTTATTTGTATTGTTGTATAAAATATTTACAATCATATAGAATATATAGAGTTACATTTTAATAGCAATTGTGTACATGTCACGAAACCATTTCCCTTATCAAAGATGTAATTTGTAAACCTCAAATAGTTGTGTATCTGTCCTGTTACAAGTAGATGACTTCAATTAAACAAATGTATGAAGGACATTATTCTGATTCATAAAAGTTATAAAATATTAGGTAAATACAGAGAAAACAATAAGCCTCTGAAATAGTCTGTTTCTGAAATAGTCAATAGTCTTCCCATCCAAACTATAAGAAAATGTGAATTTCTTCAACATCATACTTAAACGTTACAGAAAATAGAAATACAAACAAGGTTGGTACATGAGAGAAAATGTTGACCTTTTACTTCCTTTTACAAAAATGAAAATAATAAACATGTTTTAGTATAAAATAACACAAAATGATATACACTAAAGTTGATGAAGCAAATAAATATTCTGGCTTCTTTTTCAAGGTATCAGGGAAATTTCCAAACCTTTCATTTTGTACAGAAGGAAGAATAACTACAGGTCAAGGGAAATGTTTTGACTTTACAAAGTATAGATGTTGGAACACTAAGAAAATGTATATTCCCAATGAAAAAATAGTTATATCATCTTATAGTAAACAAAAAGATTAGCAATAATACTATGGACATATTAGATTATATACTGCAGACACATATCTATCCAAAATACCTATTTTAAATTTTTAATACAATATTTTATTTTAATATAAACATCTGTCAGTTATAGACAAAGATAATAATTCACAAAGTACATGCTATCAGAATGAACTTTGGTAACCAGAAATGTAAAATTTCAAATAACAGATAAAATAATGTGTTATTTTTATAGAGAAATAAAAAAAATAGCAGTAACACAATCTAGGTTATTTTAGGGTACTGAGAGCCTAGCAGACTTAAGGGACAAGGTAGTAAATGTTTTATCACTCAAAAATCCATTAGAAGTTTCAAATAAATTACTTTCTTGCTAGATACATTCCTTCCTACTTGAAAAGCAGAATTTCTTTTCCTCCGATTGATTTTTAAAAATCATGCTATTTTCCATACATCAACATAAACAATCTTTGGATACTAAATAAACTTTCCCTAACAAGCATCCTAGCCATGTTATTTAGATTTGATAAAATATTAGACATTTTTAAAAATACTTGTATTGACTATGAGTTTTCTGCTTGACATGGAGGACACTGAATTTTTTCCCAATTATATGGCTACCTGTTGTATCCTTCCCCCCATTTAAATCCCTTCTCCTTGTATATAATTAAACTTGCTATTCCTTCTTGAAAACAGCTAATACTACCACTAAAGTGCTTCCATTTTCATTGTGTCAAAACTACTTAGCAAGGATGGCAGAGGAAAATAAACTTTACTTTATATCATGGGTGAAAGTGATCATAACATTTCCTGAACCTCAAATAGTTTTGGCCACATCTTGCTTGCTGATGAGGACCTCTAATAGTCTCAGTTTGGCTTTTATGTGCTTATATTCGTAATACTCATCTGCCATTGGTATCCTATCTTCCTTTTGTGGACTTCTGCAAAACAAAAATACATTTATTAGTTCACAATGAATCAAGTAATTATTAAGTATTCTTTTATAATTCATACATGAGAAAATATACTGTAACAGCTTCCACTTGGTTTTTGCATCATGTCTTTTTTTCCTTCCCTTTCACCTTCATTCACTCCTTCTTCCATGTGTTACTAAGCTTCTAAATAATAGTAACCTTTGAAAACTTGAATGTCATAAGTGTTTTGCAAATATGTGGTCTAGTGCTTAGACTTACAACAATGGGGTAAGTGAAAAGATCTAAGGAGAAACAAACAAACAAGAAATAGAACTTTCAAGGCATTCTTTGTCCTGTCATTCTTCCATTATCTGCCACAGCCCTACACCTGTACAAAATGTTCAGCCTTAATAGAGTTGTCAAAAATTTTAACCTGAAAATACTACAGAAATTTCATTATAAAAAAATCATTTATAAACTTATGGTAGCAAGAAAAACATTCAGGGTCTGTCTTACAAACTTGAAACGTTTCCAGATTTTCTTGTAATTGTAATACCTGTCTCTGCTAATATGTAGTAGAACCACTGAGCTGGTCCTTGATTGAAGTAATTTACGAGAGTCTAAATTGTGGTGGTTCTCTTCTGTACACTAATTCTACTAAGGCTAGACATGTAACAATGCATAGATTTTTATACATATGCATACATATACTCTTGCTATTTACTTGGAAGAATAACTTGGTAATATCAGTAGTTAAAACCATTTGCCTTCCCACAAAAATATGTTGTCAAGATACGTTTTCTAAAGGGAATAATTGCGACAGGGTCTCAGAAGACTCTTGTTTTCTTGGTTAATAAGATAGCCAATTGCTTTGAAAACATTTCCACCCAGGACTTTGAAATTCAAGGGGTAGAGGACACAGATATAGTCACCGCAATTACAACTGAATATAACCACAAATATTCTCTAACAGTAGTATGGCTGAAACCAGGTAAATAGCATATATTTAATATTTTATCTTTAGCTCCCTTCTATTTTTCCCAGTAATGATGAAGAGATATTTCTATCTCTTACCAAATAAAAAACAAGCTAATCTATACAGATTAAGAATATAGTATCTACTTGTATCTCAACACTATTTATTGCCCTGCAATTTCTAGTACAGAACTCAAAACAGTATACAAATCCATAGACAGCATTCTTCTTGACTATTGTCTAAAGTATATAACATAAATCCTTTGTCTCCATTCTGTGTTATGAGTCAAACTTATCATAACTGGATGTCTGAATATCACCTTAATTTGTATAAATAGGCCTAAGTAAAGAAATTGTCTAATTATTACAGAGAAACATTAATAATCCATTATGTAATTTTCCCTAGTTTTGCATATTCCATTTTGGCTAATAAGAGTGCTTTGACAAGAATGAAAAGTTTTGCCAAGTCTTTCCTGAAGCAGTTTCCCCATTATATAAAACATACTAAAGTGCTTAGCACAGTTCCAAGCTCATAATTATTAAAAATAATGTAATATCTATATGATTCTCATGCCTCTTGTATGGCAAATATTACCAAGAATATTTATAGTGCCTTAAACATTTAGGAATCCATTTGCATGGTTATTTTATCTTATTGATATTTAGGCCTTCCCAATAAAATGTCTTAGATAAACAAAATTAAGGTCCATATTTCCTAGCCACTCAACTGTTTGATTTTAGTTGTAAAAGATCATCACTTGTGCATTTAGTTGAAATATATCACCACAAGGGAGCATACAACTTCATAGCCAAATATAGGCTTATCTGAAGTGGGTTTAAGACTCACAGGTGCAGTGGAACACTATACCTAGAACATAACTAACTTCCCTGTATGACAAAAAGCATACCAAGTGACACTGCAGATCCACTAGGCAGAACTAGTAGCACACTGGGAAGTTCTCAAACCCCTTACGATAGATTCCTGGGTTCAAACTGCTAAAAATATAAATTTATTCAGGGAACTCAAATTTATGAAAAGAATGTATGCACATCTTAAAGTGTCATTTCTCATATGTAATGACTGTTTAGATTTAGAATATTTGATAACATCTCCACAAATATTTCCCTGAATGAAAAATTCCCATAGAATACCTTTAATCCAAAAGAGGCAGAGATCAGGAACTTTATAGTGCAAGTCACATATTTATCCAAGGTATAATAATAGCAGACAGTCCAGACAAAGTTACTACTCCAAGGAATGTTTTACAAGGAACGTTACATGAACATTTTATAAAATAAAAAAGATGGAAAAGGAAAAATAATAACAAATGGTTTATGTTCTAAATTTATGAGCCACATAACATTTCTCACTAGATTAGTTAACATCAGCAAAAAGGTAAGTTGGACTTTTGCAATCAACTTGAAGGGAAGATTCCAACTAGAAAATAAGTTGTACATCTGTGTTGGCTGAATGCAAAAAGCTTTTCACTCAGTAGGTCCATTCCCAAAGAATATCCCTGGTAGGCTAAAATGGAAAACCTGCCAGGGACTAAGAGGTGAGAAGACCACACAATTCACGTATTTATGTTGAGATTTATTGTGCAAAGTTAGAGATTTTTAGAGTTTAACTTTTATTTTTTACAGATTGATGTCATACCTGACAGCTACCATGTCCCATAAAACATCCCTAATATTGGCAATATTAGAACGTTGCATTGGACAAATCCTGAGTCTAAGCCAGTGTGGAAATGATATACATTTTGTAAAAAGTCACCGTTCCTGCAAAAAATTACAGGTCATTTTTAACAGTAATTCTCTAGGAAGTATTAGCTTTAAAAATCTCTCTGCCCACACGTACCTTCCTGTTTGTTTAAAAAACTGTTCTTCAAATTCTCTTAAGGCTTTCCGCAGTCTCTTCTTGTCAGCCCTAGTTTCTCGGAGATGGTCAAGAAGTACAGGCCTATATAAGGTAGAATATTTGTCATTACTGGGCACTGGCATAATTGAGAGATCATCATGAGCAGATTTATCTGTTCAGCCAAAAAAGCATACTATGATTGAAAAGTGTTCTGAGCATAAGAGTGTCTTTTAAGTAAATATGACACACATAGAACCTGACCATAGGCAAGCACATAAGCAGGGAAAATTACCTGATGGAAAAAATATCACAGGATATGGGAAAGGTCAGACAAGAGGCAAGCAGATTGATTGAATCCACTGAAAGAACTGGAAAGGGTAACAGCAATATAGATGGATGAGGGAAGGGATATTTTGAAGGAATACTCATCAGCATTTGGTGATAGACTGAACATAAGAGATACAGAGGAACAGCTTTTAAAGAAAATTCTACTCTTAATCTAGAGAAATAAGTGTGCAAATACTGGGAGAATGGCATAACCCCTGTGAATGAAAATAAGACCCAGAAGAAAGCTATAGTTACATTGTAAATTCTACTCACTTCATTCTACCAAGATGAGAGAAAAGTCATACACACTAGAGCAGGAATGTGGTATACACAAGCAGACCAAACTCATGTATGGTTTCAGAGATTCTGTGAACTTGAAATTATATATGGGCTTTTTCTTAAAACAATTCTGTTGGTTTCAAAAAAGTCCAACACCCCTTGAAAAGTTAGGAATAACTGCTTTAGAATCACCACCAAAAAAAGGGTTTTCTGCTTGCTTTCTCTGACAGACACTTCTGTCAAATTAAATTAAATTAAATTAAATCTCATAATCTGGGCTATAAGATACAAACCAAAGAAGGCCAGATTATCATGAGGAATGCCAGCTACTGAATAATGATAATAATAATGATGATATTAATGAAAATCCAAATGGCTTCTATCTGAAGGGCCATTTAAGAGACAAAGGACAAGTCATTTGCTTACTACCAAGTGGATTTCTAGTGGAAAAACTATCTCATCTAAATGTAAGAGACTAGGATAAAGGCCCTGAGAACTGTTGACCCACCCCTTTGAATCCAGCATTTTCAAAGGCCAGCTCTGCTTCATATACTGGTATCAGATCAGAAGGAGTTAAGAGGAGACTCTACACTTAGGATTCATACTCACATGGTAGCCTCATGTAAATTAGACATGGAGAGAGCTGGTGGTTTTACTTCTTTCTTTTCATCTGGTAGAAGGGCCCTAACAGGCTCAGTCTCATTAGAGTAGGTGAGGTGGTCACCAACAGGAAAGTGAGATGCTGGATCTGGCAAAGGTTGTTGGCTTCCCTGTGGATGGTCTTCATCAGAGTCCTCTTCCTCCTGCTTATCACAGGCAGAGTTAAAGAAAGTCACGTAATGCTCAGTGCCTCTTGAGGAAACAAAAAAAAAAAACGGGCAGGGGAACCATAAATCAATGCCATGAAAACCAGTAGGTGACCCAAATGCCTACTGAGAACTGGGATGGAAGCAATCAAGAAGAGTTCTTCCTCAGTTTCATTAAAAACCTGCAGAAGTTAATGAGCAAAAAGACAGCAGCCATGCTGGGCTAAAACTTAACTCACCAAGTTCATCTGTGTCTTCTGGGCCAATGAAGGCACAGACCATTAGGATATGGTCCAGTCTGGACTATACTACCAAGTGATTCCTCCCTTTCACTCAGACCTTCTGGGCTCCAGCTTAATACTTGTGACATGAGTTAAGATGAGGTGGACTACAGACAACTTTTATCCTCCAGAAATACCCAAAGTCAGGTCCCAGTGGGAACCAACATTCAGATACAGAGGATACTCAGAAAATTGACAAGTTCAGGGGAGAGCTATTGGAAGGCCAAAGCAAAGTGGGGTTACTCCTCAACCTGTTCTGATAATTCGTATCACAACTAGAAGATTCTCTTGCAAGAAATATAAGAACTCTACTACATTTTAAATTATGCTTCCATAATGGGAAAATTCCAAAGACTGAATTATTATTCTCTTAATGTCTTTAAAAATATGGAAGTATAATCCATCTCAAAAAATGTGGAAGTATAATGTACTCAAGCATACTTAAATTTATATTTGTTAATATTTATTCTTTTTTATATTGATATCTTGAACAAGTAACTGTTTTGATATTGATGGAGTAGGATTTGTGATGCTTTTCTAGTTCTGTACTCCCATAAATCATTCTTTACTAAAAGTAGTCTAACTCAATTTCAGTACTTATATTTTCTATTGAAATAAATCTTTTCATATCTTGTATAGTATGGTCAAATGGTACCAAAAACAAATGTTGCATTATATCAAGAATATATTGTTAATTTTCTGATTAAAGGAAAAAATTAACCAACACACAGAACAGAAAGGCTCTGTTTTGTCTAGCTGTGTTACAAATTAGAAAATGCCAAACTGAAATCTATCATTTCTTTTCACCCAAGCTAATGAAAGCAAATGTTAAAATTGGCTCTAGACATACAAGTACTATATGTTCCTATTTTACAATAGTTCTAATATCAGCCACTGTTAAGTATAGTAATGGGGTTAGAGAAGACCAAATTTTCACTTTTTGAAATGACACCTGGCCTTGTTAGCAGTATATACTGCCATGAAGGATCTTTTATAACTCTTGTATTACTATGTGACATCATGTTAACTAACTTCAGTACAAAGTAACAGCATGCAAGTATCCTGACTTACAATTGTTGGAATAAGGGAAGGCGTTGACAAGATTTGCTTGATAATTCTGTATCGGTCATAAAGCGGCTTTATGAGGTTCTTGTCTTGCTTAGTTACCTGAGAAACATGAAATTATTATTCTTCTCTCAGACAAGAATGAAAACATCAATATTTTTAGCAGACAGAAAGCCTCAAAGGAAAGGATTATAATACTATAATGCAACAGTTATCATGAAAAGGAAAGTCATTTATTTATTTATTTATTTAGAGACAGAGTCTCACTCTGTCACCCAGGCAGAGTGCAATGGCATGATCCCGGCTCACTGTGACCTCCACCTCCTGGGTTCAAGCAATTCTCTTGCCTCAGCCACCCGAGTAACTGGGACTACAGGCATACACCACCACACCTGGCTAATTATTTTGTATTTTTAGTAGATACAGGGTTTCACCATGTTGGCCAGGTTGGTCTCAAACTCCTGACCTCAAGTGATCAGCCTGCCTCGGCCTCCAATTATAGGTGTGAGCCACCATGCCTGGCCAGAAAGTCATTTACAAGATACTGTATGTAGCACATGCCAGTTTTTTCTTGGAAAAGTTTCTTAAAGCATACGTCCAAGTTTAGGAATGTGATTTTTGGAGGAGTCTGAAATGCATAAGTGTTAAGGAACCTCTTCCTTAATTACTTCTTCATTCTTAAAAAACCAGTCCAGACATTGATTTTTCTTCTGAAACATATATTTTATCTAGACTTTCCCGATTATATGTAGTCACAAACACCAACGTTGTACAGGTCTTCATCACTACATGCGTGTATTATATACTAGGTTATGACTAGTTGTGATATAAACGAAATTATTTTGGACAAAACATTTAACTTCTCTGAGTCCTCAATTTCCTACCTATACAAGAAGGAGGTTGGAGTTACCAATATCCTTCCATTAAAAATATGTATAACCTCTTGATCCACTAATATATTCTATACCCCTCTGCTGTAAGACCCATCCCTAATTACTGTTTTCAGTGGATCACATTGTGCATAAAAATTTAAATAGCTTCCTATCTATCCATCTATCTATCTGTCTATGTATCTGCCTGTTTATCCAAAGTGACCAAACTCCTTTGCTTGTATTGGTTTTTTTCCTGCTTTGTATTCTGCATTAATTTTCTGCATGTCTAGTAAACATAGCTTCCCTTTTACTCTAGTCCAGTGATATACACTTGGCAAGTGGTGGGAAGGGAATAGTAGAAATAACTCATGTAATAATCACCCAGAAATCTTTTATCAAAGTACACACACCCAAGCATGCCAGATAGATCTGCCATCCAGATCTGTCTCCCTTGAAAGAAAAGAAAATGTCTCAAACATGTGTTACACTTCCCAGTTATCCTCATGTTCACAACTCCCATCCCAGTTGCAAACCATTCTGGCCCGTATTGATCTATCTTTTCTCTCAACTTCTTATCTCATTATCTGAGTCTTAACTGTTTTCTTTGTTTCAGTATTGTCTGCCCAAATAAATGATTCTTGAGGAGAGAGATCATATCACATACTTCTTTAAATTCTCACAGTACCCAACACATTCCCATTCCTACTACTAAGCTATCAACACAAGTTTATATGAAAAAAGGACTCTAATTTTTAGCAATCTTCTTTTAAGTTGCATACGCTGTGACCTAAGTCTCGCTTCCCTCTGTAGAAGCCTGTTAAGTATTGCTTAAATAACCTCAAGATCTTTTCATTTTCTAACCCAATCATTTTTAAACACTTTTATTCATAATACATCTTTCCATTAAAAAAAAAAAAAAAAAACAAGTTCCCATCAAAATCTATTTCATGGGATTTTAATAGATGACAGAAGAAAAAAATCTCAGTCTGAGTTCAGAAAACATGGAAATAGTGGTTTTTTTATGTAATATCTTACTGGGACTTACAATCCATAGAAAGTATTTCAGAAAATGATGCATTTAACTAGTGTTGGAATCTCTCCATTGCAATTTGATTTTTATGATTTAATATATTCCCCCGATTCTAGAAAAGCTAAATTTAATTCTAAAAGAAAAAAGTGACCAAAACACATGATAGAATGATGAATGCCATTATAGAAAAGTATCTTCCGTAGATGCTAGATAAAATTTGGGAACACGTACAATGTATGCACTGCTTTTTCACTTTGATTCCATTGTCTTCCTCTGAAGATTATTATCAAAGCAATCCCTGAGGAAATGTGAGGGTTCCATACCCTAATGCATAGTAAGTACAAAACACTGTGAAACCTCTAAGTCTACAAGTGCTCATCCTCAGATAGACGACAGGAAAGCAGATTGCCTGAGGAAGGTTAGTAGTGGGATTATGTGCCAGGAGCTGTTTTCTACTCACAGAAAAGCTATAGGCCTGCAAAGTGATCTTCATAAAGGAAACTGAATCAAGGTAAGCTCTGCAGGATACCCCAAATCTAAGGGGGCAGAAATACATTAGACTTTGCTGTTATTCTTCAGCCACTTTCTGCTAAGAATCAGATCTAATTTTCTCCTCTGAATTCAATGGCTGTCTCTTTCTGAAGTGCATCCTTCCTCCCTAATTCTATAATTTCTGCTGGCTGTAGTATGCAAGATATATCTATTTTTTCATTTTTTCATATGAATGAAGGAAACAAGATTTCCTTTATGTTTTCGGTTACATGTTGAATAACCTAAAACAGCCAAATAGAGCTATGAATGTATTGTCATAATTTAAAGATAAATAAAAGGAGATAAACTTTAAAAGATGATTATTCTTCCAGTTTCTCCATTTTTATAGTATCGGGGTAAAACTAAGAGGAGGTTGAACAAGAAAGGACCATATATAGGACAAAATTTGATATGATTTGTTTATAGCTTGGCAACTTTGCCATATGAAAACTCCTGGCCCCCTATCAATGATGATTTGAATCACCAAGGTCTGGAAATAAACTGGCTTTCCAAGAGACGTAACTGCTACTGAGGGTCAGTCCAAATTAGTTTGTTTCTGGGTCCTGGTCAGAAAGTTGTTTAGGAAAAAGCTGCCATAGCTTCAGCACTTCTACCACCTTGTTTTCTTTTCCCCCATGGGACTGGTGCCATGTATTCCTGCAGAGTAAGCCACAGAAATTTATAAATAAAATCATTACAATTATCCCCATAAATGAGATCTCTCTTAAGGAGAGAAGTAAAACTGACATTCTCTTCTCTGGACAGTGAGCAATAGAAATCATGCTTCTTAGCTTTAGGGACTCAAGTCCTGCCAAGATTTTCCTAAGTATCCCCATCGCCTTATTGAGGGAGGCACTATATGTAAGCAAGTCTGACTGTTTAAATTAAACAATCAAACAAGATAGAAGTCAGTACTGGATATTATCATAGAAAGCAATTGCTAAAGAGAATGTTTTGGTCAATTTAGATGTCCAAGCCGGGAATTGAAGGTTAATATTTGTCTTGAAACCAGAGGACATGAGTTCAGATAACCAGCTTCAAAACTTATAAACTGTTTTTAACATTACAAATATGTAATATTTGAACCTCAGTTTCCTAATATGCATAATGATCACTTTTAATAAGTTTTATATGTAAATGTTTCTGGATTAATAACACGCATACCAAATGTTATTTGAGCTATCAAACTAGTTGACTTGATGTTAATGTCAATGCTATCCATTAATAAAAAAGAATATCACAGTGCTATTGAATAATAATTTTTTAAAAATAAAAGAGAATGATAAGCTATGTCTTGATATAAAAAGCTGTCCAGAATATACAAAGTAAAAAGGATGCATAATTGTATAGACTGCTGTCTTTTGTCTAACAGAGGCAAGTTAAGCTATATATTGGGGCCAGGCATGGTAGCTCACTTCTGTAATCCCAGCACTTTGGGAAGCTGAGGTGGGAGCATGCCTTAAGGCCAAGAATTTTAGACCAGCCTGGGCAAAAGTGAGAGCTCATCTCTACAAAAAATTAAAATAATCAACCAGGCATGGTGTTGCACACCTGTAGTCCCAGCTACATGAGAGGCCGAGGTGGGAAGATCACTTGAGCTCAGGAGTTTATGGCTGCAGTGAGCTATGATTGTGCCACTGTACTCCAGCCTGAATGATAAAGTGACACTCTGTCTCTATAAAAAAAAAAAAAATAGAATATATGTTGATAATTTCTTGTATATGTTTTACATAGAAACTCCAAAAAAGACACAAGACATTAATAACAATAGTTACCTGCTGGGGGTGGGAGACCTCAGAGCTGGAGATGGCAGTTGGTTTTGGAAGTAGTCTTTTTACCATTTTCTGTTATATATTTTCTTTTTGAACTATGTGAGAAAGTATTACCTATTCAATAAATTATTTTTTTAAAAAAAGAAGGATAAATAGGAAAGCAGAAAGTTTGATGGGATCTTCCTTTTCATGCCCTTTAAGTCTACTGTCTTTCCAACCAACAACAACCTGCTAATAAGTTATTAATTTTTTATTGATTTTTTTCAAGATAAAATGTATACTTTCTAAAAATCTGCTTTCATCCTCAGAGATGCTACAGTTGATGAGAGGCCAGAAGAAGTAACTGCAATTACTCATCCCCTTGGTAATTTGAGCTGTGCACCTGACACCACCTACAGTTCTTAGAAAGGTCAATATTGATATATATGCCAGCACCAGTTCAGTATTTCCAAAAGAAAAGGACATAAAAGACATAAATAAGCACTACAGTTCAGCTCAGGGGATGACTCATTCATTTCCAGTGTACAGCCATGCCCTGTAACGCAGAAGTGATTATCTCTAAAAATCATCCATAGATAAAACAGGAAGAAAATTACTCACTGGCAGTATCTGAACCAACAAGGCAATGCTATAGGATTTATCAGCCTTAGTGTGGTCTGTGACTAAATACCAAATGCAGAAATTACGGAAAGAGTCATAATAAAGTCTCTCTAGAAAAGATGTCATTCTTTATCTTGAAATTTTAATATTTAATGCATTTTCAGCAATAAGGCAAGGACCTCAGATGAAAGTCATATGTCTCTTTGAGTTTAAAGAAACAGGACCTAATGAGATGATCTGAAATGCTACTGAGCTCATTGAGGAGTTAGAAATAGCACTAGCTGCTATGGGAATACAAAGTTTTCTCTTTGGTTATGCTGTAGGCTCTGGATTCACACTGAGTATAGTGACTGGCTAGCTACTACATGGTTTACTATATTAAGCTTTCTCAGTACCAATACTCAGCTTTATGTATTTACATTTTCTATTAGAGATGCTCTCTGTTTAAAGGGCCTAACTTTAGCCTACTGAAGAGCTATATTATAGGTATATTTGAGGGGGCTTCTGATACTTATTAAATCAATAGATCATTAAAAATAATAGAAATGATTGGCATTTATACTAGGTGACATCCATGCATGAGGAGATTTTTCTCTGATCTTCCCACTCTCATTTGCATATGTCTATTTGACTTACATGTCTCAGTAAGATGACCAACCATCCCAGTTTGTCCAGGACTGAGGCATTTCCCAGGACATGGGATTTTCAGTGCTAAAAGCAAAAAAGTCTTGGGCAAACTGGGATGATTGGTCACCCTATTCCTGAAAGATATTAAATGTAAAATATCCCAAACTAATAGTTTATGTTATATTTTTATCTACAACCCCAGTGTGCTCTTCTAGTTTTCTCTGTATCAGTAAAAGCTTTTCTGTGAGTAGAAAACAGCTCCTGGCACATAATTCCACTACTAACCTTCCTCAGGCAATCTGCTTTCCTGTCCTCTATCTGAGGATGAGTACTTGTAGACTTAGAGGTTTCACAGTGTTTTGTACTTACTAAGCATGCATCATCCCAGATTCTTCTTTGCTTTCATTTCCTCCCATCTAATGCTTCAACATATCCTTTTGATTCTACCTTCAAAATATACTTTGATTGTATCCACTTCTTTCCCTCTCCAAGACCACCATGCTAATCCAAGCCACCCATTCCATCTCCCCTTTTCATTCTTTTCCCTGTGATGTATCCTCCACTTAGCAAGCAGACAGATCTATTAAATGTAATCATGTCATGTCACTTTTCCGCTCTCAACCATTCAACAACTTCCCAATACTTCCCACAGTTTTAAAGGTTCTGTGTGATGGGTTCTAATCTGTCTTTCTGACTTGATCTCATGCCATCCTGTTCTCCAACCCTCAAACCCGAGAATTCAAAGTGAACAACAAGGTCTTCCTTTCATCATGGCCTTCATACCTGCAATTCCATTTGTTGAGAATGTTTTCTGCTGCTCCCTTTGACCTGCTGATTCTTCTTTAAATGTTACCTCTTGGCTTTCCTAATCGCTTTATCTAAAGTAGAAACTACACCCATTATTTTCTATCATGTCACCTGTTAAATATCCTGCATAGTACTTATCAACATTTTTAATGATTTCTTTTTATTGAGTTGTTTATTTCTTGTTGTATCCCCACTCCCAGGACAACATGAACTACATGAGGGCATTGACCCCCCCATGACTTCTATATATTTTTTATGTTTTATATCTAGCATCTATTCTACTTCACAACACATAGTTGGCATTTAAATCTTTTTGCAAATGAACTATTGTCCACTAGTCAGTAGGTTTCTCACTTACTGTCACGATAATTATATAAGTAGGTATTACCTGTATTTTACAGATGAGGAAGTTGAATCTCAGAGAATCAGTTCACTTGCCAAGTGCCCATGGTTAGAAAGTGGCTGATTCAAGTGCTGAGTCCTGTTCTAAGTCTACTATATCAATCCCATCTCTCCTTTTACTACCCTTGTTAATTGAGTAGAACATAGATTTAGACATTGACCAAGATGCTTTAATAGATACGGTCAAAGTGACTTTAAAATACTGGAAAGACCTTCAGAAGCACTGAAGGATAGAAAACCACAGGTGTACCTGAGAGTTTCTGTATATATATGCAGAAGTTACTCACTAACTATCGCAGAAGTAGAATCTTGGTGGGCTCAGGGATAGGATGACTGAGTGAATGAAAACCTTCTCTTCACTCCTCACAACATGTATTTGTTGTTGTTGTTTTAAGACTAAAGGTATTTCATAAAGAAAGATGTGGTCACAGGTCCATTTCTACTTGTAGATCACAAGTCCTTATGTAAATGACTAATCCAGGGGCATATTTTGAGCCTTTTGAGATTTGGAATATGTTGTCACTTTATGATTAATACCAGGTAATACACAATAGAACAGGGAAAGGTAGCATTCTCCTCAAGAAGACTTCATTTGAAAATTAAATGCTAGTCTCTTCATTCATCTGCTCATTTTTCCATTCACTCAGCAAACATTTATTCAATACCTACTATGTACAGAAAAGGAGGGGTCATGACCTATAAATAGTACTTCCATGTAAGAAGTTCAAGGTGTAGTACAAGAAACAGTAAATGGCCTACAAGATAGAGCTGTGATAGGGTAGTTACATCTCTTATTCGAGAACTGAAAGTCAATCACAAGCTTCCCTGGCATAATTGAAATGGAAGCATATATATGCACGACAAGGAGAGATTAACCAGGTAAATACTAATCAGTCTTTTCTTCGTTGTAAAATATAATAAATCTTTTCTTTGAACTCCAGGCTCATATATTCAAATGCTTGACAACTCTATCTAGATGCCTCACAGAGACTTCAAAACTAAGATATCCAAAGCTGAAGACTTGTATTTCAACTTAACACTCCCAAGAAACCCTACCTCTCTATTCTTATTATATAAACACCAAACAATTTTTCTTACTATTTATAGATCATCCCTGCTTTATTATTTTTAACAAGACATGAAGAAAGGGGCTGTAACTGGAGTCCTTTCCTTTCAGGCAATATGCTTATTTCTTAGTCTTGGGTTCATTTGCTAATTTTGGGGTATGGAGAGTTGGAGAGAAAGGGATATGATATACTCTGGTGTCCTTGCCATTTACTTCCTATCAATGCACAACACTATAACCTCCAGAATGGTGGCTTAGCCTGGCATCATGTGGCACTACTGCTTGTGGCCAGTAACCTATCAGGAACTCATCTGAAATTCTGGAGCCAGGCTAATAAAAATGTTTCTGTAATGACAAAGTGCTCTTATAAATTGGATGATCTCACCAGCACTGTGTGAACTATAGGGGCCCTCTATATAATAAGACATCGTGATGTACCTTAGAATCCTCCTGGGGAGGAAGTTGCTCTCTTTTCTCCTTCAGGCATGTCAAAACAGCATCTGGAGTCTCTTCTCCAGAGGAGCTTGGCTCCAGGCCCGCAGCTTCTGGCTTCCCATTTTCTCTGGGGACTGTGGGTTGCTCACAGGACAGGTTTCTAGGTGGACCTTTAGGAGCACTCCCTTGTTCTTCTGACAGCTTTAGCTTTAGTTCTAAGAGAAATGCTATGAGTTATCATAAGCAAAGAGAACCCACTAGCCCTAATAAGAACAGAGAGCCGTTCAGGAATTCCTTCCCCTGATGCCAAATCTGTAGAAATGAACATTAATGATGGCTTTCCACGGGGCAATGGCAACCCTTATAAGCAGAGCCACTAGCATAGGCTCCCAATCAGGTGTGAAAACAGGGCTCTAGAGGCTAGGATCTCATGGAGGTGGAGGATATGTATGGCAGTAGTGCAGTGGTTTAGATTTCAGAGGAGGAAGAGTTTGCAGGAAAACCAGTGGCGCCTGGCCCCACCTGCCATGTACTGTAGCACCTGAAATTCCACACCCAAAGATTTATTTACTTATATTTTGAAGTTGTGGGTTCATCAAGAGCCCCTGTGGAAATGCAAGTAATTCTGCAAGACATTATACATGTAGACACCCAAGGAAATACAGGAGGGGGTGGGAAAGGGTAGATGGGAATGTCAGCCCCAACTTCACAGATTTTGCTATTTTGTCTTATGGTAGCTTTTAAGATCTAGGAATTATTACAATATGGCTTTATATAAACCTAGATAATTTAAAATAAAAAAGCCCCCTGAGACTTATCAAGGAATTACGTTTTAGAGTATGCAAGGGTACTGGTTGTTTGAAGGAGGCATTTATATTTATTTCTCAATTACATAGCTCATTTTCTTTGTTTGATGTTTGTTTCCTAGTTAGACTTTGTCTTGATGTTTAAACATTACATATTGTATAAACCTGCCACATCTTTACAGTTTAATACCACTGAATTAATATTCCCTTCTAGTTCTTTTTAGTCACTCTCCTTCCAGAAATTTGGAAAAACTCCCATGTCTCTAAGTATTAAAGTTAGAGTGTGGAGAGAGGAAGAAAATAACTTTTTATTGTTAAATAACAACAGTCTATTTTAAATGGATTTTAGAGTTAATACTCTCACCACCATCTCCAGAGAAAAACAGAAAAAGGACACTAGCCCATATGGCAGGAGAACCACATTCTACACCTGGCCCACCACCTTCCAGCTCTGTAACCCTCCCCTCTCTATGAGCATAAATGTCCTCATCCATGCACTGAAGTGTGTGGAGTAAATGATTTCTCAGACCTCTTCTGTTTCTAACATCCAACAATCCAATAGCCTAGGGAGGTTAGTGCTCCACATGTTAAAAGGTTCCTGGCATTGAAGTGAATCATTCCACTTAGGAGTCTGGAGGTCCTCAGTTTCTTTATAAGGAGGTTTATTACATGGGGCCAAACAATGACAGAGATACAGGATGCTTTATTTCAAAAGGGAGCTACAGTCTAAGCAGGAAACAAGGTGCAAGAGGGCACAGGTGGAAATGAATCTAAAATTCTCTGGAGCACATTATCACTAGTTTAACTGCTTCCTTTATGATGAAAAAAAAAAAGACCTTTGACTGGCATTTACCTTTGAGCTGTTTACGACCTTTAGCCAAATCATTCATCCATTTCAGGACTTCAGGATTAGAAGTCTTGTCACCATGTGAAGGCTACCAAGGGAAGGAAAAAATGGGGGTGGGAGGGAGGGACGGAGGGAGAGGGTGGGGGAGAAAAAGAGAAAAGGAAAAACAAAATGTGTAAACACCTGAGCCATACAAAGATAGTTTAGGAATATATAAAGCTGGGAGAGAAATTCAGGTGTGAAATTTCTGATGGAGTTGCTTCTGATGAAGTTACCTCTAGAAAACAGTAAATATTCTTGACCTCCTCTACCCTTTAATCCTTGCTATGGGCATTATTTCTAAATGTGCCTGGTCACTTAATATTTTTCACATAGTCCTGGCCATGCCAGTGCCCCTGCAGTCAAGCTGTCAATCACCTTGCAGGTCACCCACAGCCCATATATACCGCATTGCCAGACCATTTTCTGTAGCACTGCAGATGACTGCACTGATACAAACCAGTACTTGCTACCTTGCTTGTGGCTCACACACATGCTATGACCACAACCCGTGGGAGAATACTGAAAAACTGGAAGATTTAGCTCTTACCAGTTATATCCTCTAAGCTAAAGAAAGGAGACCCCAGAATCTCTAAAACCTGACAGTATTCCTGAGAAGTCAGTCTGTTAGGGGGATATGCAGATTTCTAACACCTTCACTAGTGGTAGCCAAACATACTGTCCCTCTACCCCCACAGATCAGTAAAAACTGTTCTTAAACAAGTCAAGGCTACCATAGTAACTTACATGCAGGCTCAAGAAAATTAATGGTTACTTTAAATTAAGGATTTACAAGGAACTGTAAAATAAGCTTAAGATGACATGATCATAAACATAATAGCCTGAAATATGTGCATTGTTAATGACCAAATCTAGGGGCTGTCATTTTTTCTTTAAAGATCCACTAAATCCATGTAACAATGACAGGTTGTTGGTGAGAGGAAGGCATAGGAAGACGGGAGATTTTTCAAACTCAAAGGAAAAAACTACTGTGTGACAGGATCATCACATGTACATGAGTCTAGGTATGCTCATTTTAAAACACAAGGCATGATTCTGTCAGTTCTAGAGTGATTTAAAAACCATACATTTTAAGATTAAAATAGAAAAGAAGATTGACAATGATTCTTTCCAGGAAGAACTTGAATAGGAAACTGGTTTCCCTGAGGGATGGCAGGGGGTTGGGGAAGGGTGGGAGAAAGAAAAAAAAAAAAAAAAAAAAAAAAAAAAAGCTGGTTTCAGGACCATGGACAGTGACACGTGGACCTCAATCCCCACCTCTCTAAAACAGCTTAGCCTAGTCCTGTCTATGGTTTGCTAGAATGATGCACTGTATAGTTTAGTACTTTAGTTTGGATAGCAGTCTGGTTACATGGAAAGCCAGTGTTTTACATTTGGTTTCTCAAAATCCTTAGAAAATTCTCCACTCTGATCTGAGAACACATCTTGTTGAACAATGCTTCACTGGACTGTTCCACACAGTTATTTCCATCTTTTGAAATATGGTAAAAACAAACACACACACAAAAAATCCTAAGGCCTGAAGCCAGTGACTGCAAAAGAAATAAGTTTTCACTATGATGCATAGAACTTAGGAGAAATTTAAGGCTAAATTTCTGACAAAATAATTTAAAGCCTGAAATCAGTTTCTGAAATGAATTTACTTCCCTACCCTTGAAGAAGCTGTTAAAAGGGTTAAATCAAACTCACATGGATAGCAGCTCTCAAATCACATGAAGTTCCCATATACAAGTTGTAGATCTTCAAGACTTAACTTCTTAAGTGAAATATTCTGATTCAAAAGGCCACACACCCAGAAATTACATAGGTTTAGGTTTTGTTCAATGCAATTAAAATTGACCTCCTAAGTACCATTGTATGAGATTTATGATCTGCCAAAGATGGTTCAAAAAGACACATTAGAAAGATTACTGGGAGGGTTATAAAAAGACCTCAGTTGCTGTTCTGGCTAGAACTATTCTTTGCTGTGTGATTCTGGGAAACTCACTTCCCCTTTCTGGGCCTCAGTTTCTTCAGTTGTCAGATAAGACAAAAGACTCACTGATTCTTTCCAATTCTAACATTCCCTGATTCCACTGAAAGTAGACATCTGGCTGACGCAGCCTTTTCTTATCCCAAGAGTCCAATAATCAAATGCAAAATCAGATGTAGAGATGTAGAGAATTTGGGGTAGGTGTGCAAAATGGTTACAGTAAACAGAGATGGAAAGATATACGTGATACATGGGTATTAGAAAAGCACAGAGGCCCAGCAGGAGCCCAGATTCAAAAATTAGCAGTGGGTGCTATGAATTCCACAGTCAGACTGCCAGGAAGGGGAGCCTTACATACAGCAACAGTTAAAGCCCATTGACATGTCAAACCTCTAAGCACAGCCTGGCCCTGACAGGAAGGACAGGGGTTTCCTGAGACATGTGAGGTTCTAATTATAACAAAGACTTTTACACACACTGAAGCAGCAGTGACCAAGGAGCCTCCTTCCCCTACTGCTCCCTGATCTGTCCTTCCATAAGTGTATTTAAGTGTATGGTTGTGTGTGTATGTGTGCGTGTGCATGTGCATGCATGTGCATATGTGCTCTAGCTTCAGAAAACTCTAGATAAAGGCAGGAGATGTTTCCAGGTGGAATTCTCTTCCAAAATAAGCATCCAAGATCTGTGACTGTGGGTAGAAAACTCCAGTGGAAAATTAACATGTACAGTTTTCCTTTATTTTCTGACAAGGAGAGACTACCATGGAGTAGCCTATTTAAATATGTAACTCATAGATTAAAAAGTTAGTGTTATCTAGGACCATTTACTCCCTTTGTACCAAACACTGTAATAAGCATTATGTATGTACTTCCTTATTTACTACTTACAAACTTAAGAAGTCACTACCTAATACTCCATTTTACAAATGGCCAAACTGAGACTCAGAAAGATAACAAGTCCAAAATCACTGAGTCTTTAAGTAGCTGTGCTGGATTCAAATCCAAAATAGTCTGAATCAAGAACTGCCAGATAAGATGTGTTAACGGGTGCTGGGAATGGAGCCTCTGGTTGTTACTCTGTATTTTCCAATATGAAGATATCATAGATCCAATAATACCCCAGCAGCAAACAGGTGAAATCAGCTTCTCTCAGGATATCTGGAGCTTTTAAAATGCAGACACTTAAAAATTTTACTTATATTCTATTGCAAAACCTACTCATCTGTAATCCACTGACCCAAGTTGTGACTTGATAGAACGCAACTATCTTAGGCAAGTCATTTCCATCATGTGTCGGTTTCATTGTCTGTAAAATAAAATCCTGGACTAATAATGTGTTGAGCTCCCTTCTGCTCTATAAAAGACAATAAATAGCTGTGACTGCCTGACTCTGGGGAAGATAATCTTCAACATCCTGACTAAGGTTGCCTTGAAAGCCAATCTGATTTTCCCCTCATTTCTGCAAAGCTAAAATCTGCTCATTAAAACTCCTCCTTCAGTGAATTTGAGGCCACTGTGGGAAACAAGACAGGAAGAATGGAAGAGTGAAATATTACCCACTCTCACCTCCCTCCCCAGAACTTACTCTATACTCACAAGAACTTTCCAACGGCCTCTGTACCAAGTGTTTAGTGAACATTTAAATATTTCAAGATGTATGAGAGATTATTCCCTGTTCTCTTTTATTCTAATAACAAGCTGTTCTGGGCTCTCTGCCAAAGACCCAATATCTTTGTCCAATTCTCCATGGATATGCTTTTTCTCTATGCCATGGTCGCCACTGGAGAAAATAAAAGCAACACTGACCATCAAGACACTTACCTATGACCCTATTGTTTCTTACATAAGAAGAAAGGAGGCTCATGTTTGCTGCACTGCAGTACTAGCATGAAAACTAGTGTCTCTCTGATGGGGAAAGGATGGCTTAGGGTTGGTTCTTATGAGTGGCCTGAACAGATGTCACTTGAGAGGTCCTCATTCACCAACCAGGAAATACTTTAATGTCAAAGAAACCATCTCTACCTCATTTTGTTCCACAATTGGAGATTCCTCCCTTGAGTCTTTAATAAGTTCTTATCAAAATGCAATTGAGAAAAAGGAAAAAAAAAAAAAAAAAAAAAACATAATTCAAAAGCTTTCCAAATTTTGTTCCTCAGAAAAAAAAAGGCAAGATCAATAATCAAATAAGATTGGAAAAATAGTTGTAATCCATGACTAGAAAATATCCTAGCAGAGATCAAGTGACAGCAGGTGAGAACAAGACAGATAGAAGATGAAGACTCTATGATAGGTCCAGGTTGGCCCATGGGAACACAACTGTCCCCTGGCAAAGAAGGGTACCCAGAAAGGAAGGACAGAGGCTGACGAGAATCCACCCACCTCTGACCAATCCACTCCTATGTCAAACCCCAGAGTCCTTACCCGGTATTTCTTTTCTTGTTCAAATTTTTCTTCAAATTTCCGAATTTTCCGCTTGAGGCTCTGGATGTGCTTGGTGAGCTGGGTGATGGTCTGTGGCTCCTTGCCATCTCCACAGCTGCAGCGTGAAGAACTCCGCGGCCTGCAGTGATTACAGGGAGGAAGGAGTATCAAAAACAGTGGGCTTCCAGTAAACAGTTCTGTTGATCTACAAACCAAAATTCCTGGATTGTCAGAGAAATCCAGAGAGAAGTTCATTATTTGATGAGGCCACCATGGTAACATCTGCTCATTAATGGAGACTCCCTATCACAAAACTCTGTTATGGGTGGACGTTGTCTGGGACTTTAGTGTAAAATGCCAAAATATTAGTCCAGGAAATGCATTTTGTAAAGCTTAGAGGAGGCCAATTTAAGAATCGAAAGAGACAGCACTGTTGAGGTCCTGTCCTCAATAAGTTGCACAAGCCACACCTGCCAACATTTTCAAGGAAGATTTAGATGAGTGGTTAACTTTTCTTGACATAACAGGACTTTTTTTTTAATATGATGAAAGGATATGCCCCTTCTCCCAGAAACTGCATACACCCCCTTACATAACACACACTTTACATGCAATAGCAATAATTCACTAACTCTTTCAGGTCCATCAATAGATAGTTCATGGACCCAGGGTTAGATAAATTCAAGAAAAAATGGCATGAGTTCTGAGGGAGAAACCAGGGATTCTCCAGGCATAATTTTAGCCAGAGGATTCTTAATCTTAACTGTATATCAAAATTATTTGTGGAACTTAAATAACACACAGTTCCTCAATCTCAAATGCAAATTCCAAGTGGAATGTGTAGGGGGCAGGCATCTGATTACACACACACACACACGCACACACACACACACACATTATTTGGACGAGGGTAGCTATTGTAAGCTACCACTTTTCTAGAATCTAAGAAGAAATGTAGATGGACATCTCCCAAGTGTTCCCACAACTCATCCATTGATGCTACCACTGGACATGGAAAGAATATTGAGTTCATCAAGAATGGTATGTCTGATATGTACATGTACATATAGTTATTTAAGATTCTGGTCATTTCACCAAAAATGTTCAAACATGTGAGCCCCTGGGCTATCCTGTCTCTCATGACCATTTCTTCCTGAGGTATAAGGCCTGCAATGGCATCCCCAACTAGCAAGTACACTGATTTTTGTCATTTATTGTTTCAGTCGTGCAGTTGTGTTAGGCAGGCACATTTGTGCTGTTTCAGTCATACTTCATTGTAGTTTATAAATGTGATATTTGAAAAACTGTATGAAATGAAGACAATAACAAAACAGTTTTCTTACATCATAAACTGCTGAGTGCTGGGTGGAGATGGGGCTGACTCAGGGTCTAAGTTGAATCTCTGGCTTTGGCTGAAGATGGAGCATCGTGGTGACAGCAGTGGGTTGTCACCGTCGGTGATGTGATAGAGCAGCCTGCTGGTCCCCACAGACTGGAGGTCTTCTGGTGCACTGTCGGCCTCATTCTGCCCATCTTTATGGACTGGTGAGGGGTCTGGGCAAATGAGACAAATCATCAAGACTTAGAAGTGACAGAGGGCTTGAGACTGTCATGTTTCTAAATAAAGATCATATGCATTCATTATAATGGCTTCCCTCTTTGTCATTTCTTCCTTCTGGGGATATGAAAAGCTTTCAAAATATTGTCATGTTTATTCTCACAGAACCTGGACAGAAAATATTACAAAGCTGTTAACAAAACAAATAAAACAAATAAGTTTGGTATGACTTATACAATCAACACAATCCCAAACTACAAAACAATCCTCTTTTTATTTCACATTATTTGCATAAGTCAGAGGGTATATTACAAAGTGTTAGAGCAATAAAATGAAAACAATAAAATGGAGCTGGAGTAAAAGATTATAGATTATCAGGAAGAAAAGGGATAACAACCAGTGAAGGAAGGGAGAGAATGGAGTAGGAGGAAGAAAGAGAAAAGAAAAACAAGAGGAAGAGAGGGGAGAGGAGTCCCCAGAAAGAAAATTATTCAGCAGTCATCAAAAATGATGGAGAACTCTGCTTATCAGCAAGGAATGATGTTCAGAATATGCTAAATGGGAGCCACAAGTTTCAAAACAAAACATCCCATTTTATATAAACACACACGTTTATATGTACAAATAGATGCACTGAAAGATCAAAGATGTTACGTAGCAACTACAAAGCATGGTAGAATCAGGAATAATTCTATTTTTTTCTCCAAAACTTTATGTACCATTTTATTGCAGGAAAAACAAAAAACATACACAAAACCTGCTCCAAATCCTCTCCCCAGCTAGCCATCTCTGTCTCTGAATTCTCACTAGAACCAATCCCCTTTTAAGTTAGTTCCCCACCTTGTGATCAGTCCAGAAGGTAGGTACCCCTCTGCTATGGAAGTAAGGGCAGGGGACTGAGGTGCAGCAGCAGGGCATCAGATCATTAGGAAACCAAGTCAGGGAGCCAGAAGAAGGAGCTCTGCACCCTGGACTCTGTACAGTTATTCAAGAAGCAGCCTAGTCTCCTTCTCAAGTTTGCTCAACAGACAAGTCAGGACCAGCCAAGGCTTTCTCTTACTACTTCTTCTCTAACAAAAGTGGAAAACAAAAGATTTTCTGGATGAATAAGCAGAATCAGAGAACACTGATGATCTGCTTGTCCAAAATAAACACTTATCACAACTTGGTACCAGATGAATCTTAATCAGATTTAGAGTGACTCCTTATTCTCTAGAGCTTGAAATGCAATCTGCTTTGTGTAACATCAAAGGTCTGATTAGGTCCTCCTGTGTTTTCAGTTGGCTTCTCTCCTGGTGGATTGTAGACTGGAGGGTGGATAACGCCTCCTATCTTGCCTTTGAGGCCCACTGACAGCACTGTCAGTGGCTGAGGCTAGTCAGAAATGGATGTGATGACAAAAGAGTTGGAGGGAGGCGAATGGTAGTGCCTCCAGCCCAAGGCAAGGTGTAGTGGTGTGACTGACACACATCACTACAGGCAACACCCTTGCCATGAATAATTTACCCAGAAAACTCTGCAGTTTGGAAACAGCCCTCAGGAGTAACCGGAATAAGAGTTATTAATCAATAACTCACAGCATATAATATCACCTTTGAAATACACCAGCAGGTGTATGGGTTCCTCATCAAATCCTTTTCTTAAACCACTAGGCTCTAAGAAGAAATGTGTTTTATTCATGTTACCAGTTTCTTGGAAATATCTTCGGAAATAATAATGGGGAAGAAAATAATCCTTAGCAGGCACCTGGGACCACCATATTTTTACTGAAATGGAAAAAGTTCTGAGATCTTGAACCCTTCAGCTCAGTTGTGGCCCCAGGGTCAAAATTAACAAGGTCTCTTCTTGGTTGCTGTTTTATAATGCCAAAATGGAAATACTTGGGATCCTAGTCACATGACTGTGAAGCAGTGCCAGGGAAAGATCTGTTTCTGGAACCCATAGAGTCCTAAAATATAACTTTGTAGAATCACAGATCACTACAAATGGCTTTTTAAAAAACTGCATTGCAACAGTAATTGCAAACCTCCATTTATATGGCATCTGTTTTCCCTTGGGCATTTGCGTAATTTACCATGTGGCCCAATTAACATCCTAACCTCCTTGCCTCCAATTCACTATTGAAGGAAACTGTGAGCCAGAAAGATCCCAAAGCAACCAATTGAAAAACAATACAGTCAAAAACTGGTAATTTGGTAGCCTCTCAGTTCTTTGTCCAAACTCTCCATTTGAGTTGAGAAGGGGTTTAATTAAATCAGCTGACTCATGCATATGTGTGTGTATTTGTGTAGACAGAATTATTGAGCTCTTTGCTCAGAAGAGGCCAGTGTAGATTCAGAGCCAATGCTGCTGCTGTTCTGGGAAGAGTCCAGGCCACTGCTTCCAGAGCCTACTTCCCAGTAGGGAGAAGCTGATGGCAACATTAAACTAAGGTGGAACCTTTGTTCCCTAGGGGCACATTACTTTTTATCCCCAAGGAGGGGCATCTTGCCAGGGCTCATCCTGCAATGCAGTATGTTTTAGAGGAAAGGGTCTGGGAGTCAGGAGTTTGGTGCACCTATACTTTCTGTGGGACTCTGGCCAGTTTGCCCACCTCTCTCAGTTTCATTGTTTGGCCTGTGTCTTCCTGACAGGACTGTGATAAGAAAAATAAAAGGAGACATTCTGTACAACATTGTGCCAATACAGTAGTTACCACTTATCGGCAGGGGATAAGTTCCAAGACTCCCAGTGGATGCCTGAAACCACAGAGTGCATCAAACCCTGTATATACTATGTTTTTTCCTATATAGAGAGAGCTTTGATAAAGTTTAATTCATAAATTAGACACAGTAAGAGATTAACAACAAATAATAAAATAGGACAATTATAGCAAGATACTATAATAAGAGTTGTATAAATGTGATCTCTCTGAAAATACTTATTGTACTGTACTGTGGGCACCTGAAATGCAGAAAGTGAGACCGAGGATATGGGAAGACTACTGTAGTAACAATGCTGTTACTTATGCTTAAAATTTTGTTAAAAGGGCAGATCCCACATTAAGTGTTTTTACCTAATTAAACAAATTCTTCTTCTTTGTATTTTCTAAAAATTTTTGTAACAAATACAGATTAATTTTATAAAAACAGGAAAACACAAGTTAATATTAAAATTTGGGGGGAAAAGAAAACTTTCATGAGAAGGGAAGTGAGAAAGCACCCTGGTGGCAGATAATAGTGAGCAAAGACTGTTAGTTTGAATCCCAGGCCTACCACTGGTTAAAGAGAGTTTAGAGATGTCGGACCTTTTTAAACCTCAATTTCTTCATCTGTTAAATGGGGAGAATAATGGTGCCTGCCTCACATGACTAAGTGAACATAAAATTATTCTCCTACAAAAGTTTTGCCAGATCTAGATAAACTTATTTTTTATTTATATAGTTTTTTAAAAAATGTTCCAACCTACAGTATTTTTTAAATTTAAGCTTCATCCTAAGCAATGGCCAAGAATTCATTAATTTGATGTACTAGTTACATTTTTAAGAACTAATACACATTAAAATAAATTCCTCCTAAAAGTAAAAATATTCACCCATGCATCCTTTGCATAGGGTACAAATCTTAGGTGAAATTTGCATTTGGTGAAATCTTAGGATAAAGTATAGAAGCTACTGAACACAGTATCTATGAGAACCATTATTTTTAACAAATATTATTACTAAAATAAGAGAGTTGAATATTGTCTTCTCTTACTGAACACCAACCTCATTTGGAATCCCTGCAGGGTTATTGTGGAAAATAAGAACCAATATACCCCTTAACATGTTGTCACTACTCTGAGTCCCTGTTTATAAAAACATAATACTCTGAGTCCCTATTTATAAAAACGTAATATTTATAAAAACATTGTTATTAGATATAATAATCATCATATCTAATATTTATGAAGTGAGTCACTGTTGCCTCAATCTTATTCTGAGATTTTTTGCATGTATTTAATCTTCATAACAACTACATGAGGCTGGTAGTAAAGTGCTCTCCATTTTAAATTCACTAGGAAAGGTTGCATAACTAGGCTATCTCCACTCAGGGAGAGTTTGACCAATGCTTGAAATAGAAGACTCCAAATCTCTGACACCGGAAGCCAGAGTGTTTCTGGCAGCCCAGTCACTGAGCAGAAGGGAACATAGAGAAGAAAAGTAGTTACCATCAGTGTGTGAAGGCCAAAAGACCACTTCTGCTCAGGCTGCAACCCCAAGCAGAAGCAAATGCTACATTACAGTGGTTAAAAGAGTTAGTCAGATTTAAAAATATATCTTTCTAATGTGAATTTTTAAAGCTATTCCAAACCTAAGTAAATCTCTATCTGCAAAAACTTGAGATGGGGTGCTGAGATGTGCAGATCTGTAAAGTTGCACTCTTGGGATTGCCCATCATGGTGGGCTCATAAATAGCATTCAGGGACATTCCAAAATGCCAAACATCAGCCTTTGTTGGTTTCAAACGCTAAATAAGCCAAAAGTGTGTCCGTGGTTCTAATGAGGTTCAGGCCTTAGCATTCTCAACCAGCCTCTCTCAGGACAGATAGCAGGGAGGATAATAGCATCACACACACACAAAGAGGACCACAAAAACAAAGATGAAAAACAACCGAGAAAATATCTGATGGATACATGATGGGTTCAGTTTTAGGTATGTCACATTTGAGTTCCTGAGGCACTAACAGGTTAACTATATGGTTAGAGGGGAGAGAACATGGGTAAACCTGAAGCCATCCCAATAACCAAGGCCAGGAAAATAGATGAGCTTTCTTGGTTAGAGATGACTGAGAGAGGAGAAGCAGTATCATCATGTCAGGTGGGGATGACGGCAGATGAAAAGGGACTCTGGGTTTAGGAGACTGACTGAGCAGTGAGGAGGTCAGCACTCAGTTTCTACAGATGGCCACTAGATGTGTTAGGGAGCTGGAGGCGTGGGAAATATGTCACCCTGAAAACAGGGCTGGGCTTCATGATAGTCACCCTGCAGACCCAAGAGGCAATTTGCCATAATGAATAAAAACATGAGCCATAGGCTCAGGAAGACCCAGATGCTCGTCCCAGTTTTGTCACTGGTGTGACCTGGGATGCATTATTTGATCTCTCTCAATCTCATTGAATTTGAGAAATAACCAAGGGAAATGGCCAATGGACAGCTTCTGATCTCTGAGAACATCTTTTACTCTTCCTATGTCACCAAAATGGAGCCAACTGCTCAGATAACAATGAGGCTGAACAATGTCCTGCCCAGGTCCAGGGTTCTGCCTGAGCTGTGGAGCTAGGGAAAGAGAAATCATCCATCATAGTGTGGAAGATTCAGAAGTGCCCTCTAGGGATACAGAGAAAGCTGGGTGCTGGATGCTTATCATTTTTCAGCCTACTTGACTCTCCAGGTCTTCTAGTCGATTCTTGAATATTTGATCACCTTAGTGGTACAGCTGATAAAAATCTGCTATTAAGATGAGAAAAGCTATTTTCAAACGGGAGTTTTCATTTATGAGCAGAAGCACTGTAGGGAGAATATTTGGGGAACATTGAATATACAAAGCTAACAGAAAGACCACTGAAGGAAATTCCAACCTTCAATGTGGGCGATAACTTTACTAGGCTCATCCCAAGTCAATTAGAAAGTGTAGTCAAGAATGATTCATCTCAAGTGTCATGAGTTAGGCTGAATTAGCCAATTCACTCAAGGAAGTTGGACCAGCAGCTCCAGATAGAGGCACAGGAATGTATGATTCTCAAGGAACTCAAAGAGACAGGACAGGTTGTCTACCTAGCCCTGGGCCTGGGAGGCATCCAGAGCAGTGTCAGACACCAAGCTTCTGGGCATGCCATCTGCTCACTTCCAGGCAGTCTTTCTATGCATGGAAAGCTGATACTAAAATAACCCAAAGAAAGGATTTTTAAAGTGACTAAAATATATAGGAAACCTGTGTGCAGGGAAAAAGTGGTAATTGAGAACTCTCTGTGTGTTCAAATTTTTTGTAAACCTAAAACGGTTCTGAAAAATAAAGTTTATTAATATTTTTTGTAATGACTATAGGCTACCAGTTAAAAGCCCAGGCTCTGGCATCAGAGGCTTGGGCTTGATCTGTGATACCACTTGTTGGCAGTTGTTACATCCTTGACCAGGCGAGTCTCTTCAAATTCAGAATTCTCATTTGTAAACAGTTGAAGACAAATATAATCAGGTATAATAACACAGTACTTGGTCTAATGTAAAAAGTGAATTAAAAAAATTAAATAACTACCTGGCAATTTGGGCTGTAGGACTGATATTTCCTTCCTATAAAGCAGTTGGAGAAGTAGCCTCAGAGAATTACAGTCATCTATACATTTTGAAATATTTCCTTAGAAAACAAGGGGTTAATGTGAAGTTCCTTTCTTCATAGATTATGAAGATGATTATAAAAGCATCACAGAAAAATTATTAGTAGTAGATAACTTTTCTGGCCAAGTTATGTCACAGGTTTAGGACAGAACAGATTTTACTGTTACAAATGTAATTCCATATTTAATAGGTAGTATTTATTCAGCCATCAGCTCTATAGATTATTGCTGTTATAAATACCTTTTGCTTAGGAGAATAAGTATAATGTCAATCATATGCAAGATTCTAGAGGGCACCTAGGGAATGGACAATACGAAATGTCATTTCCACTCCCTGAAAGTAGTTAGAAATTATGATAGAATACCTATTCAAGGACAAATGTAAGCATTATCAACTGGAGGAAAGGAGACATGAGTTCTGAGTACAGAAAGAATGCCCAGCTTTTAACATAATGACAGCTGACATTTATGGAGCATTTACCACAGGAGATGAGCTAAGACCTTCATATGTATTATAGCATGCCATTCTTACAACAATCCTAGGAATTAGATAGTATGCTTTTTCCCATTTTAAACAAAAGGAACTGAGGAGGATGAGAGAGTAAATAACCTGTCCCAAATCACCCAAGTAGCATATGAAGTTCTGCAAGGAACTCTCTTTCTGAGCAAGGCAGAGCCTTTTGCAAAGGGCAGAGTTGAATTAATGTTTCAAGAAATTAATTCAGTTCTAATCCTTGCAAGTGCATGCTGGATTAATCTTGTTTTACATTTCAGAAATGGCATGGAAGAAGAAATTTTTAAACAACCGTTGATTTGAAAAATATATCTGGGTTTTCAAGAAGTCTATGCACGATTTTCATGCCAAAGATTGTTTTAAAACAAAACTGAATGATGATTGGGCCATGTTTTGCAAAGGATGCAAAGCTAACAATATGCAACTAAGGGAAAAGATTAATTTCTGTCTTTATGATGGACATGTCAGTACCAATCCTTGCAAATGGGTCCTGGATTAATCTTATTTTACATTTCAGAAATGGCATGGAAAAGGAAGCACAGAATGATAAATCTGAGTTTGCAGATGATGTTAACATTTTTCAGAGAGAAATGCTCAGCAACCACAGACCAAGCTCATAAACCATGAAGCAGAGGTTCAATAGTGGCAGATGACTTGCACTGTGGGCCAGTAAGTGATGCCATTAAAGAAAACAAAGCCAGATACTCCTAACAAATAACAAGCACTAAGCTATTAGTTTAATCAGGTATGGGATTTGGGGAGCTCTGATGGAGTATACTGATATGACAAAAAAGCCAAGAAAATACTGTGCATCTCTAGCAAGGGTTTGAAAAACAATCCCACAGGCATAATTATTTCATATTTATTTTATAAAATGCCCCTGTTCCCATTTTCAGGTATTAATTCATTTTTTTTTAAATTGAGGTCATTGTAGATTCACATGCTGCTATAAGAAATAGTAGAGATCCCTTGTATAGTTTGCCCAGTTTCTTCCAGTGGTGACATTCTGTAAAACTAAAGTACCTCTGCTGATATTTACAAATAAAATATAGTTTTTGACTCCATGTGAAATACATTATGCAGTTCAGGTAAATATACATCAAGAGAGGCACAGGGACCTAGAGATGGATTCAATCAGAGGAGGCAAAATTACAGAAACAGAGGGGCTGTAGCAAATAAATCAACTAAAAATCTAGGTCTCTTCAGTCTGCCAAGATAAAGTCAGGGATGGATTTTTAAAATGACTTTCAAAATACATTAATTATATAGAGGGTATTTAGACCAGCTATATAATTCATTTCAAATTCTAGAATATTAGAACTTTGGGGACTTACCATTTAAGCTGGATGGTAAATAGCACAGTGATGAAGAGTTTAGGCTATGGAGTCAGAGTGGGGAAAGCCCCACTGCCACTTCCCCATTTTCCACCCAACCACCCTGTACTCAGCAGCTTTGGGCCCTTCAGCCAGTGTATTAGTTTGCTTTCATGCTGCTGATAAAGACATACCCAAGACTGGGCAATTTGTAAAAGAAAGAGGTTTATTGGACTCCCAGCTCCACGTGGGTGGGGAAGTCTACCATTAACGGCAGAAGGTGAAAGCCTTGTCTCACGTGGTGGCGGACAAGAGAATAGAGCTTGTGCAGGGAAACTCCCCTTTTGAAAACCATCAGACCTCACACGACATTCACTGTCATGAGAACAGCATGGGAAAGATCTGCCCCCATGATTCGATTACCTCCCACCGGGTCCCTCCCACAACACGTGGGAATTCAAATTTGGGTGGGGACACAGCCAAACCATATCACCAGTTACATCTCCAGGTTGATTTCCTCATCTTTAATCTGGGGGTGATAATGAAAACTATATCATAGAGTTCTTGTGAAGAATAAGAAAATCCATCCACTAATGCCCAGTCCATCCACTAATGCCTGATACAAGTAAAGAGGTCATTGTTACCTAATGTTGATGTTATTCACTTAAGAGCTTTTAAAGCAAAGGTTTCTGAGCCTCAGCACTATTGACCATTCAGCACTATTGGACCAGATAATTCTTTGATGGGGGAGGGGGTGGTCCTGTGCATTTCAGGATGTGTATTTCAGAATTTTCCTGGCCTCTACTCACCAGAGGCCAGGAAAGTCCACCCCATCATGGTAACCAGTTATGTCTCCAGATACTGCCAAATGTCCTCAAGGGGGGCAAAAAATAGACCCCAACTGAAAAACCTCTATTTTAAGGGAACCAACTTACAACAAATAAATGAAGTGCTACTTTCCATAATAGTAGCCATTTTTTAAGTTAAAGCATTAGGTGGTACATCCTGAATATATATAAAGGCTCTAGAAGGCTTTAGAAGCCTCAGTGTGTCTCATACACACACACACACACACACACACACACACACACCATAATAAATTAAGTTTATAAAAGATATTTGGAAATTCTGTGTACTCCTGAGGTTGAATGAAGATCTTACTGACTTTCAAAGACTATCTGGGGTTGCCACCACATAGACTGAAATATCAAGTTTTATGAATAACCAGATGTTCCTAGTAGGATACCTGAAATGCTTTCCTATTCTAGAAATCTATTTCTAAATTGCACCTGCAGCAGGAACATATTTCATGTCACCCCTGGAATGGCACCGTATTCTATAAAGTATTACCGAACCTCCTTGCACTTCAGAATCACCAAGGGAGTTTTTCAAATGTGGGGATTCTTAGGTGTCATCTTTATATTTTAATTTTTTATTTTAAGGTAGGGATCTCAGACCGCTGTAAGTTTAATACGCATTTCCAATTAATTGAAAACTCTGGTCAAGTAGACAGTGTCTGGAAATATGAGCAAAAAAGTCAGGTTCTGGTTGACTCTGACCTACGTCAACTTCAACTTTGGAAGAGACCTATAGATTATGCAGAATTCTGCATGAGAATAATTATAGACTCCAAATAGACATACTACATTAGCGTCTTACCCAAATTGAAAGTTCAATTTGAAGATCAAGATTTTAGAAAAATATGATAAAGTACTGCTATGGAATTATTATTTTTAGTAACAGGTGTGCAGTTATCTCTGGTGACAGTTTTTGCTAAAACTCCAAACCATCAATCATCCTTGGTCAGACAGAACAAAGGTTACTATGCTGAGTCATGTGCAACATGAACAGTCCTTCTCCACACTCTAAAATCACAAGCAGTGGAAAAGACAAACCTCATTCCATTTTCCATTCAACCACATCAGAATAGGTGCTTACTAATTCCATGCTGGAAATATCTGCTTCAGCTGTAAGAAGATATTGATAGAGTTAAAGGTATTTTGAGCCTATTGTGTGGGTTTCTGCCTTAGTCCTGGCTGCTATAACAAATTACCATAGACTGAGTGGCTTATTAACAGAAACTTATCTCTCACAGTTCTGGAGGCTGGAAGTTCAAGATCAGGTGCCAGCCTGGTCAACTTCTAAGGGTTCTCTTCCAGCTTTCAGAGGGCTGACTTCTTAGAGTCTCACATGGAGGAAAGAAGGCAAGCTAGCTTTCTGGACTCTTATAAGGGCACTAATCTCATGGCCTAATCACCTGCCCAAGGTCCCACCTCCAAACTTCAACATATATTTTAATAAGTTGTTGGGGAAACACAAAGATTCGGTCTATAACAGCTTCTGTCTCACGGGTTGTGGTTTGCAACCTACAAGTAGGGTGACCAACTGTCTTGGAATACCTGGGAGTGAAGATTTCTTAGCATGTGGGATATTTAGTGCTAAAAATAGGACAATCCTATGCAAACCAAGCCAGTTGGTTACCCTTTTTATGACCCTAAGCTGCCTTGCAGCCAATTTCCTCTCCATCATTTTTCCCTAAGGGCCTTCTATTCCTCAAATCTGTCTGTATCCCCATCCCACTCACTCCCAACCTGTGGACTTTCTCCTCCTGAGATAAGTAAGCAGACGGAGCCAACTGGCCGCAGACCCTGAGTTACAAGTCTCGTGTGATCTGTGAGCCTTTCCCATTGGCAAAATTGAGGTAGAGCAGAGTCAGACAGAACTTGACATTCTCTCCCAATTCAAGACACTGTCCGCTTGAATAGTGTGGTTCTATTACTTAGGGGGATTTATGAAACACACAGATTCCAGGACTTTCATCCTAGACTGTCTAGAGAGGATGCCAGAGAATCTCCACATTGGAAAAGCTTCCTGGTACTTATGAACGATAAGAAGGTTCTGGAACAGTATCTAGAATACAGTGTCCCCAGGGTACCATGAAATGTCTTCTTGCTGCATATGCAGTTTACAACTGGATGTATAGGACAGGGGGACCTGTCAAGTCTCTTACTAGGTGGAACTGATCTTGGCAACCCATAAACCCAAGTTAAAATCAGTCAAGTCCATAGTGAATTTGAAACCTACTAGGTGACATGAATTTATACTTATGAATGTTTGCTATTTATGGTTAAGTGGCAGCATATTATATCCAGTTATTCTTATGAAAATCACTTGTTCATATCACATGTTCAAATCCATGTTCAAAATCACAGATTTTGTCCATGTTATTGACATTGAAAATTACTAATTGAATTTTTACAACAATTATGATTGAATATTCATATACATGTAAGGCTCAGAGAGAATGCTAGATGTTAAGAAAGAGAAGACTGTTTTTAAGTTACTATAATATTTTATGGACTTATGGCCATCTGTGTTCATCTTACACAACCACCCTCTCACAAGTTTTAAGGTGTCCAAAGATCACTCTAGAAATCCATCCCTGAGTTAAGAACCATGGATCTGAACATAAATGTCTTCCCTGAGTGACTCATGGATTAGAAAATGCATGGTCTTCCTGTAAGAGTGCATCTTAGAACCCAGTGAGACCAAACCATCCCATAATTTAAGTCACAAAGGCATCTTACAAATGGCTGTCACTTTGGCAATATCCCTGCCAAATGAAGAGACTCCTTTGGTCCCTGGAAACATCAGTTTTCTAGATGTCCCTACAGTCTAGTTTTCTAGAATCTCTAGGGAGGGCTCTGAGACATTTCAGATTCATCTACATTTCGGAAAATCCAGCGTACAACCCACAAGCCTCCTCTCTAAAGAGACTTCTGCACATCTCTGCCATTTGATATTTAACATGGAATGTATTGCTAATTCCTCTGTGTGAGCAATCCCTACATAAACCCTGTATTTATTTTCATTTTATAACAAGTAGTAATAAGCTTGTGCAAAATCTTGCCCATGCTGATGAGAAAATCTAAAACTATTCTTAACTGTTGGGAAGACACATAAAAGTCACGATGAAAAGAAAAAATATATCCACATCCAACATGCAACAAATATTTTACTGAACACTTTGTCAGAAACTTGTATAGTTAATCCAAATCACCAAATAACTCAACGGTTAACTTGTACTTGGTTTGAGACTTCTTTATGTGTTTTGTATTAAATATGTTGTTTGTTTGCAGGGAGTGGAATATGGTGTTGAGGGAAGAAAAGGGATGTTGTCTAAATAATCTGACTTAAATTGCTAATTGGCCTGATGTTGGCTCCTGTTCAATTTTATTTGCCACTCATCCAAACGCAATGGCCAACAGAGCAGGAGAGCTCACTGGGCAACAAAGACAGCCAACTGGCCACCTGCATCCATAGGGAAACAAGGTACCACTCACCAGCAATGCTCTGCTAGGCTTCAGTATCTTACGATGAATAGTAGTACTTCACAAGTCAGTTTAAGGATTTAATATAATACACAAAAAGTGTTTAGAACAGTGCCAGGATCATAGAATGTTTTAAACAATCATAGTAGCTACTACTAGTAGCTATTATATACTACCATTATAATAGCTACTATTACTAGTAGCTATTATATGCTAGTAGCTATTATATGCTACACATTCCAACACCAGACAGTATTGATTGGCCTGCTTAGACTATGTGGCTCTGTTTTCTTTCTTTTTTTTTTTTTCTTTAAAAAACTTTTAAATTGTTTGTTTATTTTTAATTTGTTTAGGCATATAGTAGGTGTATATATTTATGGGGTCTGCTTTCAACAGGAGTATCTAAAATGTACTATTGCTAATGGTACTGAAACAGATTACCTTTGTAAATCTTTGCCTTCAACTCCTAGAGATTAAGGACCTCTCATGAAGAAAGCTCCCTTAGCCTATTTCTACCATTCATCTGGAAACCAGTCTGCAAACTTGTGACCTCTTCCTGTTAGAAAACATAAGCTATGCTCTCACTTACATAAATTAGTGTTTCTTTCCTCTCCAAATATTCCTGACAACATTAATTTGCCTCTGTTGGCTAGCCAATCTACCATCCCCGGAATTAAAGCCAGAGACTAACAGAAAATCAAGACTCAATTTGGGACTTTTTGACAAGGAAATTAATGGAAAAAAAAAAAAGGAAACCAAACAAGACAATACAGAATCAGAACGAGCTATCAGTAGAGCACTCACCCCCACTTTCCCTGCCTGCATGGATCATCTTACAAGCAGTTAACAGGAAAGGAAGTAGCAGTATGGAAACTTCCCCATCCACAACACATCAAAAAGAAGAATTTCAAGACAGCACAGGTTATCTAGGTCCAGTAATATAAAATAAGCATAGCACTCATGTGTCCCAGGAGACCAAATGGGAAAATGAAGACTAGAAGTTGCGATGGGTACTTTCACCTTACACAAATGACACCCATTTGTGTGTGACTCTCGGTCCTATCTAGACAGTTCTGTTATAGCAAATCCCAGTCCTTCCTGCTCCCCCTCAGCTCCTCCTGGGCAACTCAGAAGCACCTCTTGGGCTTTCATGTTGCCCCAGGCACTGTTTTCCCTCAGGGGCTCAGGCTGAGTGTGAACCAGCAAGAGACTGAACTACCTTGAGAGTACAATTTGGGACAACCCCGAGCCCTGTATCTTACCTGCAGAATCTGTCCCGTCAGCAAGCACACTCTGGGTCGATGCTGGCACTGGGTCCTTGACTCCATGCACCTGAGCAGCTTCATCCTGGTTTGTTAAAAATGCAGAGCACAGATCAGATTCGAGGGCTTGGAGCTTCAGCAAGGAATTCTGCCAGCAAAAGCAGAACATGAGGCCAGCTAAGTAGATGCCTAACACACAACAGTGTGTCCGCAGCTCCCGCAAGCACCTTCCTCCGCTGCCTGGCAGGAAGAGGGTGGTGGCAACAGCTGCTTCAGGGAGAGAACTGCTTGTGCCAGAATCATACACGTATCGTTCCACATGCAGGCTCAGTTTCTGCCTCATTTAAATCCTAACGTATATGGATTATCTGTGACACATGGGACTGGTGATTTCATCAGCAAGAGATGCTGCATCTGGAGAACCAATCTGAGAAAATATCTGCTTCCCAGGTGCTTGAGGTTTTACGCTTTGCAAGTGTTTCATTCATTGTGCTGACATCAGGAAGCAGAAGACATTAAGTCCCTCCCTGGCTACCATTCATAAAAGCCATCATCCCTCCAAAGCAAAGACAGCAGCAAACCGCAGTGCACAAAGAGTTACTGCTGCAGAGGCTGCTGGGCATCTGGGAGGGGCTTTGAGGCTCCCTAATCCACATCTGTATACAGGGATGTGTGCGTGTATGTGTGTGTGTGTGTGTGTGTGTGTCTGTGTGTGTCTTCTAAAGTTACTTCTCTCACATGAGGACAGGTTGAGGGAAAGGGTGGAGGGAGATGACCTTGGTCATTTAGCATAACCCAGCCACTAAGGAAGAAGCAATTCATCTTTAATAGCCCTCAGCATAACCTCCCACCCACACTCTTCATTTCTCATTGAAAATTTCTCCCATGATTCTTAATAAGAACAAAGTCATACAGATTGACGCATGCATCCTGCCGTGATGCAGATGCCAGTAAGTTAATTCCCCCAATCAGGTGAAAGTGAGTCAGCCTGAGTCCCCGGCCCGGCTCGCTCCCTCTCCACAAGAATGTTCTACAGGTCTCAGCTGCTCTCCTACCCTCCCAGCTACAGAAGGGGTGGGCACTGGGAGCAGAGTCACTGGTCCTTTCCCTGCTAGGACCCTCCAATACACACAGGCACACACACACTTACTCATACCCTACCCTCTACATATCCTTTCCCCCACACAGTGTCACACCCAGTCCACAGCCCCACCCCTGCCATATACACACCCTCACCCCCTACTCCACACACACATGTATGTACACCCTCCACCCCTAGTGCTCACCTCCATCCTACACGCACTCTTAAACCTACCCCTCACCTCCTCCACACAGATGCTCATACCAAACCCCCATACTCTCATCCCTACTCCCCACACCTACAAACACCCCACCTTCCACACACATACACCCTTACCCCATACATACCTCATATCCTCACATCCACCCCCCGAAACCTCCCAGCCTACTTCACACATAACCCATGCACACCCACCCCACACACACCCACATCCAACTCCCATGCCTTCACACACTATTCCACACACACACACCCCTGCTCCATATGTACCTTCACACCTTTCCTCACATAAACATCTTCCCAACATCTCTCACACCCTAACTCCTCCCTTCCATGCAAAACCGAGTCCCATGCACAACCCTTGATGCATTCTGCTGATGTATGAACCTACAGTAGTGTTTTACAAGCTGCCCACCAAGGGATGTCTAAAATCTGTTGTCTCTTCACCATTGTGAAAGCAGCAAGTGCCTAGGTGGGCTCAGGATCACACCTCTGCCATGCCCGGAGATGGGGTGGGATCTGGCACAAACCTCCTAAGAGCTCAGGTGCTGCTGCCTGGGAGCCCATGTGAAGCACCTGTGTGGGACTCAGCCATTTTTTTTTTTTGGCTTCCTCTTCCATTCTGGGATGTTTTCCCAGCAGCTGAGTGTGGAAGTAAGAACCGAGGTTGTTGACAGGAGCTGCAGAAGGAGCAGGGACACCAAGTTTCTGGGAGGATTTAGTATTTAGTAAACAAGCAGCTGGAAGGCAAACAGAAAGATTCCAGGCAAGTTTCCTACTGGAGGACACTGGAAATCAGTGACCTCTCAAAAAGAGCAAAACTACCCTGAAGATTAACAAATAATGCCATGGGAACGTAACACAGTGCAGCCACTATGCAAAACAGAATGATGGGCTCCCAAAATGTTAAAAATAGAATTACCATATAATCCAGCAATTTCATTGCTGCATATCTAGCCAAAACAATTGGAAGCAGGGACTTGAATAGATATTCATGCACCCATACTCATGGCTGCATTACTCACAATGACCAAGAGGTATGTTTTGGATAAAATAGTGTCTCTACAAAATTTATATGTTGAAGCCCTAACCCCCAATGATACTGTATTTGGAGACAACCCCTTTAAAGAGGCAATTAGGGTTAGATGAGGAAGTGATACCAGGGAGACAGACAGAAAGAAAGCCATGTGAAGATGAAACGAGAAGGCAGCTGTCTGCAACACAAGGAAAGAGGCTCTGCTGGCAGAAATCGACCCTGCTGGCACCTTGATCTGGGACTTCTAGTCTCCAGAACTGTGAAAAGATACATTTATGTTGTTTAAGCTTCCAAGTCTGTGGTATTTGTTAGGGAAGACCTAACAGATTAACACAAGGTGGACGCAGCCTAAGTGTCCATGAGCGGGTGAATGGATAAACCAAAGGTGGTTATGCACATACAATGGAACATTGTCCAACACTCAAAACGAAGGACTTCTGACACAGGCTACATGCCACAACATGTATAAACTTTGAGGACATTATGCTAAGTGAAATAAGCCAGTCACAAAAGGATAAATACGGTATACTTCCACTTGCATAAGATATTTAGAGTAGTAAAATTCATCGAAGCTGGGAGCAGTGGCCTAAGCCAGTAAATCCCAGCACTTTGGGAGGCTGAGGTAGGCGGATCACTTGAGGCCAGGAGGTCGAGACCAGGCTGGCCAACATGTGGAAACCTCGTCTATACTAAAAATATAAACATTAGCTGGGCATGGTGGCATACGCCTGTAATTTCAGCTGCTCAGGACACTGAGGCACGAGAATCGCTCGAACCCGGGAGGTGGGGTTCATCTTCATATTTATATATATATATTTATATATATGAAGATAAAAAAAGTTCTGGAGATGGATGGTAGTGATGGTTGCCCAATAGTGTGACTGTACTTAATGCCACTGAACTACACACTTAAAAATGGTTAAATGGTGGCCAGGCACAGTGGCTCATGCCTGTAATCCCAGCACTTTGGGAGGCCGAGGTGGTGGATTGCCTGAGGTCAGGAGTTTGAGACCAGCCTGATCAACATGGTGAAACCCTGTCTCTATGAAAAAATAACAAAATTAACTGGGTGTGGTGGCACGCACCTGTAATCCCAGCTACTTAGGAGGCTGAGACAGGAGAATTGCTTGAACCCAGGAGGCGGAAGATGCAGTGAGCCAAGATCGCACCATTGCACTCAGTCTGAACGACAGAGCTAGACTCCATCTCAAAAAAAAAAAAAAAAAAGAAAAGAAAAGAACAAAAGGTCGAGCATGGTGGCTCACACCTGTAATCCCAGCACTTTGGGAGGCAGAGGCAGGAGGATCACTTGAGGTCAGGAGTTCGAGACCAGCCTGACCAATATGGTGAAATTCTGTCTCTACTAAAAATACAAAAATTAGCCGGGCATGGTGGGGGCACCTGTAGTCCCAGCTACTCGGGAGTCTGAGATAGGACAATTGCTTGAACCCAGGAGCCAGAGGTCGCAGTGAGCCGAGATCATGCCGCTGCACTCCAGCCTGGGTGACAGAGTGAAACTCTGTCTCAAAAAAAAAGTTAAATGATAAATTTTAGGTTAGATGTATTTTAACAATTTTTAAAAGTGAATGAAAGGAAAGTAAAAAGAAAGACTGGTATTCTTTCTTTCTTTAACTTTACCTTTCATTCTTTTTTTAAATTCTAGAACCAGCTGCCTGTCTCAAATTTATAAGTGCTCTTGTAGATTCTGCAAAGCAGAAGAGGGCATAGACTTCAGGTTCCCACAGAATGAGAGAGAATGTCAGCTTTGCTACATACCATGTGTCTGACTTTGGCCAAGCATCCTAATTATTCTGGGCCTTAATGTCCTCTCCAAAAAAGGGGCAGGGTAGCAGCAACAATAGTACCTGCTCTAAGGGATGCTCTCAGAATTACACAAGGGAAATCATGGAAAGCTGGAAAGCACTTTGCAGAGCACCAGCATGTGGCAAACACTCAAGGACCGGATTCTGTGTTTAGTATGACTATCTCCAAACCCCAAAGGCTGCCGGACAGAGCTCTGGCCATGTGGCAAGGCTGTACTCCACACCGACACTGAGGCCTTGACTCATCACTTTACCCCCCAGGGTCTTATTTCTGCACCTGCCTAGCAAGGTCCTTAGGCTACATGACTTCTAAGTCCCCTTACAACTTGAAAGGAGAGAAAAGCAAACAGGCACATGGACTGGAGATGGATGCACAGAATCTGGCATGGAGTGGGTGCTTAGACACTGTATTTGGAACGGAACCAAATGTCCAGACAACACAAATAGGTTTCAAAGAATTTCACTGCACAGGAGTTCACATTCAGAGATCCCTGGTCTCCCATAGGAAGAGAGGTTTAATGCCATGACCCAGTTATGGCTAGAAGTATCCACTGGTGGCTGGGCACAGTGACTAACCCCTGTAATCCCAGTACTTTGGGAGGCCAAGGTGGGTGGATCATTTGAGGTCAGGAGTTCAAGACCAACCTAGCCAACATGGTGAAACCCTGTCTCTACTAAAAATATAAAACCTTAGCCAGGCATGGTGGCACACTCCTGTAATCCCAGCTACTTGGGTGGCTGCAGCACGAGAATTGCTTGAACGCAGGAGGTGGAGGGTGCAGTGAGCCAAGATCATGCCATTGCAATCCAGACTGGGCAACAGGGGGGAAAAAAAACAGCAGCATCCATCGGTTGTTCTCATCCATCTTCCTCTTTCACTTTCTCCCTCACTGTACTCACACTAAGCAAGACTCTGAGTGTCAAAGGAGATCTAGTCGTATGGCTGATTTATTCCTTCTTTAGCTATATGATAGGACTAAGCTTAGAGTAATGGGGAAGAAATTAAGTGGCAAATGGAAGAGGAGACAAAAGATGAAGATCTGGAGAAACAAGCAGATCCCCAAGTAGAAGGGAAAACGAACTGTTGTAAATGGAGGACAAGAAGGCAAAGTGGAAGAAACTCTGCAGACCAGCTGTCCTCAGTAATATTCCTTCCCACCCTTCACTGACCCACTACCTGAGGACAGTCTGCCTTTTGGCACCATGGGCCACTCATAAGTCTTCCTGAACAGAGGGTGGGGACTTGGACACACTGTATGGGATGGGTCCATGAAGAGATAGTTGCTCTGAGGATCAAGGAACCCAGGACAAGGGGACAGGGAGATTTGTCGATGAGTAATCTACATTAGCAGTCCCAACCTTTTTAGCACCAGGGACTGGTTTTGCAGAAGACAATTTTTCCATGGACTTGGGAACGGGGATTGTTTTGGGATGAAACTGGTCCACCTCAGATCATGAGGTATTAGATCCTCATAAGGAGTGTGCAACATAGATTCCGCGCATGCATAGTTCACAATAGGGTGCATACTCCTGAGAATCTAATGCCACTGCTGATCTGACAGGAGGTGAAGCTCAGGCAGTAAAGCTCACTGTCCACTGCTCATCTTCTCTGGCTGTGCAGCCCAGTTCCTAACAGGCTACAGGCCGGTACTGGTCCATGGCTCCGGGGTTGGAGACCCCTGATCTACACCACTGTCACATACATGTCCTTCCAGTGGATGGGTGATCTGTCCTACAACGTCTGTGCCCTGCAGAGCCACCCCAAGAAGGCTTCAGGACAGCTTGCAGTGCACGTACAGAGTTTGTGTCCACCTTGCAGGCATGATGCCACATATCCAGCTCCACATGGAAAGCCAGGCAGCTTTCCACGCAACAGCTGCACTAGGCTCTGCAGTATGAGGCTATTAGCAGCCCTTTCCTCGTGGGGCTTCCAGTCTAGCGGGGAGATCACTAATAAGCAAGTAAACAAATCAGTCATGACAGTTATTATTGTCATAGGGCTATGGAGGAAAGAAAAGAAACAGCAAGCCCAGGGAGTGAGTGACTAACCACGCATTTCACTTCTATCATGCCTGACTTAGTAACCTTTAATGTAGGAACATGCTTTTCCCTCTACGGAAAGATGCAGGACCCTTCATTCTGGGTCCTAATAAACCCCTACAGTCCTAGTGCCACCTCAACCCAGCCATCTCTGATAGGACTTCCACTCCCCTGGCTCCCCTGGCTCCCCAAGCGCATCACTCAGGGCCAGCCTGCTAGTACTTTTCCTGGTTTATATCCAAAGTCTCCTCATACAAATGTCTAGAATCTGCAAGAAAGTTGAGTAAGGGCTAACAGGCCCAGTAAAGAACAATGACCACCTCTGCTGCTCCAACTATCCTATCTGGTTAAGAAAGAAGCCAGAGAGAAGTCTGTGAAACGTAGGTGTGGTTTTCTTTAAAAAGCTAATTTTTTCCGTTTACATAATGGAGAATATGCTACTTGTTTTAGAAAATACTCTACTCATTTTCTCTCCTCTACAATTACTCAGGTCCCACTTTAGTTGGGTTGAAATAGAGAACACCCACACAGGCTGGATGGTTAAATACTATTTTAGGGTGCCTTTGTCTGCAATTCACCAGTCCCAGAGCAGGCACCGCTTACATTTAGTTCGTATGAAAGGGTTTAGTCCTCCTCCCCATTCTTTTATCTATCCAAGAATTGCGTATAGATTCCCTATGATGATATAACGCAAATCAAGTTGGAAATCTGCTCAAAACTGGGGACATGACTGGGTCTCCAAATATCTCCATTCTTACCACTCTTCTTCCCTGAATTTCAATGTTTCTCGAATATATGCCCACCCACATTTCCTTTCCATCTGCTGATTCACCTGCTCTCTGCCCCCTCCTCCCCAGACCCTACTCAGCTCTGGTTGTTTCACAGCCAAAATCCCATCAAATTATTGAGCCAGTTCTGATTATCTTATCTCAGCAGGGGGCCCCTAATGTCTCTTTTGGCATCTCATTTATTTCCTTCACAAGGCTCGCCATAATTTGTAATTTTGTGTATTGTTTATTGGCTCTTTTCAGCTCCATAAGAACTAGCACTGTGCCTCCATTGTTTACTGCTGCATCCTAGCACAATGTGTAGAAAAGAGCCAATCAATAAAAAGACTGCCATTGTATCTCAGTTTTGTTTTTCTGGGTCCTTTAGCCAGTGTTTGCAGGGAGGGGCGGAGATCTCTGAGTATCCAATACTGAGCCCTCCTACTACCCTGGTTTAGAAACCTTAAAGTGCTTAAAAATCACAGGGGAGTTTACGAAAGACGTGCGCTCCCAGGACATGCCCATTCTAGAGATTCTGGTTCAGTAGGTCTGAGGCAGGGTCTTTCAACACAAGAAGTCCAAGGTCCCTATTCCCTGGGGCCTTGACACACTATAAATGTCTCAGTTGCCCACTTAGTTCTACTTGCCCCAGGGCCAAAAGCTTTTCTCTGAGTCCCAGCCCTCTGACTACCTCATTGCCTTTTTATCTTTCGGTTGGTTCCCTTGAGAGCTGCTCCCACCCCCACCAGGATGTATAAGGTGTGAAGTGCTCAGAAGCAAGAAGGTATTGCTTCCTGAACTTCTTGATGTTCTTGCCAACAAAGTGGGACTTCTCCCAATGTCGACCATTACAAGACAAAGCCAAATTTATCCCTCCCCTAAAGTAAACACATTGGACTTTTGGCGAATCCCTCTGGGGACAGCGTCACTCGTGTCTGAGCATGGTTTGCAGCACAGCACACCTCAGCTTAGCCCGGCCCAGCTTCCCTTTGTTCAGGAGCTCAGCCCTCACTCCCCGGCACCTCCCAAAGGAGAAATTCAATGTAGGAGAACAAGCTATTCACCTTAAGGAGCCTTCTGTTGACAAGAAGATCCAGGTCTTATTCGGCTCCTATCAGCAATTCTTTTTAAACAAGGACAACCTAGCCACAATACACAATAATAAAACCCACATTTCCCTTAAGCTAAGTGACTTCAACCTGGAAAGGGGGAATCCTATACTTGATTTCACCTGATTGTGATATCCTTGTTATGTTCACTTTATTCAATGAATAATAAGAACAAGATGTTTGGGAGAGAATAATACCATTTTATAAACTCCCACTTTAAAGCAGAACTCTGAGCTTTTCTAGATAGTAAGACTGATTTTTCTGAAAATACAATGTGTCTCACTTACAACTCATGGAATGAACTTCAATAGTTTCTCAATGGAATTACTAGTACTTTAACTATCCAAAAGCACAGGTCTTAAGATGGAAAAGCCTCTAACTAGTCATTTTTCCCAGAACATTAATTAAATCCCAAGGGCTAAAGTCCAAAGCTAGTCTGGGTTGTAACCCATATGGTTGCTTCTTTGTGGCTTTGTTTCCATTTATTTTAGCCCTGAAAAATATTCGCCTTCAAAACTAAACTTAGTAAGATGAGAGCACAGGAGATGGCCCACTGGGCCCTTAATCAGGCTCATTCTGTGTCACAGGGCAAACCACCAAATGATGCTGGCTCATGGGCCCTGTACTTTTTCTGATAACACTACCTTAACTCCTTCAATTTCTAAAATTCAATGAATATTAGAAATCAGTAAGTGTTCACTGAAAATCATAAAATCACATGCCATATGAAATAACGTATATCTATGCCTTTAAAAATGGCAGGTCACATTGGAAAGCATGGCCATTTCCTCAAATACTAATTTTTAAGTTATATATTTTTAAATTTTGAATTGACACATAGTAATTACACATATTTATAGGGCACATGGTGAGTTTTGATACATATATAGTGATCAAATCACAATAATGAGATTATTCACCACCTCAAATATGTATCATTTGCTTGTGTTGGGAACATTCACAATCTTCCTTCCTAGTTATTTGAAAACCTGTAGTAAATTATTGTTGATGAGAGTCACACTACAGTGCTGTAGAATACTAGAACTTATTCCTTTTATCTAGCTATGATTTTATATCCTTTAACCAATCCCTCCCTATTTCTCTCTCCCCCTTACCCATCCCAGCATCTAGTAACCACTATTCTACTCTCTACTTCTATGAGATAATTTTTTTTTTTTGAGACGGAGTCTTGCTCTGTCACAGAGGCTGGAGTGCAGTGGTGGGATCTTGGCTCACTGCAAGCTCCACCTCCCGGGTTCACACCATTCTCCTGCCTCAGCCTCCCAAGTAGCTGGGACTACAGACACCCACCACCATGTCTGGCTAATTTTTTTTTTTTTTTGTATTTTTAGTAGAGACGAGGCTTCACCGTGTTAGCCAGGATGGTCTTGATCTCCTGACCTCATGATCCACCCGCCTTGGCCTCCCAAGGTGCTGGGATTACAGGCGTGAGCCACCGCACCCAGCCAAGATCAACTTTTTTAGCATTCACACAGGAGCAAGAACATGCAGTGTTTATCTTTCTGTGACTGGCTTATTTCATTTAACATAATTTTCTCCAGGATCACCCATATTGCTGTGAATGACAGTATTTCATTCTTTTTTCTGACTGGAAAATATTCCATTGTATATAAGTACCATATTTTCTTTATCCATTTCTCTGTTGATAGACACTTAGGTTTTCAAATCTAATATTTTGTAAGAAAATAAAAAAATTCAGCTCTTGTCTCTCTATAAACTTGAGTTTTATAATCTTCAGAAGGCCAAAAATGTCCTAAAAAAGACAATAGGTGCCAAGGCGAGGAAGGCCAGATGTCTGGACTTGATGTGTGTCCCTATAAACCTCTGGAAAGTGAGGACAACAAAGTCCATTCTTGTACTGCAGCTCTTGCACCTCACCCCTGTACCAGACCCAAAGCTGGGTACACATTTGCTTCTCAATAAATCCTCCTGAAAGAATGAATTACCCTTAGAAGAAAACGTCTCAAAGGACACAGTTCTCAGGAAAAATTTGGTCTTCAAATCAGCAGAAATATTTTCTAAAAGTTAGCAGGGGTAGGTGGAGCAGAATATATTTATGAAAGCTGTCAACTTTATATTTCACCAAGTAAGAGCACATGAGAAAGAAAACAAACAAATCCCCTCCCCATCATTTCTTCACAAAATGAAAATTTTAAGAACAATTTCTAAGTGAAAGGTTGTTCATAGACTTTATTTAAAAAAAACTCACTATATTCATTTATCTTATATTTATACTTTCACCAAAAAGCAATAAAAACTATAGCACAGGCTGGCCCCTATGAGCCACTGAACTGGATACAGTTCCTTCCAGCCTTCCATGAGAGAGTAGGAAATTAGTAGTATGAAGAGAAATACCTGAAAGAGTGAGCAACAAGAAAAAGGATCAAGATGTCATGCCAGAGAAAACAGGAGGAGCCAATGGGGCAAAGCTGCAGGGGACTTGGGGAGATGGGTAGGCTACCAGGCAAAAGGCAGCACAGGTGGGTCAACTAGGCAAGTCCTGCCTCAATGCCTCTGCTCAGTCCAACACCTCTGATGCTCTTCCGAGGCAGTTCCCAGACACGGAAAACTAGAGGCAGCTGCTGACATGGCTTCCACTTTTTCTGCCAACACCACACTAAGGATTCCCCTGAGGGTGAGGCCCACAGATCTGGTTTCCCTGGAGACAAGAAGGTAGGCTGAATAGTTGGATCTGAACAATGGGGCAGAATAAACCAGACCTGGAAGTAATTCAGAGCTTTTTTGCCATGCAGTTCATTCAACTGGGAATGAGAACTAGTGTTCACACAGTGACCATGTTGGCTACAGGATGTGCTCATTGACACTGATAACAAAAGTTGTCTAAAATTAAATGAATCATAGGATACTGTTCCAGCTGAGGAACAAACCTTGGTAGGGTAGACAGGTGACTCTACCTCAACTCAAAAAACCATACCAGAAAAACGTCAAGTGGCATCCTGCAGGGGTCCAGCAGAGAGGAAAATTACTTTGGAGTTCATGCTTCCAGAGACCAACATTATGCAGCCCAGCATCTAATTACTCATCTTCTGAGAACAGCACTCCTAGATCCTAAGTGGGAAATATGGCCCAAGTCTAACAAATCAGCTTATTCCAAATGCCATCATCACAGGGACTGATTCAGAAATGGGCACATGCCCCAAGCCAGATAAATGAGACTCAAATATGGGACTTTTTAGAACTAGGAAGGAGAGGCTGTTATTTCACTATGTGGTAGGCAGAATCCTAAAGGTAGCCATCAAGATTCCTATACCCTGATAACATAATCAAACACTAATCTAGGTACTTCTATGAAGAGATTTGCAAATGTAATTAAAGCTTTAACTCAGCTGACCAAAGATACAGATTACTTGGCTGAGCCTGGACCAATCAGGGGAGGCCTTTAAAATGCACAGCATTTCTTCCAGTTGGTAGCAAAAGACAACATCAGAGAAATTCAAAGCACAAGGATTTGCCACGCTGTTGTTGACTCCAAGATAAAGGGTGAGGAGGGGGAGTGTGACAGCCTCTAGAAGCTGAGAGCTGCCCTCAGGTGACACCCAGCAAGGAAGCAGGACACATAGTTGCACAACTACAAGGAACTAAATTCAGGCAACAATGTGCAGAAGCTGGGACGGAGGCTCTTCTCCAGATCCTCCAGATAAGAAACTACCCCAGCCAGTGCCTAGATTTCAATTTCATGAAACCTTAAGTAAAAAACCCAGTTGAGTCCACCCACATTTCTGACCTGCATAACTGTGAGCTAATAAATACATATTTGAAGCCACTAAGTTCTTGGTAATTTGTTACCCATTAATAGAAAACTAATATACACTGGAATTAGTGACTAAATAATTTGTCCCTAGAGAGGGGCTGACCTAAATAAAGATGAAGCCAATATAGAAAAAGAAGAACCGAGAGATAGGAATAGATGGCATCTCCATGAAGAGTTTTCATCCCTGGACCTAGCCATGCATACAGCCTATCCTGATCCTAAGTTTTCAGATATATATCAATAACATCCTGTTCTTATTAAAACCAAGTTGAATTGACTTTCAGTCACACGGAAAGAATCCCAGATACTTTGTAAAACATCCTCAATCAATCCTGAATTAAGGCCTAACCCTGAAGACTGGGTTTGTATTTGAATACAAAAATACAGCTGCCTATTCTTACAGAAATAATACCATTCAGTCAGCTCAAGAATGTTAAAGGCCTAAGAAGCCTCTTTCTTGACCATTTTCACAAAATTAACACAATTTTGAGGAAGAAACACATCCTGAACAAAACAATACGTACCATCTTGAGGCCTGATATGGCTTGATGCCAAAATACCTATATGTTAAACTGTGGATGCTAATAAAAACACAATCTAGTCTTTCACATGGAGATACACAAAGACACAGACACATGCATACTGACTCAAAGAGGGACACCGCATGTGTGTAAATTGTCCTACTTTTAACAAAATTAACATATTAAAGGACTCTTCATAGATATCTTTGACATTGAGGCTAAAGTTTAGTTATTATGACCAGCATAATTGAACAGATAAGAGTTAACAGTAGTATATGAAGAAAAATTAATTTTTCATATTGATTTCAGGTAAATAAATCATCTCTTTCATACCAAACTAAATAAAAATAGGTATCTCTTTTGTAGAATAAGACTGCAATTACAGATTCAAGGTTAAACTTCTTAATATTGACATTAGGTCATTACTGAACATCTGTTGCATGCTAGTAACTTATTACATTTGTTTCTTATAAGATAGCCTCTTCCTCTAGATTCTAATGGTATTCCCAAGGAATTTGTCCTCTTATGGTAGAACCACAGTCAGAATATAGCACAGCACAAGTCTGAATCCATGCCCATTGTGAGCATCTTCTCTTCCTCTGGTTCCTCAATAACCAGTGAAGGTGACGATGACAAACACAAATCTGGAAATCTCCTGACTATTTTTGATAAAGTCAATACTAAATTTCAAAGCAGTAACAGAGGTAGAACACACCTTTAGAATGCCCTGTAGGGTCAATTAACAGCAAAAATATTTCTACCTTATTCTATAAACACAAAGAGCACTTATAACGAATTCTTCAGAATAAGTTACAGTAATATTCTTACCATTAAAGAAATGCTATTATCCTCTCACTCTAACCCATTTATGCCTAGTGTTCCGTTGTTGGAATGCTCAGCATGTGGGAGTTATTTATATCCTACTGCTCAAGGTCATCGCCAAGGTCTGATTGCAAAAATTCAAAACATTGCAACCTTGGCCATAAGTGGGCTAAGCACTCATAAAGGGAGCACAATGCAGTATCAGAGAACTTGTGCTTGCCTTTTTCAGATGCTTTAGGTTCTACTAGTTACCAGGTGAAATGGCTTAGCCAGTGTGATGGTGTTAACATTCCTCATGAAGTAACAACATGACTGAAATTTCTCCACCTTGAAAAATCATTTCTCTTTCCTACTTTCTACCTCACAGAGTTAGAAATGGGGAAGCAAGGTGGGAAGAATAGATTATCATCCCCTTTTGACCCTCACTGTTGAGTCTACCAATTTCTTCTCCCCTACAAAAGACAACACTATCCTTTCCCATTCCATGACCTGGATATTACAGGACTCAGCAACTTCCATATGGGTTGGTTTCTTACTCTCCATCAGTGGTCCCTGACATATTCAGTTATTTCAATGTCCAGGCTGACAATCATGCTAATGTCTGGCTCCATAATTCCTCAACCTCCTCAATTCCAGTGTTTCTTCCACTTCACTATGGCTGGCCACCTCAGCAAGTTGCCATAAACTTCAGAATCTCAAACCTTCTAAACATAGTCCACATCCCCTCTATCTCATTCACTCCCTGCAACTGAACTTATTCTGTCCTCCTAATTCTATTAAGGTTTTACGTTTTTCTATGTTCCTACAATGAGTCATCCCACTTAGACTCCTTACCATGTGAGAAACATACATGGGAGAGACAGACAGCTGTCTCTATGGTTTGATTCTGGGGACAAAAAAAAAGTCAGTATACCCACCAACAAGTATTCCTCCCACTGATGCCTTAAGTCTTAGCTACCTTGAAATCTTCACCATTGGAGGTATAGAGTTTATTGGTGTGCAAAAGACTGATGCAACATTTATCCATTTTCACATTCCAGGATTTAGCATCTGCTTCTTTGTGCTCAACACATCTCTCTTGGGTAAACCCATTAACCCATGACAAGATTGTTTTATTTTTTTCAGATTTATAAGCTGCCTTCTTAGGCCTGGAGAGGATAAACAATAGTGATGGTCAATGCCAGCACAAGACAGTTTCATGGCCAATAAGCCTCAAAGACAAGGGAAATATGTAATCCATGTAAGGTCACCAAAGCTTCTCCTTCAAGGTAAATTGGCTTGTGGCTGACCTTACCTATATGGCCTTGAAATTCCAGGTAAGAAGTAAAATGAAAAAAAACTCATATTCACTCAACTGACATTGTTTTATCCAAAAGGTAAATGCAGAATACCTTCAAAGTATCTATCAGATAAGAAAATAAAGTGTTTTTCCTGAGCACAGAGGCCATCAGTTTTTGAGGTGACCACTTCCTTCTGTATGATATGACATAGGACTTGGGTTGGGTGAGTATAATAAAGAAGAAAAGAAGGCCCATGGTGACCCAGAGCTTCAGCCTCCTCCAGCCATACCACTCCGGATCCCCAGTTGATCACAATTCTTCACTTACAATAATGTGGCCTCTCTCTTGTGTGAGATTGATAAATAACTGTGCTAAGCACATATATCACTTCCATTGCACTACTTACTATTCACTCCCCAATAAGGCTTCAGATGGTGTGTTGGCCAGGAGGAGGCCTTAACCATGAGTCACTTAGTTTTCCTTAATCCATCCCTGATGGGAAGCTATGGCTACATTCTGAAAGCACTGGGAAAATGGAAAAGGGGTAGAATCAATGAATGTTAAAATTGAAAGGCCTCACTTTCAATATATGATCTCACTTATAAGTGGAATCTAAAAAAGTCAAACTTTTAGTAGAGAGTAAAATAGGGTTACTAGAGGCTGGGGGGGAGGAGGTGGACAGGGAAAGGGGAGACATTAGTGAATGGGTATAAAGTTTCAGTTAGACAGGATAAATCAGTTTTGGTGTTTTATTGCACCACACAGTGACTATAGTTAATAACAATATATTGTATATTAGCTGAAATAGAGGATCTCAAATGTTCTCATCACAAAGAACTGATACATATTCAAAGTGCTGAATATGCAAATTCACCTGATTAGTTCATTCTACAATGTACACATTTATCAAAACATCACGTTATATCCCATAAATATATACAAATGTACAATTATTATTTGTCATTTAAAAATCTAATTAAACTTAAAAAAATTGCCAAAAGGACACCTAGACTTAGCCCAGTTCAAAACTTCCTACAGAGTTAGAAGTGGGGAAGCAAGGTGGGAAGAATAGATTATCATCCCCTTTTGACCCTCACTGTTGAGTCTACCAATTTTTTCTTGGTAGTTTTAGTTTACAAATGGAAACTAAAATAAGTTGATGTGGTGCTATTTCATATATAGTCTGGGAGTTGGAAACAGTAGTTCGAGGACCCAATATGGCTTTTTTTTTTTCCAGGGAAGGAGAGATTCATTAGTTTTCTTTATAAATATATTATTTTTCTTAATTGTAACTGAATCAAGGAATGTGATCTACAAGCATACAGAGAGTAAAACAATCATTTTTCTTCATTTTATCTTTCAAGTACCTTTCTGATCTATTGAATCCTTATGAACTACACGGACTGGCAGACTGACTAAGACCAAGGATTAAGGTGGATGAGACACTGACAGATCTCAAGTCTACAAAATTTTCCTGTCAGGATTCAAAAGATCCTAATCCCCAAAATCTGATGTCTTATAGAGATAGAGTCATACAGCTCAGGTGAATGTCAGTAGGGAGATTTAATCAGGTTTTTTTCTGGAAAAAACTCCTATATCCTAGTCCCAGAGATACCAAAAACTGTGAAATAAAAAATGCAATTCCTATCAAGAGACTCAAAGTCAAAAACTGGGAGCTCCAGGCTGGTAGAAGAAAAATGGGACTGGCAGGTGTCAAATCTATACTCATGCCAAGTGGAAACAAGAAGTTAGTGAGCTCTTCAGCCCAGTAGGAAAGTATGAAAAACACACACAGAGACAACATACGCAGATACGCTACACCATGTATCACCGTGCCAGGCAGAGAAGACCTCGGGTCAAGTGCCAGCTCTGGAATCAAGCTGAGCCCCATCTGTCAGTCACAGAGCAAGTGGACAAAGAAGTACAAATAGTAGAAGTGAAATACCAGATGTAAAATTTGAGGAATATATAGGGTATGTATGTAGCATCTTGTAATTATTACTTAGGTACAACATATGGAAACATCTGGAAAAAATTTGTGGACCATGATTCTCGTGAGGCTCAAGAAACTCTTTTTTGGTTTTAGACTTGCAAGTTGGTATGGAACAGAGTGCAGTTACAGAACTGGTAGGTTCTTTATAAGGATGTGTGGGCAGGTGGTGAATAAATAAAATAAAGGAACAAAAACCAATGAAGAGAGCTAACATAACAAAAAGTTCTACCTTACATGTTTATTTAGAGATGGGAGGCATACTCCTGTAAAAAGTTAGCTATACAAAGAGGCCAGAAAACAGCTTATAGTAATAAATATATATACAATAGATAACAATAGCTCTTAATAGTCAACAACCAGAAACAAGTATACAATAAGTTACAGCAAAGCAAATGAAAACTACGACTATATACCAAACATGAATGACCCTCATGAACGTAACATGGAGCAAATAAAGCCAGACACAAAAGAGTGTATCCATGAATAAAACACTAAAAAATACTAGTTATCTTCATAGGAGAGTAGTGACTGGAAGGAATTACAGAAAGGCATCTGGGATGCTGGTAATATTTTGTTTCTTGATTTATGTGCTGATTGCATACTTTGTAAGAATTCACTCAGCTGTATATCTATGACCTGTGTACTTTTCTGTATATATTTTCTATCCCCATTAAAAATATTATAGCAATGTTTCCTATTTGTGTTCCATAGGGACTCTGTCGCCTAAAGAAATGTGATTAGGTGGTTCTTCTGTAAAAGAGTTTGGTGTTCAGTAAGTTGAGAAATGCTGGGAATGACATAGGACATTTCAATCTATGAGTGGGAACACATTCACCCTCCTTGATGGTCTCTGACCCATTCATACTGCACCTCCTTCAAGTTTCCCCAAGGCTTTTTTCTGGTCTCCCAAATTTTGGCCACAACAGAAACTGTGTGAAAGAATGTGGGTCAATCTATATAGTTCACCCCAGATGGAAGAAAACCACTGTCAGCACATAATGTATTCAACCAGTCTGGGTCAGCAGCGTCACCTCTGTATGGAAGCGTGCACATTTAAAATATGGCGCTGCCTGCTGTTTTAGATGGACCTCTCTATCCAGCACTCTTACGCCCAGGCAATCAGTGCAGTAAGCTGGCACACACTTCATGTCATTTGCAAATACAATGTAGTGAAGGAATATGGAAAAGCAGATTTTCAAATATAGCTTTTCACAACTACGATTTGGGAATGCTCAAGTGATCTCAGCATCCTTATGGGTTTGCAGCTCAAGAAACAGTTTCTCCCAAATACTCGAAAGTTGTCATGAGTTGACTCTTACAGTCACCTAATTTTTCTAGTCACTTATGTCAAAACAAACCTTTGCTCCTTTACAGCTAGCATTTTGCTTGTTCACGGTGGGGTGGACAGCTGCATTCACTGATTCAGGCTCTTGCCTCTTTTCTCTTAAACTCTTTTTCACTCATTACCATGAGGAAGATTAGAATTTGGAGCCTGTCTGTATGCACGCACACAAAAATAACAATTCTGTGTCCTTATCTTTAGGACATTTTTTACCACTTTAGCTATTTAACTTGGCTTAACCAAGCAGCTGGTTTACTTTTAGCTATTTTTTCTACCAAGTTCTAACCAAAAGAAAGAAAAGAAAAAGAAAATCACCTAAATTTAGTGAAATACCCTTTTTGTGCAGTGGTAAAGGAAGAGGAGGAAGCGATGCATCTTCAAAACATCAAATAAAGAATTTGCCTAAAGCCCATCATTTCTCTTTTTGGCATCTGATCATCAGATCTTTTCATTCTCTTTGCTATGACCCTAATCAGACATACTAAATACCACCCACTACTACTTAATTTACAATGAGGACAAGAAGAGCCAGACAGAGTATTCCAAACCAATGTCTTAAGCAAAGGCATTCATAATAATAGATATCATAATTATGTTACATTAATTTCATACAGGAGAATTCAATTACATATTCCAAAGAAAATCCAGAACAAGCTAATTAACATCATGATGTCCAGTTTGGTGGGAAATCATTTGGATTGGAAAATATGGCTTCATGTCTCAAAGTCTACTAAGAAAATCACATTGCAAACACCAAACTGTATCATTCTCAGTGGATAAACAGTAAGCATGATTATGTTTGAAACTGCAGAAGCCGTTAGGAAAAACAGAGATGTAGACAAAATAAAATTAAGAGAAAATTTTACAAATGTTAACTGTCACAGCCATGGTTATATAATCCTGAAGAAAAGCTGAAAAGAGTGTAACAAAATGACTGCTGGACTTGGGTTAGGGCCAAGACATTGTGAGCCGCCTCACAAACAATATCTTAAATATGTTTGCTCCAGAAGAAGGAAAAACATTACCAATTGAACAAAGAACTATAAGTATTACAAGGTCACTTAAAAGCAAAAATACTAAGTTTTCATCAGAACAAATTCCTAGTACTGTGAAAAAGAATGGTAAAACTCATGATTGGCTAATTAATGTTCTTATAACCAGTAATGATTGCACCTACCTCATTTAAGTCCTGCTGAGTTTCAAAAGCATCCTTTGGCCAAATGACAGTCCTCTGGTCTATTCTATAAAATACAAACAAAAATTATTTCCATTTAAAAGAGACTTTTCAATGATGTACATGTAAACCTGGTGGCTACAAATCTGGCTGTACCCCTGATAAAAAAAAAACCCTTGGTGGCGTCCCACTGCCTGTAGAATAAAATACAGACTCCTTACAATGGCCTGTAGCACATTATAGCACTTGAACCCTGACAACCTTCCTGGCCCCCTCTGCTACCACTCTCATCCTTGTTCACCATACTCCAACCACCCTGGCCTTCTCTCTGTTCCTTGAACATGTAGTGCTTGCTCCCTGTTCAAACCTTCACACATACTGTGCGTGAGCCCAGACTGCTCTCCCCTGGGATCTGCATACAACTCACTTTTATCACCATGTATGCATCAGCTCAGCTCACATGGCACCACCCCAAAGAGGCCTCCCTAACTAGACATGCCCTCACCCCCACTCTCTAGCATACTGTCTGTAGAGGACTGCGTGCTGGCAAACGAGACGTTCCCAATAAGTCCTGCTCTTGCAAACAAAGCAGGGCGTTCCCGGTAGAAGCCAGCTGCAAACAGCAGACCCTGGGGGCTTGTTTATATGTAAACATCTTGAAAATCCAGAAAGTCAGGGAAAGGTCAGAAAAACAACAATGTGTCTTGTGACTTGGTAACATTCCACAAACGACTGTATAAAATAAAGCAGAGCATGTCCTTCGGGGCGGCCGCCATGTTTGTCTTGTCTTGTGTTGTCTTGTGTGTTCATTCCTTTGTTTAGGAAACACGTGGACCCCAACAGCTGTCCTATACGTTTTCTTCTTAGCACTTCCTATTTAAATTATTCACTTATTTGCATGTTCACAGTAAAGTGTGAGCTCCAAGGATGTATTGATTATGTTTATTTTCTATACTGCTAAAATCTCACCTATTAAAAATTCAGTAATTCTTTTTGATTGAATGAATGGGATCTGATACAGTTGCAGAAAGATACCATTTGTCTACTGAAGACAGCTTATGGAAATTTCATCCTATTTCTTAACTTACACAATAAATGTTATAATATTTGCTGGGTACCACGGTGCAATAGTTTGGATGTGGTTTGTTCCCACCAAAACTCATGTTGAAATATGATCCCCAGTGTGTCAGTGTTGGGAGGTGGGGCCTAGTGGGAGGGGTTTGGGTCATGGGATCTGTGACAAGGGAGGGATATGGAAGTTAGTTCTTACTCAAAAATAAATTTGTTCCCATCGTGGTTTTGATTTGCACTTCTCTAATGATCAGTGATGTGAGCTTTTTTCCATTTGTTTTTTGGCCCCATGTATGTCTTCTTTTGAAAACTGTCTGTTTGGCTAGGCGCAGTGGCTCATGCCAGTAATCCTAGCACTTTGGGAGGCTGAGGCGCGCAGATCACAAGGTCAGGAGTTTGCGACTAGCCTAGCCAATATGGTGAAATCCTGTCTCTACTAAAAAACAAAAATTAGTGGGGCGTGGTGGCAGGCGCCTGTAGTCCCAGCTACTTGGGAGGCTGAAGCAGGAGAATCACTTGATTGAACCTGGGAGGCGGAGGTTGCAATAAGCTGAGATCGCATCACTGCACTCCAGCCTGAGTGACAGAGTGAGACTCTGTCTCAAAAAAAAAAAAAAAAAGAAGGAGAAGAAAAGTGTCCGTTCATATCCTTTGCCCACTTCTTTTATGAGGTTGCTTGTTTTTTTTTCTTGTAAATTTGTTTAAGTTCCTTATAGATGCTGGATATTAAGACCTTTGAGGGATCTGTAGTTTGTAAAAATTTTTTCTCATTCTGTAGATTGTTTACACTGCTGATAGGTTCTTTTGCTGTGCAGATGCTCTTTCATTTAATTAGATTCCATTTGTCAATTTTTGCTTTTGTTGCAACTGCTTTTGGCATCACCGTCATGCAATCTTTGTCTAGGCCTATGTCCTAAATGGTATTTCCTGGGTTGTCTTCCAAGGTTTTCATAATTTTGGGTGAAAACCAAATACTGCATATTTTCACTTATAAGTGGGAGCTAAATGATGAGAACACATAGACACACAGAGGGGACAACACACACTGGGGCCTTTCAGAGGGTGGTGGGTGGGAGGAGGGAGAGGATCAGGAAAAAATAACTAATGGACACTAGGCTTAACACCTGAGTGATTAAATAATCTTTACAACAAACCCCCATGACACAAGTTTACCCATGTAACAAGCCTGCACTTGTACCCCTGAACTTAAAATAAATGAAAGGAAGAGGGAAGGGGAGGGGAGGGGAGTGTAGGGGAGGGGAGGGGAGGGGAGGGAAGGGAAGGGAAGGGAAGGGAAGGGAAGGGAAGGGAAGGGAAGGGAAGACATTCGTTCCCTAGAGAACAGCTTGTTGCAAAGAGTCTGGCTTCCTTGGTTTCACTCTCTTGCTTCCTCTCTCACTATATGATCTCTGTTCAAGTCAACTCCCCTTTGCTTTCTGCCATGGGTGGAAGCAGCCTGAGGGCCACACCAGGTGCAGCCACCCAATCTTAGCCTTTTCAGTGATCATTATTGCGAGCCAAATAAATTTCTTTTCCTTATAAATTATGCAGCCTCAGGTATTCTGCAATACCAACACTAAATTGACTGAGACACATGGCAAAGCTGGGTTTTGCCACTACATAGCTGACAACAGATGAAAATGAACTTTAGGCATATCTACCTACAGTAAGTCAATTTTCTTTAGCTTACAAACAAAAACAAAATACACAAAACTCCACTGTTGAAAGATCCTTAGGTCCAAATCATGATTTGTTAAATTCTATTAAATAGAATTCAAGTGTTTCTGAAACAGTCTGAATACTATTATATAATAAACATATTAACATAGTTATTATCCTTATGAAAAGGACAGTTATCTTAATGAATAAGAGATTTTTCAGTGTTAACATTTATAAAAAGATTTCTTTGGGGATCTAATTATTTACAGTTACTATTCTGCTCCAATTTGAATCCTGAAGAAAGCATATATGTCCTCTAAATGGGCAACAAGGTCAATATCTAAATGTCATAATGCACATTTAGAAATACCAGGAGCCTAACTTCTTTAAAATATTCTTAAGAATATAATTTTTTTTTTTTTTTTTTTTTTACTCTACAAGCTTTGCTTACTGTGCAAACAATTTCTAAAGAGAAAAGTTCGGGAGATGGTAACAGAAGAAAATTGTGAAGGTCAAACTAATGTACTCCATGCCTGAACAAACCAGCATTTCCCTCCTGGGTGGAAGAGAGGCTAAGGCTCCCAACCATGCGCTCAGGCATAGACAGCTCAAGGGGAAAAAGAGGGTGAGGAGGAAGACTGCTGGCTCACACATCTTATATCCATCAATCCCCTGAGCTACAAACAGTGATTTCCGTGCATCAGAAAATGCAAAATAGCTCTTTCCCACAAAATAGGTAAAAGCAGTCTTGGAGACAGGGGTTAATCCACCCATCGTACTCAGTAACATCTAACACTTTGAATGGCTCGTAGTTTCTTTGTAACCCTCAATAGTTCTCAAACTATGTTTCTACAGAGTAGCACCAGCAAAATGGAAGAGTGGTATTCTCTAACAGAAAAAATATTTACCGGTTTACGCTCTTCAAATACAAATTTTTCTAGGGCTTTGGTGCAAGCTCCCTGTGGATGAGTGACAGCAGATGGTAAAACAAATAACCAAGTAGCAAACATTCATGGAAAGAAACAGAAATATACTTTGTTAAAAATATATGGTATATATTAGTGAGATACAGAGAAAAGCCTACATGGAATATACTCACATGATCTTCCAAGGAAACTACTCTTAACCATTAGATAAACCTCCAGAACAAGTTTGAGAACTGTAGTCTAGAGCATCAAAGATAATTTAATTTACTAACCATCTGAATGTCTACTGTGTGCCTGGTCCAGTGTTGGGGAAACAATAATAGACAATCAGAGGCAGTTCCTTAAGGAGACTTAGAATCTAGTAAAATCTTAAATGATAATAAAGCTAATGAACACTGAGTCTTGAAGCCACTTCAGCAAATCAAGGATCAGGGCAAATGATGTTAGAATGGAGGTGAGAGGCCAGGTGCGGTGGCTCATGCCTGTAATCCTAGCACTTTGGGAGGCTGAGGCGGGCGGGTTGCCTGAGCTCAGGAGTTCTAGACCAGCCTGGGCAACAGAGTGAAACCCCATCTGTACTAAAATACAAAAGATTAGCTGGGTGTGGCGGCATGCGCCTGTAGTCCCAGCTACTCAGGAGGCTGAAGCAGGACAATTGCTTGAACCCGGGAGGCAGAGGTTGCAGTGAGTTGATTTCGTGCCACTGCACTCCAGCCTTGGTGACAGAGCAAAACTCCATCTCTAAAACAAACAAACAAAAAAGAAGAATAGTGGTGAGAAACTGGAGAGGTAGAGACAGATAAAAGACATTTTTCAATGATAAAAGCAATCAAGAAGTCTTGGGTGTGGATTCAAAGTATGGAGTGAAAGAGATGGGGTAATCAAAATTATTACAAACTTTTGAGTCTGTGTGACAAGGAAAATGGTAGGTTTTTTTGTTAACGAAGTCAGAAAAACATGTAATGTTTTTCACAAAGAGAGACAATTCATGAGTTCAGATTTAGACATTTGAAGTGAGGCTGAAATAGAGAAGTAAAAATGTCTGGCCAGGGTTCACCCTAGAACTGGGCACTCTAAGTGTGTTCAGCAGAGGAAGGGGGTGATGATAATTTCGATGGAGTACAGTGGCCACAGGTAAGGTCATATGGGCACATTCTGCATCACTTTTTCCTTCATTATATGCTAGGCAAAGAACCTAGCACCTTCTCAGTATATATCTTTTCAAGAGACAGATAAATTAGAGAAAGAACTAGACCCAAGAATGACTTCAATTCACCAGCCCTTACTACCCCAGGGTGGGTCTTCCAGGCAGTTTACTTACATTATTTTATTTAATCTTCAAGGTCACCGTATGAGACTAGCATTATTATATCTATTTGACCTAATAGGAGAAAGGGTAGTTAAATACTTCATCCATTCAGTCAACAAATATTTTTTAAACACCAACTATGTGCTAGGTACTGTTGCAGGTGTTGGGAACAAAGCAGTGGATAAAATAAAGTCTGCCCTTGTGGAACTTAGATTCTCATGGGAGGAGGAGAACAAAAAGAAATAAAGCAGTGATTATTATGCACCAGATGCTAAGTATTATGGAGAAAAAGAAAGCAAGGCAAGAAGAACAGGACATGCAGGAGAATGGCCCAGGCTCACACTGCTACAAAGTGTCAAAGTCACCTAGAGATAATGAGAAACAGAAGGGGAGAAAAGAAAAGGCCACTGGATTGAAAACGATAAAGATTATAGTAGAAGAGGAAAAATAAATGAAGCTTCTCACTGGAGAAGTTTAGCAATGGATGAAGGAGAACTGGAAGAGTAGCTAGCCATCTCAAACTCCCTTCTTTTTAAGATACTTAAATATACGGCTTGAACCATTTACAATCCTTCCTGGAAGCTGGCCTACACACAAAAACTGGGTCACACTGAACACTCCTTCAATTCTCTTGCCGCCTGTGTCCAAAACAATAATAGGAAAGTAACTAAGCAAATATATATCAAATGCATGCTTCTAAAGGGGACCACAATGAGTCAGCCAGTCAGAGTAACTCCAGTGTAACCTTTGTCCTCTAGTCCAGGTTCTGGCAATGAGAAACGCAGCCTGCACTCCTCAGAGCCCAATTACGGCCCTCAGTAGTGATAAGCATGTGATACCTCCAACCATAACCACTATCACCATCACCACCACTACTACCACCATGACTATCACCACCATTCACCAACATCATCACCTTCCACCACCACCACCATTACCACCACCATCACCACAAACACCACCAACACCACAACTGCTGCCATCACCTCCGCAAACACCATCATCACCATCACCACCACTACTACCACCATGACTATCACCACCATTCACCAACGTCATCACCTTCCACCACCGCCACCATTACCACCACCATCACCACAACTGTTGCCATCACCTCCACAATCACCATCACCATCACCATCACCATTGCCACCATCACCACCACCACTGCCACCACCCACCAGCATCACCACCATCATCATCCCCCACCACCAGCACCAGCACCACCAACTAGCATCACCATCACCACCACTAGCACCACCACTGCCACTGCTGCCACCACTACTGCTGCCACCACTATATAATTCAAACTAAAAAATACTTTTCAACAGAGAAATGCAAAACTTAATTGTGTGCTGATGCAAAAAGAGCTTTCACCTGGATTCAAACTGCAAACTTGTGGATAGCCCACTGAAATACAACCTTTCTAAAAATATTTGATGTTTCCACTTTGCTGCAACCCTAAAGCTCGTGCTGAGTCAGCCTGTAGGGTCATCTTCTAGTGGCCTTCTCACAGGAGGTGTACTGGAATTCAAAACAATAAAACCAACTAAGCATTAAGATATTTTTCTTGGCCTAAGGACAGTGTCAAACTGCAGGATGTGATAATTTGTGAAAACGCCACATTTTAGCTCACAGTTGTATATTTATACCAATGTTTTAACTATCTATAATTAAATTAGCAGAGGAAAGTGTTTCCTATTTCAGTGAAAAGCTTCCCCATCTTGCCAATGGCTCATTGAAGACAACTGACAGTTATCTAACACTTTTCTTTCCCTTAAGCCCAATAACCAAGTTATTAACAAGCCTCTCAATTTCTTATCCCAAAAAATGTTTGTGTCTGTCCCCTCCCGTCTATCTCTACCACAGCCATCTGGGGCCAAGCCACCAGCACCTCTCATTTGAACTACCTGAATGACAGTAGTTTCCTCCCTGGTCTCCCTACCTCCCCTCTACCCTCCTCAGGCCACCATCCACACAAGATCTTTCACTACCCTTCTACACACTATACTTAAAATAAAAATCAAAATTCTGAGAGTATCCTATGACACCCTGAAGAATTTAGCATCTGCCCACTCTTCAACCTTAGCTTGCATCAGACTCCCTCTCTGAACTCCAGCTACACTGGCATTCTTTCAGTTTTGTGGATGCACCATGCTCCTTTCCAGCGCAGGCCTTCACACGTGCCTGTAATGCTGCTCCCTCTCCACTTTCTCTTCTAAGTAACTCATTCATACTTTGGATGCTAGATAGCTCCCAATCAGGTCTCCCTTTCATATATATGTTCTCACTGTATTCTGATCTTCTACGTCCGCTGTGCAGCAGGTCTTAGTTCTTAATCATGTATTTGTATAATTATTTGATTGTCTATTTCTCACAATGGTGAGCACTGTGGAGCAAGGACCATAGGAGCCTTGCTTAACATTTTATCTCTAGGGCCAAGCCTGGCATATGACACACAGGAGGCACTCATATGTTTGTAAATAAAGCATTCATCCCAGGGTTATGGGCAGCTGCCCATTCTTATATATTCCTGAGTCTGTAAAGTAATTATAACTGATGCTCCCTCCTCTATCTATAGCATGCTAGCAGAGCCTGGAGGATGGAATGATGCTCATTCCCATAACAAATGCATTTCTTCCCTGAAGAAATCTATGAAAGATTAATTAGTAGCTTTTGAACCCATGACCTAGAAAACCTGGGCAGAAAGAGTAAAAGGAGAGCATCCAACACACTTTTCAGTATACTTCACATAGAATCAGAGCCTTAGACTGAGACATCTTCAGAATTCAGGATATTCTACTGCATTAAAAAATTAATTAGAAAGCAATACTTGGGATACACTAATGTATACCCGGATGACTGCTGGCTGGCTGTATGACTGGTGTTTCCTGAAACTCTTTTGAAAACAAAAGGTATATCCCAAGAGGACAACCCTCTGAGCAAAACATGCTTTATATACAAACAATAGCTCTATATGCAGACACAGACAAGATGCCAATAAATTCCAGTAATATTATTAGAAACAATAACAGCCCTTAATACCAGTAAATAGAAAGTTCCTTTCTCTAGAGAGTCAAAACCACATTGAAGACATTCTCTTATTGGTTCTTACTAAATGTCTGCTAAAGGACTGAGGTCAAATATTAAGCAGCCAACTTCAAAGATTAAAAAGAAACCAAGCCACAGTGTTTAAAATTATTCCCCGAGAGACTACTAAAAGAAAACAAAACTAGAAGTCCACGGATGTTCAGAAACTGACTTCCTAACCCATGTATCCACTTGTCCAGGCCAATGAACTCCCAAGGATGCTGTGGCTAGAAACAGAACACTGATCCCCAACAGTATACCCTCCCAGAAGCCAACTCCCCCAACCACCGCCTCACACCTTGTACTTCTCTGAAGATTAGAATCAGCCAGTATGATTAAAACAGAGATTCCTGGGCCACAACCCAAACCTACTGAATCAGAATTTCCAGAAAAGTGGGATGACGACATATAGTTAACAAGCACTCTAGGGGATTCCTAACTGGGGAACACTATCCTAAAAGTCCAAGTGCAACAGCCTGGGAGGACACCAGTGGCTAAAGGGCACAAGGGAGGAACTTTGAGTATAGGAGTGACATGGTGTTTCTGGCCTGGTCCCCCAGGGAACACATTCCCAAAGAGGGAAAGGCTGAGCCCCTCAAAACACCATGAAAAACTTCAAATACGGGGCAGCCCAGCTGTCCTGGAAAAGGTACCACTTCTCACTTTGGTGAGCTGGAACAGAGACTAGAAGCAGCCAATTCTCACCAGAGAATGGGTGAGCAGTGAGTCAGGTGCACAGGGCCAGCTTCAGAATTGGCAGAGTGTAGGTAAAGTAGACATGGGTGTGGTTTAAAAGGCACTGTGAACCATAAAGAACACATTTTGGATGGAATATTGAGGACATAGGATCCAGCAGGTTTTTTCCTGGTGAATGAGCGAGAGCAGAGGCCCAAATAAGACATTATTAGGAGTAATAATTATAGCAGCATGTGGTTTGCTGAGCAGGCTACAAGGCACTTTGCTTGCATCACCTCATTCATTCCGTACACATAGTAAATAATGATCAGACACCTGCTCCATGTGCCAGACAGTGCTCAGCCCAGGAGACAGAGTGGTTGTAATCAATACTTCAGCTCCAAGGACACTTCTGCCTGCTCCCCTCATCCCACCTCAAGCATCTGCCAAGTTTCTTAATTCTTCTGCCTCAAGGCTTTTTGCCAGGCAGGGCTAATTCCCTCAGCCTGCATGTGTGGCAGATTTAACTCCCCTGGGAGCAGCCTGCAGCCAGAAAAGAAGTGGGGGTGTGAATAAATGCTGCAGACCCCCCCTCAACTTTCAGAGGGATAAGTCTGAGATACTGTCTACACAGTTCCTCAGAGAGACCCCAGTTGCTCAGATGACAACCTACCAAGTTGCACACCTGTTGTGGGCTCTTCCTCCTTCCCTAGTTCCTATTTCCTGGGGCCACCTTCCTGTACCCAGGTCCTCCTATCAGAATCCACCTTCAAGAGGAACCTCAAGTAAGAAAGTGGTGACAAAGTAGACACAATCTCTGTCTTTTGGAGCTTACAGTTGGGGGAAAGAGAAAAACCTAATCACACAAATGAAGATTTAGATCAGGGACCGATGAAGTGAAGGGCACAGAGTGTCACAAATGATGGGCCACGTTGGGGGAGAGCTTGGAATTTAAATGACAGGTGAATAGCTGATGAATATTTGTAACTACATATCATACTGGCTCCTCTGATATTACAACTGATACTCAGACTAGCAACACTTTAACTTTTAAAGTATCAATCAGGTTAGCTCTTGGAACAGAAGAATATTTTTCAAGACACATGAGATTTGAGTAGGCATTAATATTAATCAAGCCTAAATGCTGCCTGTTCCCTATTCAAGATTTTCTTTTTTTTGTTTGTTTGTTTTTGTTTTTTGAGACGGAGTCTCGCTCTGTCGCCCAGGCTGGAGTACAGTGGCCGGATCTCAGCTCACTGCAAGCTCCACCTCCTGGATTTACGCCATTCTCCTGCCTCAGCCTCCCGAGTAGCTGGGACTACAGGCGCCCGCCACCTCGCCTGGCTAGTTTTTTTTGTATTTTTTAGTAGAGACGGGGTTTCACCGTGTTAGCCAGGATGGTCTCGATCTCCTGACCTCGTGATCCGCCCGTCTCAGCCTCCCAAAGTGCTGGGATTACAGGCTTGAGCCACCGTGCCCGGCCTCAAGATTTTCTTTCTCTCCCAAAAGGAAAGAGTCACGAGTCTGTATTCTCCACCTGTCATCTTCCCTCCATCTTCATTGTCACCAGCACCTCCCACAGGGATGATATGCTAGCTTCCAAGACGTACCCCTGCGTACAACACACAGTACACACAGTACCCAGAGTGGTCGTTTTATGTAAATCTGAGTCTGTCATTCCTGTTTATAAACTCCAGTGGTTTTCCTCTAGACTTAGATAAAATCCAAGAATCAACATGCAGGCTACCAGGCCCCATGTAGTGTGTCCACCACCAACCTTTCTGACATCATCTGGCACATTTTCTCTGCCGTTCAGTACACTCCAGCTTTATTTGTCTTTGCTGATGCGACTTAGCGCAAGATGAAAAGAACCTGAATCAGTGTGGGTCTGAGGGGCAAGGGTGAGTTAATGATCAGGGAGGCAAGTTGGAGGAGCCCTGGTCTCTCCATACCTTTGACTCACTTAAGTTTGGCAAGCCACACCAAGCCTTTCTGACCCGTAAAATTGGTTCTCAGTTCTCTTCCTCCAACAGCTCCAGGTTCTTCCCATGCCCCCAAGTCACCCAACACTATACTGAATTCATCTGTTCAGCATTTTTCATCTCCGATCCACTTCTTCTGACACCAACCTCCCTTTCCCTTGGGAAATTAGCTCTCCACAATTCTATAAGCAAGGGTAAACATATGGCCTGAACTAGGCCAGTGAGTTCCTTCTCCCTGAAGTCAAAACTTGAGCAGGAATGAAAAGCTGTTGTATTAGCATGGGATCATCCAGTGATAACACCTCAGAGAAACATGTCCCTGTCATTGTGAATCCAGAAATCCATGGACTAGGCCTGGTTCTTACCCTTCCCAAAGCATATTTGCCCTTAATTCAATTTTTTAAGCTAACCAATAGCCTTAATTTAGATCCCTTTCTTTGCCTGAATCAAACACAGTTAGTTTCCATTGTTTGCAGAGAATACCAACCACATTACCAAGAGACAACTGCTTGTCATGCAATAGCCTGGGTCTCCTTTGTTTCACACGAGCAAGATCAGCAAGGCTGGCAGTAATTACACATTGAAAAGGACTACTTTCTTGATCCCCACTTTTCCAACCACGACTATTCATGGTCGACTAGGACCACTTTGCCATGTACAATCCCTTTAAAAACCTTTTTGAAATTGTCTGAATCACACATCTAAGTTGAGCAAGAGAGTCCAAATCACTGGAATCTCAACTGGCAATTCAGTTGAGATTGAATTGGGAAACCAACTGGTCCAAGGTATGCATAGTTTTTGGTTTCAACTAGAGAGAAGCTAAGGTCTAGCTTAAAGATGTGCAGAAAAACAGATCTATAAAGGTAATCTGGGCTCTGTGAAGGATGGATATGGAAGCACAAGAAGCACAGCCAGTGTACACAAAAGCAAACTAGAGCTTGTGAAGGGCCAGGTATATAAAGGACCATAATGAAATATGGCCAAGAGAGGCATGATATTATGGAGGGCAAACCAGAATTCCATGGGATTGCCTACCTAAGAATTAATAAGCAGAAACTTTACTAAACTACTGAACCTATGAGTTCAGCACTGTGCTGAAAACTGCACATTCAAAAGAATTACAGAAAATAGATATATATCCTATTTGAAGAGATAAACCAAACTCTTTGAACAATAGTACCCATGTGTCTAGTTACACTGATCATGTTCTAACTACAGAGATCAACATGGGCTATTGAGAAAGGATAAGGTGCATGAAAATCTGGGAGTGAGCTGGGCTCTGAGATGAGATTAAAATTTAGATAAGTGGAGGAGAGAAGAGAGAACACTAGCAGCAAGATGGATGTGTTGGCAAGCCATAGATAGTACCGTGGAGCTAAGCAAAAACCTTCATGGAGGAAGGATCTCCTCTCTTATGGAGCAACAACATTAATCTTCTGAGCCCCTGCTGTGGGACAGACCCTGAATGAAGCTGAACATGCAGTGTCTCATTTAATCCTTGCAACAGTAGCTCTGGGAAGTAGATATTTTCATTTCCATCACACATCTGAAGAAATCAAAGCCCAGAGAGGTTAGGAAATCTGTCCAAGGAAGCAGCAAAGCTGGAACTAGCATCCAATGCCAATGCCTTTCCTCTTTACACTACAGTATCTTGCATATTTCCTAGGCCCTTCCCAGGGGCTCTCTTATGTGTTTTTCGATTTATTCAATAGTCTAGGTTTGGCCAAAACTGTTTTCTTGTGTTGGTACTAAACTTAAGGCACTAAGAAGACTTCGACAGCTGGCTTATTCCTGCATCTACCCCTTCTCAATCTTTCTCCCCTTGGACCTCACCCCCACTTAAACGGGTCTTGATATTTCCCTTGTCCCTGCATCTGCAGGGTCATTGGAGTGCTCTTGGTAAGAATTCTGTGCTACTGGACCCCTGAGAGGCTTGGCATGCTGCTCAAGAGTATAAGAAGGGACTTTCTACTGTGGCAAACGCTGAAGAGAAGAGGCACCTATGATACAAATTATGGTTTTAAACATTATTTAAACCTATAAAATCATCTGTAGTATTTGGTTTCTGATCCCAAGTGACCTAAACCACAAAGGCCACAAGTGTCACTGAAAATTCATTTTAAGTTTTCCCAGTTAACAAAAATAAAAAATAAATCTGTTCTCTCCTAATATTCTCCTAACAGTCATGTCTGTCTCAAAGTAAGATTTAATCATTACTAAATAAATAAAGCCAGAGAAATAGTAGGTACTATTATTTGTCTTGCAAATAACATAAACTTATCACTTTCTGCCAGTTACAAACTTACTAGGGGATCGCTAGTGGGGAAACCTGGAAAGGAAAAGTACAAAAAATATCTTTTTAATCACCTGTAATTCATCTCCCCTCAAAATTACCACCACCAAAATACGGATTTATGTCTTGCTAGTATATGTTTCTGTAAATAATTATATATTAAGCAAAAATAGGAACATCTTTTGATACTGTTATGTAATTGCTTTTTTCCACCTATAAATAGATCATGTCCCCATGTTAATAAAGACTCAAATAAAACATGATTTTAGATAATGTATCTATCATGAAATTTAGTGGGGTTTTTTTGTTTTTGTGTTTTTACAGGGTGATGGTATGTCCCCTAGGGGCCATGTAGAAAACCTGGGGGCTATTTGTGATTATTACTGAAGCTGGAGTTGTCTACTGGCATTCTGTGGGCTAGAGCCAAAGGTGTCAGAGTCCCTGACATGAATGAGGCATCCCATACAACAAAGAATTTTTCCATCCCCCACATGACTTTCAAATGTCCTCTGGGAATGTTAAAACCAGAAGCACTTTGCCCTTAGCACAATGTGAACTAGAAAACCATGAAGGCTAGTGGATGAAACAGAAATATCTAATGAATACACAAGGAAGGGGGAAGCGATTAAACTGGATTGTCTCCAACATTCCACCCAGAGCCACCATCCTATGATTCCAACACATACAGAAATCCACCCACATGACTTTTATCTTTTATCTCTCAAAATTACTAGTTGTCTATTATATCCCTATCTTCTTCCATGATCAGATAACTGAAAATTGTATATCTTTTTTTTTTTTTTTTTTTTTCTGAGACAAAGTCTTGCTCTGTCATCCAGGCTGGAGTACAATGGCGTGATCTCAGCTCACTGCAACCTCTGCCTCCCAGGTTCAAGTGATTCTCATGCCTCAGTCTCCCAAGTAGCTGGGATTACAGGTGTGTGCCGCCATGCCCAGGTAACTTTTGTATTTTATTTTTAGTACAGATGGGGTTTCACCATGTTGGCCAGGCTGGTCTCAAACTCCTGACCTCAAGTGATCTGCCCGCCTCAGCCTCCCAAAGTGCTGAGATTACAAGCATGAACTGTAATCTCAGTGTGCCTGGCTAAAAATTTATATCTTAAGTTTCATTTCAGTTAGCTACTCCAAATCCTATGCCTAGACAACTTTGACTTTTAAGCACAAACCAAGAAAACTATAATGGATACACAAAAAGATATTGTTTTTAAGATGTTTACTACAGCAATAAATACAAATATAAATCCTATAAGTAACTGCAATATCAAATACTTTGGATTTCATTAAATAAATGATGGTATATCCGTAAAAGGAAATAGAGTCATGTATCCCTTAGTGATGGGGATATATTTTGAGAAATGCATCCTTAGGCTATTTCATTGTCGTGCAAACATCACAGAGTATCCTTACAGAAACCTAGATGGTATAGCCTACTACACACCTAGGCTATATGGTATAGCCTAATGTTTCTAGGCTGTAAACCTCTACAGCATGTTACTGTACTGAAGACTGTAGGCAACTGTAATACAGCAGTATTTGCATATCTAAACATACAAAGGTAGAGTAAAAATATGGTATTTTAATCTTACAGGACCACTATTATACATGTCCACTGTTAACTGAAACGTTATTATGTGGTACATGACTATATTTTACAGCCACTACATATGTTATAGTGTATTTTATGATATGGAAAATATAATATTAAGCAGGATAAATAAGTTACATAGCAATGTAATATAATTATGTATAACATAATGTAATATATAGCAATGTATATTATAATGTAACATAAAGCAATGTAATTATATATAATATATTCTTAGAGAGATATATATGTGTGTGCATGTATATATACATCTATCTATCTCTCTAATCCCAAAAATGTTTTAATCTAGCATTAAGAATATAAGAAAAAAACATATGGAGGGTTGAGTAGGAGCTCTGTGTGTATGTGTATGTCACTATACATAACGTGTGTGTGTATGTGTGTGTCTGTAGTACTTAATGTAAAGCTTGAAAAAGAATAACCTCATTGACAAATAACTATAACAGAAATATGGGAGTAGCCATGGCTTCATGGGAAGATGAAGAGTAAGTTAAAGATTAGCCCCATTCTAGTGGCCTCAGGAATACTGAACACTTAACCAGCTGGTCAAAGTTCTAAATTAGGTTTAAATTTATACATTCTCTGTCTCCTATAATCATTATTGAAATTTCTCTTAAATCTATTTTATGTTAAGCCAAGAAACTTTCCAAGATGTTCAGATGTTAAGGACAAAGTTTCCTGTTTGGTCTCCTTGAAATATCATTTCTAACAAAGGGCTATAATGATACTAAAGCTTGTAAACATGTTTCTTATAGAAATTGTATGTTAGAATATTTGTTATGAAAAATTAAACCGTTCAATTTAGCCATAAATGAACTCACCAATCTCGTGATAATTAACCTACTACTCTATTACTCATCTTACTGGTCTTATGTAGAAAAGCACACTGCTATACATGATTATTGTATAATCATAATGCATTCTTGTCTAACTTTCTACTCTAGGACCTGCTTGAAGTAAATAGTGCTCCTAGCAGATTTAAAGCCCAGTGCATCCAGAAGCCCCTTTCATACACAATTTCTCTTTATGACAACATTAAAACAATAGCAACAATATAAGAATGTGCACTACAGTGGTAATAGCAGTTATATCTGGGAGGTAAGATAACAAGTCATTTTTACATCCTTGCGATTTTCTATATTTTTCAATGTTTCACTTATTTTATTATTAGTAGCAGTGGTAGTAGTAGCATTTTGAATGAGAGAATGCCTCTAAGTTTCCCTTTTATCCTTAGGCCAAATTATTAGTGAAGGTGCTAACAATTTATCAAATGACCAAGGGTAGTCTCCTTTAAAAAACAACAAAAAAGAAGTATTTCATTTCCAAAATAATCAAGTGTGGGCTCTTTTTTCAATCAGCAGTTTACGGACTGGGTGTGGGATTTTTGTGCTCTACAGCAGGGGAGGGGGAATTATTTTCATCTGCATCTTCAGGAGCTTGTATTCTTAAGCTAAAGTCTTCCCATATCTAATCTTTTAAATATCTAGAGTGTTGAGCATTTTCAATGTTAGAGCCAGAAGAAGCTCTAGAAATCATTTGACCCAAATTCCTTATGTTAGAGGAGGGGGCCCAGAAATTTGAGTGAAATGACCATGGTCACCTGATAGATGTGAGATAAGACCCTGGATCTCTTCGTTTGAAAATTCTTTCCTTCCACCAGGTTGTTTCTGTGTCCATGGAGGGAGGCAGTATGTGTGGGCAGTGAAGGAGAGCCTTCCTATCTGGCTCCCTTTCTCTGTGGGATAGTCAACGTGAGCTAGGTCAATACTCACTCATTATCCAACTGTATACCAGGGAGTCTCAAAGCACTGTGAAGACAAGCTATTTTTTTTTTTATCTCTACCTCATCCCTGCTCTCCTTTTAAAAAGAAACAAAACAAAACCGTAGGAGGACGCTAATGAGGGAGGAGAAGAACATCCTAGAAATATGCAGAGATCAGGTACAGTTCAAGAAGGGAGATATGTCTTTTGTATTATTAATATGAAAAATCTCAGTGCTCATTCTCTTACTCATTCTTTCTCTGTTTAGCAGAACTCATTAAGACTCTGCTTACTTCTATGAAAAACATTTAAATAAGAAACAATTAGCTATTCAAACACACACACACACACACACACACACACACACACACTATCTATCTCAAAAACAAAAGATGAAAGGATTTATCCCCCATAGAAAAGTTGTTGCCAACAAAACTTCCTCTTTCTATAAAGCAACAAAGCCCCCAGCTTTCTCTTTCATCTGGAATGTCAAAAAATAGTGGACGCCATCCAAGGCCATTTTCCTCGCTAAGGATCTTCAGCCTCCTCTAATGTGGGAACCTGGATGAAGAGGCCAATCAACTGGAGCTCACAATGTAACCACCAACCTAATTAACAGTAAGACAATGCTACAGAATAGCTCCTGTTTATACAGACAAGGTCTTCAACAACATTAAAGGTTTAATGCCGTCATAAATTTTAATACAATATTTTAAATATAAGTGAGTTAATCATTCTCAAAAGTAAATTTACTTAGCTTAGTAAGAAATCTCCAACTGCATTAATGTTCTCTTACATTCATAAATTTCCCTTTGTCATATCTGAGGGTTTACAGGATTGGCACTGGCTTTAGCTCTAAAAATCAGTCAAACTAATGCATATTCATTAAATAGCAACTCAATACAGATTGATGGTACTAATCTTGGTTCTATTATCAAGGGGAGAGAGAACTTGAGCAAATCACGGCCTCACTGGGTGTCAAAGAAGAAAATATGAATTGTATTAAATGATTACTAAGGTTTCTTCCAGCTCTAAGTAACCACAGTTCTTTAATTTTACATGTTTTGAAAATACCAGGTATTGAGGAGTATGCCACAGTAGTGTAGTAACCCAGCCCTTCCACTCATGCTCTGAAAGTCCATATTCAAATGAAAACATGTCATCTGGGGAAAAGATGGCATTAAGACAATATCAGCCATCACTGTATGATAAGACATTTTCTTGCAGGAGGACTCAGCTCCAGGGAGCTACAGAGCCCCCAGGAGCAGCAGTTGCCAGGAAGAAAAGGATTGAAGCAGGCATTATAAATCAAATGCCTATAGAAGGTCAGCAAAGAGCATAAATAAATGAGGAGAGCTGGGTAGGAATTGTAAAAAAAATCGAAAGCTACTCCTCAGCTCCAGCTAGTTGTTGCCTTGGAGGAATGTAGGCCCTGGGTTATCCTACCTTCAGATTCTTCCAAAGAAAGCCAAAAATCTGTAAAAACTTTTGATTTTAAAATGTTGATTCAAAATTGTTTAATTTTGTACAAGTCAAATATGTCTCCACACCAGATACACCTGTAGGACACCAAATTTGTGTCCTCTAATGTGTGGCACTATAAGGCCAAGGAATATAATATAGGGAAGGGCAGGGCATGGCAAATGGGAGGAAGGGTGCAGTGAAAGAAGATGGAAGTGGCTTTAACTGTATCTGAGACTGGCTCTGTTAAGGGAAATCAGAAGAACAAGCCAGCTTGGAAGTAGAAAGACATTAGGACAAGGGTTCTGTTAAAAGAAAAACTTTAGCTGAATTAAATTTAAAAGAGTTTAATTGAGCGAAGAACAATTCACGAATCAGGCAGCCTTCCCAGCCAGAGTAGGCTCAGAGATTCCAGCGCAGCCACATAGTGGAAGAAGAGTTATGGACAGAGAAAGGAAAGTGACATATAGAAAACACAAGTGAGGTGCAGAAACAGCTGGATTCATTACAACTCGGCGTTTGCCTTATTTGAACAGCTGGCCACCTTTGGCCACAACTTGGTGATTGGCGCAAGAGTAGGCTACAGTCTGTATACAACTCCATTTAGGTTATAGTTCACGACGTACAGAAAAACCTTTGGGCTGAACTTAAAATATGTAATGAGGCAGCTTTAGGCTAACCTTCATTTAACTGTTCTGAATCTTCTCTGGAGTCATGTGTTTTCAAACTTGGAGGTAGACAGACATTAGGACAGGAGTTCTAAATATTTTCTGGGGTTATATGTGCCATATGAGAGTCTGATAAATGTTTTAGAGATTTTCACTAGAAAAAAATAAACATACATGTAGTGGACAGAATAATAGCTCCCCAAAGATGTCCATGTCTTCATCCTTGTCCCTCCTCTGCCACCTTACCTTATGTGACAGAAAGGACTGTGAAAATGTAATTAAGGACCTTGAGATAGGGAAATTATCTGAGTGAGCCCAACTTATTCACATGAATCCTTAAAATCAAAAAATGTTTCCCAGCCATAATCAGAGGGAGATGTGACTACGGAAGAATGATCAGAGAAATGCAATGTTGGTGGCTTGCAAATGGAGGAAGGGACAATAAGCCATGGAATGTGGGCAGCCTCTGGAAACTGGAAAAGGCATGGAAATTGATAGATTCTTCCCTAGAGCCTCTAGAAAGGAATGGAGCCCTGCCAACACCTTTTTATTTTATTTTTTTATTTCTATTTTTTGCCCAGGGAGACATATGTTGAACTTCTATCCTACAGAACTATTAGATAATAAATTTGTGTTTAAAGCCATGGTCAGTTATTACAGTAGCAATAATAAGGTATATATACACAGAAACATGGGCAAACACGTTCATAGACCTTCCTGAATCTCATCCGCATAAATACATAAAGGATCCTTGTGCTCAAAAGAGCCCAACATACAACATGAGAACTCTGAGAGCTGTAGGTATGAAACTATTTGGCATTCATGGAAAGATCAATGCCCACCTCATGACCTCAATCCGCTCCAAAATCTCACCTCCCTGAAGATGGATTCATTTTCTGAAGACTGACTACTCCTTTGAATCTCACCCAAATGATGTGTGACCCCAAGGAGTAAGGTGGCTTCTTGCTACAGAGAGATCTAAGAAAGATCTCTTTTTTTACAGTATTCATTATGTTAATAGCATTCTCCCCCAACCCACTGCGCCAAAGAAGATGGCATTTTATACCTGCTGAGACTTAGCCTGGCTTATTCCTTCACTCTGAATCAGACCTAGGTCTGGAGTGTCCCATTACAGTATCATGTCTCTATCAAGATTCTATTTGGCATGATATACCCAAACCTGGCCAGATGCTGGCTTAAAACAGAAGAGGAATGTTATCAGGAATGTGAGCTACCTGATTAAAAGTTGTTTTTAGCCTCGGATCTCATTTCACCAGTTCATCAAATTTCACAATCCCTGTAATATTCTCAGATGGATTTTTTTAAGTTCCATTAGAATGTCCCTTGGTGATGTCACCATGGTTGTGATAAATAATTGTAGTTTAAAGGTTACTTAACTAACAGCACTAGACATAACTACCCTCACAGCACTCCTGATATGTGACTTAGCACCAGATCCTGCGATTGCTGACAGCAGTGCACAGAACAGTCTGGAATGTTGCTAGGTCAGAAAGCTCAATTCTGTGAAAGTGGGACATGAAATATGGGAGACGGGGAGGAGAAAAAGACAAGATATTTAGGATCCTATGAAGGTTTGCTAAGGGGCAGAGGAAGAGAAATACAAAATGGGATACACAATGGTTTTAAGTTTACTGAACATCTGGCATCTTTGAGAAGGTTAATTGCTAATACCATTTTCCCCTGTTGGTCTCTGTTAAATATCTACCCCTACAGGACCACCATACATTCCATACACAAGCATGAATGACTTTGTTTGGGTTTTTATTTGCGTTGTTTTGCTTTTATACTATTTTGAAATATGCATGGGAATAATAGTTGACTTTTTTCTTGCTGAGGGAGACAGTCATCAGGCTGGTGGGTCACTGACTAAATTGATTCCAGTAGCCAAAAATAGCTTTCTTACAATAATACCTCAAATAGGAGGTAGAATGTCTTGATTAGTGGAGAAATTACAAGGCTGAATCCAACAGGTATTACCTGAGGTCAGGTAAGAATAAACACATAAAAAAAGTCAGCTTGTGAAGAGGGTTATAAAAGATGGCCATGAATCCACCTGGATAGGGAATATTATATTGAGGTCCCCTCCAATCTTTAAATTTGGTATATTGGGTATTTAAAAGTACAACTGCATAGCATAGCCAATCTTCTCTGTAGTTGTTGATTTAGACTGTGCTGCCTTAGAAAAACAATTCTAAAGGTCAGGCTCAGAAACACAGCCCTCCCTTTCCACTGAGTGAGGGCTATGATTACACTGTACACAAGATCCTACAAAGACAGCTGACACAACTAGCGGTTGAATTCTTTCTTCTGTTTATTTCCAGAAGAGACTTTCCATAGACAGCTGCAATGCCAGGCTCCCATCAGAATGTCATGCCAACCTTTCTGCAGGCTGATTTCCACCCACATCCTTGCCCTGGATCCAGGGCTGTCTCCAGCAGGTCTAGCAGGCTAGAGAGGCCATCCTGGGGCTATGTCAGGGCTAAGGTCACTGGAAGACACTTGGGTCAGCACAGAATCTGCACCTGCCATGCTGCAATCAGACATTTGTGGGTTCAAATTCTGGCTCAGTCTTTTTCACTTGTTCAACAGTAGGCAAGTGCCTTAATATCTTTCAGACTATGAGTACACAGCTTTATGAGAAAGTAGAGAAGGCTAAATGAGAGACTATGTAAAAATCAGTTGGTGTGGTGCCTACATGGTCATCACAAATTTATCACTATCACAAAGGAAAATCTAACTCCCTCTAGCATAGAATAAAGAATAAGAATGGATGAAATCAGCATTTCTCTTCAAGGGCTGAACCTGTCTCCACTTCCCCCTGAGACTTAAGGCAGATTACTTTCAAATGGAAGCCAGAGAAAGTAGGTCATTTACATTTATCTTAAACTCACTCAGCGATTCTCCTTCTAGGCCCCTTTAAGCAGCTTTTCTGACTATAAGGAATGCCAACAAAAGTCAGAAAGTCTCGCCTCTTGTGTGGGTTGGCAAGCACACAGTTGGCATTTCTGAGAAAGGAACCACAAGCACAGAATAGCTTCTGACAACAAAGGGCCCACCTTGGTTGAAGTTGCACTGTTTCTTGGCACCTGAAGGCATTGTTTTGTGGACTCTCATGAGCTGGTGTTCCTGCTCTCACCTGACCCTCTGACTGGCTGGATACCACATGCTCTGTCTCCTGCAAGAAGAAACAGCAAAAGTAGATGAGCTGTCAACAGCAATGAGTTCCATAGCATTATTATGCCGGAAGTGGGTCTCAGGGCAGGGAAGCAGCAATGCATAACACAGTCTGCTGATTGTAGTGTGGGAAGAGAGCCAATTCAGTGGTCCAAAATTTTAAAAGCTTCTATCAGTCAGTTGCTGCAAGAAAACAGAATAAAGAAAATAATAATAATAAATCTAATGTCCAAAAGATATGGCATAGCCATACAATAAGAATTGTACAGACATTAAAAATGATGCCATGGAAGAATATTGAATGAATGGATACATCTGAAAAGATAATTCATAGAAGAATATTTATAGTATAGGCTTATTTATGCAAGAATAAACATATGTATGAATGTTCACACATAGTAACACACACACACAAACACACCCCCCCACACACACACACATGAGATTGGAATAAGCTGAACCAAAATCTTAACTGTGACTAACTCTGAGATGTCATGTTTATTTATTTTTGGGAGCCCATATGTATTTTCCAAGTTTTCTACAATAAACATTATTTCTATAATAAGAGAAAAATTTAAGTTAATATGAAAACTAAAGAACAAATCATTTTTATAAATTCCAGATCTCGAGAGTCCTTGATATCTCTTCCATCATCCTGCCACACACTATCATACACACACTCATACATACCCCCTCATACACACACACTATTGCCATTGGCTACACTGCATCTAAAGAAACCACAATGTGGGTTATCCATGATGTAATTGCTCATTAACTTAGAAAAACTTCAGAGTGCTAAACAATCTACAGAATAAACACACCAAAACCAAAACTAATCTGGATTCAATACAAAGACATGCATACATACCAAAAATGAAAGATTTATATATATCCAACAGTTTCACTACCGTCGTCTTTGAGCCATGTCAAACCTCTAACTGAAAAACTTTCTTTAGAATAAAACAGTCCTTCTTTAACCTAATATATGAGATACTAAAACGAAATCTGTGAGGAATTCAGTAGCTCCAGATGGGTACCATTATACAGGCAAATTATTCAAGCAATGCAGTGAATTTGGGTCTTCTGGTGCAATATATTATGGTCACAATAGAGACCCAGCTCCTCTATTAAGGGTGTGGGTTGAAGTCGCTACAAGTGTCAATGTATCAGGTGTCTTAGAAATCATGCTTCCAGCACACTAGAACAACATGGTGAGGCTTTTTGCCAAGAAGTCATCATCACAAGCCTCTACAACAAAATTATATGAATGCCTTCATATGAAAGGGGTAAAGTAGGAACAGTCATGCAGAGTTGTGGGAAAGGAAAGCATTAGCCCTATCAAGATCCTCTCTTTAATTCTTTGAAGCCTCCAGCTTCAGGTAAGAAGATACTCCACATGAAAAGTTTCCATTAGTATACACTAGTCCCCTAGACTTAGTAGTTGCTTGAGAAAAATTCTATAGCTACCCAAATACTGGTCAAATTCCCCCACACAGTGGTTTTCATGTGAGACAGAGTTCTGCTTGCTACTTGCTTAGTGTATGACCTTGCCCAAATTACATAAGTTATCTGGGCTCAGTTTCCTCTTCTGCAAAATGAGAATAATACCATGAATTTCACAAGTGCCTGCCAATTGGAGGCACACAGCAGATATGAACTACTACTGACAACAATATTGCTTTTACAAACATTTTCTTAAAGCTCAATATTCTGAACCTAGTGCTCAGGTAATCCTTGTAGAATTAACCCAAATGAGTTTAGCAAAATAAAACCTATTTTTGTGGTGGAATGCTTATTTCACATTTCTATACTAATAGCAATATTACTTTAAACATTATATTTAGAAACCTCAATTGATGTAGGCCTTAAGAAATGGCCCCTCTGAACGCTAAAAGGTTTAAACCCAAAATGTCCATTTTATTAAAACTTTAATCTTTTAGGAAAGAGTAGTGTTTGATTTTTTTTTTTCAAAAATAGTATTTTATCTAACTATTTGAACCTTCAAAAGTTGAAAAGGGTTAGAGAGGCCAAACACTGTTGGATTCCCTTGGATCTAGGATGTATCTTAGATATGAATAACAAGAACTTTAGAGAAAGTGCCTCTTTAATATGCTTAGATCAGAAATCTCAAAGGATTGCAAGAGAAGAACTCTTCTCTAAAATGGAAAGATAAGGAGTATTTGGACACAGATGACTATCAAGTTCCTGATTCAAATGGGGAAAAGAGTGTCACTGTCACCTGTGTTTCTTTTCCCCACCAAGAATTTCAAACCTCAAGATGGTAGGGAGAATTGGGGAAGACTAAATAAGAAGTCTGGTACAAATCGTCCTGAATGCTGATGGATGGAACAGGCTCTGATGTGACATGTACGTGTGATTGTCATAACAGGCTGCCCTTCCCAATGCCAAAAGTTAGATCGTGTTTCAAAGTTCGGATCTACAAGCCCCGCTCAGATCAGAAACCCAAGTACAGCCTTTCTTAGAAAATACCAAATGTATTCTTCCTTCCAGAGATCATTATGATCTTGGAAAATATTTCACTCATAAGAAAAGGAATAAAGATTTTTAGTTTAGTTCCTTCCACTCCATTATCTCCTTATGGAATGACCACTTGTGGGCCAATAGCCCCAGCAAAGTTCACATGGGAATCAATGAACCTTCAGATGCTTCTCATTTCTAGGCTTTAAGTCTTCCAGCTGATACCCCAGACAGCCTGAAGCAGACACAGACCTCCCTAGTGTGCCCTAGGTGAGTTCCTGACCCACAGAAGCCATGAAAGATAATATATGATTATTGCTATTTTAAGTTTTGTGGTTATTTGTTATGCAACAATAGATAACTAAAACACATTACCATTCCTCTCTTCTAAGATACCATCAATTATAAGCCATCATTGGTTTGATTACATAACAGTCTTTTAGGGGAAAAAATGTTACATTAAATGCATCCATCAATTTTAAGAAATGTTCAAAAATGAGAAAGGTGAAATCCTGAACAGATGTGTGCATTGGCATTAAGGAACTACAGAGCATCCCCAGGACAGCCTGGCATGTAACCACACAAGAAGTCCTGCCACAAGTACCTCACAGGGAAAAGGCGAGGAAAACCCAAGTCTTAGTTGCACCAGCTTTAAAACATAATTTCATAGTTTCTCTTAAAGAAAGAAGACAGAAGAAATGGGGATATCATCTTATTGAATTAATAGAACAGTAGCTTTCAAAGGTCTTGTGCTGCCAGCTGTCATTTATTCATAAAGTTATAAAGGAAAGAGTACAAAACAAGAATAGTAGTACTCAATCAAATGTATCTGCCTCTATAAGAGATTTAACCAGATTCATGAGAGGCCAAGGCTTACTTCCTTGGTAAGCCCGTTTCTCTGTTCCAGTTGGACTCCACCATCTGGTGAACATTAACTAGGGCTGCCAAAGAAAGTCCTTAGAGTAAATAACGTATTTGTAAAAGATTGAGAGTTAACAGTTTGTCCCCATCCCCCACCTCCAAAAAAGGTGACAACATCAAGAAAGGAAATAAAGAACACATTTGATTACCTTTGCCCATTTAAGCTTCATCACTCTGTTTAGAATCGACTGTAACATTCAGCTCAAAAATTCTAGAACATTAAAGGAGGGTATGTATTCTGAAATAACTAAGATATATTTTTACCTAAAAAAATCACTACTATATACCAAGCATTTTAATAGTTGAGAGGGTTATAGAGAAGTGAATAAGACATTCTTGCCCCCAAAGAACTTTAAAATCTACTGTTTGACACAGACTAAAGGGTAAGAGAGCAGATTCTAACTTTTTACTTCTGTGTTAATGTGTCTGTCAAATAGTCAGATCCAAGCTGACCAAGGGGAATGAGAGAAGAAGCCAAAATGCTCTGCCCCATGCTTGGTCTTCCTGCCATCTGGCCAAGTGTAGCCCAGATGGGCACCTGGAAGGAAAGGCATTCCACATCTTTTCCTGTTCCCAGCCATCTTCTTCTACCCTCCGCCTCACCCCTAGTATGTCCCAAGTCCACCTCAGTGGGGTGATTTGTTGGTTCTCTGCCAAATGCAGGGACCATCAAATTGACTACATTCTGAGATAGTTCATAAGAAATCTGTCCATGAAACAAGCATTATTTAGGCTATTTATCTGATCCAGGTGCTGAGGCTAGCAGAGTGTGCATGATAGCAAAAGGAAAGCTATTAACTCAAGAGGCTCAAAACCCAAACTTACTTAAGGAAAAATTAACTGCCTCTAAACCAGAACGGGGAAATACGATATTTTGTTCTCATTGCAATTTTAGTGAGTTCAGCTGACTCTTGTAGGACTTGGGATCATCTAGTTTTGATCAAATGGCAAGGCCATTGCTTCAGGTCCTTCCAAACTCCTCCATGTGTACAAATTCATGGCCATAAAGAAAAACAAAACAGAACAATTTTCCATTCTAATCCAGATCTTGTCCATCTTCTCTGTCTGAAAGTCAGAAAGGTAACTTTGGGCCTCAAGGATGTATACATCCTGTAAATCTTCCCTCCAAGATGTAGTCAATCGGAACACCAAATCTTCATCTTCTCATACTTGAGGTTTTCTCTATGTTCATTCTGTCCCCAAATTGATAAAACTTTATTTTCGTCAACTGTGGATTAAATTTTAAATTAAATGGTTCTGTAGCCTAATCACTTTATTGTTAATAATGCCTTGTATTTATGAGAGCAAGGACTTCCCCAAAGCTCCAATTAAGACATGATTAATATATCTGATAGCACTATAGTTTGGAAAATCTTGTATTTTCAGTTCTTAAGGTGAACAAGAGAAAGTGTAAATCTACCCTATCCTACATCACCCAAGAGTCCCTTTTTTCTTAACCTTCACATGTCTGTGAAAGTAACTTGATGTCCTTCTGAATAATTGGAGAATTTTAAAGATGTTTATACCCTGATAAAAGAAACTATTGGACTATTACATTCATGTCATAAGTAGGGTAAAGAGGTTCTGTATGAGTTGACTTAAATGTCCTTTCAAAAATGTGTGTCTATTATTTAAAATTTTCTGGCCCTTTTAAGAAATAGGGAACTAAGAGAACAGTTTCTTCAGATCTATTTTTAAAACTTATTTCTGGCCATCTTACTCATTATTTCAACAAAGAAATAAAATAAATCATGGGAAAAGGCAGTCATAGGCTCAAAATCCACACATATCCATGAAGATGTCCTCTGATTCTATTTTTTTCTTTTTTTTTTATTATACTTTAAGTTCTAGGGTACATGTACATAACGTGCAGGTTTGTTACATATGTATACTTGTGCCGTGTTGGTGTGCTGCACCCATCAACTCATCAGCACGCATCAATTCATCATTTATATCAGGTATAACTCCCAATGCAATCCCTCCCCCCTCCCCCCTCCCCATGATAGGCTCCGGTGTGTGATGTTCCCCTTCCCGAGTCTCTCTCTGTCACCCAGGCTGGAGCACAATGGCATGATCTCGACTCACTGCAACCTCTGCCTCCCAAATTGAAGTGATTCTCCTGCCTCAGCCTCCCAAGTAGCTGGGATTACAGGCACCTGTCACCATGCCCAGCTAATTTTTGTATTTTTAGTAGAGATGAGTTTTCACCAGGTTGGCGGCTGGTCTCAAATTCCTGACCTCAGGTGATCCACCTGCTTCAGCCTCCAAAGTGCTGGGATAACAGTCGTGAGCAACTGTGCCCGGCCTGATTCTAATTTTTTAAGCTATAATATATATTACCCAGTTTACTGCTTTGTTGTAAGAATTTCTAGTAGAAAACAGACATTCAATTATGCTGTCTATCATATATACTTTCCAAATCTGATAACATTCGCTAAGTGCTTGCTCTGTACCAGGTACTAAACTAGGCACCTTCTATGTACATTTTCTCATTTACTGGGAAGTAAGTTTTAGTCCCCCAGTTTTCCCCAGTGAGAAAAATGAAGTGAAGAAAAGGCAGATGACTTACGTAGGCCAGAAAGATTGCCTTTTATACATGAGGTGCCTTTCTGAAGACCTTGCAAAGTCTGACTGACATTTGTGTATTTTAAGACTATATTCTCATGACAGCAGTTATTGGGTATTTCCATTCATCAGCTAATGTGGAAATATTTCAATAAAATCAATACAGCTTATAATTCAATAGGCCCAAACAGCTTTGATATTACATAGTTCTTGATCGATTTAGGAGGAATTGCATTAATTCAAGTTGTTTGCCTTAAAGGTGATTTAATACTTTATATTCAATACTTCATTCAAAATTATATAAAATAGGACCACACCAGATCATATGACTGAGCTACAGCACCCAGTTCCTAACCCCAGTCTCCTAAACCCAAATCCATAGTTCTTTCCATTATATGTTACTATATATACTTACTATAGAACTGAGAAGTATCCCATGCAAGTCAGTGTGAATACAGTCACAGTTAAAATGTAACAGCTGGGGTGGGTGGTATTCAAGTGTAAAATCAATGGAATATACAAAAGAGTAGAAAACAGAGTCATGAGGCACGTGGGTTTTCAGTAGTATTTGTTTTTTCTCCTCTCTAGCATGTGGGTTAAAGGACACAGGGACTCTGAAGTGAGGGAGATTCATAAAAACCTAGTCTTCTCTCTAATGAGCTTGAGATTGAAGGCAGGGAGGCAGGATTTACCAGTTGTGAGATGTGAGATAGTTGCCTTGAGTGTTTTGACAATCAGCTAACCAAAATCTAGCTTTCCCTCTCTAGGAATCCTTGCGTTTCTCCTCCTGCCCCACTGAGGAGTCAGGCCTTGCACAGGTCTCCAACTCTCCAGTTACAACACATTGCTAAGACTACAGAAGGCTCCAAACAGCATAAAGCATGAAGGAAAGCAAAAGGCAAATAGTTTCTGATTATGATCACATTGCTTCACTCCTTCATGGCACTAGACTTGACCATTGTAACTCCTAGGATTCAGAAACTGGTCATCTCTGCAGCTTTATGGGATCTTGGTTTTCTGATGACATTCATTCATCAAATATTTGGTCCCTCTCAGGGGCTACATTTTGTGCTCTTCCTAGTTCCTGCCCTCAGGGAGCCCACAGTCAAGTTAGTAGTGGCAATGGTGGTGGGGGATGGAAGAGGTGGCAAGACACAAACTATAAACAGGCAATTGCAGTATAGTATGATCAATGCTACAACAGGATAAGGATGAAGTGTGAGATGCTTTGAGAATATATAGGAATGACACCAAGCCTAGCTCTTGGGAGAAGTATCACTGAAGTAGCCTAAAGGATAAATGAACATCAACTGGAAGAAATAGCATGAGGGGGAGGCAGAATGTATCAAGGCAAACATGTGTAAGTGAGAGCATGGAATGTTCAAGGAACTCTGGATGAGTGACTATGTTTAGAGTGACAGTCAAAGGTGGGGATGGTGAACAACCAGGCAGGTGAAGCACAGGCAGAAGCCAGATCATGTGAAACCTCTAAGTATGAAGACTACTAGTCTTGAAGAGTTTGGGCTTTATTCCATTGGCAATGGCAAGCCACTGAATATTATAAGTAAGGCATGTTCAGATTTGCGCTGGAAGAAATCACCTTGGGCTTGTGTGGCAAATGGATTAGAAGGTGAAGAGGAGGAATCAAAGAAAGAAGGGTAGTTAGAAAGTTAGAACATCCCAAGCAAGAGATGACCGTCACTTGGATGACACAGGTGGTAGGCAGTATGGAGAATAACAAATTAGCTAAAAAGATACTAAAAAGATAGAAAAAATAGGCCTGGTGATTGACAGAATGTGGTTGAATGAAAAAGAAGGACAGATGGTGATGCCAAATCTCAATGTGGGAAAATGGGGTGAATGCTATTGCTGCTCCCTCAAATGGACACAGGAAGAGAAACAGTATTCAGGGAGAGTTGGGTATGGGGAACCCATGCAGCATCTAAGTAGGCAATGATAAATAGAGGAGCTGGAATCTTAGAGACAGACTAGGGCTGGCAATACATATTTGAGAATGATCAGGAGGGTGACCAAAACCACAAGTCAGGTAACACAATTCAGAGTAGACAGAGATGGAGGAAAAATCTTGGGAGAAAACCCTGAGGAATGCCAGTATATACAGCACTGATGGTGTATTTTTACATCAAAACTCAAGCTGCAAAATAACGTATATATAGTAAGAACCCATAGAGAGGTGGAGGGGTAGATCAATATGTTTGTGTATGTGTGGGTGTGTGTGTATTATTACTGTGCAGTTATGGTTTTTATGTGGGATATAATTGATAAGTTACTTAATTGCTTGAATTATTTAATGAGTGTGTGTTGCTTTTATAATTTAAAATAAGAATATTTAATTTTAAAACATTCAAAGGACAGGCAGATGGAAAAGATACTGCAGAGAAGACCAAGAAAGAGAAATAGGAAGAAAATGCAGAGTGGGTTGTCATGGAATCTTCAAGAAGAAAGCTCACTGCCTGACCCACTTGTTTCATATTGCAACAAAATGCTAACGAATTTTAACTCCATAAGGAAAACCAGGGTAAGACAACAAAAGAAACATTAAATATTAGTAAAAGTACACTCAATAGTATGACTTCTGTCTTGAGATGTTATAAATGATGTTCTTTAAAATAGGTGCCACTGTTCCTTATGTTCTACTTGTGTTAAACTTTAATACAGGAATACAATTTTCAAACCAAGGAATCAAAAATCATGGTTAAATGGAACAACTGGAGCAGTGAGTCAGCACCTATAAATATGGCACCACAAGCTTAAGCCTTTCTATCAGAACTTAGTCCTATGCACAGAGCAGAGGTACGATAAGAAAGCCCCTTTGTCAAGCCTGTCCTCACTTCTCAGCCACATGGCCTCTCAGGTCTAGTATAGAAGCTAGTGAATTATTTAGACTTCAAAGGGTTACTACGATTTTAAAAAGGAAATGTTAATTTCTGGGGAGATTTTTGTTGCTGTTGTCACTTTTTCTTTTCTTTTCTTCTTTTTTTTTTTTTTGGGTAAGAGACAAGGTCTTACTATGCTGCCCAGGCTGGACTCTCCAACTGCTGGGCTCAAGTGATCCTCCCGTCTCAGCCTCCAAAACAGCCAGGACTACAGGCATACGTTACCACGTGAGGCTTTAATTTCTGTGATTTTAATATGAATTAAGAAAATATGTATAATTTAAATCATCTTCCTCTGAGTTGAGGTTTAAGATCCCTTAAATGCCTCTTACTTGCACTTTGAGAGACCAAGGTGTATGGATCACCTGAGGTCAGGAGTTTGAGACCAGCTGGCCAACATGGGGAAATCCTGTCTCTACTTCTTAAGATGACAAGCATATACCAGACTTCTTAAGATGACAAGCATATACCAGTCAGAGTTCTTAGCTTCAAACAACAGAAACAAACTCTGAGTAACTTAACCAAAGGATGAATTTATTTGGAAGCTTACAGAATAACTTAAATGGTTGGAAAACCAGACAAGGGACTACTAGGCCAAGAGCACAGTAAAATTGTTCTCAATTTTGTATTTTGTAAAAATACAAAAAAAATCAACAGGGCATGGTGGCACTGCCTGTAGTCCCAGCTACTGAGGAGGCAGAGGCAGAAGAATCACCTGAACCTGTGAGAGGGAGGTTGCAGTGAGCCGAAATCACGCCACTGCACTCCAGCCTGGGTGACAGAGCAAGACTCCATCTCAAAAAACAATAAAAAAATAAAAACTCTCTTACTTAAAAGACAGCACTACCTTCCTGGGAAAAGCCTACCTTTTATTCCTTTTTGGGGGGCTGAGAAGGCAAACAACCTGTTGATACAGAATCTCTACCATATTATTTTCTGAAATTATTAAACTGTGTCTGTTATTCTTTGCTTTCAAATACCCCTCAATGTTTCATTTTGCAAGCTCCCTTGTTTTATTTAGTTTAGCAAGAATCAAATTATTCTTCTATTTCCAAAGCAGTCATGAGAAAAATCCAAAATTACCATCACAAATATTACTTCAGCTACTAAAGCTGTTGCACTAATGCCACAGCTTTCAACACTAGGCTGTCCTTATATTCTTGTATCAACAAGGGACATCTCTGCCTTTCCTTCTGCTGAAACAGTCATTGAGAATTTTAGAGCAAGTACAACTGTTCTCACAAAATGTGGACCAGTTAACAAAGGAGAATCATGTCATTCCAACATTCCCCTTTTAAAGACATTGTGGAAACGTCAGAGCTCTCCCATCTTACAATGAATGCATGGTTCTGTATTTTGTTTGTTTGGTTTTTTTTTTTTTTTTCTTTTGAGAGAGTCAAGAGATGGTGGGGGAATGAGGAAGGAAAACAGTATTGTCTCAGAAACCAGAAATGCTGACATGGATTTCACTTTCATGCAAACCGATTTAAGAAACTTTTAAAAACTGGGATAAAAATAAGGAGGAAACGGAATATTATGTACAGTGCTATCTCAAACTAAAAACAAATTAACAACTATAATAAAGCAAATCCTGACAAGAAAATTATTCTAAGATATCTAAAGAGAAGAAACATTTTGAAAATAGTGGTATCTTGTGAATGCCTAGGATTCACTTGCATTTTAACAGTAATTCAAAGATGTCAAGACTTTAATATTAGGTAAACAGTAACACTCCAGTATACCCTCAGCAATACCCAAGGTGCTAGATTTGGGGAATCAGGTTCCACAAAAGTACAAAATATTAGCTCCTCTTAAAAGGTCTCCAGCTACAATGTTAGCATAAAGCAGGACCAACTCTACAACGACCAACTTTCATTTTATCAAAGGCTGCTCAAATAGCTTCTATATCTCATTTCTCAACTAACAGTCATTAGGGGTGTTTATCTCTTTAAGTATTTTATCAGACTCTTCAGCCACAAGTAGAATATATTCCCCCAGAGGTGATCTCCCTTTAGAAAGCATGCTTCCTTCTATGCAATAAGATCAGACAATACATTTGGACTGAATTGAATATTCTACGTAAAGGTAACACATGGCAAGTTTTTATGTGGACTTTGGAAAAACCTAAGGACCTATGAGACCCAAATATTACTTTTAGCACCATTCACTTTGAGGAGGACTTTAATTCAGATACCTAGCATATATCTGGAATAAAGGAAAAGCTTGATACCTAGAACATTGAACTCAAAGGCATTTGCAGCTTGGTCAATAGATATCCCATGTCTCTAACCCAAAGGCTACCCCACCCCCTACCAGTGCTACTCCTCAAACTAATTTCCATATAGCTTCAAGATGCAGGAAATCCCTGGAGGCAGACAAGATTTCACCAGGTGAATGACGTTGAGAATAACGGAAGATTGGGAGGCCGAGACGGGCGGATCACGAGGTCAGGAGATCGAGACCATCCTGGCTAATACGGTGAAACCCCGTCTCTACTAAAAATACAAAAACTAGCCGGGCGAGGTGGCGGGCGCCTGTAGTCCCAGCTACTCGGGAGGCTGAGGCAGGAGAATGGCGGAAACCCGGGAGGCGGAGCTTGCAGTGAGCTGAGATCTGGCCACTGCACTCCAGTCCGGGCGACAGAGCGAGACTCCGCCTCAAAAAAAAAAAAATAATAATAATAAAGAAAGAGAATAACGGAAGAAAGGACCAGTCCCTAACAACAGATGCAATAACATCACTTCCCTAAATTCAAGTGTCTATCAGCATTCTATGGCCTGCATTGTGCTTCTTAACCTGGGGCTAAGTCCACAGAGGATAGGAATGGCAAGATGCTGTGCAGGGGGATGCAAGCCCACCAGATACACAATGCAATGAAAGCTCCATGAAGGCCATTCTCTCATAGAACCCATTCTCTGTAATCTCACATGGAGAGACTCAATAAATATTTTTGAACGAGTTATTAGCGTAACTCATAGTATCCTGGGACATCAAACTTAAGTGACGATTTAGAGAGAAAAGCTTTTTTGAATCAAAGTAGATATTTTAATAAACTACAGCATTCTCAAGACTTCTTAAGATGACAAGCATATACCAGTGAGAGTTCTTAGCTTCAAACAACAGAAACAAACTCTAAGTAACTTAACCAAAGGATGAATTTATTTGGAAGCTTACAGAATAACTTAAATGGTTGGAAAACCAGACAAGGGACTACTAGGCCAAGAGCACAGTAAAATTGTTCTCAAAAATAATCCAACATGGACTCTTCTGCCACACTAAGCATTCTAAATCTTCAATGACACTGACCCTAGGATCATTGTTTTTTTTTTTTTTTTTTAAGAAAAAAATAATAATAATGCTGCTTATCAGCTTCTATACAACATTGATTATAAGGAGCATCCTGACTTCAGTGATGTTAAAGTGTTGAAAATATGTGAATCTTAGGATGGATGAAAAGAGGTCAATTCTGCAGCATGCAATGTTCACACCATGCACTCAACAATGGGAACCACCACTATGACCACTGCTCACAGCTCAGATCTCATTTCTTGCTGCATTCACTTCCACTCCTAGAGCTGCCTTCTCGGCTTCTCATCTCAAACCAAGATTAGGGTGTGTACTTCTGACTTGTATCACCCCGGTTGTGTCCATGCGCTAGCTGAAAGGGAGGCTGGAAAAACAAATAGTGGCCTTTTCAGCTTTTATAGTGAATAAAGCATTCTGCTTTTCTCCCTCCAATGGGAAATTCTCCAAGCACAAGAACAGAGTTCAGATGCTTGGCAGCCAAAACAGAATGACAAATATCCTCTATAGGGAGATTTCAAAGAAACTCCCTCTTATGGTAAAAGTTCAGTCTCCTCAGCTGTTAGAACTTAGAAATAGAAAAACGTTTGCAAAGCACCAGAATAAGAAAACTCATTAGGATGGAATCCAAGGCCCTTACAATCCAACCTCTACAAACTTCCTGTCAAGCTTCCCTCACCCCATCCTTTCCACATCCTACAGTTCACGGATGACAAATTAGGTGGCAGCTCTTGAGTTCCACTATCACTCATGTCTTCACTCACAGTGTGTTCCCTCAGCTTAGAAAATCTCCCTCCTCCTGGAATTTTCTCTACTCAAATAACTCCCATTTTACAACTTGGGCCAAGAATCGTCTCTTTGTGAACTTTTCCATATATCCCTCTTTTTTGTGATCTTTTAGCACTTTACATGTAATTCTATCATTGAAGAAAGAGGTCCCTACCCAATATCTGAACAAAAAACTGAATTCATTGCTTGCTAAAGCTAGGAAGAACTGCACTTTCAGAGGCATTCTCCCTGAGCAAAGCAGAGAGAGTTGATCTTCTCTAGGGCTTGGAGACCCTTAGAGTGCAGGCCCTAGCAGACTTCCAGAAGCTGGAATGTTTAGGCGTTAGCTGACCTTTAGCTGCATAAGTAAAGCTGGAATGAGAATGTTGCTGACTGGCTGACTTGCCTGGGCATGTGCACTAGAGTTTAGCTGTTGCCAATTGTCTGGCTTTACAACTCTGTGTGTTGTTGGCTAGCTTTCAGAAGCAAGTGACTGGCTAGCTCACAGAAGCACAAATGATTGCCAAAGTAAGTTGTTATTGACCCAGTTAAACAGGTACAAAACACATTCTGATGGTTACTGGTCACTGTGGCCACAGAACAATCAGTCTTTTCCAGAGAGGATAGGAACTTTTCATTTTCTTTCTTTTTCTTTTTTTCTTTTCTTTTTTTTTTGAGATGGCGTTTCACTCTTGTCACCCAGGCTGGAGTGTAATGGTATGATCGCCGCTCATTGCAACCTCCACCTCCTGGGTTCAAGCAATTATCCTGCCTTGGTCTCCCGAGTAGGTGGGATTACAGACACCTGCCACTATGCCTGGCTAATTTTTGTATTTTTAGTAGAGATGGGGTTTCACCACATTGGCCAGGCTGGTCTTGAATTTCTGACCTCAGGTAATCCACCCACCTCAGCCTCCCAAAGTGCTGGGATTACAGGAATGAGACACCACGCCCCGCCCGAACTTTTCATTTTCACTCTCACTATTGTCATAATGTATTAGGATACAATAACCATACTAATAGCTAACATTCTAACATTTATTGAGCTTTTACGATGTACTATGTATTACAATAAATACTTTAAAAGGATTATCTCGTTTAATCTTTCAAACAACCTTATAGGTGGGTCGTATTATCCCTCATTTTTCAGATTGTTAACCTTAGGTGCTTCACTGAGATTCAAGAATGAAAAGAATGACAACAGAGGCAGTGCTCTTACCAGTGCATGCTAAGGACTCCACTGTCTGTTCCTCTCACTGTTTCCCCAGGACAGATAACAAACCCAAACACCAGGGCCCATATCTCTTTGCGTCCACAACTACAGAGGTCCATGGCCTCTCAAGCAGAGGCACCCTCCAAAGTTGGTTGTTAAAGGAATGAAGAAAGAGGGTCCTGAATCATTTTATTGGTTCAAAACCTGGACTGACAGTCAATAAACTCTGCATCTTGCCATCTAACTGTGCCAAAGTTGATAATAAAACTAACATCCTGTACAAACTGTCAACTACATTTATGACTTTGAGAAAGCCAGGCCATAAGATCATATGTTCTACCTGGTTACCAGCCACGTTGTAGCTAATTCTCCATCTCTGATACAACTACTAAACCTAAATGACTAGTCATCAACCTGCCTCAGCTTCCCCAAGGTAGAAGTCCCCACTCCATACCATTGTGTAGTCACTGGATCCCAGTCATAGTGCTCTATGCCCATATGTCTCTGCCCTGGCAGTCTACTTAGTGCCTCACCTACTCCTGGAACAGAATCCCATCAGTTCCTGCCAGTTCCCCTGGAGCAGCAAGGAGCCAGCCCACTCTAACTTCAGGAAGCCCCTTCTTGTATTAGTTTCCTAGAGTTACAGTGACAGATTACCATAATTTGTTGTCTTAAAAACAGCAGAACTTTATTCTCTTACAGTTGTGGAGGCCAGAAGTCCAAAATCAAGGTTTCAGCAGGGCCATGCTCTTTCCAAAGGCTCTAGGGGAAAAATCCTTCCTTGCCTTTCCAGCTCCAGGTGGCTCCTGGCACTCCTTGGCTTGTGGCAGCATCACTCCACCCTCTGCCTCCATCCTTACATGGCCTTGTTCCCTGCATGTCTCTCTGTGTCTGCTCCTCTTCTTGTAAGGACACCAGGTGTTGGCTTTAGGGCTTACCCTAAATACTCAAGATGATCTCATCTGAATTCTTACATTAATTATATCTGCAAAGACCCTATTTCCATTTAAGGTCACATTGTCACATTCTGAGGTTCCAAGTTGACATGAATTTGAAGGGAGACACTACTCGACCCACTACTCCCCTCAACATATCAAAAGGGAAAATATTTCCTATAGGGAGATTTCAAAGAAATTCCCTCTCATGGTAAAAGTTCAGTCTCATCACCTGTTAGAACACAGAAATAGAAAAATGTTTGCAAAGTACCAGAATAAGAAAACTCATTAGGATGGAATCCAAGACCCTTACATTCCAGCCCCTACAAACTTCCTGTCTAGCTTCCATCATCCCATCCTTTCCACATCCTACAGTACAGGGATGATAAATTAGGTGGCAGCTCTTGAATTCCACTGTCACTCATGTCTTTACTCCCCTCAACTTACAAGAGGGAAAACAAAGGCCCCCTTAGGCACACTCAACCCAGCATCACTGATGAAACACCACGTTATCGAACCTAATTTGGCAACTTGAGCAAAACTGACTGATGGTTTTGCCCCAAAAGTGATTGCTAGTGAAATTAATAGTCTGAGAAGCGAAAGGAAAGGCCAGCTCAGTGTGCATACGGCAGGTTGTTTTCAAAATATAACAGAGATCCCAACATAGCTAAAGCTAAAAAAAGGTGACTGATTAAAATCATCCATTCCAAAATAAGGAGGCAGAGGATTATTTTATGTGTGTGTGTGTGTTGAAGATAGGCTTTTTAGTCTTGTTTGCAATGGAAACATTTCCTTCTAAAGAACACAACACTAAAAGGCTCTGAGACAAATCACATTTAGCAATTAGTTCACAAGTAAGAGAAAGCCAAAATAAACCAACTTCAAAGGTATCTTAGTCAACAACAAAATGTGTTCACAGGTATGGCCTTGCAATCAGATACTGTAATAAACCTAGCTGTGTCATTTCTGAAATTTTAACCAAATAATGAACATTTCAATTATAGGAAAATAAAGCAATGCTCAAGAATTATTGAAGTTACTGAATTTTCTGATTAAAAAAAAACTTTTTTAAAAAAAGAGTCTGCAAAGACTTTTATTATTTTCTGAATCAGAATATTATCTCCATTGCCCAGAGATTTATAATCCTATCTCCTCTAGTGCCAGCTCCCTGCTTCTCCCTCATCCTGATGTCTACCTTGAGCCCATCCCTGTGTCAGTATAGAGTTGATTACCTCTTGGTGGACTGTTTGCCTGGACTCCTCACTCACCCCCAAATCCTGCAGACAGCAAAGCTGCATGGGCTAGAGTGTAGTTCACCAGATTTCTGCCTTGCACTTGGCCCAAGAATGGCTCTAACATCCAGACCCTTGTTCCTTCAGACTCTCCATTACATCAAGAACCAACTACTGAGTCCCTATTCTGTTTTTTAGTATGAAGTGGGAGTGGGGTACTCAGAGATACATAAGAGTGTTTTGTACTTTTTTCCTCTATTTTCATCTTGATGCTTCACATCAAGTAGAAAAGGTCACAGCTGTCCAAGTCTTTATAGGTAACCAGTGAGAAATAAATAAATAAAATGTAAAAGCAAATAGCCTTAAACCTTTAGTATTTGCCTATTTTATATTAGATTGGCGCAAAAGTAATTGTGGTTTTTGCCATTGAAAAGAAATGGCAAAAACTGCAATTACTTTTGCGCCAATCTAATATTTAAACTAGTTTAGACTTTTGTTTCATCCTTTTGTCTTTCAGAGATAGCAATATCTGGGCTCTGGGTTCCTAAATCAAATGTCAGTTTCAACACCGCTGAGAAGACAGTAAGCAACGGGGAGGAAAAACCTGACAGAGGGAAGAGGTGGGAGGGCGTAATGCCCTCCAGTGGACCCATAAGCACAACATTCACTGATTTTCTCTTGGTGATTTTTAAATCTGGTAGGTCACACCTTTAGTAAGGTCAGTGTTTCCTGGATTTAAACACACTAAACGCCAGCTGCTGCCCCTACCACGCTGGCAAATCGACTTACCTTTAAACCTTCACGGTCTCCCTTTGGTTATTTCAGGTTAGCTACAGCTGAAAAACCTAAAAATCTAACACCAGAATGACCTTTCCTATTGGAAATTTCCCTGACACACAGCAACTTTACCAAGCCAAGCAATCATAATATTGTAGCTTAGCATGTTAAAGAACAAAAGAGGCAGTGCTGAACATCTTTGCTCCTGTAAGAAATCTTCGGCCAGGCGCAGCGGCTCACGCCTGTAATCCCAGCGCTTTAGGAGGCCAAGGCGGGCGGATCACCTGAGGTCAGGCGTTCGAGACCAGCCTGACTAACATGGAGAAAACCCGTCTCCACTAAGAATACAAAAACTTAGCTGGGTGTGGTGGCACATGCCTGTAATCCCAGCTATGCAGGAGGCCAAGGCAGGAAAATCACTTGAATCTGGGAGGCAGAGGTTGCGGTGAGCCGAGATCACACCACTGCACTTCAGCCTGGGCAACAAGAGCAAAATTCCGTCTCAAAAAAAAAAAGAAAGGAAGAAAGAAATCCCCTAATTGTGGCCACAACTGATTAAGCAGTAGAGGTATAGAGGGTTCAGCTAAAATAAAAAAGATTACTAACAAAACACAATGAGCTTTGTTAGGTGGGAAGGCAAAGTTCCTTCATAACTCAAGCATATCAGTTACCTGTGCCTGAAGGCATCTACATAATAAAATGACTCTTAAAATAGTTAACTTATCCTCACCTGTGACAGTATCCTCAGTCTAGAGCAGCAGTTTTCAAAGCCACAATGTTCTGGCTGGCTGTTATCTCCAACAGGATTAATGCTCAAAACATGGCACCATTGTTCTGTCTGTTTGTGCCAGGAGCAATGTCACTTTTGATCATTTTAACACAGAAGCTGGCTCATGAAAGTCGGCCTTCCTACTAACTTGATGACAGCCTCTGCTCATGGCAAGCAGTATCCTATGGGAAGGTGGTGTGCAGACTTTGAGGGCAGATTTTCAAACTTTTTGAGAACATCTATCAAATTTTCAAGGCTTTATTATCCCAAGAGAGTGAGCAGCTTTTTCCAGGATGTTTCATGCTGTTTGAGCACTAAAGATAAAATAAATAGTACAACAAACCTCCTAGACTTAGTCTGCTAACTTCCTTTCCTATGCTGACTTTAACTACCCTTTCAAGTTTGAACTAAAAAAGAACAAAACAAAATGAAACAAACAAAAAAAAATCCTGGCAGCTCTCAGACCACATGAATACAACTGGTTATTTCTACCTTAGGAGGAGAAGGTGCGTTTGATTAAATGTTCATGCCATTCATTTTTGATAGGGTCACCCAGAGTTAGCAGATAAAAACACAGGATGCCCAGTTAAATTTGAATTTCAGATAGATAATGAATTTATGTTTAGTAAGTAATTTACGTAAGTATACCCCATGCAATATTTGGGACATACTTAATCTAAAACTATTCTTTGTTGTTTATCTGAAATTCAAATTTAACTGGGCATCCCACATTTTATCTGGCAACTACATCTCTTGAAAACTATGGGGCCCAAAATTGCAGACTTGAGGTTAATATGTTATGTCTCAGTTCCTGAGTGTGATTTAACCATGTTTAATAAAGTTAAGATGGGCAATTCTTAGTTACCCGAAATGTCAGTTCATTTTGTTTCTGCTATCCAGACTTTTCAAACAGCTTTACTTCTAAGCTCCAAAACAGGCTAAGTCCTTGATAAGCTGTTTTCTTTGCCTAAAGAACACCCTGCTCTTGGATAAATATCACAAAGAACACGAGGATGTGCATTTGCATATGTATGTGTGTGCAGAAACCCAGCTCCCATATCTGACAATATCCAGATTGTTAAATCCCCTTTCTTTAGAAAGTATTTTTGAATCACATTTTAAAATGTTTCTAAATCATGGCACCACAGGTTGAGTTGGCATAACCCAAAGTCACTCCAATCTTCTAGCGAGAGCAAGACCACGATTATTCCTAAATAAATAGCAAAATTAATGAGCTTGAAGTTTCATTTGGCAGTAAGGAAGAAATCAATGCTAGACCTACTTCTTTGTTCCCTATCATAATGAAGCAGATGTTTCACTGAAGGGATGCTTCTACAAAACTTTAGTTCCTGTTCAAAACAATAATATAATAGCACGTATATCCTTTGGTGATACTTAGTTAACCTAATTAATATTCTTTTTCTTCTTTTAGTCCTTGACATTAGTAACATCAGTACTTCAGTAGTATGAGGAGCTAGAAAAGAAAAAAGACCAATTAACTTCATCTTGCTTTGGATTATGTGCTATTCTGAGTAGGGGATGTGGAAGTCATTAGTGCTATTGTCCAATATTTCATTCTCCCCCTTAGGACATATTGCAGAATTGTACTTCCTGGTCCATTGAGTTATGGGGTTATGGTTAGGGCAAAGCACATGACCAGTTCTGGCCAATTTGTAGAGAATGGAAATGCTGTGTGTTACTTCAGGCCTGGAGCTTGTAACAGTTGGTGCAGGACCCTCAAGAAATCTTGCTCTCTGACTTGGAAACCAGCAACAGTCAAGACTGCAACTGTTTCGTTTACTTGAGTCTTAGTTGACTGAGGTGAACAGACACCTACTGGTGACCAATGATGGTTATGTACCTTGTGTGAGAAATGCACTTTTGTTGGTTTAAATCACTAGAGATTTAGGTTATTTGTTATTGCAGCAGAGCTCAGCCTAAGCCAACTCATGAAATATGCAATTAAGGAGGTTTTCATGTTTGTGCCAGCCAAATGAGTCTATAAAACACTGTATAAACTACTTATTTTTCTTTTTCTTTTTCTTTTTTTTCTGAGACGGAGTCTTGCTCTGTCACCCAGGCTGGAGCGCAGTGGCACCATCTCGGCTCACTGCAAGCTCCAAGCTCCACCTTCCGGGTTCACACCATTCTCCTGCCTCAGCCTCCTGAGTAGCTACGACTACAGGCGCCAGCCACCAAGTCCAGCTAATTTTTTTGTATTTTTAGTAGAGACGGGGTTTCACCATGTTAGCCAGGATGGTCTCGATTTCCTGACCTCATGATCCGCCTGCCTCAGCCTCCCAAAGTGCTGGGATTACAGGCGTGAGCCACTGTGCCCGGCCTCTATAAACTACTTCTAATCCCCTAAAATTTGAATGTTTAAGTTTATATCATTATCATGATATAAACATAATCATTAACTTTAATTCTCAACAACCTCTTAAGATAGATAAAATTGTCATCTCCAGTTTAAAGATAGGAAAAGTGATACAAAGAGCTAGTAAGTGATGCTTAAAGTCACACAGAAAGAAAGTAGCAGAAGGAATTTGAACTCATATCCACCTGCAGCTATAGACCATGCATCTTACCACATCACTAAACTGCTACTCAACTATTATCTCTGGAGTTTATTAAAGGAAACTTCTCCATAGTAGCGGCAGCAGGTCTTGGAACCCAGTGGAGGGACAACAGGTACCAACAGGACAAAGGTGCCCCATGGACGCTCCTCTTCTCTCCATGTGTCAGTAGATCTTGACTGGACTGAATTTATATGGCTGTATAATGTTAGACACTCTCTTTGGAACAACATAGGAAAAACTATAAATTCTTTAAATTACAATTTATTTAAGTATGCGAAAGATGCATAGGAAGTGGCAAATGGACAATTTTAACAGTCATCCTGTATGGCAGTCATCTGCACCTCTGTTTAATATTCCAAGCAGCATGTAAGCAGAGATCAGTCTGTGCCATCCTCCATTGCTATGCTCAACCAACACTATCGATAACGTCGTGTTTATTATTTTAAGGAGGATTCTTCTGTAACTTCCATCACAGATGGAATATCAGTTATGTAATGTGGCCCTGAGTGCTACAATACCAAATTATCAAATTCTCCATTGGTTAACTTAAACGTTTCAAATAAATTACATTGTTTTGAATGCAAATTCTGTCTGAGTACTAGGATTTTCCATTTCTGAGATGTATTGCCCAGGCAAACTAAGTACATCACTTCATTTTAAGATTCCTTCGGGGCCGGGCACGGTGGCTCAAGCCTGTAATCCCAGCACTTTGGGAGGCCGAGACGGGCGGACCACGAGGTCAGGAGATCGAGACCATCCTGGCTAACACGGTGAAACCCCGTCTCTACTAAAAAAATACAAAAAACTAGCCGGGCGAGGTGGCAGACGCCTGTAGTCCCAGCTACTCGGGAGGCTGAGGCAGGAGAATGGCGTAAACCCGGGAGGCGGAGCTTGCAGTGAGCTGAGATTCGGCCACTGCACTCCAGCCTGGGTGACAGAGTGAGACTCTGTCTCAAAAAAAAAAAAAAAAAAAAGATTCCTTCATGTCAGCATTTAAGTTGAATATATTTGTATATTTCTTAAAAAAGCAAGTGATAAAGTGATTTTACGGACATCCCATGTTCCCCCCAAAAAATACCATTTTTCATCAGCTTAATCATTAAGCCTTAACAACAGGCTTGTTAATTCAAAGAAGAGAATCAGAATCTGATAGACCACAAGAAACCAGTAAACCCAAACATTTGACTCAGCTAATCTCACTTTCAAGGACCTTGCACTTCTCAGAGCCCTGTCCCCCTGAATCTTCACCATTTTATCTTGGAAGAGTGAAGGAGAACTTGGAAGATAAACCCAGAGGACCACTTTTCTTCCTGACCAGTAACAGATCTCCCAGCAAACCCATACCTAATCAAAAACTGAAGTAAAACATATAAACTGGAGCTGCTATATATATCATGCATGAGAAATAATACAACATGAACTAATGTGTCAAAACAGTGTCTAACTAAAACCAATTTTTAGGATCTCAGTGAATTCATGCTTTAGACACACTGCAAGAAGCAAGCCCTCAAAGGCATATTCAGAACCTAAGTTTTTCTCTCACTGAAAAGCCAGTGGAATTCTATCTGAAGTTTATTTTAGCTTTCCAGTGCACTCAAAGTCAATCAACTGTACTGGTTTTCTTGCTTTTACTGTTTGAAGTTGCTCACTGGATCATATAATGCATATAAAGTACATCCATAATTAAAAACGTAATCTTAGTTCTTTTGTGGGAGAAGGTAGAAGAGAAATGGCCCAGAATTAACTATTGTCCTTATTTTAATTTAGAGTGTAATACAGTAAGAATAAGAACTATGCCCTCCAATACCAGAAATATAGTAAATACTTTATAGTTAGGTTATTTTGCCTGAACGTGTCTAGGGAGCTTTGTGTCTGTAGAAAGATAAAAATGAAGATTTCACAATCAGTCTTAGATTTCTCTTCAGCCTCTTAACACATCTACATGGCCAAGTGGAAGAAACCTGATGCTGATACACACCAGACCAAACAGCTGGTCTCCCCAAGGAAGTGGATTAGCAGTATGATCACAGTGTACAGCTCGCTGCAGAAAAGCTCTATATAGCCTCCTACTTTTTGTCTTCTGCTAAAATAGCCACCAGAGGGGAGGGCAGCAGGACAGTGCATAGCATGATGCCAGATGGCATGGAGTGGGGATGACAAGATTGCATCTACCATTGCTAAAAATGAGTGCCCTCTGGACAGTTATGAGGTCCATTACAGGAAGTTGGTTCTGTTAGTTAAGTCTAATCCTCCCCAAATTTGGTTGTCAGGGATTAATTTTATGACTTACATGGTGATCAATACAGGATCATTGTTAATTTTTCACAAAATATTACAATATATAATCTATGCCTTAAATCAGTTCTCCTTCTTGGAAAGGGTATTTTCTATCTAATTAGATATTACATAAGGGCAAACTGTCATTGGATTCCACTTTGATCAGGAATTTATGCTTAGCACCAACCAATTCAACATCTTCTAAATTCAGGATTCATTATCTCAATGAACTCTGGCAATAGCATCCCTAAAACCTGTCTTTCCGGGAGACAGATCATTAAATGGTCCTTATTTAAGACATTCTTTTGCAAAGCCTATTGTCTAAGGAAGAAAGAGATAAACAAGCAGAAAGGAAAACTGATTCCAGTTCAAATAAACATTCTCCTTATTCTAAATACCTTAACTTATTTGAGGGCATTCTTGCATTGCCTTCCAGTTCCTGGTTTTCTGTTACATCAGTAACTATAATTAAATCTCTCCCCTTTTCATTATTTCACTCAAAGTTGGTAGAAAACTGGAATCTTTCATTCATGAAGACCTACAAAATCTCAGATTCCTCCTCCCCACCCATGGTTCATTCTCATATAAGTGGTCATTGCCAACATTAAAGGAAAGTTGCTCAAACTAAAATTTGAATCTGATCCTCCAGAAGTAGAACTTCTGATTCTGACTTTGGGGATCAGAATAAAGGTAAGAAAAGTGGAGCATTAGGCCAAACTTTCAACAGTTATCATCTGGCTACTTTTATCTGCCCCACACCTTTGTTTTGCTTGTTTTTTGTTTTTAATTTTTTTACTATTATACTTTAAGTTCTGGGGTACACATGCAGAATGTGCAGTTTTGTTACATAGACATACACATGCCTTGGTGGCTTGCTGCACCCATCAACCCATCACCTATATTAGGTATTTCTCCTAATGTTATCCCTCCCCTAGTCCCCCACCCCCCAACAGGCCCCAGTGTGTGATGTTCCCCTCCCTATGACCATGTGATCTCATTGTTCAATTCCCACTTATGAGTGAGAACATGCAGTGTTTGGTGTTCTGTTCTTGTGGTAGTTTGCTGAGAATGATGGTTTCTGGCTTCATCCATGTCCCTGCAAAGGACATGAACTCATCCTTTTATATGGCTGCATAGGATTCCATGGTGTATATGTGCCACATTTTCTTTATCCAGTCTGTTATTGATGGACATTTTGGTTGGTTCCAAATCTTTGCTATTGTGAATAGTGCTGCAATAAACATACGTGTGCATGTGTCTTTATAGTAGGATTATTTCCACCTTTGTTTGTAACCTGGTTAGGATCAGACTAAAGAGCCACTCTGAGGTCCTACATCTAAACTTTGTGAAAAAAAGAACCCCGAAATGGCAGTAGCACAACATCTATGATGATGCTCTTCAGTTTCAAAGAGGGTTGTTTTTAAATTTATAAAGGTTGTGCCCATATGGCCTTTATAAGGGATTTTGGGGAATGATGATCCCATAGCACACTCATTAGAACTCAGTGTTTTGATGATGGCAACAAGCATCAGGTAAGACTTGTAGCTGCAACATAAGCCCAAGTTGTCCCAAATAAATCCACCTTTACAAACAGAACAACTCTCTCAACCATACTGCATGGTAAACCTAATAAATGTGACATTTACCCTGAGATCAAAACTCTCATGAAATAGTTCTATCAAATTTTCCCATATTTGTCCAAGCCCTGGTGGAGCTTTGCCTAGTATTAGAGAATGACATTGATCAGTGATAACTGTAGTTATGATTTAGAATGTCGACTTATCCATAGCTTTATTTCTTTCATTTGAATTTAGCAACATCTAGGCCACTGGTTTTCACTCAGATATGCATAAGAGACTTGCCCGTTGAGTTTAATGACCTACTCCAGACTTCATGAATCTTTTTTTTTTTTTTCCTTTGAGATGGAGTCTTGCTCTGTTGCCCAGGATGGAGTGCAGTGGCGCAATCTCAGTTCACTGCAAACTCTGCCTACAGGGTTCAAGCGATTCTCCTGACTCAGCCTCCCAAGTAGCTGGGACTACAGGCATGCACCACCATGCCTGGCTGATTTTTGTATTTTTAATAGAGATGGGACTTCACTATGTTGGCCAGGCTGGTCTCAAACTCTTGACCTTCTGATCCACCTGCCTCAGTCTTCCAAAGTGCTGGGATTACAGGCGTGAGCCACCATGCGTGGCTGAATCTTTTAAGAGTATTATATCTTGAGGTTTTTTTTTCTCTGTAAAAACCATATTCATATATTTTTATAAAATCAGAAATAACATCCCCTGACTTCTTTGAAAATTGGCTTACTCATTATCCTTCAAGACATTCTAATTTTGGTGAAATGATTCTACTGTCTTCTTTTGCATGTCACGTTATATGCTATGCTTATTATAAACTCTCATCAGACCTTTCATATTTTAAAATTATTGGTAGTAAACTAACCACAGCGATTCCTATTTCTGTCATCTATAGATGGTTTCATTTTCCTCCAGTGGTTTCCTGAGGTTTTATTCAGCTTTAGGCTACAGTTTGTGTCTTTGGCAAAGATAAATCTCGAAAGCTTCATAGTAAAGGACCAGACACTTTAAACAATTGACATTTCAAATGACAGACTCTTGGATACAGGCATCTGATGACACCAGTGGGCTGAGTTGGGATTTGTAGAACTTTAGAGGAGAAGCAGACAGCTTCATGACACCACTAGCCCAAGATCAAGAGGAACAAGAATTAATTACACAAGACTGGCTGAGGCTGGGTGTAGTGGCTCATGCCTATAATCCCAGCACTTTGGGAGGCTGAAGAGGGCAGATCACTTGAGACCAGCCTGGCCAACATGGTGAAACCCCGTCTCTACTAAAGATACAAAAAAGTTAGTTGGGCATGGTGGCACGTGCCTGTAGTCCCCATTACTTGGGAGGTTGAGGCAGGACGATCCCTTGAGCCTGGAAAGCAGAGGTTGCAGTGAGCCATGATCACACCACTGCATTCCAGTCTGAGTGACAGAGGGAGACTTTGTCTCAAATAATAATAATAAGAAGAAGATTGAATGGACTACTAAGGAAAATTTTATTTTAGTTATTTATTTAGTATATTATTATTGTATTGTTCTATTTTTGAATATATAAGAAGTCCTCTCTATACTTCAACTATCTGCAGTTCACAACAATTGAGTAGACGCTGCTAATATAAACTGAAATAAAGCATTTAAAAATCGTATCCCAGTCTCACTGATCCCCAGAGTTGAGAAACTCATATGAAGTGTCCTTACATTCTTACGGCAATAGGATAATTTGTATGCATTCAATAATAATCTGTCTTCTTTTAACCCCAATATAATTGGAAAATTCCATTATTCAATAAACATCTTGCTTGGAATGGAAAGCATTTGAGAATGAAGCTCATTGTATCAGATAGAACAGGCCACTTAAATTCCAGTGGGAATTTTACCTGCAGTCCAGGATTCCAATGCTGTATTATGAGCAAAGACTATACAAGCACATTTCTCCCCTAATATCTACCTGTGTATGAGCAACAGGTTGGGAATTACATGCCCCATTAGCACCTTATTACAAGTGACAACTGTGTAATTTCTGTGAGGCCAGACTACAGGATGACAAGAAGGAAGGCAGTCTGAAGAGAGACGGCTGGTCACCCTGAACCTTACTATGTCATAGGTGACCCCTGGTAGGAGATTCAAGGTCAGAGCATCCCTGGGATCAGTCAGACCTGGGGGCAACCTTTGGGGAACCTGTGCCCTCCCCAGCATAACTCTCCTAATTAGTTAGGTGCTGGAGCGCATTCAGTAATAATCTCAAGCTTATCGTAACTCAAATGGTATTTCACACTCATATCACTGCAACAAGACTACACTGTTTAAGATCATCACAACACATCTTCATTAATGCAGAGGGCATTTTCATCTCACTACTAAATTAACTGACTAAATAAGAGGTTGCAATGCCAAGGAAGAAGGAAGATAAAAATCACAAGGCAAATTACAAAATTGCAAGGTTAAAAAACCTGCCCAACCAAAGTTGTTATAACAGGAAGATCTCCTGATGCATATTTGCTAAATAGGACTGGACTTAAAAGTTATTACAAAATTAACCTATTGCACATTATTTTTAAAGTTAACATCTAAATGTTAACAAAAAAGCAATGTTAACAAAAAAGCAAAATTAACACTTACGGAACTTCCATGTCCCCAAAAATATGTTAACGTGCATTACAAGTAAAATCTCAATGTTGGAAATATTCACCACTTTGTAAGAGTTAAAGTAGATTGTATCAATTCAATCTCTTTTAAAAGCATCAGAAAGGCCAGGAGTGGTGGCTCACTTTCATAACCCGAACACTTTGGGAGGCTGAGGCAGGTGGATCACTTGAGGTCAGCATTTGCCTGGTCAACATGGTGAAACCCCGTCTCTACAAAGAAAATACAAAAATTAGCGGGGCATGGTGGCGCACACCTGTAGTCCCAGCTAATAGAGGAGGCTGAGGTGGGAGGATCGCTTGAACCCAGTGGTGGAGGTTGTAGTGACCTGAGATTGTGCCACTGCACTCCAGCCTGGTTGACAGAGTGAGATCCTGACTCAAAAAAAAAAAAAAAAAAAAAATCCATAATAAATTAAATAAGGGATTTTTAATAGTCTTTGCTGCATTCTTAACAAAAAGTTTTAATTAATAAAATATCCATTAATTATCAAAATGTATTGGAAAGATGTTCCCTTTGACCTCAGAAAACCAGATACTACACACACATACATACTTGTATGTTTATTCCAGCCTGCTAAACTTCAGCCTAAAAGAATAGCTCTGGATGAAACTGAGACTTCTGATTTTGCTGAGCAGACTCCCCACGTCTGAGGAATGAAAAACATCCTGTATGAATGAAAACAGAGAGATCCTCCTCCATCCTCCCCACAAAAGAATGCAGCTGTTCCTTTAAATCAAAGTCCAGTTGCCAGGCGTGGTGGCTCACGCCTGTTCCCAGCACTTTGGGAGGCCGAGGCAGGTGGATCACCTGAGGTCAGGAGTTTGAGACCAGCCTGGCCAACATGGCGAAACCCTGTCTCTACTAAAAATACAAAAAAATTAGCTGGGCATAGTGGCAGGCGCCTGTAACCCCAGATACTCGGGAGGCTGAGACAGGAGAATCGTTTGAACTCAGGAGGTGGAGGTTGCAGTAAGCCGAGATGGCGCCACTGCACTCCAGTCTGGGGATAGAACAAAACTCTGTCTCCAAAAATAAAAATAAATAAATAAAAATTAAAAAATAAATCAAAGTCCAATATTTAAGAACATGTTTCAAGGGGCACCAAATTATTAACCGGCTCAGAGCACCCAACTTTTAACCCGCAAGAGCTTCCACGTGTCTCAGGCTGGCAGAGCACGCAACGACAAGTCATGTCAATCCCCTCCTGCAAAACAGTGCGCTCAAATCCTCTGCCAGAATCGCGTGCCCTAGCCTAAGAATCCCCCTTCTTGGCAAAGGCCTGAGGAGGCAAAAGCCTGAGGACACAGAGCTGCTACCTGACTTTCTCCGTGGCTCCTCCCGCTCTCGGCTTTGAAGATGGACTTGGGCTTCCGGGACTTGAAGTTGCCCATGCTGGGTCGCAATAAACTGTCCACCAGCACGGTCTGCTCTACATTCTGCTGCTGCAGCTCCCAGGAGGGTGGTGCGTGCTCCTCTACCAGAGCCCCTGCGTCGGGGTAGTTCTCTTTATTGTTTTCATCTCTAAAACAGGAAAGACCCAATTTAGAAAGCACTTAAAAAAAGATGAATAAACTGCTGCAGGAAAGAGGGCTGGAGATATTCATTGCTGCTGTATTTATAGGATAGATACCTCGCAAAATTTTTAGCCTACACTTAGACAATTTTGCATGAACAAGAACTTAAAAGAAATGTGAATTTCACTCTATATCACTTCACCTTCCCTTCTGATCTTTGTCAATGGATACATACTTTGTGTAGTTGTAACTATATACATATCATTATTATTTTTTTTAATTTTCGCTTTAAGAAACTTTCACATATATCATATTTTCTTCTCACAACAATAATGTGACATATTCAGGTGAGATATCGTCATCTCTACTTTATAGATGAAGACTCTAAGAGATTAAATCACATGCCTAATGGAAGGACTAATCTACATAGACCCAGAGGCCTCATGTGGGTCTCCAGACTCACACCTATGTTCTTGGTTCAAGGCATCACGCTTCCTCTTCAATGGCAATGTCAGTTTATAATCATCCCCCTAAAACTTTCAGAGGTACTTAGAAATTTAACAGCATCTCTTGATAGGCTACCTGTTGCCTGCGTAAAATATAATGCACGGGCCAAATTTTACCCAACCAGATCCTCTGAACAATGCCCTGAATGCAAAGTCATACATCCCAATATCCAGGTTCTGGTTCTGAAGAAGATGGAAGAGGGTGGTGTTATCTCCATATATTCAGGGCTGGGATGGCACTTCTGTTCATTCAACAATCAAATTCTGTACAATATCCTACCCCCCTCCAGTTTCAATTTTCTCAAAAATACTAACATGATAACATTCTTATTTGAAGCCATTCTTCCCACTTAAATCTAGATGCATTTTATTTTTCATTCTGCTAAGTATCAAGCAAATACCACAGACATAACCAGAAGGGACCTTCTCTATGTAATCAATATCATTAACCGTAATCTACCACAATCACTGTCACTAGAACATGAAATGCATGAGGAGTGGCCACTTCCTCCAGGTGTTGTTTTTCCCTCATGCTCCCTTACCAAAAGCACCCATAAAACAGCATTTGCAAAGTGCTGGAAAGCAATTCCTAGCTGCTCAAGGACACATAAAGCCAGGAGGCAAGACCAGCAAAGAAGGAATGCCCACCATTCAAGACACATTTTTACAAATAAAAGGCAGATTAAGTTCACTGAGCTGGAACTCATCCTCCCTGAGGATGTAGTCTTTGGGAAAAGAGCAAAGCAAATATCAAGATAGGTGGTCTGGAACATGACCAGGGTGCAGTTGGACAAGGTATAAAAATAAAACTGTGTGAAATAGTTAAACTTGAATCCAGGACAAACGTAGTGCTATCTGGTAAAGGAGAACCCAACAATTAAAATAATTATTCAATGTTAGTAACTCAAAAACAAATCAATGCCAATAACACTGGTTAATATTCCTGCTGTGAGATCATTTACAATTAAAAAAATTCTAAGTCACTAACAGATTTGGAAATTAATATCAAACCATGAACTGGAAACTATGCTAGTTCATTTGAAGTACATTTTTCTCACTAGAGACCCATCCACTCCATGATCCTGCATGAGAAACAAAAGAAAGAACAGCTGCCTTTACAGTTACCTAAATGCTCTCATTCGAGTAGGATCATAGAACACTCAAGAATTAAAAAAAAAAAAAAAAAGCTCTCCAAATCTAAAATGACTTTTTTGATAGACTCATTCCCAAAATAATACCTGAACTTTGCTTTTATATCATGTTTTCAAGTCACCCAAAATTTAGAAATGTAATTTTATTTACTTCCTTGACTTGGAAGGCCAGGAAAGTGGAGAGGGGGCCAAAAGCATCTTTCTTGCACTATACAAATTTAAAACCTGGTTACAAAAGTCATATTTAGAAACATATTTTCTCACATATTACTGGTTCCTCAGGATCCCCAAAACAGAAAAGCACAGGTTATGTAATTTATGCCACTACTTATTGGAATAAATCATGACTGAGAATAAGCATGGTGTCCTGAAAAACGTCAGGGTCTGAAAGATCCTCCCACTTATTAGTTGTGTGGCCTGGGCAACATCACTTCACCTCCATGATCCTCTTTCATAAAATAGATGTAATATCTGCTTAACAGAGATAATACAGTCTCTTTGAAATGCCTACCATATAAAGCTGACCCAAGGCTGCAACCCAATAAATGAAAGCTATTGTTACTCTCAGGCAGGGCCTTAGCCATGTGGTTATTTGCAAAGGAAAAAAAAAAAGAGAGAGAGAGCTCTTTTTGGTTTCTCTGATGCCTCCAAGATAATTCTGAACTCCTTAGCAAGGAACGCAAACCCAAGGAAATCTGTTCTTTGTTTACCGTTAGAGCTTCACGTCTTATCTTACCTCTTACTTCCTCACTCCACTAGGTTCCCAGGGTTCCTACTATCCTGAACCACTTGCTGTTTCTGCAACTCAAACAATTCTCTCTACCCTCTGTTGGCTTTCCAGTAAGCTGCTCCTTTTGCTTGGTGGCATCCTCTTTTTCTTAGCCTTGTACCTCACCAAAAATAATAATGATAATAATAACAATAATAAATAAAAATTCATATGCCTTGTATAATTTTCTTCAGGAATCAATCCAAGAAAGCTCTCTGGGCTGTTTGATTCTTCTAAGTAAATCCACTATTTACCTCTAGTATAGTAGTACTTAATGCACTGTAGCATCCACATCTATATTTTTGCCTATCTCCTCTAGCAAACTGAGTTCTTAGGAGCAACATTGGTTTGTCTTTCTTCATCCCAAATCTTAACTGGCTCCTGGCACACAAAATTGGCCTTCAATAAATATTTGTTATCCAGTGAGTGGACTTTAAAGTCAGAGAGAACTGGGTCTAAATTCTGCCTCATAGTGCTATGTTATCTTGGATGAGTTATCATTCCTAAGTGTCAGTTTCTCCATCTACAGGATGAGAACAGAAATATCAACTTCTTTTCAGTTTAGATCATATAATAAAATGTAGATCAAAGTATAGGAACAAAGTAAATGGAGAAGAAATGACTAGCAGTGAAGGTTTTGCCACGATACTATAAGCCCTTGATGACAAAGACAATACTACAGACACTCAATAACATGAGCCTCTTCCTTTAGAGTGTGTGATAAGAATATTGAGATAGGCTAATGAACACTCAGTTCAATAGGCATTTATCAAGTGTTCCCAAATGTAAGGTACTGTCCTGATTGCTAAGAGGGTGATATCCAAAAGTGGAAAAGACAAAAATTTGTCAAGAGGTAAAAATCTAGTAGAGGAGAGGAGACATGAGAACAAATAATTGGAATTCAAAGAAGAGACTAGAATTCAAAGGAAAGCCACCATAACTAGATGGTTTCTGTCTCTTACAAATATGAACCAAGCAATGGTGGCTTTTACCTGAGACTGGAGCAATCAGTCTCGTCTTCATGTAGAGAGACTGGATCTTCGTCACACCTGGAGAGAGAGAAGAAAAATCACATCAGATCCAACTGTCTGCTATAGCAGTAGCAGCAATAATCTAGAATTGTCTCAAGATTACCATGGAAAACTAAAAGATGAAACACTCCTCATCATTCTCTCCCAAATAAGTTCTGATTACTATGTCTCCCAGTTTATGAAACCAATGTTGTCATATCGTGTGATCTTAAAAGCTCAGAGCCAGAGGTGACTCTCCTTTTTGCCTCCACTGTCCTGTGTTACCTAAACTAACAAGATCTTAGCAATGACCTAAGTGTTCACAGCACTTGAGGGGACATTGGACACCAAGACTGGGAGCCTGTTGATGGCTCAAAAGAGATTCCACTATATGCCTCTTTGCATTTTTTTCTGCTTCAGGCAGTCCCAAACTAAACCAGCCTCCATTTAGTTTACTCTATTGGTCTCAGATTTTCTTGATCTTGTGAAAAGGAAGGGGTTCCTTTTCATAAAACTTCTGGATTAACTTTATGAACAGTTCTTGGCTCTTCCATATTGAAAAATCTCCAGTGCTCCATCCTGCCTAGGGGAACCTGGAGTAGGACCATCCTCTCACTCTAGTGTAGGATGAAGCCTTTGTTCCTGTTCCCAACCATTCCCACCCAGCCCCATTCAAGCCTGGAATACTTTTTCCATCTTCAACTCCTACTCATCCTTCACTGCCAAAGTCAGGTTTCCCCAGGTCTGTACCTTCCCAGCCAAGCCCACCCATGTGCCATGTTCTCAATCATGTGCTATGATGGTTAATATTGAGTGTTAATTTGATCGAAGGATGCAAAGTATCGTTCCTGGGTGTGTCTGTGAGGGTGTTGGCAAAGGAGATTAACATTTGAGTCAGTGGACCGGGAGAGGCAGACCCACCCTCAATCTGGGTGGGCACCATCTAATCAGCTGCCAGTGCGGCTAGAATAAAGCAGACAGAAGAAGGTGGAAAGAACAGACTTGCTAGCCTTTTGGCCTTCATCTTCCTCTTGTACTGGATGCTTCCAGCCCTTGAACATCAGACTCTAAGTTCTTCAGCTTTTGGACTCTTGGACTTAAGTCCAAGACCAGTGGTTTGCCAGAGGCTCTTGGGCCTTCTGCCACAGACTGAAGGCTGCACTGTTGGCTTCCCTACTTTTGAGGTTTTGGGACTCAAACTAGCTTCCTCTATCCTCAGTTTGCAAACGGACTATTGTAGGATTTCACCTTGTGATCATGTGAGTCAATTTTCCTACTAAACTCCCCTTCAAACACACACGTATTCTATTAATTCTATCTCTTTAGAGAACCCTGACTAATACATGTGCCAAGTTCCTACTTTAACCTTAATTCATAAACATTTACTCTTCATTCCAAGGTTTTAGTAAATGACTATATCTCACCACACATCACTCTGTAATCCTTTGCACCACTGAGATCTTTTTGATTAGTTATTAATTCCATGAGTAGAAATAACTATAATTTCTTTTCCTAGATATATTGCCATAGTGCCAGAGTACCCCAGAGACACTCAAAAATTCTTGAATTGAAATATTAACTTTGTTCCCTAAGAGGTCTGGTCTCTGAAATAATTTAACCAGCATTTATTTACTGAATCCAGGCACTGCATTAGACATTGGAACTGTGCTTCGCAAACTCTCAGGGTTTAGGACAGACCGGTTTGTTTTTTATTTCCACACCACTGCGGACAGACACTTTGGTAAAAATGTCACAGCAATGCCAAATTCCTAATAAAGTTATAAGATACTTACTCCCTATTTCTGTTTTATTTTCTTGTCTCAGACATGCTTTAAACAATTTGGAGACTCACAATTTGTGTAGCACTGCTTCTAAAGGACACAAAATTTGAAAAAGATCTGAATCCTACCCTAAGAAATTCACAATGTAATGAGTGGACAAAAATAAAGCAAATAAATACCTGCATACATAAATATAACCATAATGTAGTGTTTATACTATATGAAATAATTTAACATTTAAAAATATTCTTTACTGGCAATGGTGTATAATTAACCCACAAAAGGAATCCAGTCCTTGTCCCTTAAAACCTTTAATTTATAGTTTCGTAGTGAGTTAAACAAAGGCCACCCACAGACTCTAACCCTTTCTACCTACTGAAATATTTTGTTACCTCTGGCAATTAAAAAAATTGGTTGCCTTGGTGCAGTGTCTCACATCTGTAATCCCAGAACTCTGGGAGGCCAAGGTGGGCCTGAGTTGGAAGTTCAAGACCCGCCTGGCTAACATGGTGAAACCCCATCTCTACTAAAAATACAAAAATTAGCTGGGCATGGTGGCATACGTCTGTAGTCTCAGCTACTCAGGAGGCTGAGGCACAAGAATCACCTGGAATTGGGAGATGGAGGCTGTAGTGAGCCGGGATCACATCACTGCACTCTAGCCTGGGCAACAGAGCGAGACTCTGTCTGGAAAAAAAAAAGCTACTTTTAATAGAATAAACCAACCTTCCTTACTTTCTTGCCAATAGTCCACTCTGTCCATCTCATGGAAAACAAATCCCCAAGTATTGCTTTGTTCTCCTTCATTAGCGGCATTCAGCTAATAGATCACCTAGGCTTTGAAATGTGGATAAAAATGTTTTTCAATAGCAAAGTAGCAAAATCAATGAAGAACAAAAATCTAGAATTGTTGCTTTCAAAGATCTAGGGCTTAAGCAGAGCACTTTGGAGCTTCAATTCTGGAGCTCAACAATACCTATTGTTTGGGGATTTGGCAAGAACCTATTTTTTTCTCCCTCATTTGATTTATTAATCTTTCTCCTCAAAGTACAATCAGTTAAAAATGGAAACTTGGCACCAGAACATACAAAGTTGGAGAAGATTCTGAAGTATAAAGCTGGAGCTGATTAGTTGATCCAACATTCATGTCTACTAAACAACTCCAGTTGCCACTCAAAGAACACAATTTCAAGCTCACAGATAGAGCAACTGAAATAGAGCTACCTCCTGGCTTAGATGGCACACGTTTACAACCTCTTTTAGTTCATTTGAGTTTTCATGTGCCTTGCTAAAGACCATCAACTTCTATTCAATTAACAAATCATTTGGGTCCTTTCCCTAAAACCCCTTATTTCTTTGTGAAATGCTCAGGGTTGCTACTGTTTTTCCTATTTGAACTTTTGCCCCCTCAATCAACTACAAACAAGAAAAAGTTGTGAAGTATTTCACAGCTCACCTGCTCTTTCATATAATCTCAATTCAGCCTGAGAATGTTCCGAGGTAGAAATTACCTTTGCACCTGGGCTAAGTTGTAAGTCAAGATCCCAAGGCCTAAATCAGTGAAACCTGGATTGTTTCTTCTTCACCACATTAAGCCCAAAAAGCAAGAACCAAATAATCTCTTCAGTCTATATGCCAGAGGCTCACAAGAGACAGGGCATGCCATTTCTTAGAATAATATTGGTGAAAGAAGTGCCCACAAGAAGTTCTCTTTGCTGCCTAAAACAGAAGAGAGGACTCAGACTGAGAGTTAGATAAAATGTAGTTGTGCTATAAAGATATTTACACTTGCCCTGTAGTACCATGTTCCCTGAAGGCAAAGTTGCAGAGGTACAGCCTCCTGTGGGGCTTCTCAAAATGTGGCCCCCGAACCACTTGCATTAGCACTACCTGAAGTACCTGGTCAAAACAGAAGTCTCCAGCCCCACTACATCAACTCTCTGAGGGCAGAGCTCAGGAATGTGGATTTTTAAAAGACACTGCCTACCTATAGAACTGCTATGTTTCTAAACAACGCTGACCTAAATGTTTCCAAACCCCAAACCAGCACTGTCCTGACACCAATGCAATCACCCGTTCTAGGTTCCCACTTTGAGATAAAGCCTTGGAGACTGCAATTTTCACAAGCTCCAGTCCTCTTCCCCAGTTGATATTGGTGATCATTTAGCTTTGAGAACCGCTGGTTTGAATGATAACTAATCAGAATTATTGCAGGCTTCATTTAAAATAGCAAGTTAGCCAGGGCAACGTCACAATCGACCATGGGAAAATATTAGATGAAAAGGTGCCACAGATAGGAGAGAAAAGGCCAAGGCCATTGTGACAAAAACATTGGGGTGGAAAAAGAAATTGAATTTGTCCAGAGCTGCATAGATAGTGCCATGCCTGGGAAAAACCAAGAAGAAAATAAAATCTGTCCTTGAGTCCCTCCCAATTTCCCTTTCCCCTTGACTCTTCTAAGACTCCCAGCTGGCCAAGCATAACCATAACCATAACCACAACAGATTAGAAAATAGGTTATGTAAAATAATTCATATGAAAGTATTCATGACAATTTGAATCCACTTCCCAAGGGCACAAACCTTTGAATTTCCATTTTAATAAGGGTCACTACCAGAGGCCTTCATCCAAAGAAATCATCTCTAGGTGAAATTTCAGACATTGAAGAAAATAAGTAGGTGTGAGTAGAAGGATGTAGGAATAGGGTGGGGACAGGAGGCAGACGAGCTTTTCTTGTATCCAAAGCATAGAGGGGAGAAAAGTCCCTCCTCTGTATAGGCCAAGACCACACCCAAACATTTCCTGGGCACCTTGCTATGTCTATGTCTCAGGATATAGCACCTTGGTCCTGAGGGCTATGGGGTCATACCCAGAGAAGCACGGAATATGGGTCATATTACTGAGGGGAAAATGTTATTGTGGACAATGACTAGTTTTAAACAATCCTAGTCAATGATGTGTTACACCTATGAAGCTTTTGGTATGTTTTCAATAGGCTCCTTAGATTTTTATATTAGCCAGATGGCATACCAATTATCTCTCAGTGCCTTTTAAAATAAATCACTGTCACTCCTCTGAAAGTAAAAACATGATCTTATGCAATCAGAACTCCTTGGGGAGTGTCCAAAGACAAGGCACCAGGCTCTCCCCAGCATTTAACCACAAAACCTCTACAGAAAAAAAAAAAAAAAAAAGTCCATGTGAAATCTGGAGCTAAGTGTCTCCATTTTGAACCTGCCATACCTGTGGCTGACCGAGGATTTGGCCACACCGGGCTCCTGAGAATCGGGGCCAGAAAGCACTTAGCGCTTGAAGCACAGCAAAGGGAGGAGAGCAGTACCTGTGCACCTGGAGCAGGAAATCCAGGCCTCATCTTCGGCCTGCAGATGCACACTTTGGCACACCTCTCTCCCCTTCTCTCAGGCCTTTAGAAGAGCAACATTGCAGCACAGGTTACCAAGCAATCTTATAAACAGAATGTGGGTCCAAATGAGTATTTTACATTGCTTCTTCTAAAGTCAACCCTGTTTTTTTTTTTAAGTGACTCCACTTAAGTGCTCAAAACTGGATACTAAAGGAGCAGCACAGTGAAAGAGAAACAAAAGAATGTGGAAAACAAGAGGGCCTAGGAAGCACTGCAAATCTTACCCCTCCCTCACCAAGTCATTGTGATAGTGGCAGGACTTGGAAGCCAAAAGATACCTATTTCTACATTTATTTGCTTTTTCGGTAATTTTAGCAAACAGTTCCCCAGTTAGTTAGGCCTTCTAATATCAAATTCATAGCATTTTTAAAACGTAGTTGAAGATACAACTTTACTTGTAGTTGAAGATGCCTTTTTCCTGAAAAGCTGTTTAGAGTGGCTTCCACAAAGGTCCCAGAAGTAAATGTCATGAATTAGCCTAGAGAAAGAATGCTAGATGAAGTACATATTTATATATATATATATATATGTATATATAAATTACATACAGTATTAGCAAAATACACTATCTGTTAATTTTTAACAAATATAGTATAATATTAGGAAAACATTTAAGGATGGCAAAAATTAAAACTATAACATATAAATATCTTTAAAAAAATCACTGTGCTTGCTGGCACACTCCTTCATTCACACTCCTTCATTCCGGGTTTAAAGGGTGTTAGTTGTCCTAATCAACAGCTTTAACCATAGGACCAGGTGTCTCATTCGTCCTATAGCCACATCTCTGAAGTCAGAAGACAAAAATGACAAAGGGCATGCACAAAAAGTTTACTCTGATATGCCTTAAAAATCTGTAGACAAGAGAGGGCCAAGATAAGTTTAGCCTGTTTACCACATGCTGGAATTCAACTCATTTCGCATCTATCTCCTATTGCTGTAAATGTATATAGTGTGCACTCCATGAAAACTGACACCAATGTTGGCAAAATACAACAAAGCTTCCTAACACGTCAAATGGATTTTTAAAAATCTGAGCTCCAAGAACACATATCTTGGAGCACTGAGCTCCTGCAAGCAATCAACTGGTTTTAATTTCTCTCCCGAAGCTGCTAAAATGCTGGTTTCAACCTGTAAAGATGTCTGGGCCCCATCAGTTAGCACGTCTCGCGGTCTTCACAGCCCCAGATTCCGGGAGACAATGCATCTAAAACGAATAGCGGCTGGGAACGGTGGAGGGTACCTTCACGATAGTTGCTTCCAGAGAAAGGCATGCAAGTCTGATTTTAATGGTGAGAATCACTTACTCTGTTACAGCGGTGCTGCTGAAGGAATTATCCTGAAGGCTGAAACAGAAACAAGAAAACATCAGCCAAGTCTGGCCGGGGAGCCGTCTCCCTGATTGCTCTCCGGGAGTTAGAGCATACACACAAACATGGCATTGCAAGGCAAGTCTCCGGGCTCGCCCGGCACGCTCGCTCTACCTTGGGCTGCTGTCTGCACATGCTCGTAACGACACCCCCAGCAGGGGCCCAGTGGCACGGGCGAACCACAAAGCCCGGCAGCCCGCGAGGCTGCGGGGACAGAGCTGGGCGGGGCGCGGCGGCGGGGCTGGGACCCCGGGATCCAGCGAGGAGCACCTGGAGAGTTACCTCACGACCCCGACCTCGCCAGCCCAGGCGCCGCGTTTAATCTTGGGCTGTTTGTGCCAGCCACCCCCGAGGCTGGCAATGAGAATGCCTCAGTGTTTCTGCCGAAGTGCTGAAATACCCAGGAGACTTGCTTTCTTCCACACGTCTCCTACCAATTTTACAGAGCTCACCCCAACCCCCCACACTCCCACCCCACCCCCAGGGATGGAGGCTCGCAGAGATTCACCCATCGTTCAGAAAAAGGAGAGAACAAGAAGGGAGAGGGGGACATTGCGGCTGTTTGGTGTTTTATTTTGTGTGTATGTTGTTTTTTTGTTGCCTAGGAAAAAGAATAGGCTCTGAAGCAGGGCTGGCTGCATCACACCTGATCTGTCTAGAGCGCTCTTATTTCAGTCCCAGAGAGGAAGTGCCCAGCCCCGGACTACAGAGCTGTGAATGAACCCACGCAGGGCGAGTGGATAATTTATTCCAGGGGTTAGCTGGTGATTAGGACACCGTACAAGGGGTGGGGCTTGCTACGCCCAGGGCAGCCCGCTTGAGCTCGGCTTCCTAGCTAGCACCTTTACAAAGGATGGAGAGACGGAATCCACAAACGCTATCCCTTTGCATAAAGGCAACCCTGTTAGGGAAAGGAAGGACTGTCAGTCCCCCCACTGGCTTCATTCCCTTGTGAATATTTGTCCTGCCCTCTTTGTGTTGTTCATTTCTCCTGCCATATTGACCTGGATATGGGATGTAGCATCTACTAAAGATTCTTATTTGAATTTGATTTTTTTTTTGAATTTTGAACTAAGATTCCTATCCCCCCCTTTTAATTTTTCTACTCCCAGAAGCAACTGGGATAGTGGTTTTTAGTCCAAACCTATAAAAGTTGAAGAGTTAACATAACAACAACAACAAAAACTCATAATTTTTCTAATTGGGTAATTAGAAAATTTACCAAAACTTGGAAATAATGGGGAAGAGCATGACCTTTCAATGTCAAACCGAGACATCGGTTAACAGGTCCACCCAGGGGCTAGTTAATTCTCTAGTTGTGTTTGGCTTTGCTCTTCACTATTGATTAGATTCCAGCCACAGTGAAGTTACGTGGTAACTTGCACATTTTATTCAGCCTGTCCAGAGGAAAAGATAACCGCAGCGTTTATGATTTTATTGCACTATAGGAAGATGACCAATTTTGCATCTAACCAATCATTTTGCATCTAACCAAACTTTCTTTCTAAAAACCTGTAAATACACAGATCCTCAAAATGCTGTTGGAACCAGCTTCTTCATCTTACAGTTTTCCCCGATAATAAGTGAATAGATCTCTGCTGCCTATGTTTGTATGAGAGTTGTATTTTAACTTTTTAAATTTATACCTTGAAAAATAAAAATTGAGTTTTCAAAGAAAAACAGGTTTCATTAAGGTTCTTTGCAACTTTGCTTTCCTCTCTCCAAATGTTTTTTAAATCAGCTGAATAAAAACCTAATATGGTCTTAGACTGAATTCTATGGACTAAAATAAGTTAAGAAATATTAATCCTTTGTATGTATAACTATACAGTACATATATGTTCTGAAGCAACCTACTATTTCATTTGAGCTAGGTTCAGGAGTAAGAGACATGGCTGCTTCACTGTATTCATTATTTAGCCATTTCACAGTGAGATCTGTTATTTGTTTATTCAGACTGATGAAGGTAAATCTATATTCAGCCTTCTTGGTTTCATAGATTACATGGTTGTTAATTTCCACAAATCCCTTGTACTCATTGACTATGATGCTTATTCCAAGTGTTCCAGTGTAGAGAAAGATCACACTTTTCTCCTGTAAATATTTCCAGTGATCCACTCATAATGGAAATGTTCAATGCTTTTAATTTGAAATAGGACTTGAACATTTAATTAAGAACAACCTTAATTAAATGGTTGATTTTCTTATATACTGCCAAATACTATTTTTTTTTCATTCTATGAAATGAAGAGGGCCCTTTGAAAATAAAAGGAAATAACAAATGTACCCAATAAATGCAAGTATTCAATAATGTCCAAGGAAAAGAAATAAGAATTCTCAGCAACTTGTGAATAGTAAGGACCAAAATTAGGTTTTAGGCAATACTCACCTACAATGAAAACAACTGGTTGATACAGTTGATTATGGATAAAAATGAAAACATCCCTGAAAAAAATTATTTGGCAGTATATAAGAAAATCAACCATTTTAATTTTTACTTCTCAACTAGTTCTTATGGCATTTGTTTTCATCTTAAATCAGGTTTAGAAATTGTCTCTATAAGTGGCTTTTTAATTGGCTTTTATGATGTTTTGTACTGTTCAACTTGGAGTAGGACAATACTGATAAATATCATACAACACATGATTATTTTGGAGACCCTCAGCTTTACTAAAGAACAATTCCAGGAGGGTTTGAAAAGCGGAGCAGAAAAATTAATATTGAGTTTATGAAGAAGTAAGTTCTAGGCCATATTTCCCAAGTGGCAGTGAAATTCTAGTCTCCAGGAAATCCAGGAAAATGTTGTAAAAGTTACATGGTCAAAAATAAGTTTTGGAAAAGATGCATATTATAAATTCACAATGCACATTAGGCAGCAAACAAAAGTTTTCCATCTGTTTTTAACCAGTGTTCCTCAAATTCATTGAAGACCAAAATAATTTTTTGTTAAATATATCGTCAATTAACATCATGTATAACTAGGAATTTTCAGAAAATAACTCCTGAGTATATCAGGAAAAAAATGCAAAGGGAATTAAGTGGTGTATTTATTGAACAAATGAGTGAATGAACAAATGATTCTACATGCTTATCACTATCCCATAGTTATGAATAAGACACAGTCCCTGACATCATAACATTTTTAATATAAATATGTTGCATATTTATATATGGAAAGTACATAATGTATATGTACAATTCTATTTTATACAATATAAGTAAAATAAAGGGAAAATGAAGATGCTAGATTTGAATATGGTTAACTCACTTACATGTTAAAGTGCTCAATTTTAACTGCTGATTTTTCTATTAGTGCTCTTAAGACCAATATCTGAATATCAGATCTAATACCAATAGTTTATTTTAGTTGTAAAATTGTTAATTCTAATGTATTGACTTGACTACATGCAAAATATAAAGCAACAGTGTAGAGTTCAAGAAAGAAAGTTCCAGATTTGCCAAGACTCAAGACCCACCACTTACTAAGAGTTTAAACACGAACAACCTCTTTTGCCTCAATTTTCTCCTGTGTAAAATAGAGAAAATAATGACCTATTTTATGGTTCTTATGAAGATTAAATTAAATGACATGCCTGACAAATTTTAAAAATAGTAAATAAATGCTGCTAGTTATCCTTATTTTCACTGGTATTATTATAATAAATAAGAATATATAAACAAAGTTTGAGGTAAGATGAACAATGCTACTGTGCTTGAATAGTAGGTTTACAGATGATATTTTCTTTCTAATTCCTATGATGGCACAGTGTTTACATAGCTTTTTTTTTAAGAATAATAAAATTTAAAACTTTACTAAATGCGGATGGGCTGCTCCGGATGAAATTGTCTTCATCCAGATTGACTTTGTGCTCAGTTTACAACTCTTCGATTTAAAATACTTGTGCATCCCTGGAGGAACAGACAATTCTGAGAAATCACTTTCTGCAAGATGCTGGGGCAAGAAGCCAGAATCTTTACAATGCCAGGAAATCAACAGAGGCCTACTCTATTGGCCTGGACAGAGTGACTTGTAGCTTCCTGTCAGTACCCTTGGGAATGACCAGGCTTCCTTGTGAAAGAGAGGACTCTTGCCTGAAAAGATAATTTTTTTTCCACAAAAAAAGAAAAAAAAAACTTCTTCCTGATTCCCTGTCCCCTAATCTATTTCTTCACCAGCTCCAATGAGGACAGCATAGCAAGAGTCCTCATTATCTGAGTGGTCAGTAACTGAGCTCTTGAAGATTCAAAGGTGCCCAGGGAAGCAGAGTTGTGATACCAAAATCATGTACCAGTGACAGACTGTTTATGATATTGGTCTTCATCCAAACATCCCTCTCTAATTAATGCTAGTGTACATCAAGTCCATCTTTGGCAATCTCTCTCTGATTCATCTGACAATAAAATGCAGATGCAATATAAATTGATTGATAAGTGAAATTTCAATTTTTTACAAAAGAGTCAGGATTTCATGAAGCCAGTGGAAGTGATATTGCAGAACGGCTTGAATCACATTCAAAACCAGTGACAAGTGAGGTTTTGGTAGTAACAACCGAAGAATAAAACATTGACAAGGATGCTGACATGCCAATTCCAAATGGAATTAGTCAACTATCAAAGGATTAGGAGTGGTCCTTGGAAAAATTTATGGAGCCCTTAATTAATTTTGTAATTTCCCTTTTCTATAATAATGTAATGAGTATCAAATGTGATGTGAAGATTATCACTTTGAGCTATTATTTTTTTGAGAAAAATATGTATAACCCCTCCAATGGGTAAAATTGAGTCTCTATAATTTCTAAGAATTGGTTCACTATTTGAATTATACCCAGAATATAAAATAGTAATATTTGTATAAATTCCTTACCATTTACCATGGCCTCTCAGGCCCTATGTGCTCAGGCCCTGGAGGCAACTGAACTTATGTCCAAAACCTGTTATAATAACAGGTGCACCTGATCCTGCCTTAGGACCTTTGTACCTGCTGTTCCCTTTTCTGGGAACACCACCAGTAATACGCACAAATGTCCTCCCCTGGGGAAAACTTCCCTGACCACCCTCCCTAAATTAGTTTCTCCTATCACTCTATTCTGCTTTATTTTCTTCATAGGATCTGTCCCTACCATATATTTAATAGCTATTTCTCTATTTGTTGTATACTTTCCCCCTCCACTACAATGTAAGCCAAGCTTGTGCAACCTGGGGTCCAGGACTGCTCTGAATGCATTCCAACACAAATGGGTAGACTTTCTTAAAACATTGAGGTTTTTTTTGTCATTTTTTAGTCATTAGCTATCATTAGTGTTAGTGTATTTTATTTGTGGCCCAACACAATTCTTCTTCCAATGTGACCCAGGGAAGCCAAAAGATTGGACAGCCCTGGTTAAGCTCTTTGAGTAAAAAGACTTTTGGGTCTCATTCACTACTATAACCCCATGGTCAACAATAGTGTCTACCAAGGTAGCTATGCAATAAATATTTGTGGAATAAAATTAATGAGTGAATATTTAGTTTCATTTTCAAGATATTTCATTCACCCCCTTTTTCTGTTTCTATTAACTAGGAAATGTTAGCTCCTGATTAAGGGACTCATTTTAAGTGAGGTTTTTCCAAGACAAGTTACCTTTAGGTAATATACTCCTGTATCAGACATTCCTTCCTTTCCTTTGCAGGGATAACAAATAGATCTCCTGCTGTTGTGCCAACCTGATTGATGATACTGGCTGCACAGAATGTTGTTTGTTTCTGAGGTGTGGTCCCAGTCTAGCCAGAAAGGGTACTGGGATTGACTGTTCAGCAGTGTTTGCAGTGGAAGCAGAATGTGGGCATGTTGATGGGATTGTCAACCTAGAACACCCTATTAAAAGAAAAAATTTTCTTGGGAAAAGCAGAATTGGTTGTCAACACCTTAGTTTGAATTAATTTTCAGATAATCAAATACATCCTTGCTACTGATGTGATTCTTCAGAACCTTGGGAGTTATCTAGTTTAATTACTATTTTTAATTTTTATTTTTGAGACAGAGTCTCACTCTGTCACCAGGCTGGAGTCCAGTGGCAAGATCTCTGCTCACTGCAACCTCCGACTCCCTGGTTCAAGCGATTCTCCTGCCTCAGCCTCCCGAGTAGCTGGGATTACAGGCACATGCCACCATGCCCAGCTAATTTTTGTGTTTTTGGTAGAGATGGGGTTTCACCAAGTTGGCCAGGATGGTCTCAATCTCCTGACCTCATGATCCTCCCGCCTCAGCCTCCCAAAGTCCTAGGATTACAGGCGTGAGCCACCGCGCCCGGCCTACTTATTTTTTTTAATACCTAAACTTCCAGAACAATCTCCAACTGCTGCTTGAGACCTTCAGAGGCCAAAAATTCACACTTTGGAAGCTCTTTTATTGGATCCTTCAAATCTTGAAAAAAAAATCCACATGAACCTTCCCCTGTCTCTTGTTACTTTCGCCTGTGGCTTGAATGCCCCTCAGAATTAATCTACCCCATCTTCTCATATCCCAGCCAAAGAGATTCAATTTCTTCAGTAGAATCTCATATGACATTACTTAGAAGCCCTTCAGCATCTTGTGTAGCACTGGGTAAAGTGTGATACTGTCCTCTTAAAGGGCAGCCCTACACTGGACATATTACTCCAGGTTGTGGTCTGTTCAGTGAAGAGTAAAACAGAATTTATGCCTCCCTCTTCTTAACATTATACTTTTGTATGTGGCCCAAGATCATTGTGAGTGGTTTGGGCAATTACATCATAAGGCAGACCCAGATTATCGGACTCCACCGACACTCCAGAGCCATACCTGTGCCTTCCAGAAGGCGAGCAATTGGTTTGTTGAGCCTAAGTGTCAGCTTTGTCTATATTTCTTTGAAATTCTATTTTGTTTGATCTGACATTTTATACTATTAAATACAACTTTCCAAATCTTTTATAATATATATTTTAGCCAAAATTATGTCAGCTATCCTTTACAGTTTTATAGAATCAGTGTTATATGAAAACAGTCCTTCAAAAAGTTCAGGCAAATAATAAACACACTTTTATTCGATTCATAATGTTTTCTTGCTTATATCAATCAGAAAATTTTACATAATTATTCACTATATTAAAATTTAGAAAGTTTAAAATTGTTTTCCTTTAGGGGTGGTAGGTGGGAAAGAAGCAATGAAAAAAGGGCTTAAACCCAACATCTGAGGTGCTGCTAGGGTGGGAGATAGTAAAATTGGCGCTGCAGGGTTACATGTGACATCATGAAGGCACAAAATGGCTCAAGGTGGGAGTGGCATTTCCATCCTCTTTATCATACTCTTTCTCCCAGCAAAGTGGTAATAGCTGAAGCTCTAGTCTAACACATATAGCAATTTAACAAGTCATGCAGTTGAAAGATAGTCTCACACCTGCTTGGGTGTAAGTCAGGACACATCCTAGATGTCTGGGCCCCATTCAGCAAAACATTCCCTAATCTAAGAAGGAGAAAGGTTAATTTATCCCCCAAATTTCTCCTGTACCTTCAAAGGGAGTTTCTAAATTTTTCTTTCTCATTTCACGATTGCATTTAATTGCTCTGTTTTTAAATCTTGATAGCATCCTCTTTCTTTACACATGCTATCTGAGCATTGGCCTAAGTAAATATGCCTATGTTTTCACTGGTAATCTCCTTACACACATGCCTTTGTCTGCTTACAGTATGATAATCTACATCTCTTTAAAATGCTCAACGTCTGAACATTATTCCAGTTTATATTGTATTATTGACCTTAAGTCATTAATTACCATTTTATTACCATTAACAACCATTTTGTTTTGTTCATGATTGTAAGAGTCAGGAATTCCAAGAGAGTTTGGCTGGACACCTCATCTCTGATCCATGTGGTAACATCTGGGACAGGTGGAACCAGAGGACCACCTTCCAAATGGGTTTCTTCATTCACAGAGCTAATCACTCAATGCTCCCTGGCCTCTCTCTCCACATGGAATCTCATCCTTCAGGGCCTCTCCATGTGCCTTGAACTTCTCACAGCATAGTGGTTCTAAGGCAATCTAACTTTTTAAATAGCAGCTGATGCACAAGAGACCAAGGCAGAAACTGCCATTCTACTTATAGGCTTGACCTAGAACTGGTGTAACATTACTTCTGCCATACTCCACTGGCCAAAGCAGATAAAAGTCAGGTCATATTCAATAGCAAGATAATAGACCCAACTTCTTGATGAGAAGAATGTCAAAGAATTTGTGACTATTTTTAATCTGCTACAGACGTCTACAATGATGCATCTAGGAATTGTCATTGTTGGTTTTCTTATCCTTAAGGTCATGACAGCAAAGTCATAGTTACACTTTTCATTTCAGTGGGTAATTAATCTATACTTTGTGGTCACCTATATATACCGACATGCATTGCTTAACAATGGGGTTATAGTCTGAGAAATACATTGTTAGGCAGTTTTGTCATTGTGTGAATTAACATCACAGAGGGTTTTCATACAAACCTAAATGATGTAGTCTGCTACACACCTAGGCTATGTGATGTAACCTGTTTCTCCTAGGCTACAAACCTGTACTGCATGAAACTGTTCCAAACACTGTAAGCAACTGGGACACAGTGAGGAGTGTGTATCTAAACACAGAAAAAATACAGTCAAAATACAATACAAAAGACTTTTTAAAATGTTATACCTGTATAGGGCACTTACCATGAATGGAGCTTGCAGAGGTAGAAGTTTCTGAGTTAGCCATGAGTAAACAGTGAGTGAATGTGAAGGCCTAGGACATTCCTGTACACTACTGTAGACTTTCTAAACACCGTACACTTAGGCTACACTAAATTTATTAAAAATAGTTTTCTTTCTTTCATAAAAAACTAACCTTAGCATACTGTAACTTTTAGCTTTAAATTTTTTAACCTTTTGACTCTATCGTAATAAACTTAACTTAAAACACAAATATACAACTGTACACATTTTCCTTTTTATATAGTTATTCCACAAGCTTTTTCTATGTAAAATTTTAGTGTTTTTCGTTTTAAACAGTTTTGTTAAAAGCTAAGACACACACACAAGCAGTAGCCTAGGCCTATGCTGTGTCTGGATCATCAATACACTGTCTTCCACCTCCACATCTTGTCCTACTGGAAAATTTTCAGGTGCAAGAACATGTATGGAGCTGTCATCTCTTATAACAATTCCTTCATCTGGAATGCCTCCTGAAGGATCTGCCTGAAGCTTTTTTGCAGTTACCTTTTTTTTAATAAGTAGAAGGAGTACACTCTAAAACAACTATTGAAAGTATAGTAAATACATAAACCAGTAACAGTTATTTACTGTACATAAGCATATGTGCTATACTTTTATATGACTAGCAATGCAGTAGGCTTGTTTACACCAACATCACCAAAAACATACGAGCAATGTATTGCAATATGATGTCACTAGGCAATAGGAATTTTTCAGCTCCATTATAATCTTATGGAACCACCATTATTTACATGGTCTGACATTGACCAAAATATCATTATGTGGCCCATGACTGTACATGTATGGAAGTACGTACAGACAGATGAGTGGATGGAAGAAATAGTTATTAAGACAAGAGGCAAATTTCTGGTATCCCCAAGAATTTAAAAGTCCGACTACTTAATTTGACTAATTCAAGCAACAGTATCCAATGGTGTTATTTCAGTACCTTGGCATGCCATGATTAGCTCAAAGGTGTATTATAACTTACAAGTCATTTGTCAAATATTAGCATTTGTGAATAATTCCGTATCTAAATAGAAAATTAGAGCAGATCTATGTTTTTTCTCTACAAGAGCATAACTCTCCCTCACATGCATTCCTAACCGCGTTCCTCAGTGGATATTAAGGGGTGGAGTTGTTGCAACTCTTCCACTGGGAACTGCTCATAACTCTGGCGTACTGATGTAAAAGTTTCACACCCAGCCATCATCCATCTTGTATGACTTGGAGAAGAAAAAAAGAAAAGATTAAAAACTCATAGCTTAGAGAATATCACCAAAGAAGCCAGTATTAGCTACATAAAAGCTGGATAAAATCTAAATATGAAGTAATTTTGAAGTTTGTTTTGCTCAGTAGCAATAGAAAAAAAAAAAAACTTATAGGCTTGTCCTCCCTTCTGCCTTCTGCCTTTCTCACTTTCCCCCAGCTCTTTCCTTAATGGGTTCACAAATTTGAGTTAACAAAACTTAGTGAAATATACCAGCTACCAATCATACTGGAAAAATAATTCAAAGTCATACTTTGCTAAGGTTGGGTCAAGAATACTGTTTCCTAATACTGAAAACAGCAGATGTATTTATATTTCCAAAAACATAATGTCTCACTCCACAACTATTTCTAATTACTAAGCACATATTACCGTAAAATAAAATTTGCCCTTATCACCTTCTTGATACAATGAGTTAGCTCTGTCTCTCATGGACCGTGTGAGCTGCTTTTCACCTGTAGGTGGTTTACACACATCTAGAGAAAGCATCATTCCCTTGGGCCCTGGAGCAGTTGGAGCTGCTGCATTTCTATATTTGGCATCAATCCCTCAGTGCAGGATTCAACTCAGATCACTGCTGGGCCTGTCGTCACTGGGCTTGACTTTGTGTAGTAACCAACTAATGTCTTAATAATCCTCAAGAAATCATTAAAAATCCATGTGTGATATTGTGACTTTCAATCAAATGTTAAATATCAGGTTCTAGAAGCAGTAGGACATAAATGATTGCAACAAAATTGGTCAGAAATGGTCAGTCTCCTAGGCAAAAATAGAATATTCAGAATCAACCTATTAAGAAATACAAATTATTTTAATATGTGCAAAACCTGTTAGAGATAGTTTTCATCTAATAAATAAAGTGCTGAAATCGTAAAAGCCTAGAAAGAAGCATAAAATAAGGAGAAATACGCAAGACCGAGCGTTCTGGGCCTAGAAGCCGCCTCAGCTGTACCATGAGCACACTTGACCTTACATGGTGAGAGGCTAAACTTTTCTGCACCTCAGTGTTCTAAAATATGAGACAGCTAAACTAGATCATCTTTAATGACTTGGTCAGCTTTAAAATTCTGTAATCGGTGTCAGAGGTGAGGGGATGTAAAAATGAAGTCACATGGCCCATGTGACATGATGAAAAGGAAAAAAAGGAAGGGAGGGAGGGAGGGAGAAAAAGGAAAGGGAAGAGAAGGGAAGGGAATAGGAAAAACTGCTTATGTATATGGGGAAAAACCTTTGAAGTTAAAACTCTATCTAGACAACATCAACATAATAAATAACTCAGTGAAAATGGTAAAGAACTGGTCATTCCATTGATGGCCTTACAATACTACTAAACATTCCTTGGCTCATTATATAGAATATTGGCTTGTGAGTTCTACTTATGAACTTCCAGGAAGCATCAATAATTCAATCAAAAATTGTATTCTATTTTTGCAAATAACATGGGACTATTTCAGTACTGTTTGCTTCAGTTTTCCACTGAGGGGCTTGAATTTCTGCAACATTATGGATAAATTGGCTTCTGTGGGCACCTGACTACGTGTGACTCCACATCCACAAGTTATTTTTATGGGAGGGAGCTGAAGGGACCAACATGGCATCTCCCTTCCATTATAATCACTGAAGGTCTATAAGTAGAAGTGGAGGGGCAGAAGAGTTTGGAGCCTACTGAGATTAGGGAGAAGGCTCAGAAGAAGAAAATTAAACTGAGAGGTATCAAAGACTGTGAGCAAAGAAGTGATAGGCAAATTATGTGTGGAGGTTAAAAAGCAATGGGGGTTCAATGGAATCACTGTATACAAAGTAACAAATAATAAAATAAAATAAAGAGGCAGTAGAGGTATATGGATATCTGGATTTCCAATCAGGCCCTGGGATTCTCCAAACTGCCTGGCTCCTATGCTGTTTCATATAGTAAGGATCCCTTGGTCTTACCTATGTATTATCCACTTTCTTCCTACCATCATGAGAAATAACACAGTGCAAAAGAATTCACTTCACATGGTCCAGGCTTTGGAATGAACACTGCCCACTGACTGATTGCATGTGCTCCTAAGAATGGTGTTGTAGACTGGGGTCTGCCTTGCACTATTCATGAGCGGCCAGAGAGATTTTGTTGTGCTGTATTTTGTCAAAAATTGGGTGGAGAGTTTCATGTTCATACTCCTTAAATTGAAGGAGACCATGCCATGGGCCTTAGGAAGCTGATGCCAGGGCTACATTTTCCAATCCACTAATCACATTGTCTGAGCTCTCATCACTCACTCAGCAGCTCCTTTCCTTGGCCTCAAGCCCAGCTAAGTTTTAAATCAAAGTTTTTAGCTTTTTAAAAAAAACTTTTCCAACATACACAAATCTAGAGACTAATATGATAAACCCCCATATGCCTAACACCTAGCTTCAACAATTATCAGCATTTAGCCATTCTTTTGCCAACTGCGGGCTGCCCTAAAATATCATCAAAGCCAACTGATAAGACAAAGTTGAGTTTATTCCTATCTGATAAAGGGTGAAACTGTCTTGCCAGAGTTTTAATACCCTCTTGAAGTGAGGATGGCAAACTTGGCATATACATAAGGTTTTGGAGTCTGATTTAAGGTGGATCTTTCAATGAAAGGGGAGCATGACTAGGATTAAGTAAGGATCAAGATAAAATAATTTATGACCTGTGAACACAATATGAGGATTTTCAAGGTGAGGATTTTGAGGTCAGTGATTCGAAACGTTTTGAGGCATAAACACTGGCTTGGTGCTATTTGTTGGAGAGTTTAATGTTCAGTTAAGAGGGTTTTATGGGAAATTCCTGAAACAAGCAAGATGTTTATTTACACATATCTTCCTGGGAAAGAGTACTCTGGAATAGTAAAATCAGATTGATGAAGGCAGTGGAAGGGTAAAGTCATATTACTGTAGCAGCCAAATAGTAAAGTTATGTTAATGCATACATTAAGTTTTTTGGGTGTATGTGGTTTGGGTTCTATTTTTGCAAATAACATGGGACTATTTCAGCACTGTTTGCTTCAGTTTTCCACTGAGGGGCTTGAATTTCTGCAACATTATGGATAAATTGGCTTCTGTGGGCACCTGACTAGTGTCATCTAGCCCCCCACTCACATTCATTGTTCTTGTTATTCCCTAAAATAGTTTAATTTATTGTTTATTTTTAAAAGTTGCCAGTGGTATCCAGGTTATAAACACACTCCGTAACCAGGTAAAATCTCTAATAACCAGAAATCTCACATACATTCTATTTTGTCTTATATTTTCAGTTGTTCTGTTCTTTGCTTTATCAGGAAGCCAAGGAAATAACTCTCATGCTAAAAATTCACTGTCGGATGCTCTGGAATAAAAAAAAAAAAAATGCTGAGGACTATTCAGAATCTCAAAGAGCTCTAAACAGAAATAATTGCCTTATTAGGCAAACAGCCAGTCTAAGCCAACAGGAGCAGAGAGAATTAGCAAGTTCAAGTTCAATGTGGGCTTTATGGGGAGTGTGCTGGGTAAAGTCAGTTTCTCTTTAGTAAATTAAGCCACTCTTCTGAAGGAAGAAAAAAATGCCTTAAAGAAAATATATCGTGGCTTTTGACACTCACTCCTTCGGGGTTGGTAAAAATATAAATGTATTCAGACCACAAACATTAATTGAGCATGCTCTAAATGCAGGGCAAAGAGGGACTGTGCAAAGGGCAAAGAGGGACTGTGCAGAGGGAAAAGTCAATGTTTCTGAGAAAAGCCTATCTTGGTGGAAAAATCACCACTTTTGAAATGATACCTGCATGAGAATCTTGAAGAAATTTCTTAGCATCTAATTTCTTAATGTCTTTACATTTCAAAATTTACTATACACAAACTTGCAGGCCTTTACAGACAGGAAGAAGAAATGCACATATGGAGCCTGGCATCTAGAATGCATTATTATTTCAGCTGCAATCTCTGCCCTTGAGGAGACTTTGCAAAACGTCAAAAATAGAAGGGCAGAACAGCAGGTTGTATTGGAGTCCAATCATTTAGCGTCCACAATGCTATGTTTGATGTATTTTGTGCATTGGTGAATATTTCTGAGTGGGATTCTACAATGATAAGAACCATGCTCCAGGAGTATGACTTTGACAGCCAGTGTCACTTATGGGCTCCCAAAAGGGGTTCTGTGCTGGGCCCCAGGCCTTAAAGGACCATTAGCAAACACATCGTGGGGCTGTCTTTCAGGACCTGGTCTCAGCACTGGTTGAGTGTGACTCATAACTCTTGTGTCTAACACCGCCTCTGTCTCAGAGAGACATTTATCTTCATCGTTGCCTTATATGCTTGAAAAGAAAGGTGACTGTGTCCAAATGCCCTGGTGGTTTGTGTGACATTGCTCCAGAGAGCTGGGAGAATTTGAATGACAGAACAGCTTGGGCAAGAGAAAAGATAAATTAGTTAACTTGTCAATCCTTCCTCTCAGAAAGCATGAACGCACTAAACTCTTGCATAACGAACTGCTTCCCAGGAGGGCTGAATATCCATTTTGCCTCTCTTCTTTCCTATTCATAGTTCAGAAGTACTCACAAATTAGTAAGGTATTTACAGCTGAGGAGTATTTTACAATATGAAATAATTCATACAACTCTAAAATGTGCATTAGATTGAACCATTTAAAACTATCCCATTTTTTGTAGGTCAACCTGCGTGGTTCAAACACACACACACGCATACACACACAATCTTTTATCAAAAGACATAACACGCATGAATCCTGATAAGAATTCTTTATATTCCTGTATAGGTCCAAAATTGCTTTAAGAGATAGTAAAATTGAGGATTGTGTGTTATGGATATATATAATTAAGTTAAAGTATTTTATAATTTTTTCTGCAATCATGTTTTACCATATACAATCCTATTACAATATTTGAACATGATATGTAAATTCATGACTTTGATATGATACATAAAATTCATTATTACTTCCAAATCAAAATATTGCTTTAAGAATTTTTTTGACAATCCCAGTTGCTATTGTTTTAGGAGAATGAGGTTTCTCTAAAATGAAATTAATAAAAAACTATCTAAAAACTATAATGATTCAAAAAATTGGCATTGCTGAGATAGACTACAAATCATTTAAAAATCTTTATTGTAACAATACAATTATTTATTTGGTTAAAGTAAAAGCAAGAGATGAAAATCTCATGAGATAAATATAAAATAATTTATGTTTTGCTACTAGTACAAACACCACTAGCCCATTCAAAGAACAACCTTATAAATGCAAAAGTAAATTCAGTCCTCTTTGCTATTTTCCCATATTTCATTCTATTAAAACTATAATTTAAAAGATATTCTAGATTTGTTATAATGAAGATATATTTGCCACAATAGGAGGATAGAACAGATTTTTACTTAACAGTTTGTTAACTTACTTTATAATATTTAAATATCTGTACTTTCACTCCAGGATTCTCATATGCTAGGTGCAGGCCTGTTTCCAGCAATGTCTTCATTCATTAACAGCAATTACTCATTGGCACCCATGACATGACAAGTAAATTGGAAATAATAAATATTTAAAGGTGATTAGGCCATAGAAGAGGCTTCTGTAATAGTCTTTAACTCAAAAAGCCAAAGAGGCCAGGCAGATGTCATGAACAAGTGAAGCCAGTGAGGAGGAAGAAATTAGGGAGTGGTGGTGACTATGACGAACAGGGCAGAGTTTGTGCTGCATCTAATAGGGACACCTATTGCTGAGGCTCAGCCCATTGTTGCCACATGGGAACGTGGGCCAAGGCTTGCCAAAGTTTATGCTTTAAAAACAAAAATCTAGAAATATGGATATTTTCATATAAAATTTCTCAGTTTGAAACCAAAAAGGAAAACTATGTAGAATGAACTAAATGTGTCTGTAGGCTAGATTTAACTAATAAACTACCACTTTGCAATCTCTACTATGGATTAAGGTAACAAGGATGTGAACTAACACTTGCCTTGTACTCTTTTTCCATTTCTCATTTGTTCTCACTGAGTATTTGCTATTGTGTTCTGCCCTTCCCTTCCTTCTTCCTCCTTCCCCTCATCCTCTGCCCTTTTCTAATTCTGTTTCTTCCTTTCTTCTCCTCTTCTCTCTCCCCCAGTCTGACTTTCTCCATTCACTGTGAAATACAGCAACCACATACATTGTCATTTCAGTCCCAAATAGACAGTAACTAGCTAAGGAGAGAGAAGTCTCCATGCACCTTGTGTAAGAAGAGGAAGAGGAGTTCCTAGATAATGTGGTTTGGGCATCAAAGGTTTCCCCCACAGGATGATGGCAAATTGACTGATCTAAGATTAAATTGTCTTAACAAGGCATATTTGGAAAAAAAAATCAAAGTAACTTTTTGTACCCAAATGATCAAATATATTCTATTTCTGAAGTTTACTATTTTTTACACAAAGTTGCCAAACTTCTTAACCTCACACATGCTCATATTGGAATAACAAAAGCCAACTTGGGATATTAACAAGTATTTTTATTCATATGTGTATATACTACAGAGTATAATATAATTGTTGCATACTCTCAGAGCTTATGATACATATCTGAGAAGACTTGTTTTATTTTTATGTTTTGAGACAGGGTCTTGCTCTATCACCCAGGCTGGAATGCAATGGAGTGGCACCATCATAGCTCACTGTAGTCTCCTAGGCTCAAGCCTGGGCAAGCGATCCCCTCATTTCAACTTCGTGTATAGCTAGCACTATAAGTATATGCCACCAGGTCCAGCTATTTAAAAAAAATTTTTTTTGTAGAGGTAGTCTCTTGCTGGTCTCAGTTTGGCCTCCATCCTCCCAGCTAGGCCTACCAAAGTGTTGGGATTATACATGTGAGCCACTGCCCCAAGACGGAGAAGATTTATTTTGTATGTGCCTAGAAGAGCAGAGTACATTTAGAGCTAAATTCTGTGTATTAACGCATCTACTCCCACACAAAAGCAATGGAATAGAAAGCAACTGGGGCAAGAAGAAAAAGATGCTAAGAAAATCATCACACAAAACCCAGCAAGAGAATTAGTAAACTAAATACCACTGGACCTACAATATAGCCACAAAAAACTAAATAGGATGGGCAAATTGCATTTTGCTTGTTGTTCCAACAATTGACCTTTTCAAATCTATCTCCCCATTCCTTCTTTGAAATCTTCATTTCCATTGTTTGTAGTAGCTTCATTTCTGAACCTTAAGCAGCTTTTCATAGATCAGGTATTTAAAATGCCAAACAATATTTAAAACAGCAAACATTTAAACATAAAATACACAATCTGTAGAATGACATCAGGAATTACAGTGTCTTGAATCACAATCCCAGAATGACTGGCCCTGCTTTAAGCAAAAAGTATATGGAATCAGAAAGCAGAGGCATCATTGTCTCCCTAATCTTATTCAGTTAATCATTTTACAGTCTCCCTCATCCCCTTCAGTAAATTAGGAGATTCTTCCACATGTCTGTCTGGCGTAAATCTATCTTGCTATAAATTTACATCAATTTCTTTTATTCAGCTTTAATTTTAGGTAGAGTATGGCTTCTCATCATTTTATAACACATTTTTGGTAGGTGAATGCTATGAATTAAATAGTCAGTGAATTTTGGAGCTGTAAAGTCCTTAGACAACGAATCCTCCACATTTTATAGATGAGGAGCCTAAGGCCCAAACGTACCAATTGACTTACCTAGGATCAAAAAGTTAGTAACTGGTGGAGGTTGGGTTTAGATTCAGACCTCTTTAACTTTAATACCTTCCTACTATTTCGCACTAATTTTTTTAGCAAGATGGATAAACCCTTGTGATGCTTAATTTTATGCGTCAACTTAACTGGGCCACTGGATGCCCAGATATTTGGTCACAAATTGTTCTGCATGATTTTATGAAGATGTTTTTGGATGAGATTAACATTTATATTAGTAGATTTTAACATTAATTTAGATTAACATTTTAATCAGTAGAGTAAGCAGATTACGATTATATAACGTGTTTGGCCTCATCCAGTTGAAGACCTGAATACAACAAAAATTCGGATCCTCCCCATAGTAAGAAATGTTTTCCCCACAGACTGCCCTCAGACAACTGTAAACATCAGCTCTTTTTGCCTGATGGCCTTCAAACTGGAATATCAGTTGTGTGTGTGTACCATACCAATGGCCCACTCTGCAGATGTTGAACTTAACAGGCTTCATAATTGTACCAATACCTTCATAAATACACCAATACCTTATCATTAATCTCATTATGTGTGTGTATGCATGTGTGCTATTTTTCTGGAGAATCCTGACTTAATCTAATCCTCTTCCCCTAAATGTTTCAGAATGGATATATTTCCCTACAAAATTCTCAACTTCATACCTCTCTTATCTTTTTACATTTTTCTAAATTTCTCATATTACAAAGTTTAAAATTAGGCAGAATTATCTTGTGTCAGACTGAACCTTGTATGCTAACTTGGATTGGCTTGACTGCCCCTGCTTTCCGGGCAACATCTGCCTTCCAGACCACACCATCACTGCTGCTATCACTAAGGTCTTTGAGATGGAAAGTGTGAGTTAAATTCTTGGGCCTCCATGGCCCTTATGTTCCTCATGCCAAATGACCCCTGTGCCTCAAGACTCAAATGCCAAAGTGGCTTCCTAAGCTGTCAAGGGGTCTGATGGCACATTGCAAAGTGTAGGGGAGTTCGATCCCTGCAGAGTGAAGCTTGACCAGTGGAAAGTAGGTAACAGGGGCAAGCCAGATGGACACCTCTGCCCTCCTTTCCCATTTCCATAGGCTACATTTAGGTGCATGTCCTCCAAGCCCTTCTGGAGAAATCCTTCATGCTAAGTGACCATGCCTCCTGAATGACCAGCCATTTCTTTTCATGGCTCATTGGAACTCGGTAGCTAGCATGGAGACATCACATCACATAGCTTTGCATCTTTCTATGACTTACTTCCTTCTTCCTCACCCCAGCATCCCCAGGCTTATACCTTCTAAATAAAGTTTCAGCACTTTAATCCTTGCCTTAGTCTCTGCTTTCTAATGGATCAAGAAAAAGATACTTTTCCTAAGTTAGGATTGATGATTGTTCATTAACAGATTGGTTTGGGAGGCAAAGAATGGCTAAATTTATCTAACAATTGGTGATTTTAAAACTCAAAATAGAAATTGTATATTTTATGAAGCCAGATGATGTATTGCTAAAATACTAAGGGAATAGAGCATACCAATTATATCAAATTCCTGACTTGCCTGTAATTGAAATTGAAATTTTTTACTCCAAAACCAATTGAAAACCTTTTTAATTTATGAGTCCAGGTTTATGAATTTATATAGAGAACACACTGCATATTAACTGTTTAGTATCAAAAAATTTTTCAGTGTTTTGAGCAACATTTCCAACATTAATTATGATAGCGTAATACCAGACACAAAGATGTTATGGGACACTGAGTGGTGACCATCATGGGAGTGCCTGAGATTCCTTTAACCAAACAAATCTGTGCTGTTTCCTCTCTTAAAGTGACAAGTTGAGGATTATAGTCTGATAAGCCTAATCTAACTAACGTTTTCCTGTTATGGACTGAATGAATGTTTATAACCCTCCAAAATGTATATGTTAAATCCCTAATCACCAATGTGATGGCATTTGGAGGCAGAATCTTTGTAAGTAATTAGGTTTAGATGAAGTCTTGAGGGTGTGTCCTTATTATAAAAGTAGTGGTCCTATAAGAAGAGACCAGAGTGCTAGCTCTCTTTTCCCACCATGTGAGGACACAGCAAGAAATAAGTCACTTGCAAGCTGGGAAAAGGGTCTTTACTAGAAACGAATCAACCACTATCTTCATCTTGGACTTCCCAGCCTCCAGAACTGTGAGAAATAAATGTCTGTGTTTAAGCCACCCCGTGTATGATATTTTGTTATAGCAAACCTCAGACTGGTAGATTAATATTCATAACTTACCTAGATTGAACCTTGATGCTTGTTTCCTATTAAACCAGTCTTTGCAAAACAATCAGTTAGTGGACAGAGTGGGAATGAGAAAAGCAGATGATCAATGAAGAGTTAAGAGTAAAGTCGAAATGCAATAATTCTGTCTGAAATCTTCTCTAAATACAAATCACTAAAGAAATAAACTTTCTTTAAAACTCAAAATTGCTGATGTTGACCTTGGCCTCTCCAAATACCTTAGGACGTCAGAGCTGAATGCTCTGGACTGAATCCCATGGAAACAGCATTTAATAGCTTTATCCAAAGTCACAGTTAGGGCATACTCTGGTCAGCAAAAGGAACAAAAATATCATCTGCAGTTTCTTAATTATATTTGCCTCAAGAGTTAATTTAAATGTGTTTAGTTTATTATGCAGAGGGAAAAAAACATCGAAAAATCCCAGTTTTTCATAAAGCCAGGGATCATAGAAGTCAAACCACAGATTCAGCCACTTACATCACCAGCAATAGAGATTCTATAATTAGAGATTAGCCAGCTGCAATCATTTCTGCTGCTTTAGACAGCTGGATCAAGCTGATTTCACTGAGTTGTGTCAAGTTAAAATGTCTCCTTTTTTTCCTGTTTAAAAGAAATCAGCAAAATAATGTGACTCAGACACCCAGAGAACCTCTTTCTCCCACCCGAACCTCTAACAAAATATTTTTTGTACCTATACATTTATTTCCAGTCTCATACCTTTCTTGGATTAAAAAAAAAAAAAGAACCACGCTTCCATTACCATGTCACTGCTGGTGAGATGCCTAGAAAAATCTTTTATCTTAACTTCAAATTGATGGCATTAGGAATGGTTTCTCTGAACTAAGTCCTATATTCAATCCTACCTAAAAAGAACCACTCCATTTATTTTCTCACTCCCAACAGATAGTTGAGAAACCTTTAAGATTAATAACTATGGCAAGAGCAGTAACAATGATGACATAAATACTTTTATTACTAATGGAAAAGTAAGCATTCTGGGCCAGATTTTCTTTCCTCTTAATTGTAGCTCACTGGGAATTCCCAGGTAGCCTGAACTCTGTGCCTCAAAATCCTTTCTTCCATTAATAACTGGAGCTGTTGGTACTGTTTTGGCCATTGTTCTCACCATTGTTCTGTCCTTGTTGTGAGATGGGAAGCTGGCTTTACATTTTAAGTTGGATGACAAGGCTAAGAGAGTAGCAGTAGATTATTACTTGATTTTTTTTTTTCCTGAGATGGCATTAAAACACTAAAAAGCTGACACAATTTGGCAATTTCCCTATTTTGAAATTATTAGAGCCGGGCGCGGTGGCTCAAGCCTGTAATCCCAGCACTTTGGGAGGCCGAGACGGGCGGATCACGAGGTCAGGAGATCGAGACCATCCTGGCTAACATGGTGAAACCCCGTCTCTACTAAAAATACAAAAAACTAGCTGGGCGAGGTGGCGGGCGCCTGTAGTCCCAGCTGCTCGGGAGGCTGAGGCAGGAGAATGGCGTGAACCCGGGAGGCGGAGCTTGCAGTGAGCTGAGATCCGGCCACTGCACTCCAGTCCGGGCGACAGAGCGAGACACCGCCTCAAAAAAAAAAAAAAAAAAAAAAAAAAAAAGAAATTATTAGAACCAAGGTTTATAGGAATACCCAACTCCGCTCTAAGGGAATTCAGGATATTTGCTAGAAATATATTCTTTCATTTCATATTATACTGTTAACCAGCTTTACCAAATTATGGATAAAATTATTAGATAAAATTATATCTTTTATTAGATTATTAGATAAAATTATATCTAATTATTAACCAACTCTACCAAAAATTGAGCAAAAGGTAAAGAAATATACCTTGACCCCAGAGAAATCATGAGAAAAATATTATTCTAACCTAATTTATTCAAATAATTAACACAAAAAACAAACATGTGACCCTTGAGGACCACACAGTTGACATGAGTTGGCCTATTTTTTTACGACTCCTTCATACAAGAGCAAACGTTTTAATTTTCTAGTCAGTGTGACTTTATGCTTCCTCTTCCACAAATTAAATATCTCACTTTGGCTGCCAAGATTACATATATTTCCTAATTTATATGACACTGAATTTAATATTAGAGTTGGAGGCATGTTCATCATCATATAGGTTAGTGCTTCTCAAACTTTGTCAAAGCCAGGAGTTCCTTTAATTAATTTTCTCCATGACCTTTTCATTTTGGAAGACTTTGTCAATCCAACAATATATCTTTATTAAATAATTTACTTTTTCAGTTTTTAATTAATGAAAGTCACATCTATTGGCACTCAAGGCAGGAGAAAAAGTCAGCTCTATTTAAATGATGTGAACTAAGAATGGGAGAAGGAGAATTTTCCAAGTTGCTGGACTGATACATACACATCCACGACAAATCCCAGACTAAATTCCCTCATTTCTTACAAAATCTTTTTTTATTTGCCCTAGCCTGGATTTACCCATTTTTCCTTCTTTCTTCTCCAAGCATGCTTTCTCTGGCCTTTGCATACGTTTTCCTCCTAGTTGAGAAGAAACACTCCTCATTCATTGCATGTACAAGTTATTCAAGTGCCACTGTGTGTGGGTGCATGTGTGTGTGTGTGATCTCCCATGACTCCCACATCCACCACAACCACCAGTCAGAATTAACTTCTTCCTTATTTTGCTCCCTCTGTAAGTTGTTTGTACTGTGGTCGTGAGATTGTGCTTACACATCTGTTTCCCATACCAGACTGTGTGCTCCTTGAGATCAATTTCTATGTCTTACTTACATTTTATTCCTAGGGCTTTGCACAGTACCTCACACACAATAGGATACTCACTAATATTTTATTTAATGAGTAAATGAATGAATGAGTGAAAGTATAACTATGTAAATCTAGCGCTATTACTTACAAAGATAAATTTTTCACAAGATTCTAAGCTAGTATAGATTTGGCAAGGTGTAAAAGATGAGCAAAATGCTACAACATGTAAATATATTTCCTGAAATCAAACAGATATTGGATTTGATGCTTCTGTGGTTTAAGAGTACACTGACATTTGTTTTCCATGCTCTACTCACCATTTTTTCCACTTAACAAAATCTTTTGCTTCTTAGTCAACAAAGGTAATAGGTCACGTTTTGCTTTTCATGTACGTTATTCCATTTGATACTCACACCAACCCTGAAAAGTAGGTATTATTATCGACTTCGCTTTCTAGGTCTAGAAACTAAGGCTCACAGAGGTTAAACTTTGCACAAGGTCACAGAGTTAGTAGATGTAGTATGGAGTCTGACCTCACATCTGCTCTGTCCACAGACCACAACACATACTCCATGCACCAGCTCCCTGATTATTATTGCCATAAGATCATAGGACTGGGTAAGGTGAGAGGACACAATGTAAGAGCTGGACCATAGTAACTCATATACTCAGATGTGAAATGCATACCACCAGGCTTGATTTTCATAGGATGACTTCCATAAACAAAATGCATAAATAATCTAAATTTAATTATATGGGGGAAAATACAAATACACACTGAGATTAAAATATACTAAAAGATTAGATATAGTACAGCAATAGATAATGTTAGTTTTAACTTTCTTCTTACAATTTTATATATTTTCTATATTTTTGCAACAAATATGTCTATATACTCAGTATAGTATCTTATTTGAATAAAAATAAGATATAAAATTAGATAAATGGTTAGCTCTATGGAAAAGTTTAGAAGCAAACTCAGTGTCTAAGAATTTAGCACAAAAGCTCACCTGCTTATGAACTTTCAATTTAAAAATCTAGATAAAAAAAAGAACTCTTATCTTTGCCTGCCACGAACAGATGGTAATACCTTTGCTGGGCCCTTTGGACTTAAGAACAAATGGACTTACATGCTTTCTTCAGGACGAATCTATTTGTAAGTGGAGGAGTTCCCACACCTAGTAAAAGAAGTGCTACAAATAAATGGGAAGTTCTTTTTAAAGAGTACTGATTTTTTATTAATCACACCATTAAGAGTAATGGCAAAAACCAAAATTACTGTTGCTCCAAACTAATATAATAGCAAAAATTTGTAATTCACCTACAAATAAGGTAATAATGAAATAGAAATCAATATTATATACACTCCATCTATTATGAATTATTTTATAGCCATTAATTATATTTTCAATGAATTCTAATGACCTTGGGAAATTACCTAGCTCTCACATTATTTTGAAAAGCTAGGATGCAGAATTGTATATATGCATAATCTCAACTACATAATTGCATATAGAAAAGAAACTCATAGCTAATAGGATTTATGTATAGGAGAGTTATAGAGTAAATTTTAGTTTATATCACTATTTCCTTCATATTCTATAATTTTTTCAATGAGTATTTATTAAAAGGAAACATAAAAATCTTTCTTTCTCCTTCTCTCTGTCACCCCTAACCCCACATGTACACATACAGTCCTGAAGAGAGAAATCCAAGGTTTGAATCAAAACAGACTTAAAATAGGAATGAACAACATGCTGATAATCAATCAGCCCTAGAGTGAGTCAAATTAAATTATTCTGCTATAAACATTCAAAACCCAATCTTGGTATTTACCTGCACAAAGGATTCAGAGCCCAGAGCTTAGAGCTAGATGGCAGATAAAAGACCGCCATCACTCCAGGCCAACAGAAATGCTTACCCATCTCACATATAGTCTTGACTTTTTTTTTTCTCACAAGCAACTGCTCTTATTAAGGTGCAGATTTCTCCAAACAGCAATATTTGGAACTCTTGTGCAGCAAGAAAAAAGAAGACAGTGAAAAAGTTATCTTGAAATTCATGGTAAAAGCAGGATTGGAACTGATGAATCACAATTATTTATGGTTCCTACTTTACCAAGCACTTTGTACACATATTGGCTGACAACAACAATGTGAGATATGTAGGACACACATTATTTACTTTTACTTCACAAATGCCCTTACTTTTGCCGAGCACTCACACTGCTTCTAAGTGGTAGGGCCTGACTTGAAATCTAGCGTCTAAATCCAATCCTATGCTCCTTTCACTGAAGTTTTTCCTCAAAAACAGTCTTACAGCCTCCAACTAGAAATATATTTACCTTATTCACCTTTAAAAAAAAGACACTATATCATGTACAACATCTCCAGGAGTCTTAAAAAATTATAACAGTGTTACGGGGTTGCTGCTAATACTAAGCACCAATGTAGAACATTGATACTATTCTGAAGCACAATTTTGGGAAAGCAGATATATAGGAGAGTGAATGGGCTGCATATCCATTAGGCAATTTGCTTCTTACCAAATGTCTCTGAGGAATCTCTCCTCTCTCCGTGTTATTTCTGCTTCTCTTGGAATTTTAGCTTCATTCTCTCAGACTGGCTTCTTGGACCCTGCTTGAGTCCTCACCACTGGCAACTCAAAATGACATCTTCAACTTCCCCTGTGCCCTCTTCCTTTTTGTCTCAATTTGAAAAATCTTCAAGAGGGACTCTGATTGGTTTAGTTTGAGTCAGGGCCACACTGTGGTCAGGGGAAGAGGGCATTATACAATGAAATGAACACAAGAAAACCTTGGCTGGAGGAAGGAATGTGTATTAGTCAGTTCAGGCTGACACAAAATACCACAGACTGGGTGGTTTGAACAGAAATTTCTCACATTTCGAAGGCTAGCAGTCCCCAGTTCAGTGTCTGGGGAGGGTTCTCCTCCTGGCCTGCAGATGGTCACTTCCTTGCTGTGTCCTCACATAGCCTTTCCTTGTTGCCTGTGTGGAGAGAGAGACAGAGAGAGTGAGCAAGCTCTCTTGTACCTCTTCTTAGAAGGACACTAATCCTATTAGATCAGGAGTGACCTTTATGACCTCATCTAACCTTAATTACTTCCTTAGAGCCCTCATCTCTGAATACAGCTACAGTGGAGATTAAGGCTTCAACATACGAACTTGGTGGCTGGGGACACAAACATTCAGTCCATAACAGGGTAGGTCAGTGATTTTCTAAGGAAGACAATTGCTGCTACCAGAAAAGGGGAGCAGGGCTTGAATAACAAAGCAATAAATGGCCTATGTGCTTGCTGTCAAGCCCTGGGCTATAGTTACTCAAAATTTCTTGTTAGATGTGGAAATGTAGATTTTTTTTTTTTTTTTTTGAGACGGAGTCTCACTCTGTCGCCCAGGCTGGAGTGCAGTGGCCGGATCTCAGCTCACTGCAAGCTCTGCCTCGCGGGTTCACGCCATTCTCCTGCCTCAGCCTCCCGAGTAGCTGGGACTACAGGCGCCCGCCACCTCGCCCCGCTAGTTTTTTATATTTTTTAGTAGAGACGGGGTTTCACAGTGTTAGCCAGGATGGTCTCGATCTCCTGACCTCGTGATCCGCCCATCTCGGCCTCCCAAAGTGCTGGGATTACAGGCTTGAGCCACCGCGCCCGGCCGGAAATGTAGATTTTTAACAACCAACAGAGATGCAGTGGGGCTAATATTCTCTTATGAAAGACACTGAGACTGACAAGAATGCATCACTTTTTTTTTTTTTTTTTTTTTTTTTTTTTTGAGGCAGAGTCTCGCTCTGTCGCCCGGACTGGAGTGCAGTGGCCGGATCTCAGCTCACTGCAAGCTCCGCCTCCCGGGCTCACGCCATTCTCCTGCCTCAGCCGGTGGCTCAAGCCTGTGATCCCAGCACTTTGGGAGGCCGAGACGGGCGGATCACAAGGTCAGGAGATCGAGACCATCCTGGCTAGCACGGTGAAACCCCGTCTCTACTAAAAATACAAAAAAAAAAAAAAACTGGCCGGGCGAGGTGACGGGCGCCTGTAGTCCCAGCTACTCGGGAAGAATGCATCACTCTTGCCTCTGAGATGAAAGAAGACCTTTGCACCAGCAGGGGGCTCCTCAAGAGGTTGTTTGGATTCTTATTCAGTACACACATGAAAAAGTAGGTTGAGCCTCTGCTCCATACCACCAATTATAGCGAAAATAGTTTTATACTGGAAAACCTGTAAAGCATCAGATGCCCACCAGTGCCATTAAAAATATAACTGTCAGGAAAGCCAGATAATATTTAAACTGTGCACTCTGATCTACCCTCCAAAATCGATCCATTGCAAAATATGACACGACATAATTGGTAAATTAAAACTTGCCATGTAGAAGTATTGGTTACAACACAATTAAATGCTAGGGCAAATCTCATTCTTCCAGAATAGTATCTTTGATATTAAAATGTTGTTTGTATGTGTGTGGCAGGGTCTTGCTCTGTCTCCAAGGCTGGAGGGCAGTGGCACAATCATAGCTCACTGTAACCTCAAACTCCTGGGTCTAAGAGACCCTCCTGCCTCAGCCTCCCAAGTAGCGAGGACTACAGGCATGGGCCACCACACCCAGCTAATTTTTAATTTTTTTGTAGACACTGGGTCCCACCATGTTGCCCAGGCTGGTCTCAAACTCCTGGCCTCAAGCAATCCTTCCACCTCAGCCTCCCAAAGCACTGGCATTATAACGTGAGCCACTGTGCCCAGTCTTAATATTAAAATATTTGACCTGAATCTCTTCTTTTTTGGCAGTAATTACAGGCCTGGTTTGGTTATCCATCAAGGGCACTGCTGAATCATGACATCTTCATATAAAAAAGGTTTATTCCTCTACATGCTATGGAAAGGAGGTGCATCTCTATCTCATCCAAAATAGCTTCAAATCAGGGAGCTTTGAATTAAAAGGAAAATGGACAGAACACACTCCTGAGATGAAAATTGCTATGTGATTAATCAAAAGAACGTAACGATCAACTCTCACACTTGCAATCATTTTAAGACTGTACATGCATCAGAAACAAAGAGTTTATTTTAAGCTCATCAACTGAGCCCACAACTGATATCTGTGCCTAGAATCAAAGGCTGAGGAAAAGTGGATAAAAGCACTGAGCTTGCTTCAGTTTGTCCTGAAAGCATTCTCCTCCAGGTGATGATGAGTAAAACAGCATTTATTTGCTCTTTAATTTGGCTCCCAGCCCCCAAAACCCAGAGTTGCAATCAAGAAAGCAGTACATATTTTACATGAATAAGGTAAAATAAATGTGTAATAATAAGGTAACAGATATTTATTTTTAAAGAATAAAGGATGTCCTTTCAATCAATGAACCATTTTTACTTTACAGCTTGAGTAATATGTATGTTCTTTATAAAGAAAAAAATGTACAGGGTTCTCTTGGGTGTGAATTATATACAAGCTCACTCTGCATCCATGGTTTAATACTAAGCTGTATAGGCTATTACAGCCTTCCTGGACTTAATCCCTCAAAATGTTCATAGTGATGGAAGAAGCACTTCTATCTTGTGTGTTTGTGTTTGTGTGTATGCATGCTCATGCGCACATGTGTGCATGTGCATATTACATAACACAGCTTACTCCAAATAAATTCTCAAAATATTCCCACTGAATCTTCAGTCTTTCTGTTTTTTACTATTCCCAATCTGGTTGAATAATCCAAAAGTCATAACCAATTCTCAAATATTTTATTTGAAAACCTGCATCCTGGTGGTTGGTTCCCCATCCTGTTTTTATCTGACTCTACTATTTCTTGGCATTTCAGTATAAATTTCCAATTTAATATCCCAACCCAAGGACATTAACACAATTGCCAGTATAGGTGCTGAGCTGTCTTGGAAATGCTTGGTTTTCAGGACGTCATTCAGATAATTCAGACAGTGCTTATATTGAAGGTTTGTTTAATTTTATTTTTAAAAATTTTTAACTGAAATCAATAAAAATACTCAAAATTCTCACAGAAAATACATGGACTTTATAGATTATGTTTCTGGACACAGTTTGAAAAACACTGAAATAACCACATTCTGGGTCTGGCCAAATGGTATTCTGCCATTACTTTGATAAAGGTAAATTCATTGGAAAGAAATCTTCCTAAGATGTTTTACCTGGATTGTAAGATTTTCTGTTTGTTTGCTTGTTTGGTGAGCTGTGCAATGAAAGAGCTGATTAGCATCTATAGATACTCAGTGTTTGGAGTGTTGAGCTTGATTTCTAAAACTAAAAAGTCTGAACCCCTCCTGCCAAGTAGCCATCAAGATCTTAGCTTCACACATCTGATACCAGCTTCTCATAGGCTGCCCTTATGGCCAAATATTTTATCCAAACTCAGTTTTTCTTACATCAATTTATTAAACCTGAGGGTTTTTATAAGGTGATAAGGAATTTATAATAATATTTAAATTTGACTTAGCAAAAGGTTTGGATAGTCTTTTCATGTTCTCATTTTCCCCTCTAAACTGGCCAAGGTTTATTTTGAAGCAGGCACTTGGATGAGTACCATATTTGCATGACACAATGAAGATGGACCTATTTTAAGCTCAAATCATTGACAGAAAAGGAAGGGATAAGCTTTCCATTGAGGCATCAGGAGCTAAGTTTTAAACAGGCTTTTGCTAGCAATAGGTCACAAGAGAGTTTTAAAGATTTGGTTCACCCCACTTCTCTCAGCTCCCTAAGCTCACAGTCTGGATATGGGTAACGGACTGTGGGCCAGCATGGCTACATGTTAAAATGTGTTTATTTTCCCATGGGGTAAAAAATCACACCGAGGATGGTGATTAGTAGAGAGGCTAACTTGATACAAAAATGGTGCTGACACCAAAATTAGACATGCAGGTCTCCAGAGTTGTATAAGTCCAGGAGGTTTTATTTACATTGTGTATCAGCTGTGTGGATGACACAACCTGGAAGCTTCTACAATGTAGTCACCAGGGAGTGAAGTAATCTGGAATATTTTCCTAAGCCACTATATACACCACCATCATCTCAGTTCATAGGTGCCTTTTGTGAGAAATTTTTCATATAAAGAATGTTTTATAGCTAATCAATTTTCCTCTTCACTTTCATTCTGGATGGGGCCTATGAGACCACTTCTATGCCCCAAATTCAGGTCCCCAGAGACCTGAATAACTCCACTGTAATAAATGCATAATCGATACATGTTAAATACTCTTATGAAATCATAAGAAAGAAATTGACAGTACAGTAGAAAGACGAGCAATGATATTTCTAAGAGGAGCTCTGAAAAGACAGGATTGACCAAGAGGAGAGGAAAGCTTCCTCTCATTATTTCTAGCACAGGTCCCCCTGTGGCTACCACATTTATAATCACACTTCTTGTCAGTCATGACATAAAATTAATTAAGGAAAAATATGTGATTGATTTTTAATAATTAAGGAAGAATAGGAGATTAAAAATAAAGTAACATTAAAACACTGAGAATAAGGGGGAAAGAAAGAGTAAAGTACAAACTGAAATGGGAGAATAAAAATCCCGGTGAAGACAAGAGATTAACAGTTGAAAATAATAAAAGAAAATACATGATGTTTAGAATAAAGTGTAAAAGGCCAGTGGTCAATGAGATTAAAAAATAAAATCCTGAAAGCAAAAGAGATAAAGGATGAAAAACCCATAAAACAAAATTTTAGACAAAAATCCATATAAATGTGGGAGATTAAGGATTAACAGCAGGAATTAGGACATACAAAGGTAAAAGTAGAAAATATAGTATATGAAAAAGGAGTATTAAGGAAAATTATGTTTAAAGACCTAAATATGAAAACTTTAGAGAAACCACGGAATAGAAATATCAGGGCGTGAGGGTGGAGCCCAGTGGAGGGTTATATGGCATGGTCAATAGCTCTTGGACTGAGCCTCTTGCCCTTCTTAAGGGGCTTCCTTTTAAGTGGGGTGGTCTTTACAGGTGAGGCACCAAGGATATGGAGAACAATCTTATGAACTTAGGTCCCTTGAGTCTCCCTAAAGAATAAAACAGAAAACCCTATAGTTAACTGACCTCTCAACATTTACAAGGCAAGTCCTATAGAAAAGTTAGGATTCTTTTTCCCAAAAGACAAAGGCAGAGGGAGAAGTGATTAAATCCTATAAAATCAGAAGCCGTAGAGAGGGATGAACATGGATTTGTTTTTAAATCCAAATATTTTTATACCATGCATGAGAAAGAGTCAAATTTAAGACAATTGATAAGAAAGCATTGTTGGAGCGTGCGCCTGGTGGGGCCGGCCGGGACTCGCCGCTCGCTCTCACGCACTTGGGCCGCGGCGGGGTGCCAGCTCTTCCTTTCGCTTGCGCTGTGAGCTGAGCCAGTGTATGTGTGGCAATAACACGTCAACCCCGCTGCCAGCCATCGCGCCCGCCGCCCGGAAGGTCACTGCTGCGGTGATTTGCCTGCATGGATTGGGAGATACTGGGCCTGTTAGGCCTGTTACATTAAATATGAACATGGCTATGCCTTCATGGTTTGATATTACTGGGCTTTCACCAGATTCACAGGAGGATGAATCTGGGATTAAACAGGCAGCAGAAAATATAAAAGCTTTGATTGATCAAGAAGTGAAGAATGACATTCCTTCTGACAGAATTATTTTGGGAGGGTTTTCTCAGGGAGGAGCTTTGTCTTTATATACTGCCCTTACCATGCAGGAGAAACTGGCAGGTGTCACTGCACTCAATTGCTGGCTTCCACTTCGGGCTTCCTTTCCACAGGGTCCTATCGGTGGTGCTAATAGAGATATTTCTATTCTCCAGTGCCACGGGGATTTGACCCTTTAGTTCCCCTGATGTTTGGTTCTCTTACGGTTGAAAAACGAAAAACGTTGGTGAATCCAGCCAATGTGACCTTTAAAACCTATGAAGGTATGATGCATAGTTTGTGTCAATAGGAAATGATGGATGTCAAGCAATTCACTGATAAACTCCCACCTCCAATTGATTGATGTCACTAAGAGGCCTTGTGTAGAAGTACACCAGCATCACTGTAGTAGAGTATAAACCTTTTCCCATGCCCAGTCTTAAAATTTCTAATGTTTTGCAATGTTAAAATGTTTTGCAAATACATGCCAATGACACAGATCAAATAATGTCTCCTCATGAGGAATTTATGATCTTTTAAGTTTCTATACATGTATTCTTATAAGAAGATCCAGGATCTACTATATTAAAATAGATGAAGCAGGTAGCTTCTTTTCCTCAAATGTAATTCAGCAAAATAATACAGTACTGCCACCAGATTTTTTATTACATCATTTGAAAATTGTCAGTATGCTGAATGAAAATTTATTCAGGTATAAATGAGCAGTTAAGATATAAACAACTTATGCATGCTGTGACTTAGTCTATGGATATATTCCAAAATTGCTTAGTCACCATGCAGTGTCTGTATTTTTATATATGTGTTCATATATACATAATGATTGTAATACATAATAAGAATGAGGTGGTATTACATTATTCCTAATAATAGGGATAATGCTGTTTGTTGTCAAGAAAGAGTAAAATTGTTCTCTTCAATTAATGGCCCTTTTATTTTGGGACCAGGCTTTTATTTTCCCTGATATTGTTTCTATTTAATACTCTATTCTATCAAGAAAAAAAAAGTAGGCTTAAGTAGGTAAACAAAGTCGCTGGGAAGCTCGAACTGGGTGGAGCTCACAGCAGCTCAAGGAAGCCTGCCTGTCTCTGTAGACTCCATCTCTGGGGACAGTGCACAGCTGAAGTCCAATAGGGGAAGCAGCGGGGGCCGGTGCAGACGCGAACGACTCTGTCTGACAGCTTTGGGGAGAGCCGTGGATCTCCCCACATGGAGGTTGAGATCTGAGAACGGACAGACTGCCTGCTCAGGTGGGTCCCTGACCCCTGAGTAGCCTAGCTGGGAGACATCCCCCACTAGGGGCAGTCTGACACCCCATACCTCACAGGGTGGAGTCACCCCTGAGAGGAAACTTCCAAAGGAAGAATCAGACAGGTACACTCGCTGTTCAGCAATATTCTATCTTCGCCAACCTCTGCTGCTGATACCCAGGCAAACAGGGTCTGGAGTGGACCTCAAGCAATCTCCAACAGACCAACAGACAGTCCTTCTGACTGTCAGACGGAAAACTATCAAACAGGAAGGACACCTATACCAAAACTCCATCAGTACGTCACCATCATCAAAGACCAGAGACAGATAAAACCACAAAGACGGGGAAAAAGCAGAGGAGAAAAGCTGGAAATTCAAAAAATAAGAGCGCATCTCCCCCTGCAAAGGAGTGCAGCCCATCGCCAGCAACGGATCAAAGCTGGTCAGAGAATGACTTTGACGAGATGAGAGAAGAAGGCTTCAGTCCATCAAACTTCTCAGAGCTAAAGGAGGAATTACGTACCCAGCACAAAGAAACTAAAAATCTTGAAAAAAGAGTGGAAGAATTGACAGCTAGACTAATTAATGCAGAGAAGATCATAAACGAAATGACAGAGATGAAAACCATGACACGAGAAATACGTGACAAATGCACAAGCTTCAGTAACCGACTCGATCAACTGGAAGAAAGAGTATCAGCGATTGAGGATCAAATGAATGAAATGAAGCGAGAAGAGAAACCAAAAGAAAAAAGAAGAAAAAGAAATGAACAAAGCCTGCAAGAAGTATGGGATTATATAAAAAGACCAAATCTACGTCTGATTGGGGTGCCTGAAAGTGAGGGGGAAAATGGAACCAAGTTGGAAAACACTCTTCAGGATATCATCCAGGAGAACTTCCCCAACCTAGTAGGGCAGGCCAACATTCAAATTCAGGAAATACAGAGAACGCCACAAAGATACTCCTCCAGAAGAGCAACTCCAAGACACATAATTGCCAGATTCACCAAAGTTGAAATGAAGGAAAAAATCTTAAGGGCAGCCAGAGAGAAAGGTCGGCTTACCCACAAAGGGAAGCCCATCAGAATAACAGCAGACCTCTCGGCAGAAACTCTACAAGCCAGAAGGGGGTGGGGGCCAATATTCAACGTTCTTAAAGAAAAGAATTTTCAACCCAGAATTTCATATCCAGCCAAACTAAGTTTCATCAGTGAAGGAGAAAAAAAATCCTTTACAGATAAGCAAGTGTTTAGAGATTTTGTCACCACCAGGCCTGCCTTACAAGAGACCCTGAAGGAAGCCCTAAACATGGAAAGGAACAACCGGTACCAGCCATTGCAAAAACATGCCAAAATGTAAAGACCATCGAGGCTAGGAAGAAACTGCATCAACTAACGAGCAAAATAACCAGTTAATATCATAATGACAGGATCAAGTTCACACATAACAATATTAACCTTAAATGTAAATGGACTAAATGCTCCAATGAAAAGACACAGAGTGGCAGACTGGATAAAGAGTCAAGACCCACCAGTCTGCTGTATTCAGGAGACCCATCTCACATGCAGAGACATACATAGGCTCAAAATAAAGGGATGGAGGAAGATCTACCAAGCAAATGGAGAACAAAAAAAAGCAGGGGTTGCAATCCTAGTCTCTGATAAAACAGACTTTAAACCATCAAAGATCAAAAGAGACAAAGAAGGCCATTACATAATGGTAAAGGGATCATTTCAACAGGAAGAGCTAACTCTCCTAAATATATATGCACCCAATACAGGAGCACCCAGATTCATAAAGCAAGTCCTTAGAGACTTACAAAGAGACTTAGACTCCCATACAATAATAATGGGAGACTTCAACACTCCACTGTCAACATTAGACAGATCAACGAGACAGAAAGTTAACAAGGATATCCAGGAATTGAACTCATCTCTGCACCAAGCAGACCTAATAGACATCTATAGAACTCTCCACCCCAAATCAACAGAATATACATTCTTCTCAGCACCACATTGCACTTATTCCAAAATGACCACATAATTGGAAGTAAAGCACTCCTCAGCAAATGTACAAGAACAGAAATTATCACAAACTGTCTCTCAGACCACAGTGCAATCAAACTAGAACTCAGGACTAAGAAACTCTATCAAAACCGCTCAACTACATGGAAACTGAACAACCTGCTCCTGAATGACTACTGGGTACATAACGAAATGAAAGCAGAAATAAAGATGTTCTTTGAAACCAATGAGAACAAAGATACAACATACCAGAATCTCTGGGACACATTTAAAGCAGTGTGTAGAGGGAAATTTATAGCACTAAATGCCCACAAGAGAAAGTAGGAAAGATCTAAAATTGACACTCTAACATCACAATTAAAGGAACTAGAGAGGCAAGAGCAAACACATTCAAAAGCTAGCAGAAGGCGAGAAATAACTAAGATCAGAGCAGAACTGAAGGAGATAGAGACACAAAAAACCCTCCAAACAATCAATGAATCCAGGAGTTGGTTTTTTGAAAAGATCAACAAAATTGACAGACTGCTAGCAAGACTAATAAAGAAGAAAAGAGAGAGGAATCAAATAGATGCAATAAAAAATGATAAAGGGGATATCACCACTGACCCCACAGAAATACAAACAACCATCAGAGAATACTATAAATGCCTCTACGCAAATCAACTAGAAAATCTAGAAGAAATGGATAATTTCCTGGACACTTACACTCTCCCAAGACTAAACCAGGAAGAAGTTGAATCCCTGAATAGACCAATAGCAGGCTCTGAAATTGAGGCAACAATTAATAGCCTACCCACCAAAAAAAGTCCAGGACCAGATGGATTCACAGCTGAATTCTACCAGAGGTACAAGGAGGAGCTGGTACCATTCCTTCTGAAACTATTCCAATCAATAGAAAAAGAGGGAATCCTCCCTAACTCATTTTATGAGGCCAACATCATCCTGATACCAAAGCCTGGCAGAGACACACAAAAAAGAGAATTTTAGACCAATATCCCTGATGAACATCGATGCAAAAATTCTCAATAAAATACTGGCAAACCGGATTCAGCAGCACATCGAAAAGCTTATCCACCATGATCAAGTGGGCTTCATCCCTGGGATGCAAGGCTGGTTCAACATTCGCAAATCAATAAACGTAATCCAGCACATAAACAGAACCAAAGACAAGAACCACATGATTATCTCAATAGATGCAGAAAAGGCTTTTGACAAAATTCAACAGCCCTTTATGCTAAAAATGCTCAATAAATTCGGTATTGATGGAACGTACCTCAAAATAATCAGAGCTCTTTATGAGAAACCCACAGCTAATATCATACTGAATGGGCAAAAACTGGAAAAATTCCCTTTGAAAACTGGCACAAGACAGGGATGCCCTCTCTCACCACTCCTATTCAACATAGTGTTGGAAGTTCTGGCTAGGGCAATCAGGCAAGAGAAAGAAATAAAGGGTATCCAGTTAGGAAAAGAAGAAGTCAAATTGTCCCTGTTTGCAGATGACATGATTGTGTATTTAGAAAACCCCATCGTCTCAGCCCAAAATCTCCTTAAGCTGATAAGCAACTTCAGCAAAGTCTCAGGATACAAAATTAATGTGCAAAAATCACAAGCATTCTTATACACCAGTAACAGACAAGCAGAGAGCCAAATCAGGAATGAACTTCCATTCACAATTGCTTCAAAGAGAATAAAATACCTAGGAATCCAGCTTACAAGGGATGTAAAGGACCTCTTCAAGGAGAACTACAAACCACTGCTCAGTGAAATAAAAGAGGACAGAAACAAATGGAAGAACATACCATGCTCATGGATAGGAAGAATCAATATCGTGAAAATGGCCATACTGCCCAAGGTAATTTATAGATTCAATGCCATCCCCATCAAGCTACCAATGAGTTTCTTCACAGAATTGGAAAAAACTGCTTTAAAGTTCATATGGAACCAAAAAAGAGCCCGCAGTGCCAAGACAATCCTAAGTCAAAAGGACAAAGCTGGAGGCGTCACGCTACCTGACTTCAAACTACACTACAAGGCTACAGTAACCAAAACAGCATGGTACTGGTACCACAACAGAGATATAGACCAATGGAACAGAACAGAGTCCTCAGAAATAATACCACACATCTACAGCCATCTGATCTTTGACAAACCTGAGAGAAACAAGAAATGGGGAAAGGATTCCCTGTTTAATAAATGGTGCTGGGAAAATTGGCTAGCCATAAGTAGAAAGCTGAAACTGGATCCTTTCCTTACCCCTTATATGAAGATTAATTCAAGATGGATTAGAGACTTAAATGTTAGACCTAATACCATAAAAACCCTAGAAGAAAATCTAGGTAGTACCATTCAGGACATAGGCATGGGCAAGGACTTCATGTCTAAAACACCAAAAGCAACGGCAGCAAAAGCCAAAATCGACAAATGGGATCTAATTAAACTAAAGAGCTTTTGCACAGCAAAAGAAACTACCATCAGAGTGAACAGGCAACCTACAGAATGGGAGAAAATTTTTGCAATCTACTCATCTGACAAAGGCTAATATCCAGAATCTACAAAGAACTCAAACAAATATACAAGAAAAAAACAAACAACCCATCAAAAAGTGGGGAAAGGATATGAACAGACATTTCTCAAAAGAAGACATTCATACAGCCAACAGACACATGAAAAAATGCTCATCATCACTGGCCATCAGAGAAATGCAAATCAAAACCCCAATGAGATACCATCTCACACCAGTTAGAATGGCAATCATTAAGAAGTCAGGAAACAGGTGTTGGAGAGGATGTGGAGAAATAGGAACACTTTTACACTGTTGGTGGGATTGTAAACTAGTTCAACCATTATGGAAAACAGTATGGCAATTCCTCAAGGATCTAGAACTAGATGCGCCATATGACCCAGCCATCCCACTACTGGGTATATACCCAAAGGATTATAAATTATTCTACTACAAAGACACATGCACATGTATGTTTATTGCGGCACTATTCACAATAGCAAAGACTTGGAATCAACCCAAATGTCCATCTGTGACAGACTGGATTAAGAAAATGTGGCACATATACACCATGGAATACTATGCAGCCATAAAAAAGAATGAGTTTGCGTCCTTGTAGGGACATGGATGCAGCTGGAAATCATCATTCTTAGCAAACTATCACAAGAACAGAAAACCAAACACCGCATGTTCTCACTCATAGGTGGGAACTGAACAATGAGATCACTTGGACTCGGGAAGGGGAACATCACACACTGAGGCCTATCATGGGGAGGGGAGAGGAGGGAGGGATTGCATTGGGGAGTTATACATGATATAAATGATGACTTGATGGGTGCTAATGAGTTGATGGGTGCAGCACACCAACATGGCATAAGTATACATATGTAACAAACCTGCACATTATGCACATGTACCCTAGAACTTAAAGTATAATAAAAAATAAAATAAATTAAAAAAAAAAGATTGAACCTGGAAAAGCATTGAAGATAAATTATTAGCTATAGTTTAAAAAAAAAAAAGTTTGTTTTTTCTTTATTGTCCTTCATAGCAGACCAAGTATTGCCTCTCTGCCATAGACAGTCATTGTCAATACATGCTATAATTTGACATTCTGGGTCACAGATATAAGGTATTTAAAATCTATTTAATAGCTTTATAGAGAAACCAGACATTAAAACTTCATGCACTACTTATTTCAGATTACTGTACCTTATCCAAATTTATACCTAGCTATTAGGATCTTCAACCCAGTTAACAGGAATAATTCTGTGGTTTTATTTTTCTGTAAACAACTGAAAGAATAATTAGATCATATTCTAGTATGTTCTGAAATATCTTTAAGACTGATCTTAAAAACTAACTTCTAAGATTATTTCATCTCCTCATAGCATAGAGTTTACTTTGTACACATATTTGAAACCAACTACTGTAGAAGATGAGGAATCTATTGTAATTTTTTGTTTTATTTTCACCTGCCAGTGGACTTACTTGAAATTTTCACTTTAGTCAAATTATTTTTTGTATTAGTTTTTTATGCAAACATAAAAATAGCAATCATTTTAAATTGTCAAAATTTCCAGATTACTGGTAAAAATTATTTGAAAATAAACTTATAGGTAATAAAGGCTAGTCAGAACCCTATACATAAAGTGTAGTTACCATACAGATTAATATGTAGCAAAAATGTATGCTTGATATTTCTGAACTGTGTTAATTTTTCTGCTATATTCCAGCTGACCAAAACAATATTAAGAATGCATCTTTATAAATGGGTGCTATTTGATAATGGAAATAATTTAGTAATGGACCACATAGGATGTTAATAATGAAGTCATATGTTTTTGTCTGTATTTTAAAATTTTAAACAATCATTTTCTATGTCATTTTTCTTTACCTTGAAGAACATAAACAGTTATTTCAGTTCTACAAATCAGCAAGATATTATTTACAACAAGAAATATTCCGTTGAAATGTTGTGCTGTAACATGGGAAAATGTAAATGTTTTTCATGGTTTCTGTCAATGTGAAGTAAAATTTAATTCTGACTGTAAAAAGCAAACAAACAAAAAAGAAGGCATTGTTACATGGAGGTTAACACACATGGAACTCATAGCTCAAAGAATTAGTATAGATAATACTTAAACAGTTGTTTAAGTTGTTAAACAGTTGTCAAAATCATTTGGAATACATGTAAATTTACCAGAATGCAGAGGAAAAGCACTGGAAGACATGACTGGAATCTAATCCCATCTCTGCCACTATCTGATTGTGTGACCTTAGGTAAAGCATTTTATGTTCTTGCATCTTACATTACTTATGCATCTGTAAGATAAATTAAAAGGTTTGGTTTGATATTCTGTAAAACTAACATCTGAAGTTGATATTAAGAAAAATGAGCTTTCTCATACAGTGAATATTGGGATGAATGCATCATAGATCTGGGTCTGTAAATAGGAATTGAAATATAATTCGTAGAAGAGCCAGAAGATTGAGTAAATGAGAGAAATGACCAGATATAAGACAATAAGGGTTGATGGGGCTGTGAACAGCTGGAAATACATGTCTCCTCTAAAGGGCATGGTGCTTCTCAGCTATGCCTGATATTGTTATGTAGAAATGTAGGCAGCCAATTCTTTAGAGTTTTTTTGTAAAGAAGCCAGAAATCTTTTACAATGTGATATCTCCTGATTGTTAATATCACTAACTTATTTTAAAATTTGAAAAATCACTAGGTGAGTCAGCTGAAAAACATCTGCCAGCTCAGTTTGGACTGTGGGTCACTGTTTACAAACTCACTGATCTGTAATTCCCCAATCCTTACATCTGCCTCAAAAATGCGGATCAGGTCTTTACCTAAGCACTTCTGGCCCAAGGCAGAAGTAAATTAATGGAAACTTTATTTCTCCAGTCACTAGATTTATTCCTCTAAGGTCAGAAGTAATATGTTATCTCTCGCTTCTTATTACAGTGATTTGCATATTCTCCTTTTTTCTTGTTCAATCAAGCTAAATGTTTGTCAATTTTGTTGATCTTTTCAAAGAACCAAATTTTGATTTCATGTCTTCTTTCTATTGTTTTTCTCCTCTTTATTTTACTTATTTATGTGCATCTTTATTTTCTACCTGGTAGTTCTTCTTTTTCTAGGTTTTTTTTTAAGATACCAGGTTAGGTTATCGATTTGAAATCTTTCTTTTTTCATAATATAGGTGTTTATAGCTATAAATTTCCCTCTAAGAACTGCTTTAGCTGTATCTACAAGTTTTTACGTGCTGTGTTTTCATTTCCATTCATCTAGGTGTATTTTCTCACTTCTCTTGTGATTTTTTTTTTTTGACCCATTAGTTATTTAGGAGTGTGCTATTTAATTTTCACATATTTATGAATTTTCTAAATTTCTCTCTGTTATACATTTCTAATTTTTTTCCATAATGAATATAACACATAATTTGTAAGATTTCAATCCTTAAAAATTTATTTAGATTTGTTTTATAGTCTAACATATCATCTATCATGAAGAATGTTATATAAGCATTGAGAATAATGTATATTCTGCTATTGTTAGGTGTAGTTGGTTTATGGTGTTTTCAAGTCTTCTGTTTCCTTATTGGTCTTCTGCCTGGTTGTTCCATTTGTTGTTGAAAGCAGGGTATCGACATCTCCAACTGTTATTGTTTAATTATCTGTTGCTCTTTTCAACTTTGTCAGTCTTTGCTTTACGTATTTGGGAGCTCTGTTGTTAGGTACTTTTATATCTATAATTGTTGTGTCATCTTGACGGATTGGCCCATTTACCATTTTAAAATGCTCTTGTCTCTAGTAACAATTTTTGTCTTAAAGTCTATTTCGAACAAGATGCAATCACTCGCTGTAGGCATCTTCCTCTATACTTTCCTCAACTTTTGCTTGAGATTATATAAAAATTAATGTTCAATGAGCTCACAGTGTTTCCCCTTCCCTGACTCCTGGCAAATTACCACCTTTTTCTTGCTTACTCTTCTGAGAAGTAAAAGACTCAAAAGTCAAATAAGCATTATTTTAAGTAATAAAGACAGTTTTAATGGAGGAAGAAGTAATTGATGTGATGGGATACATTATATAGAACTGTGGAGGGGTGAAATGATAAGAAGACCAAGATGACATTGATAGATTGATGTGGTTAAAAGGGTTATTTGAGTCTAGGAAAGTGAGACATTCCCAGAACACTCAACATGATAAAGAATAGGAGTGAAAAGACAAGGTATTTTAAGAAATTAGACTGTGAGGTCTGTGCTTTTTCCCACTTAATTGTTTGGGAGAGAGATGCATAAATGTTGAAATTCCTTTGGGGGCAGTGCCTCTTAAAAGAGGATGCCTCTCAGACACTGAGCTGTATGTGATATGGCTAACCAAGTATTACAGATAATAATTCTTCAAGGGAATTCTAAAAGGAGAAGACAGTAAAAGCAGAGGCCATGTTTCTGAAAGGGATATTTAATGTTAGAGTAGGGGAAAGCTATAGTTTAAAAAAATTCAGTATTATGCTTAGGTAAATGCTTACATCATATACATTATAAGATAGATATATATTTAACTTTTTAAGAAATTGTCAAACTGTTTTCCAAAGTGATTATAACATTTTTCATTCCTACCAGCAACGTATGAAAGTTCCAGTTTCTCCACTTCCTCAACAACACTTTTGTTATTGTCAGTCTATTAATTTCAGCCATTCTAGTAACAACATTGCAGTACCTTATTGGGAATTTAATTTGTATTTCCCTATGACTGATGATGTCAGACATGCCTTATTGTGCCCATGTTGTCTTTATATCTTCAAAGGTGAAGTGTAAGTTCAAATCTTTTGCCTGTTTTTAAAAGTTCTGAATGAAATCCTTTATCAAGTATATGTTACATAAATATTTTCTCCTAGTTTGTGGCTTGCCACTTCATTATCTTATCAGCATTTTTCAAAGAGCAGCAAAGAGCAGAAGGTTTAAATTTTGATGAAGTCTAACTTATCAACTTTTATTAATAGGGGTTCTGGTTTTATAGTTAAGAAATTTTTACTTAAATGCTTTCTTCTATACTCTTTATAGTTTTAAATATAATATCTAGATCTATTACCCATTTTGAGTTAGTATCTGCATATAGTATAAGGTATGGATTAAAGTTTATTCTTTTTTTTCTTTTTTTCATATAGCTATCTGTGGGAAAATAGTTCTCCATGACTCTCACATTTCTGGGTATCTTTATTTATTTATTTATTTTTATACTTTAAGTTCTAGGGTACATGTGCACAACGTACAGGTTTGTTACATATGTATACATGTGCCATGTTGGTGTGCTGCACCCATTAACTCATCATTTATATTAGGTATATCTCCTAATGCTATCCCTCCCCATCCACCTCCCCACAATAGGACCCGGTGTGTGATGTTCCCCTTCCTGTGTCCAAGTGATCTCATTGTTCAATTCCCACCTATGAGTGAGAACATGCTGTATTTGGTTTTCTGTTTTTGCAATAGTTTGCTGAGAATGATGGTTTCCAGCTGCATCCATGTCCCTATGAAAGACATGAACTCATCCTTTTTTATGGCTGCATAGTATTCCATGGTGTATATGTGCCACATTTTCTTAATCCAGTCTGTCACTGATGGACATTTGGGTTGATTCCCAGTCTTTGCTATCGTGAATAGTGCTGCAATAAACATACATGTACATGTGTCTTTATAGCAGCATGACTTATTATCCTTTGGGTATATCCCCAGTAATGGGATGGCTGGGTCAAACGGTATGTCTAGTTCTAGATCCTTGAGGAATCGCCATACTGTTTTCCACAATGGTTGAACTAGATTACAGTCCCACCAACAGTGTAAAAGTGTTCTTATTTCTCCACATCCTCTCCAGCACTGGTTATTTGCTGATTTTTTTAATGATTGCCATTCTAACTGGTGTGAGATGGTATCTCATTGTGGTTTTGATTTGCATTTCTATGATAGCGAGTGATGATGAGCATTTTTTCATGTGTCTGTTGGCTGCATAAATGTCTTCTTTTGTAAAGTGTCTGTTCATATCCTTTGCCCACTTTTTGATGGGGTTGTTTGTTTTTTTCTCGTAAATTTGATTGAGTTCTTTATAGGTTCTGGATATTAGCCCTTTGTCAGATGAGTAGATTGCAAAAATTTTCTCCCATTCTGTAGGTTGCCTGTTCACTCTGATGGTAGTTTCTTTTGCTGTGCAGAAGCTCTTTAGTTTAATTAGATCCCATTTCTCAATTTTGGCTTTTGTTGCCATTACTTTTGGTGTTTTAGACATGAAGTCGTTGCCCATACCTATGTCCTGAATGGTATTATCTAGGTTTTCTTTTAGGGTTTTTATGGTTTTAGGTCTAACATTTAAGTCTCTAATCCATCTTGAATTAATTTTCGTATAAGGAGTAAGGAAAGGATCCAGTTTCAGCTTTCTACTTATGGCTAGCCAATTTTCCCAGGACCATTTATTAAATAGGGAATCCTTTCCCCATTTCTTGTTTTTGTCAGATTTGTCAAAGATCGGATGACTATAGATGTGTGATATTATTTCTGAGGGCTCTGTTCTGTTCCATTGGTCTACATTTCTGTTTTGGTACCAGTATCATGCTATTTTGATGACTTTAGCCTTGTAGTATAGTTTGAAGTCAGGTAGCATGATGCCTCCAGCTTTGTTCTTTTGGCCTAGGATTGTCTTGGCAATGCAGGGTCTTTTTTGGTTCCATATGAACTTTGAAGCAGTTTTTTCCAATTCTGTGAAGAAAGTCATTGGTAGCTTAACAGGGATAGCATTGAATCTATAAATTACCTGGGGCAGTATGGCCATTTTCACAATATTGATTCTTCCTATCCATGAGCATGGTATGTTCTTCCATTTGTTTGTGTTCTCTTTTATTTCACTGAGCAGTGGTTTGTAGTTCTCCTTGAAGAGGTCCTTTACAACCCTTGTAAGTTGGATTCCTAGGCATTTTATTCTCTTTGAACTTATTGTGAATGGGAGTTCATTCATGATTTGGCTCTCTGTCTGTTACTGGTGTATAAGAATGCTTGTGATTTTTGCACGTTGATTTTGTATCCTGAGACTTTGCTGAAGCTGCTTATCAGCTCAAAAAGATTTTGGGCTGAGATGATGGGGTTTTCTAAATATACAATCATGTCATCTGCAAACAAGGACAATTTGACTTCTTCTTTTCCTAACTGAATACCCTTTATTTCTTTCTCTTGCCTGATTGCCCTAGCCAGAACTTCCAACACTATGTTGAATAAGAGTGGTAAGAGAGGGCATCCCTGTCTTGTGCCAGTTTTCACAGGGAATGCTTCCAGTTTTTGCCCATTCAGTATGATATTGGCTGTGGGTTTGTCATAAATAGCTCTTATTATTTTGAGATATGTTCCATAAATACCGAATTTATTGAGAGTTTTTAGCATGAAGGACTGTTGAATTTTGTCAAAGTCCTTTTCTGCATCTATTGAGATAATCACGTGTTTTTTGTCTTTGGTTCTGTTTATATGCTGGATTACGTTGATTGATTTGCGTATGTTGAACCAGCCTTGCATCCCAGGGATGAAGCCCACTTGATCATGGTGGATAAGCTTTTTGATGTGCTGCTGGATGCGGTTTGCCAGTATTTTATTGAGGATTTTTGCATCGATGTTCATCAGGGATGTTGGTCTAAAATTCTCTTTTTTTTGTTGGATCTCTGTCAGGCTTTGGTATCAGGATGATGTTGGCCTTGTAAAATGAGTTAGGGAGGATTCCCTCTTTTTCTATTGATTGGAATCATTTCAGAAGGAATGGTATCAACTCCTCTTTGTACCTCTGGTAGAATTCGGATGTGAATCTGTCTAGTCCTGGACTTTTTTTGATTGGTAAGCTATTAATTATTGCCTCAATTTCAGAGCCTACTATTGGTCTATTCTAGGATTCAACTTCTTCCTGGTTTAGTCTTGGGAGACTGTAAGTGTCCAGGAAATTATCCATTTCTTCTGGGTTTTCTAGTTTATTTGCATAGAGGTGTTTATAGTATTCTCTGATGGTAATTTGTATTTCTGTGGGGTCGGTGGTGATATCCCCTTTATCATTTTTTATTGTGTCTACTTGATTCTTCATTCTTTTCTTCTTTATTAGTCTTCCTAGCAGTCTATCAATTTTGTTGATCTTTTCAAAAAACCAACTCCTGGATTCATTGATTTTTTGGAGGGTTTTTTTGTGTCTCTATCTCCTTCAGTTCTGCTCTGATCTTAGTTATTTCTTGCCTTCTGCTAGCTTTTGAATGTGTTTGCTCTTGCTTCTCTAGTTCTTTTAATTGTGATGTTAGGGTGTCAATTTTAGATCTTTCCTGCTTTCTCTTGTGGGCATTTAGTGCTATAAATTTCCCTCTACACACTGCTTTAAATGTGTCCCAGAGATTCTGGTATGTTGTATCTTTGTTCTCATTGGTTTCAAAGAACATCTTTATTTCTGCCTTCATTTTATTATGTACCCAGTAGTCATTCAGGAGTAGGTTGTTCAGTTTCCATGTAGTTGAGTGGTTTTGATTGAGTTTCTTAGTCCTGAGTTCTAGTTTGATTGCACTGTGGTCTGAGAGACAGTTTGTTACAATTTCTTTTCTTTTACATTTGCTGAGGAGTGCTTTACTTCCAACTATGTGGTCAATTTTAGAATAAGTGTGATGTGGTGCTGAGAAGGATGTATATTCTGTTGATTTGGGGTGGAGAGTTCTGTAGATGTCTATTAGTCTGCTTGGTGCAGAGTTGAGTTCAATTCCTGGATATCCTTGTTAACTTTCTGTCTTGTTGATCTCTCTAATATTGACAGTGGGGTGTTGAAGTCTCCCATTATTATTGTATGGTAGTCTAAGTCTCTTTGTAAGTCTCTAAGGACTTGCTTTATGAATCTGGGTGCTCCTGTATTGGGTGCATATATATTTAGGATAGTTAGCTCTTCCTGATGAATTGATCCCTTTACCATTATGTAATGGCCTTCTTTGTCTCTTTTGATCTTTGATGGTTTAAAGTCTGTTTTATCAGAGACTAGGATTGCAATTCCTGCTTTTTTTTTTGTTTTCCCTTTGCTTGGTAGATCTTCCTCCATCCCTTTATTTTGAGCCTATCTGAGTCTCTCTGTATGTGAGACGGGTCTCCTGAATACAGCAAACTGATGGGTCTTGACTCTTTATCCAATTTGTCAGTCTGTGTCTTTTAATTGGACCATTTAGTCCATTTACATTTAAGGGTAATATTGTTATGTGTGAACTTGATCCTGTGATTATGATATTAACTGGTTATTTTGCTTACTAGTTGATGTAGTTTCTTCCAAGCATCGATGGACTTTACATTTTGACATGTTTTTGCAATAGCTGGTACCTGTTGTTCCTTTCCACATTTAGTGCTTCCTTCAGGATCTCTTGTAGGGCAGACCTAGTGGTGATAAAATCTCTAAGCATTTGCTTGTCTGTAAAGGATTTTATTTCTCCTTCACTTATGAAACTTAGTTTGGTTGGATATAAAATTCTGGGTTGAAAATTCTTTTTTTAAGAATGTTGAATATTGGCCCACACTCTCTTCTGGCTTGGAGAGTTTCTTCCGAGAGATCTGCTGTTAGCCTGATGGGCTTCCCTTTGTGTGTAACATGACCTTTGTCTCTGGCTGCCCTTAACATTTTTTCCTTCATTTCAACTTTGGTAAATCTGACAATTATGTGTCTTGGAGTTGCTCTTCTCAAGGAGTATCTTTGTGGTGTTCTCTGTGTTTCCTGAATTTGAATGTTGGCCCGCCTTACTAGGTTGGGGAAGTTCTCCGGGATGATATCCTGCAGAGTGCTTTCCAACTTGGTTCCATTTTCCCTGTCATTTTCAGGCACCCCAATCAGACGTAGATTTGGTCTTTTCACATAATCCCATATTTCTTGGAGGCTTTGTTCTTTTCTTTTTACTATTTTTTTCTCTACACTTCTATTCTCACTTCATTTCATTCATTTGATCTTCAATCGCTGATACTCTTTCTTCCAGTTGATCGAGTCAGTTACTGAAGCTTGTGCATTTGTCACATAGTTCTCGTGTTATGGTTTTCATCTCTATCAGTTCTTTTAAGGTCATCTCTGCATTGATTATTCTACTTATTCACTTATCATTCTTTTTTCAAGGTGTTTAGTTTCTTTGCACTGGTTACATAGCCCCTCCTTTAGCTCTGAGAAGTTTGATTGACTGAAGCCTTCTTCTTTCAATTCGTGAAAGTCATTCTACATCCAGCTTTGTTCTGTTGCTGGTGATGAGCTGCATTCCTTTGGAGTGGGAGATGCGCTCTGATTTTTTGAATTTCCAGCTTTTCTGCATTGCTTTTTCCCCATCTTTGTGGTTTTATCTGCCTTTGGTCTTTGATGATGGTGACGTAGTGATGGGGTTTTGGTGTGGGTGTCCTTTCTGTTTGTTAGTTTTCCTTCTAACAGTCAGGACCCTCAGCTGTAGGTCTGCTGGAGTTTGCTTGGGGTCCACTCCAGACCCTGTTTGCCTGGGTATCAGCAACGGAGGCTGCAGAAGATAGAATATTGCTGAACAGTGAGTGTTGCTGTCTGATTCTTGCTCTGGAAGCTTCGTCTCAGGGGTGTACCCCACCGTGTGAGGTGTGAGGTGTCAGTCCGCACCTAGTGGGGGATGTCTCCCAGTTAGGCTACTCAAGGGTCAAGGACCCACTTGAGCAGGCAGTCTGTTCGTTCTCAGATCTCAACCTCCGTGCTGGGAGATCCACTGCTCTCTTCAAAGCTGTCAGACAGGGGCATTTACCTCTGTGGAGGTTTCTGCTGCTTTTGTTTAGCTATGCCCTGTCCCCAGAGGAGGAGTCTACAGAGGCAGGCCGGCCTCCTTGAGTTGTGGTGGGCTCCACCCAATTCCAGCTTCCCAGAGGCTTTGTTTACCTACTTAAGCCTCAGCAATGGTGGGCTTAACCTACTTAAGCCTCAGCACCCCTCCCCCAGCCTCGCTGCCACCTTGCAGTTAGATCTCTGACTGCTGTGCTAGCAATGAGGGAGGCACTGTGGGCATGGGACCCTCTGGGCCAGGTGTGGGATATAATCTCCTCTCGTGTGCTGTTTGCTAAGACCCTTGGTAAAGTGCAGTATTAGGGTGGGAGTTACCCAATTTTCCAGGTGTTGCGTGTCTCAATTTCCTTTGGCTAGGAAAAGGAATTCCCTTCCCCCTTGCGCTTCCCAGGTGCCACGATGCCTCACCCTGCTTCAGCTCTCACTGGTTGGGCTGCATCCGCAGACCAGCACCAACTGTCCAACACACCCCAGTGAGATGAACCCAGTACCTCAGTTGGAAATGCAGAAATCGCCTGTCTTCTGTGTCGCTCACACTGGTAGCTGGAGGCTGGAGCTGTTCCTATTCGGCCACCTTGAGTGCTCCACATTTCTGGATATCTTATCAGAAAAGGCATCTTTGTTCAGAAAGGCCTCTATATTTTCAAGGATGTTTGTATAGTCAATAGCCTTGGGAAATAGAGACAGTGTCTTTCTTCAGAGCAAAGGGCAGATTTGTTATCTGTCCAAAATAGTACAGACAATTTCTTCTTTTTGAGTAAACATCAGGAAGGTTTACTACCTTTTATAGAACATTCAAGGTCCCCAAGTTCAGAGTTCTTCAGTTGTGAGGTAATCCCAATGTGTCCAAAACCACATCACGTTGCTGGAGAGGCAGGGGAGATGAGAGTAACTGTGTTCTTCTTTCAAACATATGTCTTTCCTAGACTCAAATAACCCTTTTAATCTACCCTAAACCCCATCAGTGTATTTTTTGTCTCCATTATTGGAGTTTTATCCCTAGAATTTCAAATATTTAAAAATCTTCCATGCTTCTACTTACTTTTTTGAATATATTAAATATACTTATAGTAAATATTTTACTGTCCTTGTCTATGAATTCTAACATCTGTGTCAGTTTCCATTGATTTTTTCCTTCATTATGCATTGTATTTTATTGCTTATTTTCTCCTTATTTTCATGCTTGTTTTTATTATATGCCAGACATTGTAAATTTTACCTTGTTGTGTGCTTGATTTTTTTTATTCCAATAAAAATAAATGAGCTCTGTTCTGAGATGAAGTTAATTTACTTAGAAACTGTTGGCAAATTTTGGGTCTTGCTTTTAACATTTGTTAGGCAGGGATCAGAGAAGTGTTTATTTCACAACTAATTGTTCCTTACTACTGAGGCAATATCCTTTTGAGTACTATACTCAATGTCCCATAATTTTTTATTTATATAAATTTATGGGGTATAAGTGCAATTTTGTTACATGTATAGATTGCATAATGGTCACATCCTGGCTTTTAAGGAATCTATTACCTGAATCACATACATTGTACCCATTGAGTAATTTCTTATTCTCCACCACCTCCCACTCCCTCACCCTTCCTAGTCTCCGTTTTCTATCATTCCACTTCTACATACTTATATAAACATTTTTTAGCACCTACTTATGAGTGAGAACATGATAGTTGTCTTTCTCTGTCTGGCTTGTTTCATTATAATGACCTCCAGTTCCATCCATGTTGCTGCAAAAGATACACCTTTATTCATTGTTATGGCTGAATAGTATTTCATTGTGTTTATATGTCACATTTTCTTTATTCAGTCTTCTGTTCAAGGACACTTAGGATGATTCCATACCTTTGCTATTGTGAATAGTGCTGTAACAAATATAAGAATGCAGGTATCTTTTTGATATATTGATTTCTTTTCCTTTGGGTAGACACCAAGTAGTAGAATTGCTGTATCAGATGATAATTCTACTTATACTTCTTTGAGAAATTTCCATACTGTGCTAATTTACATTTACACCAACAGTGTATAAGAGTTCCCTTTTCTCTACATCCTTACCAACATCTGTTAGTTTTTGACTTTTTAAATAATAGTAATTATGATTAATGTAAGATGATATCTCATTGTGGTTTTAATTTGCATCTCTCTGGTTATTAGTGTTTTTGAGCATTATTTCATATATCTGTTGGCCATTTGTATGCTTTCTTTTGAAAAATGTCTGTTCATGTCTTCTGCCCACTTTTAATTTTTTATTTAGTTTTTTTTCTTTGCAATTTTTATTTTAGGTTTAAGGGTTGCATGTGCATGTTTGTTACATGAATAAGTTGTACATCATGGGGGTTTGATGCACAGAGAATTTTTTTCACCCAAATAATCAGCATAATATCCCAATGGGTAGTTTTTCAATCTTCATTCTCCTCCCACTCTCCACCCTCAAGTAGGTACTGATGTCTGTTGTTTCATTCTTTGAGTCCATGTGTACTCAATGTTTAGCTCCCACTTGTAGGTGAAAACATGCAGCATTTGGTTTTCTGTTCCTGCATTAATTCACTTAGTATGATGAACTCCAATACCATCCATGTTACTACAAATGATGATTTTGTTCTTTTTCTGTGGCTATGTAGTATTCTGTGGTATATATGTACCACGTTTTATTTATCCAGCTCACTATTGATATGGGCATCTAGGCTGACTCCATGTCTTTGTTATTGTGAGTCATGCTGCAATGAACACATACATGCATATGTCTCTATGGTAGGATGATTTACATTCTTTTGGTTATATACACAGTAGGGATTGCTGGGTCAAATGGTAGTTCTAGTTTAAGTTATTTGAGAAATCTCCAGACTGCTTTCCACAGTGGCTGAACTAGTTTACATTCCAACCATCAATATATAAGCATTCCCTCTTCTCTGCAATCTTGTAAGCATTCATTACTTTTTTACTTCTTAATAATAGCCATTCTGATTGGTGTGAGATGGTATCTCATTGTGGTTTTGATTTGTATTTCTCCTAGTGATTGGTGATATTGAGCTTTTTTTTCATATGCTTGTTGGCCATTTTTGTGTCTTCTTTTGAGAAGTGTCTGTTTATGTCTTTTGTCAATTTTTAAATGAGGTTGTTTGGTTTTTGCTTGTTGATTTGCTTAAGTTCCTTATAGATTCTAGATATTAGACCTTTGTCAGAGACATAACTTGCAAATATTTTCTCCCATTCTGTAGGTTGTCTGTATACTCTGTTGATAGTTTCTTTTGGTGGGTGGAAGCTCTATAGTTCAATTAGGTCCCATTTGTCAATTTTTTATTGTCACAATTGTTTTTGGCATTTTTGTGATGAAGTATTTGCTAGGGTCAATGTCCAGAATGGTATTTCTTAGGTTTTCTTCTAAGGTTTTTATAGTTTTAGATTTTACATTTAAGTCTTTGATACATCTCGAGTTGATTTTTGTATATGGTGAAACGTAGAAGCTCCATTTTAATCTTCTGCATATGGCTAGTGAGTTATCCCTGCACCATTTATTGAATAATAAGTCCTTTCCCCATTGCTTGTTAATGTTGACTGTGTTGAAAATCAGATAGTTGTAGGTGGGCAGCTTTATTTCTGGGTTCTCTAACCTGTTCCATCGGTATTTTTGTACCAGTATCATGCTGCTTTAGTTACTATAGCCTTGTAGTGTATTTTGAAGTCACTTTGCCCACTTTTTAATGGGATTATTTGGTTTTTGTTGTTGTTGATTTACTAGAGCTACTTGTAAATTCTAGATATTAGATGAATAGTTTGCAAATATTTTCTCTCATTCTGCAGGTGTCTCTTCACTCTGTTATTTCTTTTGCTATGCATAAGCTTTTTAGCTTAACCAAGTCCTATTTGTCTATTTTTGTGTTTTGCTTGTGCTTTTAAGGTCTTACTCATAGGTTCTTTTTCTTGACTAATGTTCAGAAGAGTTTTCTCTATGATTTCATCTAGTATTTTTATAGTTTTGGGTCTTACATTTAAGTCTTGAATCATTTTGGGTTTATTTTTGTATGCAGTGAGAGAAAGAGGTTCAGTTTTATTCTTCAGCATATAGCAATTCAGTTTTCCCAGCATCACTTATTTAAATAGGTATTCTTTTCCCCACTGTGTGTTCTTGTTGGCTTTGTTAAACATCAGTTGGCTATAAATATATGGGGTTATTTCTAGGTTCTCTATTTTGTTCCATTGATCTATGTGCCTATTTTCATACTAGCACCATGCTGTTTTGGTTACTATAGCCTTGTAATATCATTTGGAGTCAGGTAATGTGATGCCTCCAGCTTTGTTCTTCTTGACTAGGATTGCTTTAGTTATTCATGCTCTTTCTTTGGTTCCATATGAATTTTAGGATTATTTTTTCTAAACCTGTGAAAAATGACTTTGGTATTTTGATTGGAATTACTTCAAATCTGTAGATTGCTTTGGGCAGTATAGTTATTTTAACAATATTAATTCTGATTTATGAGCATGGGGTGCTTTTCTATTTGTATCATCTATGAATTGTGACTATAACTCTTTCTTTTGTTTGTTTTTGTTGCTCTTATTTATAACTAAATTTTTATTGTGTGAAACCATCACCACTAAATATTCAGGACCATTTTCATTATTCCAAAAAGAAACTCTGTACCTATTAGTAGTCAATCTCTGTCATTTTCTGGTCCTGCTCTGGAAATCACTAATTCTGTCTCTAGGTATTTGCCTATTCTGGACATTTCATATAAATGGAACCTTACTAAATGTGGCCTTTTGTCTGATTTTTTTCACTTATCCTAACATTTTCCAAGGTTCATCCATGTTGTAGCCTGTATCAGCACTTTATTCATTTTTATGGTTTAATAATATTTCACTATATGGATATATCACATTTTATTTTTTCACTCATCTACTAATAGATTTTTAGATTATTCCTACTTTTTGGTTATTATTAATAATGCTGCTATGAAATTCACATACAATTTTTGTGTGAAATATATGTTTCCATTTGATATTGGAAACATGATATGAAATATCTTCTTATGTGTTTTTGGGGCATTTAATTGTATTTGGATAAATATACATTCAAATCCTTTAGCCACTTTGTCTTTTAAGTGCTGAGTTATAAAAGTTCTTTGGATTTTCTGAGTACTATACATTTGTCAGGTACATGATTTGCAAATATTTTTTCCCATTCTGTGGTTTCTCTTTTTACATTCTGGATGGTGTCCTTTGAAGCACAAAAGTAAGTGTGTAATTTGAATTTTTTTATTTATTTTTATTGCTTGTACTTTTGGTGTCATAGCTAATAAACTACTACTTAATACAAACTCACAAAGATTTACAGCCTTGTTTTCTTCCAAGAGTTTTACAGTTTTAGTTCTAACATTTAGGTCTTGAATCCATTTTGAGTTGTTTTTTAATAAAATGTGGAGAAAGTACAAGTCCAACTATTTTTTTCATCTGGATATACAGATATCCCAGTATGATTGTTGGAAAGGTAGGTGTTTTTTTCCCCTTATTGAATAGCAATTAACCTAAATGTGAAGATTTATTTTTTGAACTCTCAATTTTATTTCACTGACCTATATGTCTATTTTTATACTAACGCATAAGTACAAAACCAAATACAAAAGCATTTATCAAAAATCTCTGAAAATTTAAGAAAAGTAGATTGATTACAGAGGGAATTCACAACTTGAAGAAGTGACAACAAAGGGTTGAAGTTCCGTTTTTCATTCTCTCTCTCTCTTTGATAACATTTACCTTAAGGGTGGGGCCTGATACCTGAGTGGCAAAGTGGCACAAGCAATGAATTCTTATAGAAACTCAGTCTTTGTGGTTAGAGAAATCAGGAAAAGAAGCCACTCAGGGTAAGTGGGTGAATAATTCAAATGAAGAGAGAATCTAATTAATGTGGCTTTGCACTAAGTTTTGAAATCAAGAAGTGTGAGTCCTCCAACACTGTTATCCTTTTTTCAAGATTTTTTGGTTATTCTGTGTTTTTTGCCTTTCCATATGAATTTTAAGATCAACATGTCAATTTATGCAACAAAATCAGCAGGAATTTTGATATGGATTACATTGAATCTGCATATCAATATGGAAGTTTTGACATCTTAACAATTATAAGCCTTCCAATCCATGAACATGGAATGTCTATTTATTTATGTCTTCTTTAATATTTCAATGATGCTTTGTAGTTTTCAGTGTAAAAATCTTGCACTTCTTTTGTTAAATGTATTCCCAAGTATTTTATTCATTTTGATGTCACTGATAAAGAGAATTGTTTTGGGCTTTTTTTTTTGTAGATAGTTCACTTTTAGTACCTAGATACATAGTTGATTTTGTATGTTAATCATTTCCTGCAATCTTTTTGAATTCATTCATTTGTTTTCAAATGATTTCAAACATATTTTGATTTTTCATTCTTAGTGGAATACATTAAAAGTATTTTTAAAACTGCAAAGAAATGTTAAACCACTTTTAGTAATATATTTTAACTAATAATAATGTATGCACATTATAAAATAAACTAAATAAGTAAATATTAAATCTAATTACAGGCTGGGTGCAGTGGCTTACACCTGTAATCTCAGCAATTTGGGAGGCTGAGGTGGGTGGATTGCCTGAGGTCCGGAGTTCGAGACCAGCCTGGCCAACACAGTGAAATCCCATTTCTACTGAATGTATGCAAATTAGCTTGGCATAGTGGCACATGTCTGCATCCCAGCTACTCAGAAGGCTGAGGCAGGAGAATTGCTTCAACACAGGAGGTGGAGGTTGCAGTAAGCCGAGATTGCGCCATTGCATTCCAGCCTGGACAACAGAATGAGACTCTGTCTCAAATAATAATCACAATAATAAATAAATAAATCTAATTACAAATCCGTATTTTGGTGTAAGACAAAAAGATATAAAAATGAAGTTCAGTTAAAATTTTGCAATCCAAACTTAAAGTTGAAAATATAAACTCACAGTTTATAGTCACTCGGAAATAGTTTCCTAGCTCTAATCACTGAAAATACCTGAAAGCAATAGCCTGTGTAGTTTGTACAAGTATCCCTAATACATATATAGTGTTTTTCTAATGATATATTTCTTTAAAGAACCCAGGGTTTCTTGAATCCAGATCAGGAGAGGAAAAATTATAAGATAAGCTTGACACATCTTGGCATACCAGAACACAAGAAAACTATCAAAAATTACTGGAGTTATGAAAAAAGGACATGAAATCAATGCTGAGTTTAATAAAAATTATTAATATAGAAGTGCTAGTTCCAGCATGGTAGCCTGATCCTAATTCTCACTAATTACACAAAACCTGAACTAAATACAAAAGCATTTATCAAAACCTCTCTGAAAATTGAACAAAAGTACATTGATTACAGAGAGGCAATTCACAACAACTTGAAAAAGTGACAGCACAGGACTGAAGTTTCTTTTTTCATTCTCTCTCTCTTTCATGACATTTACCTTAAGGGTGGGGCCTGATACCTGAGTGGCAAAGTAGCACAAATGATGTATTCCGATAGAAACCCAGTCTTTGTGGTTAGGTAAATTAGGAAAAGAACCTCCTCAGGGTAGGTGGATGGAGAATTCAAACGGGAAGAGAATCAGAGAAGGCGATCTCCTAATACTATTCATGGACTTATACAAATCTTAAGTTCTTTCTTGAGTTTTGAAATGTGTTGAACAGACTTGGACCAGTATATCAAAGTCTTTGAGAGCTGAGCTAAAATTTGAGCCACTGTTCACAGAAGGCTTGGTGTAGTGGCACATGCCTGCATCCCAGCTACTCAGGAGGCTGAAGGCAAGACAGAACTTATGGTCTGAACTTAAGTATGATGGTTGCCTGATAAGTCAATAACATCACTATTCTCCAAAGGATTACAGGACCCAAGGGCTATACAATATAATATTAATGATGCTCAGTTTTAAATCCAAATTAATCAAAATTCAGAGAACTCAAGAAATGTAACCAATTCTCCAGGGAAAATACCACAAACAGAAGCTAGCTTTGGGATGACACACTTGCTAGAATGATCGTATAAATACTTTACAGCAGCTAGTATAAATATGCTCCATATAATAAAGGAAAATATACTTCAATAAATGAAAAGATAGGATTACTAAGCAAGAAATAAAAAGTATTTTAAAATAACTAAATGAAAATTTTAGAACAAATAAAATATTTAAAATTTTAAAAATTCACTAGATGAACTCAGTAACAGAATGATCCACACAAGAACGAGTCAGTGAATGTGGTAAGGATGAATCAATAGAAATCAGTGCAAGCTATGCAATCTGAAGAATAACCTTCCCTAAAAAGAGAAAACCAGAGAGAGATAATTTGGGGCAGAAAAAAATCAAAAATTAATAGATAATAACTTTGCAAATTTGTTTAAAGACATAATTTTAAAATCCAACAAGGTCTATGAACCCCAAACACAATAAACTAAACAAAAACTATGCCTACCTACATTACAGGAAGGTAATGGAAACCAAAGATAAAGGAAAAAATATGAAAATATGTAAAAAATAGTACACATTACATAGTGAGAAACAATTATTTCAATGATCATGGATTTCTCATCATAAACTATGGAGGTCAGAACACAGTGGAACAACATTTTGAAATTATAGAAAAAAAAAAATACCTGCCAACAGAGAATCCTACATTCAGCAAAATTTTCTTCAGGGATGAAGGCAAAATAAAAGCTTTTTCACAGGAAGAAATACTAACAACTCAGGTCACAGGCTCTAAAGAAATGCTAAAGCAGGTTCTTCTGGCTAAAGAGAAAAATATCAGGGGAAATTTGAACCTATTGGGATGATGGGAGAAGAATGAAAATGATAAAGATACAGTTAAATATAAAAGACTACTTTTTTCTTTTCCAAGTTTTTAAATATACATGAAACTTTTGAAAACAAAAATTTTAACTATGTGTGAAAGGGTTTACAGTGCAAGAGGTTGTAATATGTAACACAATAGCATAAAGGTTAGTGGAGGAGGCTGGTTAAAGGGACCTATATACTTGCAAAGTTTCTACATTTTATTTAAGTGGTATGATAACAACTCTAAGCAGGTATTAGCTACCATATTAACTCTGTTAATTACTACTATTAACTACTATGTTAACTCTTTGCTAGTATGTTACCTCTATTAACTACTACGTTAACTATAATATGGGTATAAGTACTATAATCCCAATGGAAACCACTAGTAAAATACAAATGATAATAGCTGAGAAGCCAATAGATAAAATGGAATATTTGAAATATTCAAATTATTCAAAAGAGGGCAGAAAAGAATACAGAGAGAAGCTAAACACTGAGGAGAAAAACAGAAAAAAAAAAAGGTAGACCAATGTCTACCATAATACTATCAATAATTAATTAAATGTTATTCCAGACAGACAAGCAAGACCTTAGTTTACACTGCCATCAAGACACATGTTTTTAATATAAAGCCACAGATAAGGTGAAAGTAAATGGGTGTGCGAGGCATGGTGGCTCATGCCTGTAATCCCAGCACTTTGGGAGGCCGAGATAGGCCGATCACCTGATGTCAGAAGATCAAGACCAGCCTGGCCAACATGGTGAAACTCCATCTCTACTAAAAGTACAAGAAAAATTAGCCAGGCATTGTGGCAAGTGCCTTAATCCCAGCTACTCAGGAGGCTGAGGCAGGAGAATTGCTTGAACTCGGGAAGTGGAGGTTGCAGTGAGCCGAAATTGCACCACTGCACTTCAGCCTGGGAGATAGAGACCTCATCTCAAAAAAAAAAAAAAAAAAAAGAGTAAAGGGGTAACAAAATGTACAAACCAAAAATGTATGTAAACAAAATTGTTATTCGAGTAATCATATAAAATATCAAATATAAATGTAATCTTTAAAAGACTACAAAAAGAAATGAACTATTAACAATTCTAATCCATTAATACAGAGAAAGCATAATATATATCATGACTAAGAAGGATTTACCTTAGGAATGTGAGATTGATTTATCAAACAAAAATAAATTATTGTAATTCATCATATTAACAGAATAAAGGGAAAAATCATATGATGTTTTCAATTCAGATAATGTATGTGAAAAAATGTACATCCATTCAAAATTAAAACTCACCAAAAAACTGAATGAAAATAACTGTAAAGCTAGCATTCTGTACTGAGTGAAAATATCTGTTAGAGATGAAAGCAAAACACCTTTTTAAAAAAGTGTTATTTATTTGTGTGTAACAGCCTTATTACAGTATAACTGACTTACAATACTCTGCACATATTTAAAATCTATAATTCATTATTATGTATGTGCATTTCCAAAATCCATTGCTATAATCAAGACAATAAAAATATTCACCAAACCCACGAGTTTCCACGGGCCCCTATGAAATCCATGTCTGTCTCTCCACACTCCCTGCTCTTCCCTCGTACCCAGGAAATAACAGATCTGCTTTTCATCAATATAGTATGTTTTGCATTTTCTAGAATTTTATATAAGTGAAATAATTGACTACACATTGTTTATTGACTTCTGTTAAACTCTGTTTTTAATTGACACATAATTGTGCATATTTATGGGTGCAGTGTGATATTTCATATATGTGTACACTGTATAAAAATCAAATCGGCCGGGCGCGGTGGCTCAAGCCTGTAATCCCAGCACTTTGGGAGGCCGAGGCGGGCGGATCACGAGGTCAGGAGATCGAGACCCTCCTGGCTAACACGGTGAAACCCCGTCTCTACTAAAAATACAAAAAACTAGCTGGGCGCGGTGGCAGGCGCCTGTAGTCCCAGCTACTCGGAGGCTGAGGCGGGAGAATGGCGGGAACCCGGGAGGCGGAGCTTGCAGTGAGCCGAGATCCGGCCACTGCACTCCAGCCTGGGCGACACAGCGAGACTCCGTCTCAAAAAACTAAAATAAAAATAAAAATAAAAATAAAAAAATAAAAAAGAAAAATCAAATCAGAGTATTTTGTTTATTCACAACCTCATATATTTATCACTTCTTTGTGGGGAGAACATTCAAAATCCTCTCTTCTAGCAATTTTAAATTGCTAGAAGCAATACAATATTGTTAACTATAGTCACCCCACTGGAACACTAGAGGTTATTTTTCCTATATAACTGTAACTTTGCATGCATTGACCAATCTTCTAATCTCCCTATCTCCCCACTACCCGTCAGCCTCTGGCAACCACTCTTCTACTCTCTATTTCTAGCAGATCAACTTATGAGTGAGATCATGTGGTATTTCTCTTTCTATTCCTGGCTTATTTTACTTAACATAATGTCCTCTGGGTTCATACATGTTGCTAAAAATGACAAGATTTCATCCTTTTTTATGGTAGAAGAGTATTCCCTTGTGTATATACACACATTTTCTTTATCCATTCATCCATTGATGGACACTTAGGCTGATTTCATATCTTGGCTATTGTGATTAGTACTGCAATAAACATGAGAGTGCAGATATGTATTTGATATACTGACATTATTTCCTTTGGATTTATAGCCAGTAGTGGGATTGTTAGATCACATGGTAGTTCTATTTTTAATTTTTTGAGGGACTTCCATTCTGTTTTTTAAAATGACTGTAGTAATTTCCATTCTCACCAGTAGTGTATAAGACTTTTCCTTGCTCCACATCTATGTCAGCATTCATTATTTTTTGTCTTTTTGATAATAGCCATTCTAATTGGGGTGGTATGATATTTCATTGTGGTTTTTATTTGCATTTCCCTAATGGTTAGTTATGCTGAGCATTATTTTCAGAAACCTGTTGGCCACTCACATGTTTTCTTTTGAGGAATGTCTATTCAGGTCTTTGGCTAAAGGAAAGAGAACAAGAGTCTCTGCCTGATAATCCAGATAATTATTCTGGATCTTGTCCAAGGCCATGAAGGTAACACTACTATGAGTCTGCAAGAACCAGTGTTACCGGACTTTGTGTGCCCTGCTAAAGCAGATACACCTTACAGCACAATGCCCAAGTCCTTTCAAATACCTGGAAAGCCTTCCCAAGAAAGACAGGTACAACCAAGCCCAGAATGTGAAGACTATAATAAATACATAACTCTTCAATGCCCAGATACAGATGAACATCTGCAAATATCAAGACAATTCAGGAAAAACATGACCTCACCAAATGAACTAAATAGGGCACCAGAGACCAAGCCTGGAGAAACAAAGATATGTGACCTTTCAGATGTAGAATTCTAAATAGCCCTTTTGAGAAAACTCAAAGAAATTGAAGATAACACAGAAAATAAATTCAAAATTCTATCAGACTAATTTAACCGAGATTCAAATAATTAAAGAGAATCAAGTAGAAATTCTGGAGTTGCAAAATGCAACTGGTATATTAAAGAATGCATCAGAGCCTTTTAATAGCAAAATTGATTAAGCAGAAGAAAGAATTAGTGAGTATAAAGTCAGGCTATTTGAAAATACACAGATAGAGGAGACAAAAGGAAAAAGAATAAAAAACAATGAAGCACACCTACAGGATCTAGAAAATAGCCTCAAAGGGGCAAATCTAAGATTCATTGGCCTTAAAGAAAAGGTAGAGAAAGAGATGGGGACAGAAAGTTTATTCAAAGGCATAATAATAGAGAATATCCCAAACCTAGACAAAAATGTCAATATCCAAGTACAAGAAGGTTATAGAACACCAAGCAGATTTAACCCACAGAAGACTACCTCAAGACATTTAATAATCAAACCCCCAAAGATCAAGGATAAACAAAGGATCCTGAAGGCAGCAAGAGGAAAGAAACAAATCACATACAATGGAGCATCATTCACATACATCTGACAGCAGATGCTTCATTGGAACCCTTACAGGCCAAGAGAAGTTTGTATGTTATGTTTAAAGAGGTGCAGGAAAAAACAAAAAACAAAAAACTTTTACACTAGAATAGTATATCTGGCAAAAATGTCTTTCAAATATAAAGGAGGAATAAAGGCTTTCCTTTACAAACAAAAGCTGATGAATTTCATCAACCCCAGATATGTCCTACAAAAAATGCTAAAGGGAGTACTTCAACTAGAATGAAAAGGATATTAATGAGCAATAAGAAATCATCTGAAGATATAAAGCTCAGTGGTAATAGTAAGTACACAGAAAAACACAGAATATTATAACACTGTAACTGTGATATGTAAACTACTCCCATATTTGCAGAAACACTAAATGACAAACCAAAGAAATAACTACAACTTTTCAATACATAGGCAGTACAATAAGATATAACTAGAAACAACAAAAATTTTAAAAATGGAGGTGCGTGGAGACAATGTCAAGGTGTGAAGTTTGTATTAGTTTTCTTTCTGTTTGTTTGTTGTTTATGTAAACAGTGTTTTAAGTTATTATCAGCTTAAAATAATTGTTATAAGATAGTATTTGCAAGCCTCATGGTAACCTCAAACCAAATAACATACAACTGATACACAGACACACACACACAAAGCAAGAAACTAAGTTGTATCACCAGACAAAATTACTTTCACTAAAAGGAAGACAGAAAGGAAAGAAGAGGATACCACAAAACAACCAGACAACAAATAACAAAATGGCAAGAGTAAGTCTTTACTTATCAATAACATTGAACGTCAATGAACTAAACTCTTCAATCAAAAGACATAGAATGGCTGAATGGATAAAAAACAAGACCGAGTGATCTGTTGCCTACAAGAAACACAGGTGAGCTATAAAAAGAGACATAGAATGAAAATAAGGGAATGGAAAAAATATCCCACACCAATGGAAACCAAAAAAAGAGCAGGAATAGCTATACTTATGTCAGACAAAATAGATTTCAAGACAAAAACTAAGAGACAAAAAAGGTCACTATATAATGGTAAAGGGGTCAATTCAGTAAGAGGATAAAATAATTTTAAATATATTTGCACTGAGCACTGGAGCACCTAGAAATATAATACAAATATTATTAGAGTTAAAGTGAGAGATAAACCCCAATATAATAATAACTGGAGACTTCAACGCCCTGCTTTCGGCACTGAACAGATCTTCCAGACAGAAAATCAACAAAGATACATCCGACTTCAACTACACTATAGAACAAATAGACCTAATAATTATCTACAGAACATTTAATCCAACAGCTGAAGAATACACATTCTTTTCCTCAGCACATGGATCATTTTCAAGGACAGACTATATGTTAGGTCACAAAACAAGTCTTAAAACAGTCAAAAAATTGAAATTATATCAAGCATCTTCTCTGACCACAATGGAATAAAACTAGAAATCAATAACAAGAGAATTTTGAAAACAATAAAAACACATGGAAATTAAACAAGATGCTCCTGAATGACCAGTGGGTCAATAAAGAAATTAGGAAGGAAATTGAAAAATTTCTTGAAACAAGTGATTAAGAAAATATAACATGCCAAAATCTACAGGATACAGCAAAAAGAGTACTAAGAGGGAATTTTAGAGCTCTAAGTGTCTATATCAAAAAACAAGAAAATTTTCAAATAAACAACCTAATGATGCATTTCAAGGAACTAGAACAGCAACAGCAAACCAAATCCAAAATTGCTAGAAGAAAAGAAGTAATAAATACCAGAGCCGAAATAAATGAAATTGAAATGAAGAAAACAATACAAAAGTTCAATGAAACAAAGGGTTAGGTTTTTGAAAAGTTAAACCAAATTCAAATCTTTAGCCAGACTAAGAGAAAAAGAGAGATGATCCAAGCAAATAAAATGAGAAATGAAAAAAGAGACATTACAACTGAGGTGCTGCAGAAATTCAAAGGATCATTAGTGGCTTCTATGAGCAACTATTTACCAATAAATTAGAAAATCTAGAAGAAATTGATAAATACCCAGACACACACAACCTAGCAAGATTGAACCAGGAAGAAATCCAAAATCTGAACAGTCTAATAACAAGTAACATGATTTAAGCTGTATTAAAACGTCTCCCAGTACTAAAAACCCAGGACTCAATTACTTCACTGCTGAATTCTAACAAACATTTAAAGAAGAATGAATACCAGTTGTACTAAAATTATTCTGGAAAATAGTGGAGGAGGGAGTATGTCCAAACTCATTCTACCAGGTCAGTATTACTCTGATACCAAAACTGGAACAAAGCAAACTACAGACCAATATCTCTGATGAATATTGATTAAAAAGTCCTCAACAAAATGCTAGCAAACCGAATTCAACAATATATCAAAAAGATCATTCATCATGACCAAGTGGGATATCTCCCTGGAATGCAAGGATGATTCAACATATGCAAATTAATCAGTGTAATATATAATATCAACAGAATGAAGGAAAAAAACCATATGATCATTTCAAGTAATGCTGAAAAAGCATTTGATAAAATTCAACACCCCTTCATGATAAAAACACTGAAAAAACTGGGTATAGAAGAAAAATACATCAATATAATAAAAGTCATGTATGACAGACCCCTACAGCTATTATCATATGGAATGGGAAAAAGTGGAAAGCCTTTTATCTAAGATCTGGAACACAACAAAGATACTTACTTTTACCACTATTATTTAACATAGTACTGGAAATCCTAGCTAGAGCAATCAGACAAGAGAAAGAAATAAAGTGCATCCAAATTGGAAAGGAAAAAGTAAAATTATCCTTGTTTGCAGAGAGTATTATTTTATATTTGGGAAAACGTAAAGACTTCACCAAAAATTAAATGCCTAGGAATTAATTTAACCAAAGAAGCAAAAGATCTCTATAATGAAAACTATAAAGCACCAATGAAAGAAATTGAAGAGGACATCAAAAAATGAAAAAATTTTCCATGTTCAGGATCAGAAGAATCAATATTGTTAAACTGTCCATACTACCAAAAGCAATCTACAGATTCAATGCAATCCCTATCAAAATACCAATGACATTCTTCACAGAAATAGAAAAAACAAACCTAAAATTCATATGAAACCACAAAAGACCCAGAATAGACAAAGCTATTCTAAGGAAAAAGAACAAAACTGGAGGAATCACATTATCTGACTTAAATTATATTACAGAGTTATAGTAATCAAAACCACATAGTACTGCCATAGAAATAGACACATAGACCAACGGAACAGAATAGAGTACCCAGAAACATAACATAACCCACATAACTACAGCAACTCATTTTTTATAAAGGGTTAAGAACATACAATGAGGAAAAGGCATTCTTCAACAAATGGTGCTGGAAAAACTGGATATCCTTATACAGAAGAATGAAACTAGACCCCAATCTCTCATCATATAGAAAAATGAAACAAAATGGATTAAAAATTAAATCTATAAACTCAAGCTATGAAAAGACTACATGGAAACATTGGAGAAACTCTTTGGGACATTGGTCTGTACAAAAATATCTTAGAGTAATACTCCACAAGTACAGGCAACCAAAGCAAAAATGCACAAACGGTATCACATCAAGTTCAGAGGCTTCTTCACAGCAATGGATACAATTGACAAAGTGAAGAGACAACTCACAGAATGGGAGAAAATATTTGCTAACTACCCATCTGACAAGGAATTAATAATCAGAATACATAAGGAGTACAAATAACTCTATAGGAAACATCTAATAATTCAACGAAAAAATGGGCAAACGATTTAAAAAAAAATTTCTCAAAAGAAGATGTACAAATGGTGAACATACAAATGAAAAGGTGCACAACATCACTGATCATCAGAGAATTGCAAATCAAAGCTACAATGAGATATTATCTCACCCCAGTTAAAATGGCTTATATCCAAAAGAGAGGCAATAACATATGCTGGTAAGGATGAGAAGAAAAGGCAATCCTTACACACTGTTGGTGGTAATGTAAACTTGTACAACCACTACGGAGAAGAGTTTAGAGGTTCCTCAAAAAAATGAAAAATTGTGCTACCATATGATCGTTTTTTTTTGGAATATTGAATATACCCAAAAGAAAGGAAATCAGTATATTGAAGAGATATCTGCACTCCTATTTTTGTTTCAGCACTGTTCACAATAGCCAAAATTTGGAAGCAACCTAAGTGTCCATCAACAGATGGATGGATAAAGAAAATGTACTTATACATAATGGAGAACTATTCAGCCATAAAAAGGATAATATCTTGTCATTTGCAATAACATGGATGGAACTGGGGGTCATTATGTTAAGTGAAACAAGCCAGGCACAGAAAGACAAACAATGCATGTTCTCATTTATTTGTGGGATCTAAACATCAAAACAATTAAACTAATGAAGATAGAGTAGAAGAATGGTTACCAGAGGCTTGGAAGGGTATTGGAGCCTGACGGGGAGATGGGGATGGTTAGTGGATGTGACAAAAAGAATTAGTTCTTTGAAAACAAAATGGACAAACAGCTAAACGAAGAAAAAAGAGAGAAGACTCAAATAAATAAAATCAGAAATAAAAGGCAAGACATTACAACTGATACCACAGAAATAAAAATGATTGTAAGAGACTACTATGAACAATCATATGCTAACACACAATATAGCAAGACTAAGTCATGAAGAAATCAAAACATCAGACCAGGAATAGTTAACCCCTATGACTAGTAAGGAGTTATGAATTGATAACAAAAAAACCTACCAATAAAAAATACTCAGAACAAGAAAACTGCACTGGAAAGATCTACCAAACATTTAAAGAAGAATTAATTCCAATCTTTCTCAAACTCTTCCAAAAAATTGGAGAAGAGTGAACACTTCTAAACCCATTTTATGAGGCCAACATTACTCAGATACTGATATCAGGGAAAGAGACTAAAGAAAAGAAAACCACAGAGCAATGTCTCTGATAAATATTGATGCCAAAATTTCTAACAAATTAAATTCAAGAGGACAATAAATGAATTATACACTATGACCAAACGGCATTTACTTCCAAAGAAAGGATAACTCAATATAAAAAATTTGAACAATATAATATATCACAGTATCAGAATGAAGGACAAAAACCACATTATCATCTCAACTGATGTAGAAAAATCATCTGACAAAATCCAACACTCTTTCATGATAAAAACACTCAACAAACTATAAATAAAAGAAAATTACTTCACATAATAAAGCTCATATATGAAAAGTCTGCAACTAACATCATAGTCAATGATGAAAGAAATTGGAAGTCTCATGCAGCATTACTGGAAATATAAAATGGTACAACCACTATGGAAAACAGTATGGAAGACCCTCAAAAAAGTATAAATAGAATTACCATATGATCCAGCAATTGCACTTTTAGGTATATATCCAAAAGCGTTGACAGCAGGATCAGTAAGAGCTGTTTGTACAGCAATGTTTACTGTATCATTGTTCACAATAGCCATGAGGTAGAAGCAACACAGATATTCATATATTGATTAATGATTAAACAAAATGTGGTATATACATACATTAGAATATTATTCAGCCTTAAAAATCCTGTCACATACTATACACATGCTATATTAATGAAACTTGAGGGCATTATACTAAGTGAAATGAGGCAGTCACAAAAAGACAAATACTGTATGATTTCACTTTAACGAATTGTCTAAACTGGTCAATCTCATAGAAACAGAAAGTAAAATGGTGTTTTCCAGGGTTTCGAGAGAGGGAGAAATGGGAAGATGTTATTCAATGTGTATAGAGTTTCAGATTTGCAAGATGAAAAAGTTCTAGAGATTTTATAAAACATGAATATAGTTAATGCTATTGAACTGTACACTTAAACATGATTCAGATGATACATTTTGCTCTGAGTTTTTACCACAATTTTTTAAAAGATCTCTATGATGTTATCTTTTTGTAAAGAGTGCTGAGTTTTGTTTTGTTTTGTCTTTTCTGGCAGGTAGTTATCTTACTGGTGGCTTTAATTGACCTTATTGAAGCTTGGTTTTAGTCTTTTAGGAATATGTCTAGAGCAACTTTTGCTCTAGGGCAAGAATAGGCTTACTCCTTAGATAATGGCTTTTTGACATCTCAACTAAATATCCAGTGTTCAATGTATTCAGCAAGTTCCCTCTGCTCTGACTTATTGGACCTCCAATATCTCTCAGCACTATACAACCTCTAATATCTCTATTCAGCTCACAGCCCTCAAGTAGTTCTCTTCTGGGTTTTGGCAAATCTTGCCCTACAAATGCCTAATATTAAGCCAGTGGCTCAAGGTGACCTTAGAAAAGATTTCTGAAGCTTCATCTCTAAACAGCTACCTCCTCTCTACTAATCTGCTTCACAAATTCCAGCCACAACGCTAATAATTTCTACCTTAGACACGATCGATTTCTCTTTGGGTTCTATTTCACTGTGTTCCTAATCAAAAAGTCAGGGTAAATGTGTTGCTTACCTCCAGTACTTCTTTCTCTTCAAGGATAGCAGTGTTACTGTTAGATGGTGTTAGATGTTGTTGTTAGATGTCTAAAAAGAGTTGCTGCTTATGTATTTTTTGAGTGTTATATTTGTTTATGGCTGAAGGATAAATCTAATAGTTATAACCCTGTCATCATTCAGATGAAGAATTTGTCATTTTAAGTTTCTCTTTCTTATATTCACCACCCACCATTCTACAATATTTTTTGTTTCTTTGTGGGATTTTTCTCTGCCTCTACAATAACTTAACTTCCATGAGGAGAGTGACTCTGTCAGTCTTATTCAATTCAGATCTCCAGTGCTCAAAACAGTGCCTGGTACTCATAATTAAATAACAAATATTTAATAAAATTAAATGAATGAGTAAATTATTGAATAATTATGCACAGACAAAATGTGCTTCAGAACATATAAAAAATTGTACACTAGAAATATGAAAGAATAGGTGAATAGATGTTGAAAAAATTTGTGCAAAATCTATGATATTGAAGATGAATAAGGGGCAGAAAAAGAAGTGAAGGAAAAAAATGAATGAAGAAGTAAGAAGACAGTAAAAGAGGAAAATGGGAAAGAAGAAACTTTGTAGAATTGCAGAGAAAAAAAGAGACAAAAAGACAAGATAAGAAATGAGGACATTTTTGTAAAAAGGAAACGAAGAAAAAAGAAAGAGACAAGTATTATTTTTATTTTCTAACACAGCAAATATACTGCTCCCTGACTTTGTATTTTATTCTAGGGCTGCAATGGTGTAAATAGTTGGATTATTCTCTCCAAACACCTTTATCCACAAACATGTTTGCCCTAATGTGTAAGAAATACACACAAAAATATAATCCAACTTAGATTATAATGAGTGCCATAGGAAAGTGCTGTGAGAAGAACGATATCAAAACCTTATATGGGGATCTAGGTAGGCTTCTTAGAGAAAGTGACTAAGTTTGAAGGAAGAGTAGAAATTAAACAGATGCTTTGGGTGGAAACAATGTGACAAAAGGTTTGGAAAAAGGAAAAGAAAGGGCATGGAACAGAAATTGTAAAAGTTTTTGATTGGCTTTCCTGATAAAGTCTGAATGACACTTTTGGGAATGTGTATTTGGAACGCAAGTTTAAGTCTCACATGGAAAGTCTCGAATATTGTGCTAGGAGTTTGAACTTTAAGTGCTCTTTAGCTTTTGGAAACCTCTGAGAGTTTTTCAATAAGAAAGTAATAAACTCAGATCAGTGATTTCAGAACATAAAATATAATTTTAAAAAGCAGAGAAATAAATAGAAAAGAGAGAGAAGGCAACTTTGAGCAAAACTTTTTTTAAAAAAAATCATTTTTGGCACCGAGTTCTAGAAATGATAGAAAAACAGATGGAAAAGATGTTGGTACTGGAAATTAGTTTATCAGTCTGTTTTTATCCTGCTTGCTAAGAAAGGACATGACTTTTTTATTATGCATCTAAGAATCTCTTTGACTCTGAGCCATTTTCACGTGGACACATTACAGTTGAGTGCTAATATTACTGATGTGCTTCCTCCCCTAAATCCCTTTGCCCAACAGGAATTAAGTCTTGTAGGCCTAAGTGTCTGAAAACTCTGCTCCTCTAATGTGAAAAATCAAATAAAAACAAATGAAACCACCAGTTATCAGGAATCAGTCTTTCTCTGCAACAAAAGAAAATAGAGGATCACGTTCACCCACTCTGCTGTATTTATGGGAATTAAATTGGATTTGGTGTACACAATATCTGTCTCAATAAAATTCAAGTGCTGCACAGAAGATAAAGGGAATTTACTTTTAAATGGAATTGTTTTCCATTTTGGCATCAGGGTATTTGGTCATTGAGGAACTTTTGCACCTCTCATGTCTCACAGAAGGTCTTTTAGAGATGTATTTCAGCTAAGGAGCTCACCTCTATGAAACAAGGACCGGGACCTTAGGGTTAGTTCTTAAAGATTACTTCTAAGTCATTTCAAGCATTCTGAATATTTTTCAATTATGTTCATTCAGACTGATTTGATATCCATGGGCAACATTATTTTGAGGTAACACTTCATAAGTATTAAAAAAATTACTGACCTCCCATTTGAACTATTTAAAAAAGAGTTAATGGAATGTAGAGTTGCTGAATTTATGATAAAATTCAGACCCTCCCTGCCTGAATATTTTCTAAATGTCTTAATATGTTTATTTCTCCCTGTACTAAGTCCCTGAGCAACCTTCAATTGGAGTTACTTAATTACTAACTCATAAAGATGTCCATATAATTTCTTATTTCTATCTACCTTGTATATGAATTTCCACCTAGATAGATAGATACCTATATTTAGATAGACAGATAGATGTCTTAGCTATATGCTAGGAGCTATTTACCTAAGTACCTAGCACATAGCTAGGATGTCTATCTATATCTATTTATGTATCTATCATCTATCTATTGTTATCTGTATTTATATTTATATCTACAAATATAAGCAGACAATGATAGATAGATACAAGCAAACAACGCACCTAGATGTAAGTAAAAAGTGTGCCTACCTCTTTACTAGCCAAGCATGCAATAAGAGAGTGTTAATATTATTGATAACTAACACTTTACACTGGTACATCTAAGACTTAAGTATCTGGAGTTTCCTCTACTATATTTGATTTGTCTCTTTTTGCCACTGTCTTTACTATTCAGATATTAGTCATAAATCATTACAGTCATTTCTCCCTATGGATAAATTCTCTTTAATGTATTATTTAATAGGTGAACCATTTATTTTTTATTTATCATATTGATCAATTCTCTAACTTGTGGATTTCTTCAATCCACCATCTCAGTAGATTATATAATTTAAAAGTCTCCTTAGGAAAAAATATGACTGAATAAATATGTTTAAAAACGTAATGGTTGAGCCATTTAATATTCAAATCAAGTTTACTATGTGACCAGTCCTATTAACTGGGCACACATTGTCTGTAAGGACAGCCAAGAAAAAAAGTAGTTACTGAAAAATGACTAATTTCATGATTGTACACATAACTCTAAGTGTTATTTATTAATTAAACTGTTAATCTCCAGAAAAGCAGTTGCTAGGATTCTGGCAGTCCACTATCCCTTTAGAGTAAGAGTGAGAAAGCCATGATAAAACTCTTGTTTTGTAGAGTGGTTTTTACATTTTTCAATAGTTGAAAAACTCAAAGGAAGAACAATATTTGAAGGCATGGAAAATTATATGAAAATCAAATTTCAGTGTCCATAAATAAAGTTTTATTTGAGAGTAGCTACACTTAATCTATATATTGTCTATCACTGCTTTCTTACAACAGTGGTCAAGGTGGGTAGTTGTGATAGACCCTATAGCCCATAAATCTTGAAATATTTAATATTGGCCCTTCATAGAAAATATTTGCCAAATCTTCTGATACAATAGGTATTATTGTTATTTTTACTGCTGTTTTAAACTGTATTAATTGGAACTCTCTTGTCTGTAGATGACAGAAACTCAACTCAAATATATACAAATATAACTTAAACAAAAGATGATTTATTGGTTCATGTAGCTTAAAAGTAAATCTAGTAGCAAGCATGATCAGATTCAAGGATAGGCTCTTGACTCAATCAGAACCAAAGTGATCTTTCCCTAACTGATAGGCAAATCCTAAGAGAAAGATGCTGACTAGACCCTTCTGTTGGTGGTGTTAATCTAGCATGTCTTAGGCCTGCAGTTCCCCCAAGTGGTGGCAAAGATGGCCTCTGATCACTTTAAGTTACCAGTGGAAAGATCCCACCTCTTTTCAAGTAGTTGCAGCAAAGGCCTCAAGTGTAACTCTTACTTTTCTAGATTAAATGAGGTTTCAGGTACCACCAAGAATAATACATGGACTGCATGTTGTAGGGGATGTTTGTACAAAGGAAAATTGGGAAGAAAGAGAAATGGCTGCCAGGCTGGCAAATCCAGCAGATGGCCACTGTAGTAAGAAAACAAGGTATTAGTTCTTTGCTTTTGATAGGTAAGAATACCTAATATAAAAGGTTAAATGATTTATTTAAAATTACCTAGACAGAGAACACAAGCTGTGTAATTCTACCACACCATGATGGCTTTCTAAATAGTAGCTACTGAGGTGCTCAAGTGTATATTTATCAGCCTGATGGAAAGTTTCCGAAACCACAAATTTGGTTTCTGTGATGTCGTGTAAATACTCTTATTAACTACACTGCCCAGTACTAAATCCATCTTTGTCAAAATAACTTCAGCCAATTACCAAGGCCCAAGGAAGAGAAACTTAGAGAATAGATTAGTTTTGTGCAGAGGAAGGGAGCAAGGGAGCGGAGCAAAGTTTTTGAGCAGAAAGTGTCACCCAGTGAGAGAACCACCATGTCCATAGGACCAGTGTGTGTGTGTGTGTATGAGACAGACAGAGAGAAAGAGGAGAGAGAGGAAGGCGGGGCGGGGGGGGGGGAGGAGAAGAGGAGAGGAGAGAGAGAGAGAGAAAGGGAGGGAGGGAGGGAGGGAGGGAGGAAGGAAGGAAGGAAGAAGGAAGGAAGGAAGGAAGGAAGGAAGGAAGGAAAGGGAGAAGAGGAGAGGAGATGCTTGGCTTCTGAAAGGTAGGGGTAAATGTACACTAGAAGGGGGCTTGAGAAGAGCTGCTGGAAGACAATTTCTGCCTATTTCACAATTTTGCCCCAGCAGGATCCTGGAACACTTCCCAGGTGTAGATTGGTCTCTACCCAGAGTATAAACTGGGAGTAGAATCAATATGCTAGGCATTTCCATTTGCAATAGGCAAACAATAAGATGGTTTCTTAATAGATTTCTGAGGATAATGAAAGTGCACAGCTCAGCAAAGATGACTCACTTGGTGAGTCGGTTGTTTAATGCTGTCTCTTTATAAGTCATTACCAAATCAAATTTCAGGTTATGCCAGCGTTTGGGGCCTCATCTCAGCTCAACTCAGGAAGAATTGTCAGTTCAACCCACTGGCCACTTGCCAAGTTTATCCTTTACTTTGGGAGAAGGTACTTGGCATCTATATGCATAGAACATGACAATCTTGGGAGCTAATGCCAAAAGAAATTAAAAATTGTCATCTCTGTGGTTTTATATTCAGTTTCCAGATGAGCAAAATGCTTTAGAGCCTTCACTGTGAATTCAATCCAATTCTCAAACACTTAAAACAGCAGGGATATAACAAAGCAGACATTTAGCTAAACAGTGAGCTCAATTATGCTTTGCACAGACAACATGAACTAGATGTTAAATAAATGCCAATATTTATCAATGTGTTTTTCATTTCCAGACTCCAGAATTTCAATTCCCCATAAATTCCTTAGGAGTAAAAGTATAACCATAAGCAGAGCTTCTATTAATATTAATTTAGTTATTGTGTATTTGAACTTTGACATTTCCTGAAAGAATATAATTCTTTTAAATCTGAGAAAAATGTTCAGGAACTATTAGACAAAGGTAAGTCTGGCACATTAAAATTGTGAACAGAGGTAAATCATGCTACAGTTCTATATCGAATTTTTTAGCCATTCACAGCCTCTTATACTTGTGTTAGTAGCTCCAGATTGATAGAGGAATTAGACTCTTCAAGAAAAGGAAACATAATCAACATAGATTACTGTAATATGTTGGGGGAGGGAAATGATAGTTTTTTCTCTTTACTCTTTGCTTGTTATTTTCTCTCAAAATTAAACGTGGTGCACCCCCAGGCAGGTTAAAGAAAATGATTTTTTGTCAATTGTCAACTGTGATGAAACCGGCAAGGGGTCCGCAAAAAAAGAGGGAATGTGAGCTCAAGACTTAATTAAGATGGAGGCTGAGCAGAGGCTGCTGAGAGGAGTAGAAAGAGGGTCTCTAGGATTCATTTTGCCATTCAGAAGCAATGTCATAAGAAAGAAGAGTTTGTGCTGGATACTGAAGAGCATTTGGGGATTCAAAAAATGTATGTGCAATAAGGATCAATTGTGTTTGCCTGCTCATCTCTTCTTCCAGTAGCAGAAAACATGGCTCTCCTCCTCTTCTTTCAGTCCATGTGGATTACACAGAGTTGACCTCACCTCATTGAGTCATTCCTCATCAATCGCAGTAGTCACATGGCCCTCCAGACCATTAACATAATCTATTCCCTTAGCTTCAGTGAATCATCAGGGTTAGGTGTCAACCCAAGTCATTCCAATGGGAGCGCCAGTGCTTCTTTGGATTTATTGAAAAAGATCTTGGAAAAGATCCAATAGAGTTTTTCCTATTTTCCCTGAGATTGCTGATTGGTTGGAAGTTGGGTGCAATAAACTTTCTCATTTTCATGAAAGAGCCTACCACAGAAGGAGACTAATACGGGAAAGCTAAACTTGAGTGACAGGTATCCACACGCATACAAAGATACTAGCATTCTTTGTGTTTCTGAATCAAACAATGCCTAGTTTCCCTTGACCATCCAGTTATATAAGTCAATAAACCTTCTTACATTTTAATCTAGTCTGAGCTGAGTTTTTGTTGATTTTTCTGATACTTGCAAGTGACTGGACTTACACAAGTTATCTATTTTCATTTTCATCATGGGTTACAATAGAAAGTGTACAAAGAAAAAAGAAATATGAAAAAGATAAGGAAAGAATCTATATTTACATTTTGTGTCAAATACCAGATACCCTTGAAATAATCTCCTGTTTGGGAAACCAAAAGAATAAGTATTTTTTATAGCAAGATGTTTTTCTCTCCCTTGAAGCTATTGGGGGAGGATTATCATCTCAAGAGAATTTTCCCTTGCAACTTTATTACTCATCCCATCATCTAGTACATTCTCAGTTTGAATTCTGATACTTTAAGATGCCCACTCCGATTTATGTTATGACAATCTAATCTTCAAAATATACTGTAAGTTCTGAATGACACCTGAGTTAAAACTGAATCATAGTTATAGAAAAGCCTATGAATAATCACTGTTACAGTACACCTCTAATCACTGTTACAGTATGCCTCTAGTTGTTATTTTTTAAAGCCTCTCACTTGTAACTATTCTTTACAGAAATAACTATTACAAATGTTCTCATATGTATGAACACAGCAAAGAAGATCTGTTATCATACAATGTAGGTAATGAAGACTTACTTTTTGATGTATTCTTAAGCCTTCTACCTGAATATAGTATTTCTGTTGTTATCATTATTATTTTGAAAAGGAAAAAGATGAAAATGGATAAAATAATTGACCTGTTTTGAACAAAAACCAACATTTCCTTAGAATCTGGTTCTTTTCCAAGAACTATGAGTCATGAACAAATGAGATTATGAATCACTATCCCCAACACAGAACACATTTATAATAAGGTTATCTTTAGTTGCATTTTTTATATTAAAAATATTTTCTCAGAACAATTCAAAACTCTAACATAACCTGTCTAATACTCTGGAGGATTTATTTTATCAGCTTGGAAGAATAAAAGGCTAGTTAACAATGAGAATCTAGAGACACAGGTTTATCTCCTGGCTCTGAATAAATTGTTGAGTGTCTCTGGACATATTTCCTCTGTGAATGTGATGCAGGACCAAACTGTACTTTGCACTTTGATTGTGTCCATGACAAAATGATATAGCAAATGAATATGCTTTACCTGATTTTGTGGTTAAGGTAATGGTATTTAAGTATCACTTTTTGAAGAGATGGATAGACAAGACAGTAACATATCTGTGAAAGCTATAGACTGTCTCCACAACACAAAGCATCTTATTTAAAAATGAAAAAACAAATCCGCTAATCCAATTGTTTTCTGAACAATTCCCCTTCAATGAAGTGATTTAAAATTTCCCACAATGCAGTGAATTTAACTGCAGTAACAATGTTAAGGAGATTTTTCTCTGGTGAGGGTGATCCTCCTCAGTATCAACCTCAATATCTGCTCAGGCATGGAGTCACAACCCCAGGGCTTTTCAGCCTCCTGCTGACTTCATTGAATGATAGACAAGTTTTGCATACCCCTTATCTTCTGCTGTTAATCTTGATGTCTCAGATGCTGTAGCCAGCCTCCTCCCCTATGTTTTCTTTGTCCATCACGTGAATTCCTTCTCCTTGGCATTCTTTACCTCCCTGGTGGTCTTTCTTGTTCTTGCTCTCATCTGTAGCTTCTCAACTTTGCTTTTGGACATGCTCAAATTCCTTTGCTGAGCAAATGCTCTTATAATGGGAAGAGCACAGGATTTGGGACAAAGAGAACTAGACTTTTATCTTGACTTGTACTCTGCTCCCTGTTGGCTTTGTGACATCAAGCAAAGCATTTTGTTCATTGAACTGTAGTTTTCGCACATAGAAAATGGGGATAACAATGCTATTTGCCTTATAGAAAAGTTGGAGATGTTCAGTATAGTAAAAATATGTTACATTATATTAATAATGACTGGTTGGCAAATGTAGAAGTCCAGTACATTATGCCCCACAATAGGCTGATCCTGCTATCCTGCAATGACTCAGCACTTTGCTATTTATTAAATGTTCTGGAGCCATTTTCATTCAGGGTAGGAGCAGCTGGGGAGACTGCACGTTGGTTGGTTAGTATATTTACATTCCAGAAATATTGAGGACTTTTCAGGAGCACTGCCTAGTTTGAGGGAGCATGTCTTTTCCTACATGGATCTCCCAGTCAGCTTTATCAGTTAGGTCCTATGGTCATAGTTACTAAATGTTTTGAGTGCAACTCCACATGTGAATAAAAGTACACCCTCTGCCTCCCTGATCTCATGACTAAATTTCCATCCTGTTTGCATAGCCAAATTGTGACATTTGTTTGAAGAACCTTTCTTGGTAGCCCCTTCCCCTTAAATCAGTGGTTTTCAAAACGGCTGCATAACAAAAATTACCATGAATTTGAAGTCCTTGTATCTCCTCTCCAACCAACAGAATCAGAATCCATCAAAGTGGGACTACTGTGTGTAATTACACTCTTTTAGTTCACGATTACTTCAAGACTTACTTCTCTTCAGGTCAAATATCCATTTACTCTCTTATTATCACTCAATCAGACAGGCATGCTGAGTTTATGAAACGGAATCTAGGGCATTGGTTTGGTTTTATTATTATCTCTATTGTGCAGGTGTAGAAATGGAGACTCAGAGATGTTAACTGAATTGCCTAAGATCAGATAAAGACCAAGGGATAAAGGTGGACTCAGACCCAGGTCATCTAGTGCCAAATCCCTGCTCTTTCACTATGCCACAGAAGCCTCCTCCTCCTCCTCCACTCATGGTGTTTTATCTTTGTAACATGGTTGACAAGTCCACAATCACTGTGCCCAGTTCAATGGGGGATTTTTATCCTCACCCTGATCCTCTTTCTTCACCAACCAAGCCGGTCTCAAGACCATCAAAGAAAAATGCCAGACCACTCTGAAGAAGGCCAAAGAAAAGAGATACATTACACAACACACCTTTCCTTCACCTTGTGATCAAAATTGCTTTTTCACCGAACATTTTCATACCAATTGGTCTAATAAATTGAAAGAATAGCATATCGTCTCATTTTGCATGCTTTATTATAGTAACTTTAATGACTTTATATTTGTTTTTTAAATAAAATTGCATTGATATTAATTTTATGAAATTACTTAAGATGTTCCATAACTTTTTCTTGTGGTGATCTCATAATACTTCTGGTGCTAACAAACATGTTTCTTTTCAGATTCCAAGTTACATAATCATATAGTAACCCATAAGCTCAAATTAGTTAAATAAAAATAATAATAAGTTAGTTGGCATAACTTTACATACAGATTTGTAATTTATTTTAATCTAAAATCTCTTTCCCCTTTAGAAGTATTAAGAAGTCAACAATAGTTAACGAGAGTAATAATAAATGCTTAGGTGAATTAGCAGGGTGTAAAGGCTCTTTTGAAGATTACTAATAATTATGAAACATAAAATAGGTGAGTAGTGGTCAGAAAAATGAATTATTTGATTATATAATTTCTCAGACATTGATGAAAAATTATCCGAACAATCTATATTCCCAAGTAAACTGCAGTAAGTACCACTTAGGGGACTAGGATTGATACTGTACAATCTATCATATTCTTAGTGCAAAGCTAGACAGATAAATTTTTCAGTAAATGCTTTTTGGTTAGTAGGAATATTTGTTATTCTATAGATAAAAGAACTGTTTAACTGAACTGTTAATTCTCCAGCTGAGTAGTACATGAGTAGAACTCAAGCAATGAGAAAACCAAAAACTTGTCTGCTCTCCACTGTCTGTTCAACCTTTCTCTTGAAAGAGTTCTTTCCTATTCATTCAATGAAATCTAGGGTAGTTCCCTTGACTCTCCTGGTATCAGAGAACAAATCACTCTTTGGCCTAATACTACTCACAACAGCCATTAAAATGCAAGTAAAAACTCAAAACTCCATTCAAATGTAGAGCTCCTCTCCTCCCACAGCTTGGGGCTATTGCAGACATGAAGCCTTCAATGGAAAGGAGGACAGAATAAGATTCTTCTCTATTTTCCAGCATGGTGTTTCTACTCCTCCCTCCACTCCCGCAAGGCTGCTTTTGACATTTCTGGGACTCAAGCAAGAGAAGGGGGAGAAGTCCAGCAACTGATGCCACTACCCTGTTCATAACCCTTAACACTCGGTAGTGGGTACCCATAGCTTCCATCTGCAAGTGCCATGACACTTCACCTGAGAGCTTTCTTTGGCTTCTAGAGCCTACTCCTTCTACATTCACAGCAGGCCAGAACTGCTGAGGAAATAATGCTCCTTGGAGCAGCCCTCAACAGATGACTGACAAGAATTGATGAAGACCCAGTCTTCATCACTTCTTGACTGTGTCCCAGAGCTGAGGATTGAGCTCCAGGTCCCATAGCTGTAACTTACTCAATTTCTTATATGTTATGGAATTCCTTCCCTTCCCTGTCTCACTAAACATTCCCCTGTCTATACTTCTTGAGATCACCTCCCAAATAAACTATTTATACTCATATCTGTGTTTTAGTACCTGCTCCTGTGGAAACCTAAACTAAAAGAAGAAGAAAAGGGAAGCCAATATCTTATTTGTAAAATAAATACATAGTATTAGTTTCCTGTGGCTGTAGCAGACAGTTAACTTTCTGTGATTTTGCATAATTCTTAAAAGAATTATCTTCCTTGAGGCATATATACGGGTTCTTCAGGATCTCCATTTCTGGAGCCAAAAAACACTCCCAATGATCCCACTAGGCAGGGAGACATCTACCTGGGTGCATCTCAGAGAAGCACAGGGACTAGACTGGCTTGACCCGGGAAGTCAAGCAGCAGCTCTCCTCAAGAAAAAAAAGAAAAGAAAAGAAAAAGCCTCCCAATCATCCCAATCAGGCAGAGAAACTAGTATCTCTTGAAGCAGGCTGGTATAAGCATAATATGTTTTATGTGAGGATCTTGGAAACCGCAAAGGAAAATTATTTAGTAGAATTACAAAACAAAAATAGAAAGGATTTAAAGTATACTGGTATAGAAAACTACAAAACCACAAAGTAACGGCAACAAAGGAAGAAACAAAATATATACAAAACAACGAGAACAAAACTAATGAAATGATAGTCGTAAGTACTTACTTATCAATAATTACTTTAAATGTAAATTGATTAAAATCTCCATTAAAAAGACATAGAGTGACTGAATAGATAAAACAAAAATAAGACCCAACTATATGTACTGGCCTGCAAATCACTCACTTCACTTTGAAGGACACACTCATAGACTAAAAGTGAAAGATGGAGAAAAATATTCCACACAAATAGAAACAATGTAGCAGAGATAGTTATATTTATATCAGACACAACAGACTTTAAGTCAAAAATTGTAAAAAGAAAAAAATATAGACATTATATAATAATAAAGGTGTCAGTTCATCAACAGAACATAACAATTGTAAGTATATATGCACCCAACATTGGAGCACCTAAATATATAAAACAAATATTTAAGAACCTGAAAGAGAGAGAGAAATTGCAATACAATAGTAGTAGGGGACTTCAATACTCAACTTCCAACCATAGACAGATACTACAGAGAGAAAATCAATAAGGAAACATTGGAATTCAGCAACACTTTAGACCAAATGGAACTTAAAGACAGGTATAGAACATTCCATCTAACAGTAACAGAATATATATTCTTCTCAAGGGCACATGAAGATCCAACAGGATAGATTGTGTGTTAGGGCACCAAAAAAACCCTCAGTGAATTTAAGAAGATTAAAATTATATCAAGTATTTTGTCTAACCAAAATAGTATGAAACTAGAAATCAATACCAGGAGAAATTTCAAAAAATGTAAAAATATACAGAAATTAAATAACATGGTCCTGAAAAACCAATGGGTCAAGGAATAAATTAAACTGGAAATTCAAAAATACCTTGAGATGAATGAAAATAGAAACACAATATGCCAAAACTTATAAGATAAAGCAAAAGCAGTTCTAAGGGGAAAGTATATAGCAATAAATACCTACATCAAAAAGTAGAAATATTTTAAATAAAAAGCCTAACAATGCAACACAAGAAACTTAAAAGGCAAGAACAAACCAAGCCCAAAATTAGTAGAAGGAAAAAAACTAATAAAAGTCTGAGTAGAAATAAACAAAACAAAATAGAAACTTTTTTAAAAATGCAGAGGGTCAACAAAATGAAAAGTTGATTTTTTAAAAAGATAGACCAAATTGATAAAGCATAGTTAAACTAACTAAGAAAAAAGGGTAAAGATACAAAAATAAACTAAAATCAGAAATAAGAAAGGTGACATTGCAACTGATAACACAGGAATACAAAAGATCATTAGAAACTATCATGAATAATTATACACTAATTAATTGGAAAACCTAGAGGAAATTAATAAATTCCTGGAAACACACAACCTGCCAAGATTGAACCAGGAAAAAATACAAAACCTGAACAAACCAATAATGAGTAAAGTAGTTGAATGAGTAAGAAAAGTTCCCCAAAAGAAAAGCCCAAGACAGAATGGTTTTACTGCTGAATTCTACAAAATCTAAAAAGAAGAATTGACACAAATTCTACTCAAACCATTCTGAAAAAATGAAGAGAAGAAAACTCTTTCTAACTCTTTCCATGATGCCAGCATTGCTCTGATACCAAAACCAGAAAGGAAACAACAACAAAAATCAAAACTACAGGCCAGTATTTCTGATAAACATAGATGCAGAAATCCCCAACAAAATGCTAGCAAACAAAATATGACAACACATCAAAAATACACTACACCATAAACAAGTGGAAATAATTTCAAAAATGCAAGGATGGTACCACCTACAGAAGTCAGTAAATGTGATGCATCACATCACAGAATGACAGACAAAAACCATGTGGTCATGTCAATAGATCCACAAAAAAAAAAATTGATAAAATTTAACATTATTTCATGATTTAAAAAAAATCTCTCAACAAATTACACATAGAAGAAACACACCCCAACATAATAAAAGCTGTATATGGCAAACCCACAGGTCACATCTTACTGAATGGAGAAAAGCTGAAAGCTTTTTCTCTGAGATCAGGAACAAGTCAAAGATGCTCATTTTCACCACCCTTATTCAAAATAGTACTGGAAGTCCTAGACAGAACAATCAGCAAAAGAAAGAAATAAAATGCATTATATATATATATATAATGCATATATATGAAATAAAATGCGTAATACACACACACACACACATACACACACACAAAGACTCCACCAAAAATTTAGAACTAATCAACAAATTCAGTAAGTACAGTTGCAGGATACAAACTAAACATACAAAAATTAGTATCATTTATATACACCAGTAATAAACTAGCTGAAAAAGAAAGAAATAAAGCAATTTCATTTATAAGAGCTACAAAAAAATTCCCTAGAAATAAATTTAACCAAGGAGGTGAAAGATGTCTACAATCAAAAGCTGATGAAAGAAATTGAAAAGAACCCAAATAAAAAGACATTTCATGCTCATGGATTGAAAAAATAAATATTATTAAAATGACCATACTATCAAAATCTATCAACAGATTCAATGAAAGTCCTTTAAAAATACCAAAGCTATTCTTCACAGAAATAGAGAAAAACAATCCTAAATTTTATATTGAGCCATAAAAGATCTTGAATAACCAAAATAATCCTGAGAAAAAGGAACAAAGCTAAAGGCATCACTCTGCTTGACTTTGATATACACTACAAAACTATGGTAATCAAAATGGCATGGTATTGGCACAAACACAGACACATAGACCTATGGATCAGAATAGATAATTCAAAAATAAATATACGTATTTACAGCCAAACTGATTTTCAACCAACTTGCCAAGAATATACCTCGGGGAAAAGACAACCTCTTCAATATATGTTACTGGGAAAACTGGATATCCATGTGCAGAAGAACAAAACTAAACCTCTTTCTCTCACCATATACAAAAATCAACTCAAAGCAGATTAGAGACTTAAATGTAAGACTAGAAGGTATAAAACTACAAGAAGAAAACAGGGGAAATAGTTCAAAACATTGGTCTAGGCAAATATTTTATAGCTTAGACTCTGAAAGCACAGGCAACAAAAAAAAGACAAGTGAGACTATATTAAACTAAAAACCTTCTTCACAAAAAAGGAAACAATCAACAGACTGAAAAGTCAACCTGTAGAATGGGAGAAAATATTTGCAAACTATTCATCCAACAAGGGACTGATATAGAAAATATATGGAGAACTCAAACCTCTCTACAGAAAAAAATATACAAACAATCCCACTAAAAAGTAAGGAAAGAGTCTACGTAGATGAAATCTAAATATGGAAGAAAGAAGTAAAATTGTCCCTGTTTGCTGATAACATGATCTTATATAGAAATCCTACAGACCTCACCAAAAATCTGTTACAACTAATAAGCAAATATAGTAAAGTTGCAAGAAACAAAATCAACAAATAAATATCTGTAGCTCTTCCATACATAAACAACAAGTTACCCCAAAGCTCAATTAAGAGAACAATCTCCTTTATAATAGCTACCAAAAGTACATAGAAATAAGTTTAAACAAGCAGGTAAAAATCTATACATTGAAAACTACAAAATGTTGATGAAAGAAATTAAAGAAGACAAATGAATGGAAAGATATCCCATGTTCATGGATTGAAAGAATTAATAGTATTAAAATGGCCATACTTTCCTAAGCTATCTACAGATTCAATGCAATTTTATATAAAATCCAATGTCATTTTATACAAAACAGAAAATACAATCCTAGTATTCACATGGAACCATGAAAAAGAACCAACAAATAGCCAGAGCAATCATGAGCAAAAAGCAAGAGGTATTACACTGTTTACAAATTACACTACAAAACTTTGGTAATTAAAACAGCATGGTTTGGGGGGGAAAAGAAAATAGACACATCAAAAAAAAAAAAAAAATACAGCAGAATAAAGAACCCAGAAAGGAACTCACTCATGTATGGTCAATTGATTTTCAACAAAGGGGCCCAGAATACAAAATGGGGAGAACATACTCCTTATAATCAATATTTTAAGGAAAACTGGATATATTCATGCAGGGGAATGACACTGGTCCTCCTTATCTCATGCCGTATAAAAAATTAACTCAAAATGAATTAAAGACTTACATGTAAGGCCAAAAACTATAAAAAGTACTAGGATAAAACAGGGGGAAAACTGCACAACATTGATCTGGGCAATAACTTTTTGGATTTGAACTAAAAAGTATGTGCATCAAAAGCAAAAATAGACAAATGAAATTACATGAAACCAAAAACTTTCTTCACAACAAAGGAAGCAATTAACAGTGTGCAGAGATTGGAAGAAAGTATTTTCAAGCTATATATTGATAAAGTGTTAATATCCAAACTGTGTAACGAGATTAAACAGCTCAGTAGCAAGAAAATAAGAAAACCAATTAAAAATAGGCAAAGGATTCATGTAGATGTTTCTCGAAAGAAGATAAACAAATGGTCAACTTAAATATGAAAAAATGTTCAACATCACCAATCTTTGGGGAAATTCAAATTAAAAGTACAATATATTATATCACATTTGTCAGAATGACTACTATAAAAAAGACAAAGGAAAACAAGTGATAGTGGGAATGTGGGGAAAAGGAACATTTGTACACTGTTGGTAGAAATGTACAGCCATTATAGAAGACTGTTGGGAGGTTCCCCATAAAACTAAAAATAGAATTTTCCGTGTCATCCAGGAATCCCGTTTATTGGTTTTGGCATTTTTGTTTTGAGACAGAGTCTCACTCTGACACCCAGGCTGGAGTGCAACAGCTCATTCATGGCTCACTGTAGCCTTGACCTCCTGGGTTCAAGCAATCATCTCACCCCAGCCCCCCAAGTAGCTGGAACTATAGATGCATGCTACCAAGTCGGGCTAATAAAAAAAACTGCAGAGATGGGAGGATCCCATTATGTTCCCCTGGCTGGTCTCAAATTCCAGGGCTCAAGCAATCCTCACAACTCAGCGTCCCAAAGTGCTGGAATTTACAGGAATGAGCCACCATGCCTGGCCCCCATTTATGGGTATTTCCCATAAAAGATTTGAAAGCATTTGGTCAGAGAGATGTCTGCACTTCCATGTTTATTGCAGCACTATTCACAATAGCTAAGTTATGGAATCAACCTCAGTGTCCATTAACAGACGGATAAATAAAGAAAACATTGTATACATACATAATGGAATATCACTCATCCTTTAAAAATAGGAAACTTCTGCCATTTTTGACAATGAAGATGGAAATGGAGAACATTACACTAAGTAATATAAGCCAGGCACCAAAAGACAAATACCTCATGTTCTCGTTTATATGTGAAATCCAAAACAATCAAGCTCATAGAAGTAGAGAGTAGAACAGTGAGTACAGAGGTTAAGGGTGTAGGGGAATAGGGAGATGATGATCCGGATACAAAATCTCAGAAGGAATATAATTTTTAAAGATCTATTGCACAGTGTGGTGAATATAGTTAATAATAGAGTATTGCACATTTAAAATTGCTAAGAGAGTGAATTTCAAGTGTTCTCACCACAAAAAAACAATGTTGAGTATTTTAGGTGATGGATATGGTCACTAGCTTGACTTTATTATTCCACATTGTATCTATAAATCATAACAGTACTTTGTTTCCCATAAATGTAAACAATTATAATTATATTTTCAACTCACAATTTTAAAAACAAGCCTCATTTGACCACTATGTTACATATATTATTATTAAATTTTAATAAAGTTTGTGTTCATATTATATATAGGTACTGTGATGGGTAAAGAATAAAACCCCATTTCTGCCCTAAAAGACTTTCTGTTTAGTGTAAGACAGATAGATAGATACATTATTACAGTATCAGAGGCAATGTATAATTATAGAGTTTTACAAGGCACAAAACAATACAAAGAAATTAATGATTAGTTCTATCACAGGCAGAGAAAGCAAGATATGGAATAAGTTAATCGAACTTTGTCAGGAACATGGGAGGAAAGTCTGTGCAGACACACAAAGAAGCATGAAAAGCATAAAACATTTAGGGAACCAGAAAGGATTAGAGACACTGCTGGAGTGTCCAGGTTGTGGGTTAGCCTAAAAAGAGATTAAGCTAAAAAAGCAGATGGGAAAGGAATCAAAGTTTTTGCAAAGAGTTTAGACTTAATCCTGCAAGTTTTGAGGAATTTGTGAAAGATTTTAAGTAGATATTGGTTTGTAAAGGTTTAGAGTTTAGAATAATCACTTCAACTGCTGTATGCAAAAGGGATTGGAAGAAATCAATGTTGGGGCAGGGAGGCTAATTAGGAATCTAGGGGAGCCAACGGGTACCATGAATTTGAATAATACAATGGCTGTGAAGGGGGAGAGCAAATAGTAAACTACAAACACTTGAGGCCAAGGACTTCATTTGATTCATTTCTATACCCCAAATACTAAGAAAAGTGTCTGGTATAGCATAGGCTATCAATAGAATTTATTGGATGAATTAATGAATGAGTGATTTGTTGGTTGACTACATGTCCTAGATAAGAAATTAGAAATCTAGACTAGATTATATAGGTGAAGTCACAGTTGAAGCTCAAGATTGGGGTGAGGTATGGATATATATACAATACCCCCCACTCCTTATCCTTAGTTTTGCTTTCACAGTGTCAGTCACCCATAGTCAACTGTGCCTGCAAAATACACGCATACAGTACCATAAGATATTTTGAGACAGACAGAGTGTGTGTGTGTGTGTATTCACATAACTTTTATTTCAATATATTGTTATAATTGTCCTATTTCATTATTGTTGTAGTAATCTTTTACAGTGCCTAATTTATAAATTAAACTTTATCATAGGTATATATATATAGGGAAAAAAAACAGTATTTGTAGGGTTTGGTACCATGTAAGGAATAAATTTGGGGGTTTGGGCAGTTATTTCGAGAAAATCTGCTTGTGGATAAAGGAAATGGAGCTCAGGTGCAGTGCAGAGGGAACCAGCAAGTAGAGTTGGTGACAGCATGTTCTGGCAACATCAAGGTTGAGGAGTCTTTTGCTCTGGAGCCCAGCTGAATCCCTGTTCTTTCCTCTTCCCGATTATTCTACCCCTCTATTGGTAAATTCCACTTTTTGCTTAAGGTCGTTCAAGATGGGTTACCAAAAGAATACATACTTAATATACATTTGTTTCTTATGCACCCAGACCAGGAAAGGAGCTCAATGTTTATCTAGATTATAAAACTAATTTTATAAGTAATATTTAAAATAACAATAATAGTTATTTACTGGGCACCTCCTATGTGTCACATGTGGGTAAGTATTCTATATATATGATTCGTAATCTTTATAACAGGCATCTAATGTACATATTCTTATCTCCAGTTTATAGGTGAGAAATTCAAAGCCCAGAGAAGTTTAGTGACTATATAAGTAATAAAGGCAATTATTGGGAATTAAGAAGTCCCAATAATTTCCATAGATTATTTTTTTCTGCTGGATTACAATAAATATTGAAAATCTACGATGAAGTCTGGAAAGGCTAATGTGTTAATTCACAGGAGCCCATGAAGTTACATAAAAATGATAGTGATTTAAAATAGATGATACAAATGATAAGTAAATTACATTAAAAAATTATTAACTCTACATCAAGCTATAATTTTACATCTACTACACTGCAAAACAGAACAAAATACTGCACAAACACAGATAATGTTATGGTGAAATGATGCCCTCATACATTGCTTGTAGCTGTAGAAAATGGTAAAAGCTTTTTTGGAGAGCAATTTGGAAAAACATTTCAATAGCCATTAAACGTTCACATCCTTTGACTCATGTAATTTTACTCCTGGAAAAAATAACCTTAGGAAATAATCCAAAACAATATTCATCAAGATGTTTACTAAAGCTATATTTATAACCAGACAAATTGGACACCTCCAAAATGTGCAAAAATCAAGATCTGCCTAAGCATGAATTTGTGGGTTTGTCAATTCATTTGATGAACAAATAGTGAAAATACCTACCATGTGCCAGACACTATGATAGACACAGAGGTTTACAAAGCTAAACAAGGTCAACACATAAGCCTGTCCTGTGTAAATGTTGTATATCTATGTAAATTAGGAAAACCTGAACATAAACAATAATTTTTATACTCTTATTTATAGCTATTTTTATTCCACAAAGAATATGAAGAGGCTTACAACATGATAAAGCAGAATAAACAAATGCATAACCAGGAAGAGTGCACATTTTGAAAGAAAATCAATTTCAGGTAGAAAGAGTAGAGCTCTAAAAAATCCTTTTTGGTTAATACGAGCTCAAATTTGGTTCTGAGCTTCCAAGCAAGCAAAAGAAAAAAGAAACATTATTAGTGACTGATTTATCTTATTAATGAAGAGGTAAAACAAAAATTTCTCAGGATAAAGAAATGAGTCCTTATATTTTGTTCTGAAAGATATCTCTCTTTTTGTAAATGGCCAATAGGTGATACTACTGCATCTCTTAGGGGTTTTGGAAGATGTTTAGAAACAAAATAGTTCAGGCACATGAAAATGTATATAGAATTATGTAATGAGTATATATATGTGTATATCCCACATGTGGCCTAAAAATGAAAAGCGTTATAAGTAAAGCCCTTTTGTACCTTTCCACAATTTTATTTCTTGGTGTCTCTACCCAGAATTAATCATTTTCCTAAATTTGGTGTCTCTCATTTTTATTCAGCTCTACTCATATGTATACATTCATTCAAACAAATAGCATTATTTTCATGAAATACACAGCCTTTTTTTTTTTTTTTTTTTTTTTTTTTTTTTTTTTTTTTTTTTTTTGAGACGGAGTCTCGCTCTGTCGCCAGGGCTGGAGTGCAGTGGCCGGATCTCAGCTCACTGCAAGCTCCGCCTCCCGGGTTTACGCCATTCTCCTGCCTCAGCCTCCGGAGTAGCTGGGACTACAGGCGCCCGCCACCTCGCCCGGCTAGTTTTTTGTATTTTTTAGTAGAGACGGGGTTTCACCGTGTTAGCCAGGATGGTCTCGATCTCCTGACCTCGTGATCCGCCCGTCTCGGCCTCCCAAAGTGCTGGGATTACAGGCTTGAGCCACCGCGCCCGGCCTTTTTTTTTTTTTTTTTGAGGCAGAGTCTCGCTCTGTCGCCCGGACTGGAGTGCAGTGGCCGGATCTCAGCTCACTGCAAGCTCCGCCTCCCGGGTTTACGCCATTCTCCTGCCTCAGCCTCCCGAGGAGCTGGGACTACAGGCGCCCACCACCTCGCCCGGCTAGTTTTTGCATTTTTTTTTAGTTGAGACGGGGTTTCACCGTGTTAGCCAGGATGGTCTTGATTTCCTGACCTCGTGATCCGCCCGTCTCGGCCTCCCAAAGTGCTGGGATTACAGGCTTGAGCCACCGCGCCCGGCCAGCATTTCTATAAATGAAGTGTGTGGGGCCTCTAGCTCCTTCACTTTGTATTGCTGAATAATATTTTATTTTATAAATATGCATAATTTGTTCTCCTGTTGATGGACATTTAGATTATTTCCATTATTTTGCTATTACCAAGCTGCAACAAACTTTCTCATAAATATCTTTTGTGGTACATGAGAATGCTTCTCTAGCCCTTTATCTAGATTGAAATCACTGGCTAGAGGGTATGTGCATGTTCATCTTGGTTTGATATTGCCACATGGCTCTTTGAATTGATCATATCAATTTACATAGAGGAAATTTAAATTTAAAGATACTCTGTGGTCGGCTGGGCGCAGTGGCTCACAGCTGTAATCCCAGCACGTTGGGAGTCCCGGGGAGGCGGATCAGGAGGTCAGGAGATCCAGACCATCCTGGCAAACACGGTGAAACCCCGTCTCTACTAAAAATACAAAAAAAAATTAGCTGGGCGTGGTGGCGGGCACCTGTAGTCCCAGCTTCTCGGGAGGCTGAGGCTGGAGAATGGCGTGAACCTGGGAGGTGGCAGAGCTTGCAGTGAGCGGAGATTGCACCACTGCACTGCAGCCTGGGTGACAGAGCGAGATTCCGTCTCAAAAAAAAAAAAAAAAAAAAAAAAAAAGATACTCTGTGGTCATACAGTCACGGATGCAACAATGCTCTGCTGATCACCACTTCCTTCCTTCTACTAGTTTCTACATGTAGACGTTTCTATTGTAGGCACTTGTAGGGACAAGAGTAAGATTTATACTTAAAACTTACCCTTGGAGCAAGCATCTGATGACATCTGAGGCAGAGGAGCAGAAACACAATTGGAGCAAAGGTGTGGGTCTTCTACTGACTCCTGAGTCTCAATCCTGAATTCTCTCAGACACATGTGTAGAGACAGCTAGTTTGCAGGATGGGGACTGAACCCACAGGGCCTGGAAGAGAAGTCCAAGCCTTGAAAACAAAACATCTCAACTTATCTACCCTATACCCACATGTAGCAGATGGAAGAAAAAGAGAGAGCACACAAGGGAGCAGGCATGGGAGCCACCTCTGGCCTATGTGGCCCAACTGATGATCAGAAGAGAAGAAACTGCTCCTTCCTGAAGGACAGCTAGCACATGAGGTGCTGTGGGAGAATACTGGAAAACTAGACAAGGCAGGGCTTCTATGTGACCATAGTTAATTTTGCTACCCCACGGATATTTCAACAACCAACATTTTTTAAAATTTTCTTTAAACCATGGTAGTGGTGGACATGTTCATATCTTTCTCCTCCATGAAATTATAAAAACCATCATGGTGGAAAGGACTGGCTGGGACGTCCAGCAGGGGTGCATGCCATGCATAGACAGCTGAAGTTTCCGCTCTAGGAAGCTCCTTTTTTAAAGTGATGGCAAAGAATGGAATTAATGTTTAGTGTAACCCTACTGATAATCTTGGAATACCTTGAAGGTCATTTCATCTAATTTTTCAAACTGTAAATGACTTGGCTAATTTTAGGATGATTGGTTTATTTCCCCCTTTTCTTTGGTAGTTGCCAGTATTCAAACAATCTCTCCTTATCCATGAACTTATTATCTGCAATGACATTTCTGCTGTAATAAGAACTTTAAAAAATTTTCAGACAGCTGTGTGCAATTATAAAGGAAGAACATTTGTATAAAAGGGCTTTTTACTTTGCTTCCTGCCCATTTCTGACCACTAGAGATGACCTAACAGGCTCGCTTTTTTCTTTCTTCTTAAGATATTAGAGAGAAAGGAGATATGGTAATTGCCCCAAATCATTATATTAATAAACACTAAATAGCCATTACAATATACATTTCCTATTTCTCACACTTTCCAACTCCAGTGGCAGATACAATCAATAGACAACAAGGAATTTAAAGTAGTCAGAGGCTGAGAGGGTTATGTTGGTCCTTGCCCTCTCTCAAGGTCGTACAAAGGATGATGAACACCTAGCCAAGTATTACTTACTGTTGAGAAATCCATGAAACTTCCTTTAAAAAATGTATTCGGACAGCCCTTTCCTTTTTGAGGGAAACGTTGCTTATTTTGTACTCATACCTTCTGCTTTTTTATTTCAAAAAGATTAATCTGACTCACAGCAGCCTGATACTCCCATCTGGATTTTGCTGAAGATCATAGGAAGAGTTGCTTTATGTGAATTCACAGCCACCTACCTTCAGTCTCCATGTTATGGGAGAGAATAAACAGCTTTCATTCAATTGTATTGAAATTTCTGTTCCTTGTAACACAAACACAAATCAACCTTCAGGTATACACCCTCTTATAGTGACTCAGTGATGAAGTGCTGGCTATTCTTTCTTCCTGCTTTCCCGCTGTTTCAGGCTTCTGCTTTTTGTTGTTGTTGTTGTTGTTGTTGTTGTTGTTTGTTTGTTTGTTTTTAAACAGAGTCTCGCTCTGTCGCCCAGGCTGGAGTGCAGTGGTGCCATCTCAGCTCACTGCAAGCTCCGCCTCCCCGGTTCGCGCCATTCTCCTGCCTCAGCCTCCTGAGTAGCTGGAACTACAGGTGCCCGCCACCTCGCCAGGCTATTTTTTTGTATTTTTAGTAGAGACCGGGTTTCACCGTGTTAGCCAAGATGGTCTGGATCTCCTGACCTCGTGATCCACCCGCCTTGGCCTCCCAAAGTGCTGGGATTACAGGCGTGAGTCACCGCGCCCGGCCTGCCCTCTGTTTTTTCAATGGCCACCACAACTAAAGCTCAAGCTCAATCACTTAATGACTTGCTTGCTGATGTAGCTGCCAAGGGTATTCACCAAATTAGTCTTTTATCAAACCCCGCTTTAATCATTTCTTTCCCATAATCAAAAGTCTTTATTAGTTCCTCACTAGTTCAAGTCTAAAAATACAGCCTATTTAGGGCACTCAGCAGTGCCCTAAATGCCTTTCCACTCCATTTTCTGCCATCCTTACTGGGGTAGTCCTTCAGCCCACACCTAACAATCTAGTCAGGGTTTCCAGAACACATATCGCTCATTTCCACCTTCGTACATTTCCTCATACCCTCTCCCCAATTTGGAAGACATGAATTGACCAGGGGCTAGATATAGTTCTAAGTATGGAGAGGACAAAGATGAACAAAGTTCCCGCCTCCTCCTCTATACCCATCTGTAGGCTCAATGATGTCCCCAAAGATATCTATGTCCGAATCCCTAGAATTTATGAATGTGTTTCTTTATATGGCAGAAAGGAAATTGCAGATGTGAAGTTAAGGATCTTGATTTGGGGAGGTTATTCTGGATTACTTGAGTGGGTCGAAATAACTACATTTGTATAAGCACAAGATTCTTTTTATTAGACGGAGTCTAGTTCTGTTGCCAGGCTGGAGTGTGGTGGCGCAATCTCGCCTCACTGCAACCTCCACCTCCCGGGTTCACGCCATTCTCCCGCCTCCCCATCCCGAGTAGCTGGGACTACAGGCGCCCGCCACCACGCCCAGCTAACTTTTCTGTATTTTTAGTAGAGACCGGGTTTCACCGTGTTAGCCAGGATGTTCTTGATCTCCTGACCTCGTGATCCACCCGCCTCAGCCTCCCAAAGTGCTGGGATTACAGGCGTGAGCTACCGCGCCCGGCCAACACAAGGTTCTTTTTAAAAGGGAGGCAGAAGGGTCAATGTGGGAGAAGGCGATGATGTGGCATTGGAAGCAGAAATTAAAGTAATGCAGCTAGGAGCCTGTTTTTTCGACGTTATCCCTAATGTTTAGCAAAAATTCTTGAATAATAGGGATTGTTTTACCATCTTTCGTGTGTTTTATTAAATATTTTTATTTTCTATTCCCAAGTGCTTGGTTTCCAAGCATTTTTTTTTTTTTAAACCTGAGCATTAATACTTACACCAGCACTACCATGCAATGAACACTTAGATGGCTTTGTTACAGAAAAACATTTTAGATTATTTTAATAGAGAGGGTTAAAATAATAGCTCAAGAGTCATCAAAATCATGTGTACATAAACAGTAGTAAGCAATTCTAAGAAAGAACGTTGGGCCGGACGCGGTGGCTCAAGCCTGTAATCCCAGGACTTTGGGAGGCCGAGACGGGCGGATCACGAGGTCAGGAGATCGAGACCATCCTGGCTAACACGGTGAAACCCCGTCTCTACTAAAAAATACAAAAAAACTAGCCGGGCCAGGTGGCGGGCGCCTGTAGTCCCAGCTACTCAGGAGGCTGAGGCAGGAGAATGGCATGAACCCAGGAGGCGGAGCTTGCAGTGAGCTGAGATTCGGCCACTGCACTCCAGCCTGGGCGACGGAGGGAGCCTCCGTCTCAAAAAAAAAAAAAGAAAGAACGTTGGGTATTTCTACATACCAGCTAAAGTGATACCAACATTTCCTCCCCACAGAAACACAATTTACAGTTTGCCCAGACAGCCAATTGTGAAATTTGTAAACTTTTTTTTAATTTGGAAGGCAAAATGTGTTATTAATGACTGAATTGCTCAATTCCAAATTAATATACAATGTGACCACATTTATTATCTTTACCACGCATTTGACCCTTGTAATACAAGGCCTTGATTATTTTTGCTGCCCAATCTCCTTAGCTATATAGAAGCTTCCTTAAATCTTGTAGCTTTCCTCCCTCCACAGCTGTTTCTCCCTCCCCGTTTCCAGCATACTAGAATGCTCTGTTTAGGCATTTTCTTCAGAAACTATTAAATTTTTTGAAGACTACCTGTTTGAAGTTCTATAAATAATCACTTACCCTAAAATGATAATTTATGTTACAGTAAAATTAAGTTTGCTTATTTCACTCTTGTACTTTCAAGAGTGAAAAGAGGGAACAATAGATCAATGTCAACTCACAAGCATCTCAATTTATATGACTCTAGTATTCTAATTTGGGAGATTTGTAAATAATACCCAGTATTAGTTCCCCAGAATTCTTACCTTTTTTGGCCTGAAAATCTAGTTCATAAATATCTGAAACTCCTGACTGGGCACGCGGCTCACGCCTGTGATTGCAGCACTTTGGGAGGCCAAGGCAGGTGGATCATTTGAGGTCAAGAGTTCATGACCAGCTTGACCTACATAGTGAAACCTCATCTCTACTAAAATACGAAAATTAGCTGGGCGTGGTGGCACACGCCTGTAGTCTCAGCTACTCAGGAGGCTGAGGCAAGAAAATTGCTTGAACCCAGGAGGCAGAGGTTGAGGTGAGCCAAGATCACACCACTGCACTCCAGCCTGGGCGACAGAGCAAGACTCCCTCTCAAAAAAATAAAATAAAATAAAAAATAAAAATAAAACAATAAAAAATCTGGAACTTACTTTCTTTTAATAACAATATTAAGCTGATTTTATTTCTTCCAGGACACAGCATGGAATTAATTTTTGTAAATGGAAATATAAGCTTTGTCTTTTTTGTTTTTGAGGCGGAGTCTTGCTCTGTCGCCCGGACTGGAGCGCAGTGGCCGGATCTCAGCTCACTGCAAGCTCCGCCTCCCGGGTTTACGCCATTCCCCTGCCTCAGCCTCCCGAGTAGCAGGGACTACAGGCGCCCACCACCTCGCCCGGCTAGTTTTTGTATTTTAAGTAGAGACGGGGTTTCACCGTGTTAGCCAAGATGGTCTCGATTTCCTGACCTCGTGATCCGCCCGTCTCGGCCTCCCAAAGTCCTGGGATTACAGGCTTGAGCCACCGCGCCCAGCCAGCTTTGTCTTAAATTAAAATCTCCCTCAAAAGCTTTGCTTAATAGGTCTCAAAAGCAGTAAGTTTACATGCAGCAAAATGGAATAATGACATTTTAATTCACATATGTGGTTCTTCAAAGATAATGGATTCATTTAGTAATGATTTGCAGGTGGAACTTCAAAATACTAGAGCAAAGTAGAAGAGGATAGTTGTTACTAGTCTTTTAAATTCTACCCCAATGAAGGCAACATATCCTTCTCACAGCAGAATATTTTTGTTCAATAAAACTGGTACAAATAAGATTACAGAAATACTTAGGTACTAAATTATGGCCTTTGGTATTCAGTCTGGAGTTCAACTCCAAAGGTCAAATTGTTATGTACCCTTAATTGATTTTGATCTGATTCTGTTAACTAGGTGGCATAAAGTGAACAAGAGCAAAGGAATCAAGTTACTGAGTTGCTTGAACATCTTGATTTTTTTTTTTTTTTTTTTTTTTTTTTTGAGACGGAGTCTTGCTCTGCCGCCCAGGCTGGAGTGCAGTGGCCGGGTCTCAGCTCACTGCAAGCTCCGCCTCCTGGGTTTACGCCATTCTCCTGCCTCAGCCTCCCAAGCAGCTGGGACTACAGGCGCCCGCCATGTCGCCCGGCTAGTTTTTTTTGTATTTTTTAGTAGAGACGGGGTTTCACCATGTTAGCCAGGATGGTCTCGATCTCCTGACCTCGTGATCCGCCCGTCTCGGCCTCCCAAAGTGCTGGGATTACAGGCTTGAGCCACCGCGCCCGGCCAAACATCTTGATTTTTAAAACTATTATTAGTCCATCTAACTACGAAAATGAAAATAGACTAGAAGAGGCTACTACGGTTCTCAGATACAAAGTTTTTTGTTTGTTTACCTGTTTGCTTCTTTTTAACCATGCAGCCAAAGAACAAATTGTTCTTCTTTGAACAACTTATAGGAGATGGGATTCTTAAATTATGGATTATGAGAAGTTAAATGAGTGAATTTTTATTTCCTTAATCCTAATGGCTAAAATAGCTTCAAAGAAGATTATGGAGGAAAAAATACTAACCTTCGAATGAGGCCATTATGATAATTTTTAAAACAATAATATTTAACTTTTATTTGGCTTTTGTAACATTTCAAGCACTTTTATATGTATCACCTCACTGAACCCAAATAATAACCAATGAAGTACATAATATTGTTATTATCCCCCTTTTGGCTATATGGAAACAAAAGTAAATAACTTGAACGGCATCACATAGCTGAGAATGGAAGAGTCAAGATGTGAACCTTGACTTTCTGCCTCCAGAGCCTGAGCACATAATCCCAGTATCACAGTTGTGTGAGGATCAAGAGGACGCAACTAGAACTGCTTGTCCAGTGATCATATGTCATCATCCTCTCAGATTTTGAGTTTTGTGTTAATGTTTCCATAAAGATGTTATTTGTTCCAAAACAGTTATATTGTCATTGTGAATTGTGCTGTTTATCTTTATGAACTCATCTTCTCTATCCCATTAAATGCTTTTATCCTCATATTAATCATGGTATGCCTCCTTTCCTTTTTTTGTACAGTTGTCAGATGCTTCTTTGACTCTTCTTTAACAATAAGTCTTTCTGAGTCACTTTATTTACATGTATGGAAGGAAAACTGACACATTGCTGCAGCGATTACACAGGATCAGACAAAAGGATAAATGGATTCCTCAGGTTCTACTGATAAAAGACTTTGATGAAGGTAAAAGGTAGCAATACAGCAGCAGAAATAAAGCCAGGTAAATATCAGAGAGAAATGAGATTTCTAGGCACAAATTCCTGTGTTCTTTCTGTTTCCTAGGATATGCTTTTTCCTTAGGTCCTTACCACAAAGATATATGCAAGATACTTGGTCTCTGAAGAACCACTTTTCAAAGAGGAGTTCTTCACACTCCCTGGTTACATAGTCAAAACCAGGCTATTGGAAATATAAACCAGGTGCATATATCTCTACGTAGACTTTCTAAAAAAAACAATGCTAACAAGCTGGGACAGGTCGCCCCTATATGTCTTGGCTACTAGCACGGGAAAATAGTACATTTCACTTAGGTTTAGCCAAGGGTCAGCACCATGGTTTTAGGCAGCTGCAGAAATGAGCACAGGTGAGATTAACCCAGTACTGATGTAGTCGAACCACTGACCTTGGTCAAGCTTTTGAAATTAAAAATTGCTCCATCATTTTTCTTTCTGCATCTTTCTCCACCACTTAAAAACCACAAAAAGCAGGACAAATGATTTGCATTTAATTATTTGTATCGTCCAGTGAGATTTTGGACTGCTTTATTTATTTGTTTATTTATTTACTTGTTGAGACAGCGTCTCACTCTCTTGGTGGGCTGGAGTATAGTGGCACAATCTCAGCTCACTGCAGCCTCAACTTCCTTGGGTTCAGTGATCCTCCCTCCTCAGCCTCCCGAGTAGCTAGGACTACAGGCACACGCCACCACGTGTGGCCAATTTTTGTATTTCTTGCAGAGACAGGGCTTTGCCATGTTGCTCAGGCTGGTCTCAAACTCCTGGGCTCAAGTGATTCACTCGCCTCAGCCTCCCGAAGTCCTGGGACTACGAGCTTGAGAGGACTGCTTTAAATAACAGATTATTCTACCAAATAATCTCACACAGACATTCTTAATCATGCACAAGTCTAACAACTCTCTTATCTCCATCCACTACTGAAACTTGAACTTTATAAAAGGTGTCAATAGATTGATTTAAATAATTGATTACTAACAAAATCTAGTTCTTTTTCTGACCAATGATTTTCATCAGACAAGTGTCTTGTGGGAGTTTTCATTTATTCTGCCAATTTATTTGATCATTGATATCAGTACTACCACAGGTTTGAATCAAACTTTTTCAGATATGAATAACATGACATGTGTTTTGCTTTGGTTTGCAGCTGACAGATATATTTTTGCTATTCTTTTGCAATCGATCTTTCTGAACACTTTAGCTGTGTGGAAGCAATGCTGACACATTGCCCTGATGTCATGATAAATATGTGCATCATGGCCCAGCTTCTTCAGAAAGGAAAAAAAAAAGGAAGCACTCTGCACTGAAATAAACCAAAAATAACTGGTCAGCTTGTCAAGTTCTGGTCCCTGAAATGAATGAGACAGTGAACATTTCCTGTTCTAGGAGGCAATTTCACTCTTGGCTTTTACAATGATAATGTCTGAAGAAATGCCCTGGCCTTTGTGGCTATAATAATTCTTGAAAACTTTCTGTTTTTTTCAACATGTTTAGGTAGTTATAAATTAGTAATCTTTGAGATCTTGGAATTTTTTCTTTAAATGTATACTGTGTTTTTAATTGGTGAGACAGTACTTCTGATGTCTGACTCCCTTGCACCTCTTTGCAAGTAACATTCTTTCTTGTAAAATGCTGTTGAGGCTGTTTTCCTTTGACAAACATGCCTCTTATAGATCACATGTATAATATTCTTTTTTGTTTGTTTATTTGGTTAGTTGCATGTGTGTGTGTTGTTTGAAAGAGTCTCGCTCTGTCACCCAGAGTAGAGTGCAGTGGCACGATCTCGGCTCACTGCACTGAAACCTCCACCTCCTGGGTTCAAGTGATTCTCCTGCCTCAGTCTCCTGAGTAGCTGGGACTATAGGTGCCAGCCACCATGCCCTGCTTTTTTTTTTTCTTAGCAATTTTTGGTAGAGATGGGGTTTTGCCATGTTTTGTTTTGTCCCAGGCTGGTCTCAAACCCCTAACCTCAAGTGATCTGCCTGCCTTGGCCTCCCAAAGTGTTGGAATTACAGGCTTGAGCCACTGCACCCAGCCAGAACACTTTTTATAAATGATTTTAGACCATTTATTTATCCTTGGCTTCTCTTTGATAAAAAATTGGATTTTTTCTTTTTGTGTAGGAAAAAATGAAAGAGCTATACTTTTTCCTGCTGTTATCCCTCCTAAATTCCTGCTATGAAGGAACAGAAATTTAGGAAGTAAGATGTTTATAGCCTTACTGTAATCCCTGCCTTCTTCAATTATTCAACACTTATTATGTGGCTGGCATATTTTTAGGCATTTGGAATACACCCATTAACTTAAATAAATAGTCCATAATCTTGTTCTTCCATTCATTTGAAAAGAGCTAGCCAATAAAGGAATAAATATGTGATAATTTAGATTAAGTGCCTTGAAAAAAAATAAAGCAAAGAAAGGGAATAGGGGGTCAAGGTGGCAAGGTATGTTTGTAATGCCTCTGATAAGGAGACACAAATGAAGTAAGGAGGTGATCTCTAGAGATATCTGTGAAGACAATGTTCCTGGAAGAAGTAGCAGCAAGTACAGAAGTTGTAAAGTAGGAGCTTCCTCGGGCAGTAAGTAGGACTAGAGAAAGCAAAAGAGACAGTGGCGGGAGAGGGAATCGGAAAGATGGAGTTGGTGTGGTGTAGATTTTTTAAGCGGCATGGCCTTAAACATTTATTCCAAGATGGAAAGCCTTTGATAGTTTGGAGGTGAAAAATGACAGGATCTTACATTTAAAAGGAACACTGGATGCTGTGTGGAGAGTAGTCTGCAACAAAGCAGGAACCCTAGCCAGGAAACCAGCTGGGAGGCTGTTGCAATAATCCAGGTAAGAGATGATGGTAACAATGGAAATGGGGATAATTCATTAGATTCTGGACTTTCAATTTTTTCTTCTTTTCAGTGAGGGCCTATGATGGAAAAAGTGGCTCGTATAATCTGGTTGGGACAAGGAAGACAGATGATTTTTTTTTTATATAGTTTAAAATTATTGATTGCATATTTTATTTTTTTTATTATTATACTTTAAGTTCTAGGGTACATGTGCATAACGTGCAGGTTTGTTACATATGTATACTTGTGCCATGTTGGTGTGCTGCACCCATCAACTCGTCAGCACCCATCAATTCGTCATTTATATCAGGTATAACTCCCAATGCAATCCCTCCCCCCTCCTCCCTCCCCCTCCCCCCTCCCCCCTCCCCCCTCCCCCCTCCCCATGATAGGCCCCAGTGTGTGATGTTCCCCTTCCCGAGTCCGGGTGATCTCATTGTTCAGTTCCCACCTATGAGTGAGAACATGCGGTGTTTGGTTTTCTGTTCTTGTGATAGTTTGCTAAGAATGATGGTTTCCAGCTGCATCCATGTCCCTACAAAGGATGCAAACTCATCCTTTTTTTATGGCTGCATAGTATTCCATGGTGTATATGTGCCACATTTTCTTAATCCAGTCTGTCACAGATGGACATTTGGGTTGATTCCAAGTCTTTGCTATTGTGAATAGTGCCGCAATAAACATACATGTGCATGTGTCTTTATAGCAGCATGATTTATAATCCTGTGGGTATATACCCAGTAGTGGGATGGCTGGGTCATATGGTACATCTAGTTCTAGATCCTTGAGGAATCGCCATACTCTTTTCCATAATGGTTGAACTAGTTTACATACCACCAACAGTGTAATAGTGTTCCTACTTCTCCACATCCTCTCCAGCACCTGTTGTTTCCTGACTTTTTTTGATTGCCACTCTAACTGGTGTGAGATGGTATCTCATTGTGGTTTTGATTTGCATTTCTCTGATGGTGAGTGATGATGGGCATTTTTTCATGTGTCTGTTGGCTGTATGAATGGGAAGACAGATGATTAAGAGAAAATCAAAAAAAAAATCTTTAAAGAAACTTATGCAGATGGTGGTGGTTGTCGTCTCTTCCTCTGTATGTCTAATTACTGAAAACATAAGAGCTTAGCTCCTGAACTATCACAAGGATATTGGTGGGGTCAGAAAGTGGAAAGATCCAACAAACTAGACAAGGTGGCTTCCACATATGAAGCTCTATTGAGAAATTGTATTAACTAAAGAAGAAGATGCAAAAATATCTGTTCAAGTGAATAAATACCCCCATACTACTTCTAACAATAATTTTTATAAGACTTTATCGAGATACAATTCACATATCATACAATTAAACCATTTAAAGTATAAAATTGAATGGTATTTAGTATATTCACAGAATTGTACAGTCATCATCACAATCAACTCTAGAATATTTCATCACCCCAAAAAGAAGCACCAAAACTATTAGTAATCACTTTCTATTTCCCCCCCAAACTCTACCCCCCAACCTGGGGCAACCACATGTCTACTTTCTGTCCCTACATATTTGCTTATTCTGTAGATTTCATATAAATGGAATTATACAATATGTGGTCCTTTGTTACTGGCTTTTTTTTTTTTTTAACTTGGCACAATGTTTTCAAGTTTCATCCATGTTGTAGTACATATTAGTCCTTCATTTCCTTTTATGAACAAGTAATATTCAATTATATGAAATATATGGGACATGTATATAGATATACACTTTGTTTGTACACCACTCGGTTGAGGGACATTTGAGTGGTGGCAGCTTTTGATATTAAGAATTATGCAGCTATTAACACTTATTCATGTACACATGTACAAGTTCTTGTGTGAACCTGTTTTTGTTTCTCCTGGGTGGAATTGTTGGATCGTATAATAACCTACAGTTAACTCTTTGAGGAACTGACAAACTGTTTTCCAAAGGAGCTGCACCAGTTTCACCAGCTTACATCCCCACCAGCCATGTGTGAAGGTTCCATTTTCTCCACATCTTCACCAACACTGTTATTGACTGCCTTTTAAATTATAGTCTACTAGGGAGTGTAAAGTACTATCTCATTGTGGTTTTTATTTGCATTTTCCCTAATGAATAATAATATTAAGATTATTTTCATGTATTTACTGGCCAATTGCATGTCTTCTTTGAAGAAATGTTTATTCAAAATCTTTGCCCATTTTAATTTAATTTGTCTTTGTGTTATTTGGTTGTAAGCCTTTTTAATATATTATCGATACAAATTCTTTATCAGATATATAGGATTTTAAAATATTTTTCCCATTTACTGCTCTTTCCCTTTCTTGATAATGTATTTAATGTATAATAGTTTTTAATTTTAAGTCCAATTTATTTTTTGGTTGCTTTATGCTTTTGGTGTCATATCTAATAAATAATTACCTAACCCAAAGCTACAAAAATTTATACCTATAGTTTCTTCTAACAGTTTTATAGTTTAGCCCTTATGTTTAGGTTTTTGATCCATTTTCCACTAATTTTACATATTCGTATAGGACAGCCCACTTCGTCCTTTACATGTGGATACTCAATTGTCCCAGGACTATTTATTGAAAAGACTACTTTTTCTTAATTGAATTACCTTGGCACCCTTGTCAAAATTTAATTGACCATAAATATATGGATATGTTGTGATTTTTTAAAAAATAAAATTTGAGTTTTTTATTATGAAACTTATACATGTGCCATGTGGAGGGCTGGAAAATGCAAAAGTAGAAAATAATGGAACCTAATCTTTTATTATGAATGCATATTTATTTAACAGTGTATATTGTGTATAAATGTGTTTGTATAGATATATACCAACTCATAAGGTTATTATTATGATCTAAAGGAATCAAATGATATACTACAAAATGCTGAGAAAATATTAATTGTTATAGCTAACATTCATTAAGCATTAATACATTAAATATTCTGTCCTCAGCACTGTGAGTAATTATCTAATGTGATTCTCAGAACAACCCTAGAAGGTAGGTTCTGTTCTTAGGTCTACTTTACAGCTGAGGAAATGGAAACTAAACTCCAAGTACTGCCTAAGCACTTGTTAGAATAAAACCCTCTAAATTATATCCTTAAGATTCCATAGCAAGGTTGTACTCTGTAATACTTAGGTCTTCTCTGTGCCAATGCTAGGCACACTTATACTCACAAACTCCTTAAAACATGAAACTCTATAGGGAGTTTTTTTAATTTCCATTTCATAGATGAGGAAACAGAAATTCAGATATTTGGCAAGTTACATGGCAAAACCAGAATGAAAATGTAGAACTTCTCATATCAACCTGTTATCTTTCTGAAACACCAAAAGTGACTAAAAAATTATGTTGATATGCATAGAAACATTGCATTTATATTTAATTTGGTTACTGTAAGTAATTTAAACAGTGATAGAAGCTGACTCAAAATCTGACCTTGAGCAAGATTTCTGAATTTCAATTTGTTCCTTTTCAAAATGAAGACTTTCAGGGATTTTTAACCATGTTTTCCATCATGGATTCCTTTGGGAATCTAATCTAACACTTGACATTTGGTACTCAAGAAAAATGGATACACACACACACATGCACACACATTCGTATATTATTTCTGAGGGTTTATGAACTTCTTAAGTTCCTTCAAGAATACCAAGGACCCACAGCTCTGCGGTTTCTAAATTCCTTCTAGCTCCAAAATGCTAGAGTTTCTGTGATGTCAAAACACAATTCAGTAAAATATTGTAAAAATATTTAGAGAAACTAGTTTTTCTCCCTGCTTCAGCAGCAAAATCAAAGTAATGCAAGTTGGCATTAAGTCAGCAAATGGATTTATTTCCAAAAAAAAGATAATTGACGAACAACCCACAAACCAAACCCACATGGCAAGTCCTCCTGCAGAAAAATCCTTGTTTCTAAATTTAAAGTGCCCCACTCCTACAGCACACAAGATAATATTATTATTAGCAGGCAGAAAATTCGTCGTGACATGGATTTCAATAAATATTTATTTGGTATTTCTGGGAAGTAGGATGTTTCTGAAAAGTAACTGAGCTATGTGGATAAATGTAAAAGGATTTCTAAATCCTGTGAGGTAAGCAGGATACGAAGCAAAGTGGTGGGAAGCAAGATACGTACTTTTTCAATTGCCTAAAAAACTAATTTCAGTTTCTCAAAAAGTACTGCCCCATTTCCAAGGGGCAGCCTGTTCCTTCCTAAAGAAGGGGAGCCTGAGAATTTAGATATTTCTTAATAACCAGGATAAGTAGCAGCCCAGGCTCAACATATATGACAATCAATTTAGATAGTTCTTAATAACCAGGATAAGTAGCAGTCCAGGCCCAACACATATGACAATCACTCAGGAATTTCTAAAGTCCACTGGGCATCCTCAGTTCAGAGGCCTGAAAGCACCTTGTGGAAAGCCCATCAAGAGCAAGTAGTTTCAATGTTGTTAGCAACACGGTGCAGTAGCAACACTGTGGTACCACCATAAATGTCCACTGGTCCCGGTGAATTAGTGGCATAGAATTGCCATGCGGCCCTTTGGGTTGGCATCTATTAACATGTAAACCCAATTACAGGTAGGGCAGAAAGGGCAGTTACAAAACTATATGTTTTAAAGTGATTCTATCTTTGTGAAAAAAACAGAAAAGTGTTTACATATAAGTCATTGAAAAAAATGGAAGACTAGCTAGCAAAATGTCAATGGTTGTTATCTCCAGATGGTAAAATTTTTAACTTTTTTTTTGCATTTAACGTTTTTCCCCAGTGAATGTATTACTTCCATAATCAGAAAGAAAAATAATAAAATTATTCTCATTAGAAGGATAAAAGGTCTTATTATATAAAACTATCATTGACTAAATTTTTCTCCTGTTTTTATATTTTACCAAATAGTTAAAAATCCAAATTGTTTTCTTTTAATGCATTGATTTTCATCTCTCTTGGTATACTTTATTTTTAATGCTCATATCCTTACCCATAAATGACCTTCAGTGTCTCCGATAAATTGAAAAAAAAAAGCAAAGGAAGTAATCATCTTTGATTTATTGGTTCTGATGTTTGAATTCACACAGACAAAAATGAGGACAGATATATTTCTCTCTGATTAACAGAGCAACCACTGTCTTTATAACTCTGTAACTCTAAGGAATTATTGAGCACTTATTTATATAAGGTGCTTGAAAGGATACTTAGTTTTATAAGACACAGCCTCTACTCTGAAAGCATATAGAATCTATAACTTCCAGATGCCAAACATGAAACTGGTGCTGAATCCAACCCAAAAGAATTTACTCCCAAAGGATTAACACTTGGCCTCTTAAGTACATCTTTAGTGCATTCTTCCATTACCCTCTGCTTCAGTGAAGACACTACACCCAGAAGATGTGCATGGCAGAGGCTGAAGGATTTATCAATCAGCTGTCAAGTACATGAAGAGGGTCAGTTGGACCTTAGTTATAGGCAGAATGGGTGATGGGTTGCTTGATATGAAATGAGGTGTGCCAGGCCATCCTCTGGCCAAAAAATAATCTATCTCCACCAAGACCTCAAGTAACCTGAAATTCCAGTATTAGAGATCTATTGCTTTGAATCTTGAAGACTTTTTACCCTTCAAATATTCCCCATGAATAGGAAAACATGCTTTGAATGACAACAACTAAGCAACTGTTAGCTCACATCCTGGAAAAATATAAATTTATGTGCTATTTTTTTCAGAACCATAAATCAGGGTACATAGTAAGTTTGAGAATACTTTTGTAAATAGTAATACATTTTTCAAAGTGATTAATTTTCCTAGAAATTCAGGATGTATAGTCACTGTATCTACCATTACCTTTTTCTATTGGCTTAGAAAAGTTTGGAGACCTCACTAAGAAACTGTCCAATCCCTTCTTTCCTTCCTTCCTTCCTTCCTTCCTTCCTTCCTTCCTTCCTTTCTTCCTTCCTTCCTTCCCTCCTTTAAGGTTCAGCCTTTCCAGCTTTCCAGACATTCAAATAGAGCCAAAGGTCATCTGACTTGAGTTGCTTGATATCCACTTGACACATAAAGACACAAAGCCCTTCAGGTCTGCGATGCAGATATTCAGGGAGGAAAGGAAGAAGAAATAATTAGCAGGACAGGATGTTTACAAGGGTGCTGAGATCAGAGGTGAACTGATGTGAACACATACACATACACACACATACACATACAGGATTGTGCCCAGGAGTGGCTCAAGCCATGAAAAGGTCTATACTGTTTATTCCCTTATAGATTACCGGTAAACACTTGCTGTTTACTAAATCATTAAAAAATGCCAAAAATGACTAGTAGTTATTAAGATATATTTGAAAGGGGGACATGGAGGAGCAGAGGAAAAGGAAAGCAGTCATGCTGTCTGTGCTTTTCACTTATAGACACTTAAGGAATATTTATCGAATGAAATAATTAAATAAGTAAAAATGATGGCATGCATGATAATGGTAATATTATAGTAATAACCACATTAAAATGCAAGAGGCGAAAGACCGATAAGTAGCTTTCCATATGTCATCAAATTAAGCACCCTCTTGTCTCCACATTCATGTTCTGAAAGAGTACAAAACACATCAGCACTTCCCAAGGGGGAAAAATGTCTAACAAACAAACAAACCGAAATACCAAGTCTTGAACCCTTGCCTCTGTCTTTGTTATTTTTGTCTGCTCGCTTTTCCAAAACGAGTAACTACTGACATTCCCAGCCTTTATAAATTGGCCTGGAACTATTATTTCCACTGGTTGACCTTAACATGAATCAGAAGCAACCAAAGCTTTTTGCTTTGGTTTTGTTAATTACAGATTTTGAACTGGTCAAAAACTTCATTTGAGGCAAGGCCAGGTGGTAGAAAGTCTGCGACCGAGACTTAAGTGAAGCATCTGTCAAAAAGGAAGAACTTGCTTTTCCATCACAGTGACATTTAAGAAGAGGCTCATCTTCTACTTAGGAAAAGTGCTTTGCACATGTGTTATGCAGAAATGAAGCAACTCAAACCAGATGACCTGCTCTATTTGAATTCCTGGACAGCTGGAAAGGCTGAACCTTAAATGCATGAATGAATGGATTGGGCCATCTCTTAGTTAAGGTCTCCAAACTTTTCCAAGCCAATGGAAGAATAATGGTGGATACAGTGAATATATATCCTGAATTTCTAGGAAAATCTAACATTTTGACAAATCTATCATTATCCACAAAAGTATTCTCACACATACCACGAACTCTGATTTAGGGTTCAGAAAAAAATGGCCCATAAATTTATGGATCAAGTCTCCTACTGGACAGTAGCTTGTGATTATAGAAATAATGCAATAGAATTGTTAGCTTAGTTTAAATTTGTTATGTTGTTATAAACTAAGAAAAATTAATCTCGATTTAACCCACTCTGCTTCATGGACTAAATGTTACATCCCAAATGTCTTTGAATATTACTGACAATGGTCCAGGCCAAAGAACAATAGATAAAAGGAATACACTAACAAAAATACTAAATTATAATGGAATTCTCTTCTTAATCAGATTTTCTGATTACTTAAGGATTAGGCAAATCAACTTTTGCAAAAATAAACTTTCTAAAGTGCATGAGTCATCCTTCAGAGTACAAATCTGGTGAATGAAATTAAATCTGGTTTTATGGGCTCAGGGTCATTATTCTCTACTTTAATTTTTCAGGGGTCATTTCTGAAAGTAGATGGGCAGACAGTGCAAGCCATTGGGCTAATGCTGGCTTGGCTTTAAAACAGATTCCAAAAGGTATTCAGGTGAGTGAGTTTAAAAAATTAGATATGTGCCATAAATTATTTTGTTTTTAAAACTTTTCTTCCAGTTCTGTTTAAGATTGAAGGGTGCTATTTAATAAATCTGCCTATTTTCTCATGGCCCATCTTTTTCCTACCTGCTATTATTGGTAGATCAAGGTTTTGCTGCCATTTTTTTCAGTCAGCTTCTCTGAATTCTAGATATTTCTTCTTATTCTCATTTAAATGCCTGACAGTATCTTTGTCTGATGTTTGTGGGAGGTGTCTGTGAACCTTGAATAAGAAACACCATCTGTGGTTCACTTCCTTGGCATAAGGGTCCGTTTGGAGAGCTTTTTTGCCATTTAAAATTAAACTGCTGTGCTGCCCTCTGGCTGCTTCTGATAAAATCTAACAGAACAAAGATCATCAACTTGTTCGCTATTGGGCTTTCTCAGTTTGGGATTTCATGATTGTATCACAGACTACTTAAATATCCACTAAACAAGTTGTGATTTTATTTCTTACTGATAGGACTGCAGACACTTTGAAATAAATTGCCTTGACCCTGCCACCTGTTAAGGTCCTCTGTAAGACTGCATGTGCACACTTGTGGTAATTTTCCAGACACTAAGCTTGAGTGTATTTCCTGACAGTTCAGATATGCTGCTATTTCCCATTTTCACATCCCTTTGTTTGATACCTGCAGATCAGGGAAGTACCAGGTGAAATGCTACTTTATTTCCTGTACATTTTGTGAAAGGTAGAAGATTTTTAATGGTCTATCTCTGCAAGTGTCCAGAGGGGGATAAATAACTCATGTTGCTACACTTAAAATTTAATTATGATAAACACATTATATCCCTCCAATTAACCTCACCTCAGGTTCAGGACACACACCTTTAGCTAGCCGGTCAGACAGCAGAAGCAGTCTCTACTTTTACACTTCAAAATGATGAAATTCCTTCCATCCTTTCCAAGATGCTAACAATCTATCAAATTCACAAAATTTTAACAATAACTGTACCTTACATTTATAGAAGACCATTTGTCATAGCCTCTTGTTTGAAGAAGTTTTTAAACACAAAAAAATGAATGTTAAGAGACTTTCATGTTCCGTTCTGACAGTAAGAGCTTAGAAATTGTGGTTCCCAACTTTAGAACAAGAAAAAAGGCTGAACAAACTGAAAATCCATAACTTTTCTTGGACCATCAGAGAATTGAGGTTGCAGGACAAACAGCCACTCTGAAATCTGGAGAGACGAGAATATAAAGAAACACAGCCAAGACTAGCTAGCCCAGAGCAGAAGTTACTGGAGCCATACACTGGTAGAAATACCTAAATAGTTATTTGGATAAATTGCTCTAGGTTGAATGTAAGCTAGCATGAGAATGAGAAAACCTGGGGACTCCAGTCTTAGGGAGGCCCACCCAACTTTCTTAGATAGATTTTACCTCCAGGAACCTCACCAGGTTCCCATAATGAAGAGCCAAGAAAAATCACCTCATATCTTTAGCAAGGGAATGGGGAAAGTGATCATTTTTGAAATGTTTTCAGTGTGTTTTTCACAACAAATTGCTCTGCTCAAGTGAAAAAGACTTCAGCAGAACCTAATCTCATACAGGTAGAGGAGCAATTACCCAATTCCAGCCCTCTCTAGCCTTCTATCTCACTCAAGGAGCAGGAAGAGGGAAAAAAAAGAAGTTGTAGTGAAACTTACAGCCCACAGCCCACTAAAAACTCAGCTAATTTTAAGATTATTGAATATGAACCCTTACTCACTCCTTAGCATCACTTCAATAGGGCCTCAGCATAAACATGGATTACCACTCAGACTGTTTAAGAGGGAATTCTTGGAAAACCAAAGACAGCAATGGGGAAAAAAAGAAGAAGACTAAAGGATTTTGAAATTCATAGCACCTACAGCTACAACAGACTATACAAGCAACATAACTCATAGCCACAGCAACATAAAACCTCACACTAAAGGTCTATTTCTCTCACTTGTTACTACAAGTTATATAGTGCTTGGCTTTCAATAAAAAAATTACAAGGAATGTAAAAAGGAATTCTGAAGAGACAAAGCAAGTATCAGAACCAGATTCAGATATGACAAAGATTTTGGAATTATAAGACCTGGAATCTAAAGTAACTTTGATTATTATATTAAGGGCTCTAATGGAAACAGTGGGCAACCTGCAAGAACAGATGTGTGATGTAAAGAGAGAAATGGAAACTCTTAAGAAAGAATCAAAATGAAATGCTAGAAATAAAAAAATGCTGTAAGATAAATGAATAATAGCTTTGATGGAATTATGAGTAGAGTGGACACAGCTGAGAGGAAAAAAAATCAGTGAACTTGAAGACATGTCAATGGAAACTTTTCAAAGTGAAATGGAAAAAAAAAACACAGAATATGCAAAAACTGTAAGGCAATTTCATAGAATGTAATGTAGCATAATTGGAATACCAAAAAAGAAGAAAGAGAAAACAGAGTAATAAAAATATTTAAAGTAATATTCTTTCCAAATTTAATGAAAGATGCCAACTGCAGATCCAGAAATTCAGAGAACACCAACAAAATAAAAATTAAAAACTCTATACCTAAAAATTCAAACTGCAGAAAACCAAAGATAAATTGGAAAACTTGAGAGAAGCCAGAGGAGAATAAAAGCCTTACCTAGAGAATAAAAAGATTAAGAATTATAGGAGACTTTTCTTCAGAAATCTTGTAAGCAAGAAATAAGCGCAGTGAAATACTTAGTGTTAAAAGAAAAAAAAAAAAAGCCCTAGAATTTTATATCCAGCAAAATTAGCCTTGAAAAGATAAGGAGAGATACTTTCTCAAACAAACAAAAACTGAAAGAATTTATCTCCAACATACTTGCCCTGAAAAACATAATTTCTTTTTTAAGAAAAAAAGGTCTTCAGAGAAAAGCAAAGTGGTCAGAAACTCAAATCTACATTTTAAAAAGTAAAGCATCAAAGAAGGAATAAATGAAGGTAAAATAAAACCTTATTTCTTCCTTATTGTAAATTGAACAAATATATTTTTTTCAAAGTAATAGTAGTAATTGTGTGATTATATCATATGTATAAGTGAAATAAATAAAAATACAGCAATGTTCTAAGGGACAGGAGAAAGAAGTTGGGAATACTCTGTTATAAGGTATCTGCACTGAAAAGTGGTATAGTATTATTTGAAAGTAGACTTAGATTAGTTGTAAATGTATATTGCAAATTTAAGGAAAAATACTAAAATAATTTTTTAAAGGAATGTGAAATGGTAGGACAATTTGGTGTTTTACAAAGCTAAACGTTGTTTTGTCATGTGATCCAGAAATTGCACTCTTAGGTAGTTACTTAACTGATTTTAAAACTTACATCTACAAAAAAACCAACATGCAAATGTAGCTTTATTTATAATTGTGAAAAACTGGAAACTTTATTCATTATTGTAAAAAAAAAAAACTGGAAGCAACCAATATTCCCTTCAATAGGTGAACAGATAAACTGTGATCATCTACACAATGCAATATTATTCAGTTATAAAATAAAATGAGCACCAATATTGATAGCAGCATTATCCATAATTGCCAAACAGTAGAAACAATCCAAGTATCCATCAACAGATAAATGGATAAAATACGGCATACATATGCAATGAAATATTATTCAGCCTTAAAAAAAGAATGAAATTTTGGCACATGCTACAACATAGATATCCTTGAAAATATTATGCTATGTGAAACAAGACAGATATAAAAGGACAAATATAGTATGGTTCCATTTATATATGGTTTCTAGGATAGGCAAAATTATGGACAGAAAAACAGAGTTTACCAAGGGCTAGGTGACAGTAGATTGGGGAGTTACTATTTAATGGACACAGAATTTCAATTGGAAATAATTAAAAGTTCTAGAAATAGGTAGTGGTGAAAGTTCACATTCAACAATGTGAATATGCTTAATGCCACTGATGTGTACCTTTTTAAATGGTGGTTGAAATGGCAGTTTTTGTATATACTTTCCCCAATAGGCATGCATAGTAAATGTACAGTAAACATTTGTTGAAAGAGAGAAAAAAATTCAAACGAGCTAATAAGCCACAAAAGTCACAGATTAATCTAAAATGCATATTGCTAAATGAAAGAAGGCCATCTGAATACTCTATAACATGTATAATTCCAATTGTATGACATTCTGGAAAAAGCAACACTATGGATACAGTGAAAAGATCAGTGGTGATTAGGGAATTGGGAGTAGGAGGGAGGTTTAAATAGGTGAAGCACCAGCAATATGAAGGGCAGTGAAACTATTCTGTATGATTCTTTGATAGCAGATATATGGCATTGCACATTTGTCATAATCCATGGAACTTTATAGCACAAAGTGATATACCAACTGCACTAAAAAGTATTAAACAATTTCACTGGAGGGGATGAGGGAATAATGTGCCAACCTATTTCTGGAAATGAGTAGAGTCTGTAAGACTAAAAGCAGAAGGAACTACACATAAGCTCTGCACTCTAGTCAATAAAGTTATTTTCTATCAGAGTATGAGTGCTCATATTGCTATACATGTATACTGGAACAATTAAGTAAACAGATGGTGAATGGTGAGAGCCAGCTTTCCCACTGTTGCAGTGGGAACTTAAAGATAAGCAAGGGAAGGAGGCAAGAATGATGATCCATGTGGCAATGAATTAATGCTGGAGATAGCATTTAGAATTCATATTTAACTTAATATAGACATGCATGATTGCACATAGAAATATGTATATTTGTAAGTATTCACACATATTTTTCCTTGCTCATTCAGCTGAGACAGCCTGGAAGCAACGACACCCCAGTAGCAATAAGCACACCTAGCACCCAAATCTTGGTTTCTAATACTACTCTCCAATTAAAACAATAAGGGATCCTTGAAGAAATGTTGGATTCTGGGACATGTCTGAGACTGAAACAGGTAATATAAATAAGGAGAATGGAGTATCACGTAGTGCCATAAAGTAAGGAAATGCTGAAAAAACAAAGAACAAAAGCACACCCCTAAAAAACCCACACTGATAGCTGCATGTCAAAGAGACACAGGAGTCAACTGAAAGATATCGCAATGACAAAAGCTGGAACGATTGAGTTACAAAATAAAGTGCCGTTGTAATATAACCCAAAGTACAAAATGAATATCCATGAATCCATACTGATATAAATAAATGATTAAATAAACATAGGGCTCAAAGATTCAAGATGATCCAATAGGAATAGCATCGATCTGCAGCTCCCAGCGAGATTGACACAGAAGGCAGGTGATTTCTGCATTTCCAACTGAGGTACCCAGTTCATCTCATTGGGACTGACTAGACAGTGGGTGCAGCCCACGGAGGGCTAGCCGAAGCAGGGTGGGGCGTCGCCTCACCAGGGAAGCACAAGGGGTCGGAGAATTTTCCCCCTACCCAAGGGAAGCCATGAGGGTCTGAGTCTGGGGAATTCCGGCACAGATACTGAGCTTGTCCCATGGTCTACGCAACCCGCAAACCAGGAGATTCCTCCGGTGACTACCCCACCAGGGCCCTGGGTTTCAAGTACAAAACTGGGCAGCCAATTGGGCAGACACGGAACTAGCTGCAGGAGTTTTTTGTTTGTTTGTTTGTTTGTTGTTTTCCATACCCCAGGGGCACCTGGAACAGCAGCCAGACAGAACCGTTCACTACCCTGGAAAGCGGGGCTGAAGCCAGGAAGCTAAGTGGTCTAGCTTGGTGGGTCCCACCCCCAATGAGCCCAGGTAACTAAGATCCACTGGCTTGAAATTCTCTCTGCCAGCACAGCAGCAATCTGAGATCCACTTGGGACAGTCAAGCTTGGTGGGGGGAGGGTCGTCCGCCATTGCTGAGGCTTGAGTAGGCAGTTTTAAGGCCACAGGGTAAACAAAGCTGCTGGGAAATTCAAACTGGGCGGAGCCCACTGCAGCTCAGCAAGGCTACTGTGGCAAGACTGCCAGATTACTCCTCCCTCTGTATGGCATCTCTGTAAAAAAGGCAGCAGCCCCAATCAGGGACTTATAGCAGACTTAAACGTCCCTGCCTGATGGCTCTGAAGAGAGCAGGAGACCTCCTAGCACAGTGTTCCAGCTCTGCTAAGCGTCAGTGTGCCTACTCAAGTGGATCCCTGACCAATGTGTATACTGATTGGGAGACATCTTCCAGTTGGGGCGACAGACACCTCATACAGGAGAGCTCTGGCTGGCATCTGGCAGGTGCCCCACTGGGTCGAAGCTTCCAGACAAAAGAACAGGCAGCAATCTTTGCTGCTCTGCAGCCTCTGCTGGTGATACCCAGGCAAACAGGGTCGGGAGTGGACCTCCAGCAAACTCTAGCAGACTGGCAAAAGAGGGGCCTGACTGTTAGAAGGAAAACAAACAAACAGGATTATTAGCACGTCCACTCAAAGACCCCATCTGAAGGTCACCAACATCAAAGAACAAAGGTAGATATATCCACAAAGATGGGGAAAAACCAGCACAAAAAGTCTGAAAATTCCAAAACCCAGAATGCCTCTCCTCCTCCAAATGATCACAATTCCTTGCCAGCAAGGGAACAAAACTGGATGGAGAATGAGTTTGACAAACTAACAGAAGTAGGCTTCAGAAGGTGGGTAATAAACAACTCCAAACTAAAGGAGCATGTTCTAACCCATGCAAGGAAGCTAAGAACCTTGAAAAAAGGCTAGTCGAACTGCTAACTACAATAACCAATGTAGCAAAGAACATAAATGACCTGATGGGACTGAAAAACACAGCACAAGAACTTCATGAAGAATACACAAGTATCAATAGCCGAATAGATCAAGCAGAAGAAAGGATATCAGTGATTGAAGATCAACATAATGAAATAAAGAGACAAGTCGCCTGTAATCCCAGCACTTTGGGAGGCCGAGATGGGTGGATCACGAGGTCAGGAGATCGAGACCATCCTGGCTAACATGGTGAAACCTCGTCTCTACTAAAAGAATACAAAAAACTAGCCGGGCAAGGTGGCAGGCGCCTGTAGTCCCAGCTACTCGGGAGGCTGAGGCGGGAGAATGGCGTAAACCCGGGAGGCGGAGCTTGCAGTGAGCTGAGATCCGGCCACTGCACTCCAGCCTGGGTGGCAGAGCGAGACTCCGTCTCAAAAAAAAAAAAAAAAAAAAAGAGGGAAATTTATAGCACTAAATGCCCACAAGAGAAAGCTGGAAAGATCTAAAATTGGCACTCTAACATCACAATTAAAAGAACTGGAGAAGCAAGAGCAAACACATTCAAAAGCTAGCAGAAGGCAAGAAATAACTAAGATCAGAGCAGAACTGAAGGAGATAGAGACACAAAAAACCCTCCAAAAAATCAATGAATCCAGGAGATGGTTTTTTGAAAAAATCAACAAAATTGACAGACCGCTAGCAAGACTAATAAAGAAGAAAAGAGAGAAGAATCAAACAGATGCAATAAAAAATGATAAAGGGGATATCACCACTGACCCCACAGAAATACAAACTACCATCAGAGAATACTATAAACACCTCTATGCAAATCAACTAGAAAATCTAGAAGAAATGGATAATTTCCTGGACACTTACACTCTTCCAAGACTAAACCAGGAAGAAGTTGAATCCCTGAATAGACCAATAACAGGCTCTGAAATTGAGGCAATAATTAATAGCCTACCAACCAAAAAAAGTCCAGGACCAGATGGATTCACAGCTGAATTCTACCAGAGGTACAAGGAGGAGCTGGTACCATTCCTTCTGAAACTATTCCAATCAATAGAAAAAGAGGGAATCCTCCCTAACTCATTTTATGAGGCCAACATCATCCTGATACCAAAGCCTGGCAGAGACACAACAAAAAAAGAAAATTTTAGACCAATATTCCTGATGAACATCGATGCAAAAATCCTCAATAAAATACTGGCAAACCGGATTCAGCAGCACATCAAAAAGCTTATCCACCATGATCAAGTGGGCTTCATCCCTGGGATACAAGGCTGGTTCAACATTCGCAAATCAATAAATGTAATCCAGCATATAAACAGAACCAAAGACAAGAACCACATGAATATCTCAATAGATGCAGAAAAGGCTTTTGACAAAATTCAACAGCCCTTCATGCTAAAAACGCTCAATAAATTCGGTATTGATGGAACGTACCTCAAAATAATAAGAGCTATTTATGACAAACCCACAGCCAATATCATACTGAATGGGCAAAAACTGGAAAAATTCCCTTTGAAAGCTGGCACAAGACAGGGATGCCTTCTCTCACCACTCCTATTCAACATAGTGTTGGAAGTTCTGGCAAGGGCAATCAGGCAAGAGAAAGAAATAAAGGGTATCCAGTTAGGAAAAGAAGAAGTCAAATTGTCCCTGTTTGCAGATGACATGATTGTATATTTAGAAAACTCCATTGTCTCAGCCCAAAATCTCCTTAAGCTGATAAGCAACTTCAGCAAAGTCTCAGGATACAAAATTAATGTGCAAAAATCACAAGCATTCTTATACACCAGTAACAGACAAACAGAGAGCCAAATCAGGAATGAACTTCCATTCACAATTGCTTCAAAGAGAATAAAATACCTAGCAATCCAACTTACAAGGGATGTAAAGGACCTCTTCAAGGAGAACTACAAACCACTGCTCAGTGAAATAAAGAGAACACAAACAAACGGAAGAACATACCATGCTCATGGATAGAAAGAATCAATATCGTGAAAATGGCCATACTGCCCAAGGTTATTTATAGATTCAATGCCATCCCCATCAAGCTACCAATGACTTTCTTCACAGAATTGGAAAAAACTGCTTTAAAGTTCATATGGAACCAAAAAAGAGCCCGCATTGCCAAGACAATCCTAAGTCAAAAGAACAAAGCTGGAGGCATCACGCTACCTGACTTCAAACTGTACTACAAGGCTACAGTAACCAAAACAGCATGGTACTGGTACCAAAACAGAGATATAGACCAATGGAACAGAACAGAGTCCTCAGAAATAATACCACACATCTACAGCCATCTGATCTTTGACAAACCTGAGAAAAACAAGAAATGGGGAAAGGATTCCCTATTTAATAAATGGAGCTGGGAAAATTGGCTAGCTATAAGTAGAAAGCTGAAACTGGATCCTTTCCTTACTCCTTATAAGAAAATTAATTCAAGATGGATTAGAGACTTAAATGTTAGACCTAATACCATAAAAACCCTAGAAGAAAACCTAGGTAGTACCATTCAGGACATAGGCATGGGCAAGGACTTCATGTCTAAAACACCAAAAGCAAAGGCAACAAAAGCCAAAATTGACAAATGGGATCTCATTAAACTAAAGAGCTTCCGCACAGCAAAAGAAACTACCATCAGAGTGAACAGGCAACCTACAGAATGGGAGAAAATTTTTGCAATCTACTCATCTGACAAAGGGCTAATATCCAGAATCTGCAAAGAACTCAAACAAATTTACAAGAAAAAAACAAACAACCCCATCAAAAAGTGGGCAAAGGATATGAACAGACATTTCTCAAAAGAAGACATTCATACAGCCAACAGACACATGAAAAAATGCTCATCATCACTCGCCATCAGAGAAATGCAAATCAAAACCACAATGAGATATCATCTCACAGCAGTTAGAATGGCAATCATTAAAAAGTCAGGAAACAACAGGTGCTGGAGAGGATGTGGAGAAATAGGAACACTTTTACACTGTTGGTGGGATTGTAAACTAGTTCAACCATTATGGAAAACAGTATGGCAATTCCTCAAGGATCTAGAACTAGATGTACCATATGACCCAGCCATCCCACTACTGGGTATATACCCAAAGGATTATAAATCATGCTGCTATAAAGACACATGCACACGTATGTTTATTGCGGCACTATTCACAATAGCAAAGACTTGGAATCAACCCAAATGTCCATCTGTGACAGACTGGATTAAGAAAATGTGGCACATATACACCATGGAATACTATGCAGCCATAAAAAAGGATGAGTTTGCATCCTTTGTAGGGACATGGATGCAGCTGGAAACCATCATTCTTAGCAAACTATCACAAGAACAGAAAACCAAACACCACATGTTCTCACTCATAGGTGGGAACTGAACAATGAGATCACTTGGACTGGGGAAGGGGAACATCACACATCGGGGCCTATCATGGAGAGGGGGGAGGGGGGAGGGATTGCATTGGGAGTTATACCTGATATAAATGACGAATTGATGGGTGCTGACGAGTTGATGGGTGCAGCACACCAACATGGCACAAGTATACATATGTAACAAACCAGCATGTTATGCACATGTATATAATAAAAAATTTAAAAAATTTAAAAAAAAAAGAAAGAAAGAAATGTAAAAAAAAAAAAAGAAAGAAAGAAATGTAAAAAAAAAAAAAAGAAATGAAATAAAGAGACAAGTCAAGATTAGAGAAAAAAGAATAAAAAGAAACGAACTAAGCCGCCAAGAAATATGGGACTATGTGAAAAGATAAAATCTACGTTTGATTGGTGTACCTGAAAGTGATGGGGAGAATGGAACCAAGTTGGAAAACACTCTTCAGGATATTATCCAGGAGAATTTCCCCAACCTAGCAAGACAGGCCATCATTCAAATTCAGGAAATACAGAGAACACCACAAAGATACTCCTCAAGAAGAGCAACTACAAGACACATAATCGTGAGATTCACCAAGGCTGAAATGAAGGAAAAAATGTTAAGGGCCGTCAGAGAGAAAAGTCGGGTTGCCCATAAAGGGAAGCCCATCACACGAACAGTGGATCCTACAAGCCAGAAGACAGTATGGGCCAATATTCAACATTCTTAAAGAAAATAATTTTCAACCCAGAACTTTATATCCATCCAAACTAAGTTTCATAAAGCAAAAGAGGAATAAAATCATTTACAGACAAGTAAATGCTTAGGGATTTTGTCACCACCAGACTTGCATTACAAGAGCTCCTGAAAGAAGCACTAAAACATGGAAAGGAACAACCAGTACCAGCCACCGCAAAAACATACCAAATTGTATAGAACATGGACACTATGAAGAAACTGCATTAACTAATGGGCAAAACAACCAGCTAACATCATAATGACAGGATAAAATTCACACATAACAATATTAACCTTAAATGTAAATGGGCTAAATGCCCCAATTAAAAGACACAGACTGGCAAACTGGATAAAGAGTCAAGACCAATCAGTGTGCTGTATTCAGGAGACCCGTCTCATGTGCAAAGACACACATAGGCTCATAATGAAGGGATGGAAGAATATTTACCAAGCAAATCAAAAGCAAAGGAAAAAAAAGCAGGAGTTGCAATCCTGGTCTCTGATAAAACATACTTAAAACCAACAAACATAAAAAGAGACAAAGAAGGCCATTAAATAATGGGAAAGGGAATGATGCAGCAAGAAGAACTAAATATCCTAAATATATATGCACCCAATACAGGAGCACCCAGATTCATAAAGCAAATTCTTAGAGACCTACAAAGAGACTTTGATTTCCACGTGATAATAGTAGGAGACTTTAATACCTCACTGTCAATATTAGACAGATCAATGAGACAGAAAATTAACAAGGAGATTCAGGACTTGAACTCAGCTCTGGACCAAGCAGACCTAATAGAAATCTACAGAACTCTCCACCCCTATCAACAGAATATATTCTTCTCAGCACCTCATTGGGTTTATTCTAAAATTGACCACTTACTTGTAAATAAAAAACTCTTCAGCAAAAGCAAAAGAACAGAAATCATAATAGACTCTCAGACCACAGTGCAATCATATTAGAACTCAGGATGAAGAAACTCACTCAAAACCACACAACTACATGGAAACTGAACAACCTGCTTCTGAATGACTACTGGGTAGATAACAAAATAAAGGCAGAAGTAGTTCTCTGAAATCAGTGAGAATGAAGACACAACATACCAAAATCTCTGGAACACAGCTAAAGCAGTGTTTAGAGGGAAATTTGTAGCACTAAATGCCCACAAGAGAAAGCAGGAAAGATCTAAAATCAACATCCTAGCATCAAAATTAAAAGAACTAGAGAAGCAAGAGCAAAAAAATTTAAAAGCTAGCAGAACGCATGAAATAAGATCAGAGCAGAACTGAAGGAGATAAAGACACAAAAAACAAACTCTTCAAAAAAATCAATGAATCCAGGAGCTGTTTTTTTGAAAAAAATCAACAAAATAGACTGCTAGAAAGACTAATAAAGAAGAAAGAAGAATCAAATAGATGCAATAAAAAAGATATAGGGGATATCACCACTGATCCCACAGAAATATAAACTACCATCAGAGAATACTATAAACATCTCTACGCAAATAAACTAGAAAATCTAGAAGAAATGGATAAATTCCTGGACACATACACCCTCCCAACACTAAACCGGGAAGAAGTCAAATCCCTGAATAGATCAATAACAAGTTCTGAAATTGAGGCAGTAATTAATAGCCTACCAACCAAAAAAAGTCCCAGGCCAGACAATTCACAGCTGAATTCTACCTGAGATACAAAGAGGAGCTAGTACCATTCCTTCTGAAACTATTCCAAACACTGGAAAAAGAGAGAATCCTCCCTAACTCATTTTATGAGACCAGTATCATCCTGATACCAAAACTTGGCAGAGACACAACAACAAAAGACAATTTCAGGCCAATATCCCTGACAAACATCGATGGGAAAATCCTCAATAAAATACTGGCAAACTGAATCCAGCAGCACATCAAAAAGCTTATCCACCATGATCAAGTTGGCTTCATCCCTGAAATGCAAGGCTAGTTCAACATATTCAAATCAATAAATGTAATCCATCATATAAACCAAACCAAAGACAGAAAACACATGATTATCTCAATAGATGCAGAAAAGCCCTCCAATAAAATTCAACATGCCTTCATGCTAAAAACTCTCGATAAACTAGGTATCAATGGAACAAAACTCAAAATAATAAGAGCTATTTATGACAAACCCACAGCCAATATGATACTGAATAGTCAAAAACTGGAAAAATTCCCTGTGAAAACTGGCACAAAACAAGGATGCCCTCTCTCACCACTCTTATTCAACATAGTATTGGAATTTCTGGCCAGGGCAATCAGACAAGAGAAAGAAATAAAGGGTATTCAAATAGGAAAAGAGAAAGTCAAATTGTCTCTGTTGCAGATGACATGATTGTATATTTAGAAAACCCCATTGTCTCAGCCCAAAACCTCCATAACTGATAAGCAACTTCAGCAAATCTCAGGATACGAAATCAATGTGCAAAAATCACAAGCATTCCTATACACCAAGAACACACAGAGAGCCAAATCATGAGTGAGCCCCCATTCACAATTGCTACTAAGAGAATAAAATACCTAGGAATCTAACTTACAAGGGATGTGAAGGAACTCTTCAAGGAGAACTACAAACCACTGCTCAGTGAAATAAAAGAGAACACAAACAAATGGAAGAACATACCATGCTTATGAATAGGAAGAGTCAATATCAGGAAAATGGCCATACTGCTCAAAGCAATTTTTAGATTCAATGCTATCCCCATTAAGCTACCACAGACTTTCTTCACAGAATTAGAAAAAACTGCTTTAAACTTCATATGGAACCAAAAAAGAGCCCACATAGCGAAGAAAATCCTGGGCAAGAAGAATAAAGCTGGAGGGATCACAATACCGACTTCAAACTATACTACAAGTCTACAGTAATCAAAACAGCATGGTACTGGTACCAACACAGATATATAGACTAATGGAACAGAACAGAGGCCTCAGAAATAACATCACATATCTACAACCATCTGATCTTGACAAACCTGACACACACAAGCAATGGGGAAAAGATTCATATTTAATAAATCTTGTTGGGAAAACTGGCTAGTCACATGCAGAAAACTGAACCTGGACCCCTTCCTTACACCTTTTTAAAAAAAATCAAAGCAAGATGGATTGAAGACTTAAATGTAAGACCTAGGACCATAAAAATCCTAGAAGAAAACGTGGGCAATACCATTCAGGACATAGGCATGGGCAAAGATTTCATGTCCAAAACACCAAAAGCAATGGCAACAAAAACCAAAATTGACAAATGGGATCTAATTAAACAAAAGAGCTTCTGCACAGCAAAAGAAACTATCATCAGAGTGAACAGGCAACCTACAGAATGGGAGAAAATTTTTGTAATCTGTCCATCTGACAAAGGGCTAATATCCAGAATCTACAAAGAACTTAAACAAATTTACCAGAAAAAAACAAACAACCCCATCAAAAAATGGACAAAGGACATAAACAGACACTATTCAAAGGAAGACATTTATGCAGCCAACAGACATATGAAAAAAATCCTCATCATCACTAACATGTTTATTGCAGCACTATTCACAATAGCAAAGACTTGGAACCAACCCAAATGTCCATCAGTGATAAACTGGATAAAGAAAATGTGGCACATATACACCATGGAATACAATGTAGCCATAAAAAAGGATGAGTTCATGTCCTTTGCAGGGACATGGATGAAGCTGTAAACTATCATTCTCAGTAAACTATCACAAGATCAGAAAACCAAACACCACATGTTGTCACTCATAAGTGGGAGTTGAACAATAAAAACATATGGACACAGGGCCTAGGGGAATGATAACATTAGCAGAAATACCTAATGTAGGTGACGGGTTGATGGGTGCAGCACAGCAAACCACCAGGGCACGTGTATACCTATGTAACAAAACTGCGCATTCTGCACACGTAACCCAGAACTTAAAGTATAATAAATAAATAAACAAATAAACATAGGTGGGGAAAAGTAGATGCCTCCTATGCAGAAAAATTCCAGATCATTTATGTAGATATTCTACCTTCAAAAAAAGAAATCATAACCCTCCACTCCTTAAGTGTGGGCTGTGCATAATGACTTCCTTCCAAAGAGTACAGTGTGGAAAGGAGGAAAACTATAACTTTATAGTGGAGAAACCTGACAAACACTACTTCAGCCAGGTGACTAAGGTCTATATCAGCAGTGATAGGTCATCTTGATAGTAGGAACTCTTGATATGATGTGGCGAAATGGCACTTTACCTCTGTGGCCTTCCTCCCAAAAACCCATAATGCCAGTCTATTCATGAGGCAAATATTAGACAAATTACAATAGAGATTTGCCCTATAAAATGCCTGGCCCAGCCGGGCGTGGTGTCTCACACTTGTAATCCCAGCACTTTGGGAGGCCAAAGTGGGCGGATCACCTGAAGTCAGGAGTTCAAGACCAACCTGGCCAACATGGTCTGAAGCAACAAGACCAACTTCTACAAAAATACAAAAATTAGCTGGGCATGATGGCAGGTGCCTGCAATTCCAGGTAGTCGGGTGGCTGAGGCAGGAGAATCGCCTGAACCATGGAGGCGGACGTTGTAGTGCCGAGAGCGTACCACTACGCTCCAGCCTGGGCAACAGAGCAAGACTCCGTCTCAAAAATAAATAAATAAATAATAAAATGCTTGGCCAGAACTCCTCAGAACTATCAAAGTCATGAAAAGTAAGGAAAGTCTGAAAAACAGTCACAGCCTAAAGAAGACATGACAATGACATGTAAATGTGGATGGGATTCTGGAACATAGATGACACGTTAGGTAAGACTAAGGAAATCTGAATAAACTATGTTCTTTAGTTAATAATAATAATAGATCAATATTGGTTCATTAACTCTAACAAATGTACAATGCTAATGCAAGATGGCAATAGCAGGCAAAACTGGGTAAGGGAGTGTGAGGGAACTCACTGTACTTCTATCTTCGCAATTTTCCCATAAATCTAAAGTGTTCTAAAAATCATTCTATTTTATTAAAAAATCAAATTAACATATTGAGAACAATAGGAAAAATGAATGTGCTTAAGTAATTTTTCCAGATACTACTTAATTTGTACTTATGAGGAGAAAACATGTTCCAATTTGAAGAAAAACTGTATTACTTTATTAAACAAACAGAAAAACAGAACAAAACAAAAAACTAAAGTCTTTACTAAAACTTTCCAAATTGTTTAACATTTAGATTAAGGAAACAAGTTCTACTGTGTATTAAGATAAACAGATATTCTCAGATATACTCTCAAAACTGCAGTCAAAACTCTTAATTACTTATTCACCAGTTGATTTGGAAACAGGACATAACATCTATGAATTTGACACTGTGCCATGCCTCAACTACAATGATAAATCAAATTCAGCAAATAACTTCAAGGAGCTCGGTCTTATAGGGAAATTCCCTATAAATAGAACACTACAACAGTATGATCAGACCTCTAATTGTAGGATGAAATTTTATTATGGAAACACAGAAGAGAAAGAGACCAAAGAAGACCAGAAAAGGCTTCATAGAGGAGGTGACAATTCAACTAGGTCTGCAAGGCTGAATGGAAATCCCAGAGTCCTCATAGGTGGGACTGAAGGCTCCTTACCTTCTAGTTGCTCTGGCACAAGAAACAACGTGGGGAAAGGCCCTGATGCCTGTGGGAGCACAGTCTCTTTGGGAAACTTGCAGTGTGGTGGGAGACAGAAAGTGGCCATCTCATGAAGGGGTTCGTAGTCCACACTACCCTGATGTGTATAAGGCTATTTTCTCACTCTTACCATTGTGATCAACTGCAGAGAGTTCTAAGCTTCTGCAATAGACACAAGTGCTTTCTCTAGAACTCTGGCTATTTTTGCCTCTGTTGGTTTTGGAGTGTGTGTGTGTGTGTGTGTGTGTGCGCTTTCCAGAGCTATACAAAGGCAACTCCTTTCCAGTGTTGTGGAATGACTGCTGAGACTAACGCACATGTTTTCTTCTCTGTGGAGTGAGAGAAGTTTTGAGTCCCATGTGTGTTGTCAGATAAATGACCACTTCTGATCTGGGTATCATCTAGAAACACCATATCATAATATTCAGAAGTAATTTGTTCTGTACTTAATTCCTGTGTCACTTTTTCAACAAAGCCTCTTCTCTGCAACATCTGTGATTTAACTCGCTAACCATTTTTTGCTCCCTTTACTGTAGATTCATTACACAAGCTTCCAAAAGGAAGCAAGTTCAATCATTCATTTATTCAAAAATATTGATTGAGTACCTACTATTTTTTTCCAGGAACAAACTCGGAGGGCTATATTTGTTAAAGTAATGCTGTATGGTGCAGCAAATAAACTCCAAAATCTAGTGGCCTAACATAATAGGAACTTATTTCTCACTCATGAAACAGTTCAGTGCTGGTGCTGGGCTGGAAGCTATTCATGAGCCAGGCTTTTTTTATCTTGTGGCTCCACCTTCCTTTAGGGCCTCAAAATCCTTCACTTCCAGGGTCCAGATGGGAAAGAGAGGATGAATACGGCACATCTGCGTCATAACCACATCAACCTCGAAGTGATAAATCACATCTGCTCACATTCCATTAGTGAGAACTAGTCACATGGTCACAGGTAGATCCAAGGGGTTGGTGGGGGAGCAGGCAGGCATGGGCAGCTGGACAATGTAGCCCTCAATGGGGCAGCACCTTCCAGCCACAAGTCTACACTGTAGAGGTAGAATATACATCTCTGGCGGATGGCTAGCCATCTGTGCAACTCCGCTGGAGATTCCAAGACTTAAGATGAATCTGACTCATTCTGATACGTGTGAGAATCTCTAGCCAAACAAGACAGAAAGAAGTAACACCTAACCAAATCTTTCCATGTCTGCTAATTCACACCTTCTGAGAGTTAAAGAGCTAAAAAGAACCTGGAGAAGTGTAAAAGTATTTTGCTAGGATCTATAAAAGTGGGTCCTGACTAGAACATAAGACCATAGACAACAACTTGGCTTTCTGCCACAGGATGCCAAAAACAGGGGTGTAGACCTATTTCATACAACAGAGTAGCCCATTATCTAACAGTGTGCATTCCCAGGCTCAGAATTAGACTTCACCTAATGTGCAACATGACACTCCATTGCCTAGAGCCCCATGACTCCAAAGTGTGGGACTGTGCCCCCCAATCACTGTGCCTACGTAAGTAGATTAGAGTCACCACATTTTTTTAATTGAAGATGATCTGTTTTTTATTTACCTCAAGTGATTTCGATTTCCAGGAAACAGGGAGATGACAGAATGTGTGCTTGAGCAGGCAGCGGGAGGCAACACAGCGGAAGCATCATTTCTGTCAGCATTGCCATCTTGCCCCTGGGAGTTCTAGCAAAGGGCTGAGAGAGGGATTTAGAGCAGCGATCACCTTTGAGATCATCCTCATTCTACTCACTGAAGCTTTAATTGTGGATTCTGATCTGCTGGTTGGGGACTTTTGTATGAGACAGAACCACGTAGCCTTATCCTTGTACAACAGTGAATATAAATTGTTATTATGTAGTCCTAGCATGACTAGGAAACTGGAATTCAGTTTATCAGGATGCTCCCTTAGACCCTGGATTCATATAGCCACTGGAGGGGATTTCTATGGCTCTTCCTTCTCATACTCCTCCATCCTCCAGTTGCCTAGGCAGGGCTTTTACTCCATTCCCTACTGAGGTAGGGGAAAGTCTCCATCACCATCTCTCTTTGTATCTTTACTAGTTCTCTGCCAAGGGAAGGGGACAGTCGCTGAACTGAGACTTTAGCATCTATGGAGGTATGTTTCCAGTCCCGTGTTTTCTGTTTAATTATTTTTCTGCTGCTGCTTCTGTTGTTTGTATCAGGGTGGGCAAATTGAAGAAGGAACATGGACCTTTTTCCACCTTCTCTGTACTGTCCACCTCACAGATCAGTCAGAAGGGCAGTGGCCCTTTTCTCTTTCTTGCTCCCTATGAGGGTTAGTTCTGCCTTCTAGACCCAAGGCTGAAGGTTCGTTTCTCCCTAGTATTCAAAATCTATTGGCAACTCTGTATGTAAAGGGGTTTATTATCCTCCACGTTTAGGCAAATAAATTCAGGATCTATTTTTGCTCCAATTCTCCCCACCAACAAATCACAAGGTCTGAGCATGAGCAGATGTTAAGAGAATGCTTCCATTTTGACTTCAGGCTAGGCTATTTTCTCTCATCCAGCTTTCCCCAGGAGCCCTATATTTGGAGAACTGTATTAGTCTGTTTTCTCCCCACTGATAAAGACATACCTGAGACTGGGTAATTTATAAAGGAAAGATGTTTAATTGCTTCACAGTTCCACATGACTGGGGAGTCCTCACAATCATGGTGGAAGGTGAAGGGGAAGAAAGATACGTCTTACATGGCAGCAGGCAAAAGAGCATGTGCAGGGGAGCTCCATTTATAAAACCATCAGATGTTGTGAGACTTATTCCCTACCATGGGAATAGTGTGGGGAAACTGCCCATATGATTCCATTTTCTCCACCTGACCCTGCCCTTGACATGTGGGGATTATTATAATTTAAGGTCAGATTTGGGTGGGGAATTGTGAGATGTATTGCCCACCATTTCTGATTGTCAGTTTTAACATTTGCTGAATACTGTGTTGGGATATGGCATCTGTCTTAAGCAGCAGTAATGCATCATCTTGGACTCCCTTTGAGGCAATGCATCTTCCCTCCACTACTGAGCTGGGCATTTTTGCTACCCCAACATTCCACTTCTGCGAGAACCTCTCCTCAGTCCGGGATGCTTTCCTGCATGCCATCTGGAGTCCTAAAGGGAACACTGGCAGAGGAAGGGAATCAAACAAACAAACAAACAAACAAACTTAAAATTTACCTAGTTCACACATACCAAGCTAATATTCAATTTTTTCAAACTCATATCTTTTTTCATGGATTTCCTAAAACTAACAATTTATGATACTAAACCTGAATGAAAAAAATTCTGTAACCTGAAGAATTTATGTCCTAAGTTTTCTGGGATAAAAATTGGCAGAGCAGCAATTGAAATTTATATTTCTCAGAAGGTAACAAGTATGGGGTCAGTACAGAAACCCCTTCAGGTGTCCTGAAGCCAGCTCTCCCCATTAGCTTACTGATGCTTTTATTGATTTTCTTCTCCTTAAATATGGAATGTATTTGCAAAGTCCCTGCACACTCCCTTTTTTGAAAAATAAAGAAAACAACAAAGGTACCCACTGTAACAGAAAAATAAAATAAAATATACTGTCAGCTGGAGAAGCTTATCCAGCCCTTGCTGGATCAAGATCATCATGGTCTCCGAAGAATAGGAATGATGACAGAGGAGAGAAAAGTAAGTATAATAGAAGGTCCAGACTGAGAGAAAGAGGGAGAAAACAACAGGTATGGGTACAAAAGGAAATAGGAAGAAGGAGGAGGGATAAGACTGAGGAAAAAAAGGTATGTGTTTTGTGAGATAAACTTAAAATCACAGAAGGCATAAAGTATCTGCCTGTAAGTCAGGAAGAGAATATAAGATGAGTACTTGCTTCTGTGAAGGATAAATGCCATGGCAAGATATTACTAATCCAGTGGGTAAAATCCATTCTCTGTCACTCAATTGCTGAGAAAACTTCAGTGGCTCCACATGACCTGCGACTGAGGGGACAAACAATAAAGTGGCAGACACTGAAGGCGTTTCATAATATGCCTCCATTTTTCCAAATACAATGGGATATCCCTTCAGTCCCTAAGGTGAACCTCTTCTCCCATCACATGCTTATGTCCTGCAAGTCCAGAGAGTTGCTGGCACTGCTTGACCACACTTCTGCCCCTGCCTGTATTTACCCTTTTCATTCTTCCCACACATCTACACGGAAATCCTATTCAACTATCAGGACTCACTTCACATTCCATCTCTTCCCAGAAGTTTTCCATAACCACTCCAAGCCTCAACTGATCTCCCCCATTCTTTGAAATCTGGTTAAGCTAGACCTGAATTATTCTCTTTCTGAAAGAAGTTGGAGAATGAATGAACAAATGAATGAAGGAAGGAAATAAACTGCTTGCACATTTATTTACATCCTTAATTACTCGTTGCCTTACAGTGTTGATTACTGCATGTGTAAACCTTTGTCCTCTCTTACGGATTGCACACTCTAACGGAGTCAGAACACAATAGACCCAGCATCACAAAAACGCTTTTAATACTGAAATTCTTCTGCCTCTCTACCTTCAATGGATAACATTTCTTTAGTGTCAATCAAAGGGGAAAGGTGTTCTATATGTGAAATTCCTCTTTGTCTAAATGTGTCTGTGGAATCCAGGTACTAGTAGATTCTGGTTTTTGTTTTGTTTTGTTTTGTTTTGTTTTTTAAAGAAACATCTTCTGCTTCAACTTTTAAGGAACAGAAAACTATTTCTGAAAATCAAAGGAGGTTTCCCTTTCTACACTAGCGTCCCTCTCGGAAGGAAAGACGACTTCTGCCTGCTGAGCCATGGGGAACCAGGAACTGAGACAATGTCACATGAAAACTGTCGAAGTTGCTTATCAGCTTAAGGAGATTTTGGGCTGAGATGATGGGGTTTTCTAAATATACAATCATGTCATCTGCAAAAAGAGACAATTTGACTTCTTCTTTTCCTAACTGAATACCATTTATTTCTTTCTCTTGCCTGATTGTCCTAGCCAGAACTTCCAACACTATGTTGAATAGGAGTGCTGAGAGAGGGCATCCCTGTCTTGTGCCAGTTTTCAAAGGGAATGCTTCCAGTTTTTGCCCATTCAGTATGATATGGACTGTGGGTTTGTCATAAATAGCTCTTATTATTTTGAGATACGTTCCATCAATACCAGATTTATTGAGAGTTTTTAGCATGAAGGACTGTTGAATTTTGTCAAAGGTCTTTTCTGCATCTATTGAGATAATCATGTGGTTTTTGTCTTTGGTTCTGTTTATATGCTGCATTACGTTTATTGATTTGTGTATGTTGAACCAGCCTTTGCATCCCAGGGATAAAGCCCACTTGCTCATGGTGGATGAGCTTTTTGATGTGCTGCTGGATTCGGTTTGCCAGTATTTTATTGAGGATTTTTGCATCAATGTTCATCAGGGATATTGGTCTAAAAGTCTCAGGATACAAAATCAATGTGCAAAAATCACAAGCATTCTTACACACCAGTAACAGACAAACAGAGAGACAAATCATGAATGAAATTCCATTCACAATTGCTTCAAAGAGAATAAAATACCTAGCAATCCAACTTACAAGGGATGTAAAGGACCTCTTCAAGGAGAACTACAAACCACTGCTCAGTGAAATAAAAGAGGACACAAACAAATGGAAGAATATATCATGCTCATGGATAGGAAGAATCAATATTGTGAAAATGGCCATACTGACCAAGGTAATTTATAGATTCAATGCCATCTCCATTAAGCTACCAATGAGTTTCTTCACAGAATTGGAAAAAACTGCTTTAAAGTTCATATGGAACCAAAAAAGACCCTGTATTGCCAAGACAATCCTAAGTCAAAAGAACAAAGCTGGAGGCATCACGCTACCTGACTTCAAACTATACTACAAGGCTACAGTAACCAAAACAGCATGGTACTGGTACCAAAACAGAGATATAGACCAATGGAACAGAACAGAGTCCTCAGAAATAATACCACACATCTACAGCCATCTGATCTTTGACAAACCTGAGAAAAACAAGAAATGGGGAAAGGATTCCCTATTTAATAAATGGAGCTGGGAAAATTGGCTAGCCGTAAGTAGAAAGCTGAAACTGGACCCTTTCCTTTCCCCTTATACGAAAATTAATTCAAGGTGGATTAGAGACTTAAATGTTAGACCTAAAACCATAAAAACCCTAGAAGAAAACCTAGGTAAAACAATTCAGGACATAGGCATGGGCAAGGACTTCATGTCTAAAACACCAAAAGCAATGGCAACAAAAGCCAAAATTGACAAACGGGATCTAATCAAACTGAAGAGCTTCTGCACAGCAAAAGAAACTACCACCAGAATGAACAGGCAACCTACAGAATGGGAGAAAATTTTTTCAATCTACTCATCTGACAAAGGGCTAATATCCAGAACCTACAAATAACTCAAACAAATTTACGAGAAAAAAAACAAACAACCCCATCAAAAAGTGGGCAAAGGATATGAACAGACATTTCTCAAAAGAAGACATGCATACAGCCAACAGGCACATGAAAAAATGCTCGTCATCACTGGCCATCAGAGAAATGCAAATCAAAACCACAATGAGATACCATCTCACACCAGTTAGAATGGCAATCATTAAAAAGTCAGGAAACAACAGGTGCTAGAGGGGATGTGGAGAAATAGGAACACTTTTACACTGTTGGTGGGATTGTAAACTGGTTCAACCATTGTGGAAAACAGTATGGCGATTCCTCAAGGATCTAGAACTAGATGTACCATATGACTCAGCCATCCCATTACTGGGTATATACCCACAGGATTATAAATCATGCTGCTATAAAGACACATGCACACATATGTTTATTGTGTCACTATTCACAATAGCAAAGACTTGGAATCAACCCAAATGTCCATCAGTGACAGATTGGATTAAGAAAATGTGGCACATATACACCATGGAACACTATGCAGCCATAAAAAAGGATGAGTTTGTGTCCTTTGTAGGGACATGGATGCAGCTGGAAACCATCATTCTCAGCAAAGTATCGCAAGAACAGAAAACCAAACACTGCATGTTCTCACTGATAGGTGGGAATTGAACAATGAGATCACTTGGACTCTGGAAGGGGAACATCACACACCGGGGCCTATTATGGGGAGGGGGGACAGGGGAGCAATGGCATTGGGAGTTACACCTGATGTAAATGACGAGTTGATGGGTGCAGCACACCAACATGGCACAAATATACCTATGTAACAAACCTGCACGTTGTGCGCATGTACCCTAGAACTTAAAGTATAATTAAAAAAAAAAAAAAAAGAAAACTGTCCCACTGACTTGGCACTGCTTTGCATGATACTGTTTTTAAATGGAGTTTGAAGAGCCACATTCGCTGAGACCAACTGGCATGAAAAAAGTCTACTGAGAGTAAATTTACAGTGGAGGTCACAGTTTCATTGTCAATTTCATGATTTCTTTTTTTAAAAAGCTATTTTTAAATTTGTGAAAGTAACTTTATTTTATCTTAGATTTAATCACATTAGAGAAGATTGTAAATATATTCTAGTTATTAGCAAAGACAGAATGCACCCAACAGAGATAGCTAAGTTTTCTGAAAACACTGATTACATAACACATCGTTCATCACACATTTAACTTCTACAGTATGATTATGAAAAAAAAATAATTTTGCAAAAGTATTTGAGAGTGTCATCAATTTTCCAAATAATTTCTCTCAATACTTTGGTAGGCAAACACTGTAGCTGCTTTTGAAGGTATCATATCATTGCCCTTGCTGATTCTTTCCTCCAGCATTTTCTGCTAAAATATTACCAGATTTTCTTTGTCAATGACTTTAGAGGGATCTACCGAGTTCTTCAACATTAACTTACTATCTTCAGGAAATCCTGAATCTTTTATGAGATTAGAAGTTTCACTTTATTATTAAGTTCTATGGATTCACATTATATTACCAGTTATTACACAGGAATAATGTTAGATCAAAAAAGGCATTGACCTGTTGGGCCAGCCAACGTAACAGTGATAAGTAGTAAGAAATAATTGACTTATTATTTAATTTAATATGGGTGTTTTTCAAATAGCTGTTGCTTTCCCATAGAGCTAAGTAATGTCTGGATCTCAGAGAATAAACACTAGGACCATTAGGATCCTCTACTGTATACTTCAGTGCCAAAGTAAGTCTTCAGAATGAATTGATCTTCAAACAATTTGCTTCTAGTTTGTGAAAAGATAAATACAGAAATTGAAAGTTAATTAAAGTAACTTTTATAAAAAATTTGGCATTTCTGGGACAACAAAGCATGGATCAGTGAATCTGTCTCATTGAATGAGATATAGACTATTTTGGGTGTTGTTGAACTTATACAATGAACCAGCATGCTGCTAGCTGCATACTAGGCATTGTGCAGTAGAAAGACCATGTGTTAGTCTGTGATGAATTGGGATCTTTAAAAATGGATACTTCACCACAGATGCTTTGAGAAATACTGCTCTCTTTTATTCCATATAGTATCCAATGGTTCAAAAAACCATAAACCTTACTCATGTGGCAATACATGTCCTATAGTAAATGAATCTTTCCAAGAGGGACTTTTGGTCATTCCTTTTTTTTTTTAATAAAATGACCAATCCCTTGTTTTAATTTTTTTTTCTCGTTACATTTTACATCTGTGGATATACTTTACCATTGTAACTTTCTGAAATGAGCTGTCTCAGAATAGAATTCCTGACTTGTGAGACAATGAGCTCCCCATTGCTTGAGTTGTTTAAGCAGAAGCATGAGAACCACTTGGGGATGATTTTGCTAAGGGAGATTAGTGTATCAGATGAATTTTGGAATTGTTAAATTCATTCTGACTCAGAGATTCTTCAGCCATATGAGGGGACTTCAAATAGTTCATGGAAAACTGGAATTGAAAGATAAAATTTCTTAAAAATGAATTTTATTTCTCAACATAAGCTCTGTGAAGTTCAAGACACTTTTGGAAGTGGTGCTAGGAGCCATTTAGCCCATCACTAAAGAACTGAGAATCCTAAGAATTTAACAATGTCAATTCAGTCTGTTTTACATTATTAACTTAAGAAAATTGGGCACCCTTTATAGATTTTTGTAAGATCAGAAAACAAGCCAAGTGCAATGGCTCACACCTGTAATCCCAGCACTTTGGGAGGCTGAGATGGGTGGATTACCTGAGGTCAGGAGTTCAAGACCAGCCTGGCCAACATGGTGAAATCCCGTCTCTACTGAAAACACAAAAATTAGCTGGGTGTGGTGGCATGCACCTGTAATCCCAGTTAGTCGGGAGGCTGAGGCAGGAGAATCACTTGAACCCTGGAGGCAGAGGTTGCAATGAGCTGAGATCGTGCTATTGCACTCCAACCTGGGTGACAAGAGTGAAACTGTCTCAAAAAAAATAACAAAACTTAAAAATAAATAAATACATAATTTACATATCTATTTAACTTAAAAATAAATACATAATTTATATATATATTTAACTTAAAAATAAATACATAAATAATTTATATATATATATATAAAATACTGTACATGTACAGAATGTGCAGGTTTGTTACATAGGTATACATGTGCTATGGTGGTTTGCTGCACCCATCAACCCGTCATCTAGGTTTTAAGCCCCACATCCATTAGGTATTTGTCCTAATGCTCTTCCTCCCCTTGCTCCCCACCTGCCAACAGGCCGTAGTGTGTGATGTTGCCCTGCCTGTGTCCATGTGTTCTCATTGTCCCACTTATGAGTGAGAACATGCGGTGTTTGGTTTTCTGTTCCTGTGTTAGTTTGCTGAGAATGATCATTTCCAGCTTCATCCATGTCTCTGCAAAGGACATGAACTCATTCTTTTTTATGGCTGCATAGTAGTCCATGGCGTATATGTGCCACATTTTCTTTATCCAGCTTATCATTGATGGGCTTTTGGGTTGGTTCCAAGTCTTTGCTATCGCGAACAGTGCCACAATAAACATACGTGTGCATATGTCTTTATAGTGGAATGATTTATAATCCTTTGGTTATATACCCAGTAATGGGATTTCTGGGTCAAATGATATTTCTAGTTCTAAAGATTAAAATGAAAAGAAGTCAGGGGGAGCCAAATCAGGACTGTAAGGTGGAAGCTAATGATTTTCCATTGAAACTCTTGCAAAATTGCCCTTATTTAATCAGAGGAATGTGCAGGAGCATCGTCATGCTGGGAAAGAACTCTCTAGCGAAGCTTTCCTCAGCATTTTTCTGCTAAACCTTTGACTAACTTTCTCAAAACACTCTCATAGTAAGCAGATGTTATCATTTTTGGTCCTCCAGAAAATCATTAAGCAAAATGCCTTGAGCTTTCCAAAAACTGCTACCATGACCTTTGTTCTTGACCTGTTCTCTTTTTCTTTGACTGGATCACTTCCGCCTCTTGGTAACCATTGCTTTGTCTTCAGCATCATAGTGGTAAAGTCATATTCCATCCCATGTTGCAATTCTTTGACAAAATGCTTCAGAATCTTGATCTTACTTAATTAAAATTTCCATTGAAAACTCCTCTTGTCTGCAGCTGATCTGGACCTAATGGTTATGGCACTCATTAAGTGGAGAGTTTGTTCAGCTTTAATTTTTCAGTCAGAGTTGTGCAAGCAGAATCAACTGAGATGTGTGTGGTGTTGGCTGTTGTTTCTGCTCTTAATCATTGGTCTTCAATTAGGGCACAAACAAGATTGATTTTTTTTTTTTTTTTTTGCTTCTAAATTGATGTTGATAGTCTGCCTCTGTGAGCTTTATCTTCAACACCATCTTGTTCCTTCTTAAAATGAGTTAGCCATTTGTAAACTGCTGGTTTGTTTGTGATATTTTCCTCATAACTTTTTGTAAAGCATCAGTGATGTCTCCATTCTTCCACTCAAGCTTCATTATAAATTTGATGTTTGTCCTTGCTTCAATTTTAGCAGAATTTATGTTGCTCTGATAAGGGCTGTTTTCAAACTAGTGTCTTATCTTCCTTAGTGCCTCCAATTAACTTTTGTTCAGACACACTATAACAAGTTAGTTGTAGTTTATTTGGGTGCAAAAAAATGTAAAATACATTCATAGTTTCTTCATAATATGCATTTTCCAAGAGGACCCCCCTCATACTTCATCACTAACAGAGTCCAGCTAAATGAATTTCTAGATGTTTTTCTGGAAAAATATAAGCAAGACATAAGAAACAACCATAAGCAAAGAAACTTGGAAGGTAGTGGATACATTTAAACAAACACGGAATATATAAATGTAAAATAATCATAATGAATTTTTTCCAGGTTAACCCCATTACTTAGGTGCATAATTTTGACCCTTATAATCATTGTTCTGAAAATACTATAATTTATTTTTGTAGCAGAACTTCTCAGGGCTCACCTGCATAACATCCCCAGGACAGGCATTTGATCACTGTAAGACTGGAGCTCACAGTTAAATTCTTCTATTTTCTTCCCCCATATAGACCAGCCTGAGATGCTGTGATCTATAAGCCTATGAGAAAACACCCCATGAGATCAAGTCATCAGTTCTTCTTGATATCAAGCAGTGGCCAAGTTTTTAAGGGACTCTCATGCTGATTCTCTTTTCTTTCCAGCCTCACTCCTCTTTCCTTTCATTCCCACTCCCCTGATATAACAGTAGTACATAAGTGTTTGCATCAGTCTCTGCTTTCTGGGGTACCAAAGCTAAAGCAATAATTATATTAATGCAAGCCAAGTCTCACATGCTTTCCTGTCAGTCCTATTATACCACTAATTTATACTGAAATTTTATCTAGAACCCTGAAATCTGTTTATTTGTTGGAACAACATTAACAACAACAATAATATAACTAGCATACACACTGTTTATTGTAAGCTAGGTGAGTGTAGATGCTATATAGGTATTAACTCATCCAATCCTCCCAACATACCTAAGAGACAATTTTAGGTATATTGGGATTACCAGTTTACAGCTGTGGAAATTGAGATGCAGAGAACTCAAGAACAAGCACTTAATTTGCTTGTCTGAGGTCATACAGCTGTTAAGTAGTAGTCCCTGGAGTTGGACCAGACACAGTCCTCGAGTCTGTGCTCTACTCACTCTTTTAGCCCCATTTCCACTGCTAGATTTTTAAAACCAAGCATGGGATTTTCTATTTATTTCTCTTCAATTTTGTCTCGTTGGAGTTCAGTTTATCATTTAAGCCAGTCAATAATTTTGGGATGATCATTTATCATTATCTCTTTTCACCAACCTTCCAGTTTCTTACCCCATTGAAATTTCACTGGCCTTCCACTGATATATTTTGCAGGTCATTAATAAAATGCTTAGTCGGGCAAGCAGATATGAGGACAAAGTCCTATGGCAAATTACCAGAGATTTACTTCCAAGTTGATCAATCTTGATCAATCAATAACAAATTTAATGTAACTATAGCATAGTTTCTATTTATTTATCTCATCTACAGAGAGAAGCAAGAACGATATCATTAGTCACCTTAATAAGATCCTGTCATACTACATAAAAGCACTCTCTGAATCTACTGCTCTAATAAATAACCCTATTAAGAAAGAAATTTGGTTTAGTGACATATATTTCACTTTCAGTGAATCCAGATCAACTCTAAATGATCATCTTGTTTCTTGAATCATCTGTTCGTTATTTTATTCCAGAATTATGCTTTGGAGGAATCTCTAGCTCAAAAAAGAAAAGAAAATACCTTCTTTCTTGTAAAAAAAAATTCATCTATTTTTTTCCTTTGCAGTTTTTTCATATGTCTTCCAATCCATAGAGTTCCATAAAGGGTACAGAAAATGCTTCTTCCTTGCAAGTTCTCTTTGTGCCTCACAGGGTTATCTCTTCAGATAAGAAGACTTGAATTTACTTACGATGAAAAACGTTCAACAGAAATCATTCCTTTCTAGATCATCAATTCTCTTTCACTGAACTGGCCCTGGCCTTTGTGTCATTTTTTACAATGTAAGTCAAGTAAAACTTGTGTAGTTCTGCCTTGTCTTTAAGTCACGGATGTTGCATTTACAACTACTTGGAGCTTTTAAAATTTTGATTATCTCAAGTGCTTTTACATCATATTAACAGGCTTAACTATCTGTAGTTATTTTTGATTTTAGTTAACACATAATAATTGTACATATTTATGTAATACAAAGTGATGTTGCAACGCATGTATACAATGTGTATTGATCCAATCAGATTAATCAGCATATCCATCTACTCAAACATTTATCATTTCTTTGTATTGGAAACATTCAACATTCTTCTAGCCATTTGAAAATATACAATAAATTATTAACTATTAACTAGATCTACACCACAGTGCTATAGAACAATGAAACTTAATCATCCTATGAAATTGTAATTTTGTAATTATTAACCAACCTCTTCCTATCTTCCCCTCTCCCTACCCTTTTCAGTCTCTAAAAACTGCAATTCTACTCTCTGCTTCTGTGCAGTCAACCTTTTTTAGCTCCCACATGTGAGAACATGCAATATTTATCTTTCTGTGTCTGTTCTCCAGGCTCGTCCTTGTTGCCGCAAATGAGGATTTCATTCTTTCTATGGCTGAATGGTATTCCACTGTATATATACCACATTTTCTTTATCCATTCATCTGATGTTGGACACTTAGGTTGAGTCCATGTGTTGGCTATTGTGAATAGTGCTACAATAAACATGGGACTGCAGATTTCTCTTCAGTATACTGATTTCCTTTCACATAGATAAAACCCTAGTAATGGGATTGTTGGATTATATGGTAGTTCTATTTTAAATTTTTTTGAATAATCTCCATAGGTTTTTTTTTTATTATGGCTATAGTAATTTACAACCCCACCAACTGTGTATAAATGTTCCATTTTCTCCACATCCTCGTTAGCATTTGTTACTTTCTATATTTTTGATAATAGCCATTCTAACTAGGGAGAAATAATATTGTGGTTTTGACTGCGTTTTCCTGATGATTTGTGGTATTGAACATTTTTTCATATACCTGTTGGCCATTTGTATGTCTTCTTTCAAGATATGGCCATTTGAATCCTTGACCTATTTTTCAATAAGATTATTTGGGTTTTTCCTGATAAATTCTTTGAGTTCCTTGTATATTCTGATATTAGTCATTCATTTTCAAATGAATAGTTTGAAAATATTTTCTCCCATTCTACAGGTTGTCTCTGTTGATTGTTTGCTTTTCTGTGAAGAAGCTTTTTATTTTTATATAATCCCATCCATCTGCTTTTGCTTTTGTTGCTGTACTTCTGAAGTCTTACCCATAAAATCCTTGCCTAGGCCAATGTCCTGAACCATTTCCCCTACGTTTTATTCTAGTTAAGTCTTCAATTCATTTTTAGTAGATTTTTATATACGGTGAGAAATTGGGGTCTAGTTTTCTTCTTTTACATATGGATATCTGGTTTTCCCAGCACCATTTATTGAAATAGCTGACCTTTTCCTAAGGTATGTTCTTGGTGCCTTTGTCAAAATCCCATTGGCTGGAAATATGTAGCTATATTTCTGGATTTTATATTCTCTTCCATTGGTCTGTGTCTGTGTCTATTTTTATGTCAGCATCATGCTGTTATGGTTACTGTTGCTTTGTAGTAAATTTTGAATTCACACAATGTGATGGTCCAGCTTTATTCTTTTTGCTTAGTATGGCTTTGATTATTCAGGGTGTTTTGTGGTTCTACACAAATTTTAGGAAATTTTTTCTATTTCTGTGATGAACGTCATTAGTATTTTGAAAGGGATTACATTGAATCTGTATGTTGCTTTGGGTAGTATGGTCATTCAACAGTATTAATTCTTCTATTCTGGGAACATGTGATGTCTTTGCATTATTTTGTGTCTTCTTCAATTTCTATTGTAGCTTTTACTGTAGGGTTCTTTCACCCCTTAGATTAAATTTATTTCTAAGTATTTTTATAATTTATTTCTAAGTGTTTTTATAAGTATTATAAATTAAATTTCTTTTTTCCATTTCTTTTTTAGCAATTTTGTTATTAGTGTAGAGAAATGCTACTGATTTTCCTATGCTGATTTTGTATCCTGTAACTTTACTGAATCTGTTTATTAGTTCTAAAAGATGTTGCTGATGCTGAAATCTTTGTTTTTTTTTCCTGCATATGAGATCTTGTCATCTGAGGAGAGACAGTTTGACTTACTTCTTTTCAATTTGGATGCCTTTTATGTCTTTCTCTTGCTTAAATTCTCTGGCTAGGACTCCCAATACTATGTTCAATAAAAGTGGGCATCTTGTTTTGTTTTAGTTCTCAGAGAAAAAGCTTTTGGCTTTTTCCACTCAGTATAATGTTATATATAGTTTTGTCATATATGGCCTTTATTGTGTTGAAGTATGTTCCTTCTATACCTAATTCGTTGAGAGTTTTTGTCATGAAGGGATGTTGAATTTTTTCAAATGACTTTTCTGTGTGTATTGAGATGATTATATGGTTGCTGTCCTTCATTTTGTTGATACGACATTCATTGATTTGGGTATATTGAACCACCCTTGTATCACTGGGATGAATCCCACTTGATTATAGTGATTTACCTTTTTAATGTATTGTTGGATTTAGTTTGCTAGTGTTTTGTTGAGTATTTCTGAGTCTGTGTTCATCAGGGATATTGGCCTATAGTTTGTTGTTGCTGATGTTGTTGTGTCCTTATCTGGTTTTGATTTGAGAATAATTGTAGAATAAGTTAGGAAAAATTGTCTGTTCTTCAATGTTTTGGAATATCTTGAGAATAATTGGTGTAGTTCCTCTTTAAATGTTTGGTAGAATTTAGCAATTAAATCATCTGGTCTTAGGCTTTTCTTTGTTGGGGGACTTTTTATTATTGATTCAATCTCATTACTTATTAATAATCATTATTAATCTGTTCAGGTTTTTTAATTCTTCCCAATTCAATCTTTTTTAAATGTTTGTAATTATCTTAATGTATTTTCAATGTGAGAATTGAAGCTCAGCTCCTACATCAGTGGTTATTCTCTGCTGAAAGAATTCTTTTAAAAACTTTCTTTTGATTTTTTTTCTGTTTGTTTATTCCTAGTTCAATCTTGGTAGGTAGTATGTGTTCAGGAATTTATCCATTCCTCTAGGTTTTCTCATTTCTTGGCATATACTTGTTCCTTGTAGGAAAAAAAAGAAAACAAAATTTCTGGGGGCTTCAGGATGACTGACTAGAGGCATCTGGCACTAGCCTCCTCCACAAAAGAGAACCAAAATAGGAAGTAGATAATTACCCTTTGAATAGATCACCTAAGAGAACACTGGAATTCAACAGAAAGTGACAGAAAACTCCCAAGGAAAGAAAGGAGAGGGAAGAGAAGCAGCCTGCCCAGCAAGGATTGGCTGGGAGCCCTGAGAGCCTCCTCAGTTCAGAGAAAGAGTAAGTGAGAAATTCCCAGCAGTCTATTCCCACCAAGAACTCCTCCAATCCTAGCCACAGCAGAGTCCCTTGACCCTGATGGACCCTGAGACTAACATAAGGAGTTGCCTGGAGACTGCTCAACAGTATCATTCCAGAGACAGCCTCATTTGGTGTTCTATACACCTCCCAAGACCTAAGCAGCTACAGCATGGTATCATTTTGAGAGATCAGCCCTCGCCAGACTGCATCCTGCCCTAGAGCCCAATACCCCTTGCATCTCCACCTCCCTGGAGCCCTATTGTCATCCCGAACTGTTGCCTGCCACCATGGCCAAAGTGCACCCACCCCTCTGGCAGTCACTCTTCCTCCCTCAGCAGTGGTACTGGCCACATGAATTTGCACATGTCCTGAGGACAGACTCCTCTACCTAAGCTGCTGCTGCTGGCTGCTGCTACCGGGGCCAAAGTGCAAGCCACTAGCAGCAATTCCACTGACCCTAGCTGTGTGACTGCCGCACATTTGCATGTGCATTGAAGACAGACTTCCCTACCCATATCCACCACCACCACTGGTTGCTGCCATCAGGATGGCAGCACGAGCCATGTGCAATAACCCCACCACCTATAGCAGTGAGGCCTCTGCACATTTACATGTGACTTGAGGACAGCTCCCTCACCCACAACCACTGCCTGGTGCCAAATTAGGCACTCCCTAGGTGCCTACCTAGGCTGCTGCCTCCGACAACAACCCCACCCACCCCAGCTGCAGGGATAAAGAGCAATTGCATGTGTCCTGTGGGCAGGCACCCCCACTCACCACTTCCACTGCCTGCCTCACCAAAGCACTTCACCAGAGGCCTGGGAATTAACCCACCTCTGCATACCAAAGTCAGTATTCATATGCACTGTGAGGAGTCGTGTGAACATGCCTGCCAGACCTGGCTCCACTACCCTCAACCAGTGCCTGAACATGCTATTTGCGGGCCTAGAGATCACCCCATCTCATCCTCCACAAGTGGCAGTAGAGCACTCCTCTCAGAGGCCTGAAGATGTGGCCACCTTGCCTACTGCTACCACCACAGTGGGCCCCCACCTACATGCACCACCTGCTGGCCTGGAGACTGACATACCCAGCCCATTACAGCCACTGCTAACACCAGCATGGGCCACTCGAGAATCAGAAGGCTGTCCCACCACAACTACTGCCATTGCCCATGCTATGCCCACTACCCAGTGACCCAAGGACCTGCCCACTCACCTTGCTCGTCACTGCCACTGCCTGCACCTAAGCAAACCACCTGTAATCTCAAGAATTGGCCCACATGGGCCCAATAACACAGGTGCCAGTGTTTGCCACTCTGGGGCCCAAAGACAGACACATCCAGCTTGTCGATGCCATCACTGGGGCGCAAGGACTGGCACACCTGACATCCCCATCACTATCAAAACTTCACCACAGCTCCTACTAACAACCACACCCTGAATCACTAAGGAAATCAGACCCCACTGACACCATTTAGAGCCAAATAAATTATACAGGCTATACCACTACATGCACCCAGAATGAGTGCATGGCATGGGTAGCCAAAGTGTCGTAACCCACCAACACTGTAGATATATTTTCAACTGTTCAAAGTAGTCTTTAATAACCCTTTGTATTTCTGTGATATCAATTGTAATGTCTCCTTTTTTGTTTCTAATTTCATTGATTTGAATATACTCTATTTCTTAGTCTAATGTTTTATCCATTTTGTTTATCTCTTTATATACCAATTTTTTATTGCATTGATATAGTATATTCTGAGGTTTTTTTTCCTCTATTTTGTTTATTTCTACTCTGATCTTTTTTATTTCTTTTCATCTACTAATTTGGGATTTGGTTTGTTCTTGCTTTTCTGGTTCCCTGAGATGTGTGATTAGGTTATTTGAAATATTTCTACTTTTTTTTTAATGTAGGCATTTATTGCTATTAACTTCCCTCTTAGTACTGCTTTTGCTGTATCCCATAGGCTTGGGTATATTGTGTTTCTATTTTCATTTGTTTCAATATTTTCTTAAAATTTTATTCTGAATTTCATCATAGGCCCATTGGTCATTCAGGAACATGTTGTATGGTTTTCATGAATTTGTAGTTTCCAAAGTTCCTCTTGTTATTGATTTCTAGTTTTATTCCATTGTGATCTGAGAAGATACTTGATATGATTCCAAATTTTTTAATTGTTGAGAATTGTGTACTAACAAATGGTTGAGCCTGGAAAATATTCCATGTGCAGATAAAAAATGTAGATTTTGTAGCTATTGGATGATGTGTTCTGTAGATGTCTCTTAGATCCATTTGTATAGTTTAAATCCAATGTTTCTTTGTTAATTTTCTGTCTAGATGATCTGTCCAATGCTGAGAGTAGGGTGTTGAGGTCCCCAGCTACTATTTTATTGGGGTCTCTCTCTCTTTAGCTGTAATAACATTTGGTTGGTTAATATATTTGGGTGCTGTAGTATTGAATACATATATATTTATAATTGTTGAAGCCCCTTACTGAATTGATCCCTTTATCATTAATTAACAGCCTTCTCTGTGACCTTTTATGTTTTTGACTTAAAGTCTATTTTGTCTGAAATACTGTTTCCATATGCACAGAATATATTTTTTCCATCCCTTCACTTTCAGTCTCTGTGTGTCATTACATGTGAAATGAGCATATAGTCAGATCTTGTTTTATTTTAATCCACTCAAACAGTCTATCTCTTTCCATTGTGAAATGTAAACCATTTACATTCAAAGTTCTTATTAATAGGTGAGGACTTACTTTGTCATTTTGTTCATTGTTTTCTGGTTGTTTTATGTATCCTTTGTTCCTTTCTTCTTCTCTTATTGTTTAGCTTTGTGTTTTGTTTGTATTCTGCAATGATAATACTTGATTTCTTTCCATTTCTCATGTTTCATATTTTCATGTATTTTCATGATGGTAGATATTATCATTTTTCTTCCAGTTGAAGGACTCCCTTAGCACAGGGCCAGTCTAGTGGTGTTGAATTCCCTCAATTTTTGCTTGCTTGGAAAGACTATTTCTCCTTCATTTCTGAGGGACAGCTGTGTTGGGTATAGTATTCTTGGCTAACAGTTGTTTTTTTTTTTCCTTCAACTCTTTGAATGTATTATCCCATTCTCTCTTGGTCTAGAAGTTTTCTGCTAAGAAATATATTAGCCTGATGGAGAGTCCCTTATATGTGACTTGATGCTTTTTTCTTGCTGTTTTAAAAATTCTTTGTCTTTTGATAATGTGACTGCAACATGCTTAGGAAAGGAAATTGTGGGATTGAATCTGTTTGGGAACTTTTAAGCTTCCTGTATCTGGATGTCTATATCTCTGCCAAGACTTGAGGAGTTTTCAACTACTGTTACTTTTTGTTTATTTGATTTTCTAGAGGGAGTCTTGCTCTGTCATTTAGACTGGTGTGTAGTGGTGCAATCTCAGCTCACTGCGACCTCTGCCTCCTAGGTTCAAGCAATTTTCCTGCCTCAGCATCCTGAGTAGCTGGGATTACAGGTGTCTGCCACCACACCTGGCTAATTTTTGTGTTTTTTGTAGAGATGGGGCTTCACCATGTTGGCCAGGCTGGTCTCGAACTCCAGGCCTCAGGTGATCCACCTGCCTCAGCCTCCCAAATTGCAGGGGTTTCAGGCATGAGCCACCATGCCCAGCTTCAACTACTATTTCATTAGATAGGGTTTATATGCCTTTTCCCATCTTGTCTCCTTTTGTAATTACCATAATGTGAATGTTTATTCAGTTAATGGTGCCCCATATGCCACATAAATTTTTTTCATTTTTAAATTTTTTCATTCATGTATTTATTTAACTAATGGGTTTTTGTTGTTTTGTTTTGTTTTTTAAAGTTTGGAGCAAGAGTTTAATAGGCAAAAGGAAAACACAGCTCTCTGTTACAGACAGGGGTCCCAAGCGGGTTGCCAAGTTGTAGTAAAAATGTCAAGGTTTTTATAAACGGGCTAATGAGGAGGGGGCTAGTGAGGAGGGGATGGCCTAGCCTCCTAGGGCCTGAAGATTTAGTTGGGACTAGGTGTGCAATCTGTATAGAGCAGAGTTTTTATCAGACTTTTAGTCTGTGTTTCTTCGATTTGCTTATCTGGGAGGGAGATTTTCTGTGTCTGTGCCCATACACCTTTTTGCAGCTGCAGGCATCCCTCCACTCCAACCTGCTTTTAGCTTCCCTATCTTAGTGTGCCTAAAGGGGAAAGAATGTGCTTATTAAGGCCCGCTGTTTCACTAGGGCCCATTGAATAACTGTGAAGTTTGGTGATTACCCAGGAGTCATCCCCCTCTCCACCCCACTAATAGGTTATTTTAAAACTGCCCTCATGTTCAGAAATGTATTCTTCTGCTTGATCTTGTCTATTACTAAGCTTTCAACTGTATTTTTTATTTCATTCACTGAATTCTTTAGTTCCAAGATCTCGGTTTCATTCTTTTCATGTCTATCTCTTCATTGAATTTCTCACTTACCATGACTTGTTTTCTTGATTTTGTTGAATTGTCTATCTATGTTCTCTGGTATTTCAGTTGTCTATTATGCTCTCTTGTATCTCACTGAGCTTTCTTAAGATTATTATCTTGAATTCTTTTGCAGGCATTTCATAGATTTCCTTTTTGAAGGGTCTGTTACTAGCAAGTTACTGTGATTTTGAGGAGGTGTTATGTGTCTTTGCTTTTTCATGTTTCTTGTGTCCCTATGTCAATATCTGTGCATGTGGTGGAACACTCACTTCTTCCAATTTTATGGAGCAGTTTTCATAGGGAAAAACTTTTTTCTGTAGATACGTCCTGTAGTGTCAGTTGGGTAGGGTGCTTTGCCTTTGGTTCCTGGTGAGAACACTAGTGTGGTTTCTATATGATTTCTTCAACTGTAATCAACATCAGCAGTGTCTATAAGTGCTTAGTAGCCTAGGCTACAGCTGTTTGTGGAGCTGTGGCATGGCTTTTCTGGTGATACTGATGCTGGGTAAGCCAGTCCTCAGGCACCTAGATGGTATGTATGTTGGCCTCATTGCTCAAGAGGGTGGAATTGCCAGTGGGGCAGCAATGTGCCCCAGGCAGACTAGTCTTCCAGCCCTGCGTGAGCATGACACTGGAGTCAGGTAGAACTTGTAGAGTTCTTCATCTTCAGACCACTGAGCTCATATTTACAACTACTTGGAGCTCTTTTAATTTTGATTATCTCAAGTGCTTTTACATAGCATTAAGAAACATAGCATTATGAAACATAGCATTATGCTATGTAAAAGCATAAGATTCTTATTCAGCCACAACCACCCACAGGATAGTAGCCTGAGAAATACCATCTTCTCAGGACCATTCTTCCCAGTTCTCCTTGAGGGTACAGGCCATCCATTTCCATGGTATTTATAAGAATTATTTTATTCTCTTTTATGTTTTAATATTTAAAATCCTCTTCCACTTAATTTATAATTATTAATAATTCAAATTTTATCATAAAGTACATTTCTTATGCTTAATACCCAAGTACAGATTTTCAAGTGAATATTCATCCTGAGGTTGTAATCTGCATCTAAATGGAGCTTCCTCCCACCTCCAGGTAGCACATTCAAAAGCAGTGCCAATGTGAAGTATGCATGGGATAAAAATTATTACCCCAAGGGCGTTAGGATTATTGTGATCTAGTCCCACTTCCATTCCTGAGATGACAGCAAGAGCTATGGGTCAGATATATCATATCTTAATGTAATTACTTTTTCTTCCAGACCATGATCTACTGTCAATTGCGTTCACTTTGTATCTGTTACACAATGAAATTATGGCATTTGGGTTTTATTGTTGTTGTTGTTATTGTTATGTTTGCTTTTTGAGGATGAGAAGATGATGTACAGGACATGCATGTAAAATATTCCTTTTTGAAACCTTTGCCATTGAACCAGAGAGTACAGCAAGCTGTGTTCTGAAAAGTTAGTCTTGTCTAATTCTGAAAGGGCAATATCAAGGTCAGTTTTTTTCTATTGGTGCAGGCTGCTTCAGGCTGCATTCATTTGCCCTTGGGGGCATTTTCAGTGAAAATGAGAGACAGAGTTAATTTTTACCATTAGAAAAATTCCTCCCTTTCATGGAAAGCAGTTTCAGCAATGACTAGCTACTCAATAAATATTAGAAATTACTTTTATTATTTTAATTTTCTACAGATAGTAAGAAAGTTTTTATGTTCTTTCTAAGTTTATCTTTAGTGTTTGTTAGCACTTTTTCCTGTTCAGGCCTCCTCTCCAGTTCCAGATCAATATGTCTCAGATATCCAATTATGTGCCAGCTGAATAGGTCCTATTTCTGGTCTAAAGACCTATTCATGTATTTCTCCAAGACATTTGGGTTCTGCAGCAATAAATTCAGGAAAATATTTGGCTTTGGCCAAGCATTAATCTACATGGGATTTGGGGGTGGAAGAACATTTGGGTTCTGCAGCAATACATTCAGGAAAATACTTGGTTTTGGCCAAGCATTAGTCTACCTGGGATTTAGGGGTGGAAGCACATTGTGGTCTTTAAAAATGACTATCTTTGTTCCTGAGTGAGGGGGCCAATGGACCAGGCCTACCCTGTCTTTGGATTCTATAACACTGAGATCAATGGGGTACTTACTTCTGGCTCAATGAAGGGATCTACATGATATATCTTGGCCAGCCTCATTTGGGCTCAACCTCCAATCTTCTGACTGAAATTTTCTAGAGGAAGGACCTGGAAATCTGAATTTGAAATGGTTTTCATCAGGCTACTCGGGAAAACCTGCATTAGTGGACACTGCCTTTTGTTTTGGTAGCCATTTTACAGAAAACAGGTGCCATACAGCTTCTAAGGCCCAACATCTCAGAATAAATAAATGGTAGAGCTGGAATTTGAGCCAAAAAGCTCAGCTCCCTCTGTGCTGAGAGGTGACCTGAGTCTATTATTCCCTTTGGTTTTCCCATCTTCCTTGATTCCCTCCCTTTAGGAAACAGAAGTATAAGCATTAAAATAGAGGATCCTTCCTTATCTGAAATTCTGTTTTTTCTGAGGGTGGGATACTAGTCACTATGACAAGACTCAATGACACAGTCCTGACTCAGAAAGTCACAATAAGGACATTGCAAATCATCAATCACAAATGCTACATTTAACCCACTGAGATCAACCCAATCCCTTTGATCTTTACCACTGCTATGTGAGAGGAGACGGGGCAAAGCAGACAGGACGTTATAGGCTCAACAGTTCAATGAACGTGAGATCAAATCTTGGCAATGCTGCTTATTTGCTTCCCATTCCCAGCCCTGGTTTTCTCATCTATAAAATGAAGGTAATAGCACATAGCTATTCTGTGGGCTATTGTATGCTCAGTACACAACAGGCATTCAACAAATTGTTCCACTGCATCTGTAATGGTTAATATTAGGTGTCAACTTGATTGGATTGAAGGATGCCTAGATGGCTGGTAAACTATTGTTTTTCGGTGTGTCTGCAAGAGCATTGCCAGAGGAGACTGGCATTTGAGTCAGTGGACTGGGAGAGGAAGGCCCGCCCTCAATGGTTGTGGGCACCCTTCAATTGGCTGCCAGCATGGCTATAACAAAGCAGGCAGAAGAAGGTGGGATAAGGTTTCTTGCTGAGTCTTCTGGCTTCCTTTTTAACTGTGGTGGATGATTCCTTCCGTTCCTCTTGCCCTTGAACATCAGACTCCAGATTCTTTGGCCTTTGGATTCTTGATCTTCTACCAGTGGTTTGCCAGGGGCTTTCAGGGCCTTTGTCCACAGACTGAAGGCTGCACTATCGGCTTCCCTGGTTTTGAGGATTTCAGGCTCAGGCTGAGCCACTACCAGTTTCTCTCTTCCCCAGCTTATAGATGGCCTATCGTGGGACTTCACCTTGTAATCACGTAAGCCAATTCTCCCTAACAAACTCCCTTTCATATATGTGCACATATCCTGTTGGTTCCATACCTCTGGGGAACTCTGACTTAAGCATCCAAGACCCAGGTTAGAGAACAGGGGAGGAAGAAATGTGTTGTGGGACCTGGTGACACATGGGGTAATGGAGAATTAAGGAGAGCACTCAGATAAAGTGCTTTACAGCAATTAAACTGTTTTTCCCTACAGTGCAGATCTGCATTGTAAAAGTATTTACAGGTGTCTGATTTTGTTGACTATACAGGAAGTTACCTCAGCAGAATAAATAGAGCTGCCCAGTGCATTTTCATGCTCTTTATTTGCAGAAAGGGAGATAATTAAAGAACTAATGACAGTCTTCAGGAGCTTGCATGCAGCAGTATCCTAGCTGACACCACATACTCCAGGCCAGGAGCCCTGAAGGATCAGCCTTTAGACTTGACAAGGGACTATGCCCTGTGCTTCTGATTATTCTGTCTTCTGCTCATTTCTCACCAGGCAGCAAGGAAGAGGTACGCCTCTTTTGAAGTCCTCATTCATTAATAACTGGAGTTACCTGACAAACATACTTTACATTTAGCCTAAGAACTAGGAAATTGAGATGAGGACAAATGAAGGGAAGGAAACTAACATTTATCGGTGATGAGTATTGTCTAAGTATCATACTACAATTTTCTCCTTTAAAAGAACTTTATATTTTGACATAATAATACACTCATAGGAAGTTGCAAAATAATACAAGGAGTCCTGTGTACCTTTCACCCAGCTTCCCTCTATGCAGAAGGCTGGGCAATGGGATGAGCAGAAGCATGTAGGTAGATGCAAGTCATTGTTAGTGTCCCAGTTCTTGATTTGGTTGCTAGTCTTATGGGTATCTATTGTATTATTATTTTAGTTATCTCTTGATACATAATAAACCACCATAAAACAGAGTGGCTTAAAATAATACTGTACTATTTCTGTTAACATCACTAATTGGGAAGCCATTAGATTCGGTGTAACCAGGCTTAACCAATCAGAAACTGCCAACTAACCTTTCACTCTGGACTTTCCACTGGAATGATCCAAATAAGGCTACTTTAACCAATCAAGTATTTTATTTGCCTTGCTTTTGTATTCACCTTCTAAAAGATTTCTTCACCTGCACCTTTGGCAAATCCCTGAACCACTTGTGGTCTGAAGCTGCCCAATTCATGATTTTCTGTCTGCTCAAGCAAACTTTAAATTTGGGTTTTTTTTAATTTAATTTAATTTTACATTCCAGGATACATGTGCAGGACGTGCAGGTTTGTCACATAGGTAAACATGTGCCATGGTGATTTGCTGCACCTATCAACCCATCACCTAGGTATTAAGCCCTGCACACATTAGCTATTTATCCTGATGCTCTCCCTCCCCACTACACACATCCCCCTAACCACCTAACAGGCCCCAGCATGTGTTGGTTCCCCTCCTAGTGTCCATATGTTCTCACTGTTCAGCTCCCACTTATAAGTGAAACACTAGAATTTTAATATGCCAATGTTTATCTTATAACATTTCTTACAGTTCTATGGCTTGACTAAGACAGCTGGACATGAGCATTCTTCTGATGCTCACCCATGGGGTCCAGTCACAGCTGGGAATGGAACATTCAGAATGGCTTTGCTCACATGTTTGTGGCCACAACAAGGAAGAATGGAACGCGGGCTTCAGCAGGGACACTGGGACACTGGGCTTCTCTCTCCATGTGATCTCAGGACTTCTCCTTTTCTACTGCCTTTCCACATGGTCTCTCCTTGTGGTCTTCCCAGTAGAGTCATTGGGCTTCTTACATGATGGCTCAGGTCTCCAAAGAGCACAAAAGGAGAAGTCACCAGGTCTTCTGAAGACTGCCACAGTGACCCTTCTCCTGCATTCTCTTGGCTAATGTGAGTCACAACACCAGTGCTGATTCAATGTGATGTGACATCAATACCAGGAGGTGTGGTTCACTAGGGGATACCTTTGGAGAGTAACTATCACATTTGAAATATAATAGAGCTTCCAAGGACCAACACTGACCAAAAAAAATTGTATCATATTGTATCATGTATTGTATCATATATATGTTAGTGTATACAAATAATATCTAGAAGGATCAAAATTGACAAATGGTATTTACTTAAACTAAAGAGCTTCTACACAGCAAAAGAAACTATCATCAGAGTGAACAGACAACCTACAGGATGGGAAAAAAATTTTGCTATCTATCCATCTGACAAAGGTCTAATATCCAGAATCTACAAGGAACTGAAACAAATTTCCAAGAAAAAAACAAGCAATCCCATCAAAAAGTGGATGAAGGATATGAACAAACACTTCTCAAAAGAAGACATTTACGCAGCCAACAAACAAATGAAAAAAAATGCTCATCATCACTGATCATTAGAAAAATGCAAATCAAAACCACAATGAGATATCATCTCATGCCAGTTAGAATGGAAATCATTAAAAAGTCAGGAAACAACAGATGCTTACGAGGATGTGGAGAAATAAGAACGCTTTTAAACTTCAATCAGTGTGGAAGATAGTGTGGCAATTTCTCAAGGATCTAGAACCAGAATACCATTTGACCCAGCAATCCCATTAATGGGTATATACCCAAAGGATTATAAATCATTCTACTATAAAGACACATGCACATGTATGTTTATTGCAGCACTGTTTACAATAGCAAAGACTTGGAACCAACCCAGATGCCCATCAATGATAGACTGGGTAAAAAAAAATGTGGCACACATACACCATGGAATACTAAGCAGCCATAAAAAAGAATGAGTTCATGTCCTTTGTAGGGACATGGATGAAGCTGGAAACGATCATTCTTGCAAACTAACATAGGAACAGAAAACCAAACACTGTATGTTCCCGCTCATAAGTGGGAGTTGAACAATGAGAACACATGGACACAGGGAGGGGAACATCACACACCTGGGCCTGTTGGGGGGTGGGGAACAAGGGAAGGGAGAGCATTAGGACAAATACCTAATGCATGTGGGGCTTAAACCTAGATGACGGGTTGATGGGTGCAGCAAACCACCATTGCACATGTATACATATATAACAAACCTGCACATTCTGCACATGTATCCCAGAACTTAAAGTAAAAAAAAAAAAAAAAAAAACAGTCAGAGACAATGGCTCATGCCTATAATCCCAGCACTTTGGGAGGCTGAGGAGGGTGGATCACCTGAGGTCAGGAGTTCAAGACCAGCCTGACCAACATGGAGAAACCCTGTCACTACTAAAAATACAAAATTAGTCGGGCGTGATGGCACATCCTTGTAATCCCAGATACTCGGGAGGCTGAGGCAGGAGAATTGCTGGAACCTGGGAGGCGGAGGTTGCGGTAAGCCAACATTGCACCATTGCACTCCAGACTCCAGCCTGGGCAACAAGAGTGAAACTCCGACTCAAAAAAAAAAAAAAAAAACACTATACCATGCTGTTAACACTGCGTTATTTCTGCAGTTGGAATTACAGAACACTTTTACTTTCAGAGTTACATATTTTTCTAATGTTGTGATTTTAACTAATGAATATATCTGTAAAGTTGGGCTGAGCATGGACACAGTGATGTGATTTCAAAATAAATACTTTCTCAGGGACCAAAAGCCAAATTTTATCTGGCTGAAGAAAAGACATCAGCTGGCAACTTGAACAGCCTGGCAACCTGAGACTGTTTGACAGGTTTTGCATGCTACACCCATTTGTCAATCCATGTTCTTAGGTGGGCATCCATCTTCAGAGAATTAGGACTTTATCCCGTTCAGTCAGGCAGTTGTGGTCACTGGCTGCTGATGTGACATGTGAGGCCTGTATTTAGCATGTATCATTAAAATACACTAGGTACATTAAAAAGACAAATTGCAGCACATAAAATATAATGTTTGAGAACTGATATATGGAATCTGATATGGTTTGGCTGTGTCCTCACCCAAATCTCATCTTGAATTGTAATCCCCATAATTCCCATATGTCAAGGGCAGGACCAGGTGGAGGTAATTGGATCATGGATGCAGTCTCTCCCATGCTGTTCTCATGATAGTTAATGAATCTCAAGAGATCTGATAGTTTTGTTTGTGTCTGGCATTGGCCCTGCTTGTACTTTCTCCAGCCACCTTGTGAAGGAGGACGTATTTGCTTCCCCTTGCACCATAATTACAAGTTTTTTGAGGGCTTCCCAGTCATGCAGAACTGTGAGGCAATTAAATCTCTTTTTTTATATAAATTACCCAATCTCAGGTATTTCTCCATAGCAATGTGAGAATTAACTAATGCAGAATCCCTTCAGTTATTCAACAAGTAATATGGCTTAGGGGTAGGGTGATCAGGGCTACCCAGTTCTGGCCAAAGAAATAGAAGAGGAAATCTGCTGGCTGGCTTCTAGACAAAAAAAAATCCTCTCTGAGAAAAAGAAAAATGTATATATTTAATAATAATAGCAGCTACCTTCACCCCTAAACTTCAGGCAGCTTTCTGCTGGAACCATCTGCCCTGAGTACTCTGGAGAGGTTAACAGTTAGCCTTTCTTTTTTTTAATTGATAAAGAACAATTATGTGTATTTGTGGGGTATAATGTGAGGATTTGATCTATGTGTCCATTATAGAAAGATACAATCAAGCTGATTAACATATCCATCACCACACCAACTTATCATGTGTGTACACGTGATGAGAATGTTAAAAAGCTATTTTGGCAACTTTGAAATATGTATTACATTATTAATATTAATTGTGGTCACTATGCAGTGGAGTAGATCACTGAAACTTATTGCTCCAGTCGAACTGAAACTCTGTACCCTTTAATCAACATCTTCCTTTTCCCATCCCTTCCTCCACGCCCCTGGTAGCCACCATTCTACTCTCTACTTCTATGAGATTAACTTTTTAGATTCCACATGTAAGTGAGATCATACAGTATTTGTATTTCTGTGCCTGGCTTATTTCACTTAGCACAATGTCTTCCAGTTCCATCTATGTTGTTGCAAATGACAGAATTTCCTTCCTTAGGGGTTGTCCTTTCTCAAGAGTGTGCCAGGAGGACTTCATTCTGCTTTGTGAGGGTCAGACCAGAAGCCTGCCATGCTCTTGAACAGTAACATGCTACCCACTCACCATGGTTGGTCTATCCAAGAGGAAGAGGGTCTGGAATGAAACAGGCACGCCAACCCACACACACACACACACACACACACACACACACAGAGTTTCTATCACCTTGGGCTCCTTTAATTAAATATTAATACTTAATTAAATTATTTATTTTTTAATTAATTAAATTTTTCTTTAATTAAAAAATTAATATAAAGAATTATAGCTATTTCCTTTGAGAACAGGAAACTTAAGGGAATGTGACATTTGGCTTCAACTGCCTGAAAGGAAAATGAATTAGACAAATCTACGTTTGAACTCAAGACAGGACAGGGATCATAAATTTAAAGGAGTTAAAAGAAAACAGATTTCAATTTTTTTATGGAATCAACCTGGAGTGTTCATCAATGGCTGAATGGATAAAGAAACTGTGGTATATATACACAGTGGGATACTATTCAACATTAAAAATGAAGGTCATCCTGTCATTTGTAACAATATGGATGAACCTGCAGAACACTATGTTAAACAAGCCAGACACAGAAAAATAATTACTGTATCTCACTTATATGTAGAATCTTAAAAAGTCAAACTCACAGAAGCAGAGAGTAGAATGATACTTACCAAGGGTTGGTGGGAGGGGGTTGTAGTGGGGGTTCTGGGGAAATGTTGCTCAAAGAATAAAAAATTTCAGTGAGACAGAGAATATGTTCAATAGATTTATAGTACAACATGATGACTATAGTTAATAACAATGAATTATATACTTGAAAATTAGTAGATTTCAAGTATTCTTACTGCAAAAAAAAAATAAGTATGTGTTAATTATCTCGATTTAGCCATTGCACAATGTATACATGTTTCAAAACATTATATTGTACACCATAAATATACAATTTTTATTTGTCAATTAAAAAAATAAAATAAAATAGACCTGGATGCCTCATTAAGTCATGAATTCCTTGTCAGCAGATATGTTCAAGCAAAAGTCAAGATTGTTTTAAAAAGAATTAAAGTATTGAGAAGATAATTAAATTGTAAAAGCTTCTAATTCCTTTCATTTCTGAGACACTTTGGTTCTACTGTATGACATGGCTGTGGCCACAACAGCACTGTGTAAGCAGTCAAATATAAAACATTTGCTAACTAGAGTGGAAATGACTTGTTAGTAATTTTGGACAAACCTTTGCTTTCTCCTATTCTGATGGGACTGAAAGTGCATATTCAATGATTCATAAAACTTTCAGTCACGTGGTTGCTTTGACACTGAGCTTCTCCAAACACTTGAGCAATGTGGATCTCCATTGAGGGATGATCCTGGGAAGTTAATAGTCAGTTTATGTAGTAGAGGCACTTATCCAATGGAATGAGAGCCCTGTAGAGGCAAGATTTTTGATATTTTATTTTTTATTTTGAGGATTAATAAGGAGATCATATAAAATCTTCAACTTTGAGGTTATGAGACACATGAATGAGGTTTTAGAGTATTTATAAGAGAGCACATGCAGTCCCCAGGGCTAAGCTGAGGTCCAAAGTAAATGTGGCACGAAGACAAATTCTAAGAGATAAATTTACAGCAATTAGAGCTGTCTGAAACGGAATGAAGTCCTTTGTGTAGCCATGAGCAGCCTGTCAGCATTGAGGATTCTCAGTCCAACTAGGTGACCACTTACAAATTAGTATCAACTTCCAGGGGCTTTGATTAGAAGATCTCTAAGGTGCTGATTCTCAAAGGATGGGTCCACAGTACACTGGTAGCCTAGGATAGTTTCTGAGAGCCTAAATCCAATCCACACACAAGTCCTCTATTCTCTTCTACAACAAATGATGCACGGCTCCCAAGATCTGTTTTATAAGGGCAATTAATACTCATAACCTACTAAGAATTATTAAGGATAGCTAAACTTTATTAAGATAACATCACATTATTTTTCATTAAACAACTAATACTCAAATACATTTGTATTCATTTTCTATTGCTGCATAGCAAATTACTACCAACTTAGCAGCTTAAAATAACATCCATTTATTATCTTATGGTTTCTGTAGGGCAGGTATCTGGACATGGTATGGCTGCACTATCCTGGTGTCTGAGTATTAATGAGAAGTAGAATGCCCCAGTAAAAAATTATGCACATTTCAATGTTTGTAGTATCATAAGGCTAAAGTCAAGGTGTCAGCCACACTGCTTATCTCATCTAGAGCTCAGGTTCCTCTTCCAAGGTCACACATTTGGTGCAGAATTCAGTTCCTTGCTGTCGTAAGACTGAGGTCCCTGTTTGCTGGCTGTTGGCAGGGGCTCTTCCCAGATCTTAAAGACTGTTTTCATTGACATATGTCCCCCTCCAACAAAGAGAATTCCTCAAATAGAATACTCTTCTTACTTTGAATCTCTGACTTCTGCCACCTCTGACCTCTAAACTCAGATGGTAAGGGCTTGTGTGATTAGGTTAGACCTACCCAGGAGAAGTCTCTCCTTTTCCTAAAGTCTACTGTAACACAGGACATAATTCAATCCTGGGAATAAAATCCATCGAATTCACCATTCCAGGGACTATGCAAGATGTGTACACTAGGGGGAAGAGTCCCTCGGGGGCTACCTTCAAATTCTGCCACAACCACCACAACCATAACATTTTATTGTAAAGTTAAAACTTCAAGGAAAAGACTAGAGTTCTACTTGACCACCAGCGACAGCTACCAGAGAGATTCACTTTATTGGTTTGGCATTTATCCTTCTAAATTTTACTATCTACTTGTATACATCTCCATATAGGTAAAATATGAGATGTAGTCTTTTAAAGAAAATTCTCAAACTGTTCTGTAGTCATATAGTTTTATAATTTGCTATTTGCACTCAACAGTATACATTGAGGATTTTTTTGTGTCAGTTTAAAAAATCTACACTGTTTAGTTTATATAGTTTATTGCTATACCATAATTTATATAATTGTCCCTCTATTGATGGACACTTTTCAATTGTTTGCCATTTTTTACTACTATGAACAATGCTGCAGTGAGCATCTTTGAAGATCCCTCCTGGTGTCTGAGTAAGAATGACAAGTAGAATGTCCAAGACATAAAGTGTGCACATTTAATTTATAGAAGGCACTGCACAATTGAGAGACAATGTTCTTAAATATAAAATACTGCATAAAAGGTTAAATTTTTCTTTTTTATTAAAGCACCTCATATATGCACCTTTTTGATTCTTACCATCAAATTCTTTTTTCACTAGGAACTGTGAAAGCATAAGTTTGGTGGGCAATAGTGCTTGTTACCTGCCTAAGTTGCCAAAGATTCTACAAGGGTGGCCAAGAAGCTTAAAGCATCACCAAATGCCTGGGCTGTATCATCACACTTAACTTGTTTATTGAACTTGCTTATTGAACTTGTGAGTTCACAATTTTATTGAACTAGTGAGTCATTGGAAGCATCTAAAAAGTGGGAGGCCCACTTTCCCTCTGGGTTGCAGCCAGAGGTGGGGTGGGGCAGGCACACCCATTGCTTATGGTTTCTCCCAGCTGGGAGTGTCTCTGGGTGTGAAATGCCAAGCCCGTGGGACGCAGCCTCAGCCAGTGACTCTCATAACCAACAAGTGTTCAGTGGTGGGACTGGGAGCAGGTTAACCATGTCTTAACCATGACTTAACCTATCACCTGCCAAAGTTCAAAATTTTTATAAAACAAATCACATAAAACTTGCTTTCCTGGAATAAATAAGCCCTTTTCCCCTTAAAATAAGACAATGAAGTAAGCTTGTTAAATATCATTTATGGGTTGCTCAGTAACTGTTCATATTTATCCAGAAATGAGAAGAAAGACTTATACCACAGAAAGAGAGATTTAGGTAAGACGTCCAAAAACAGTTTTCTGAACAGGGATGATCAAACCATAGAACCACTTACAAGAAGAAAAAAATACATTATTTTTTCCCCAGGGGCCTTAAGAAGCCAACAAACACCCATTATTATATTAGGCAAAGTTAAGGAAGGAAAAGTAACTAAAAACCTTTGATAGCATTAACCAATAATCAGATCACATCTGATTTCATACCCAGCCAAAGCTGCACAATACATAATTTGAAGTCTGTAGAACCTTCAGATAAATGTGGTCGTAAAAACCAACATCCTCTCCTCACAGAGAGTTACTTGAGATGGAAAGAAATTGATACCTGAGTCCTTTTGGATAGACCAGGCCTCCTCTTTAACACACTAATCCTTTATATATAAATATGTATCAAAGTTCAAACGACCTTGAAGTTCATTTGGCGCAGGTATAATTTTCTCCAGAGGGAAAAATTGGTAGTCACTGTGAATTTTATGCTCTATTAACATTGCTGAATCGACAACAGTTTTAATTACTTATAATCTGTTGAGTTAATACTTTCACAAGGAGAAAATAGTGAAGCCAAAATTGTCTCACCTTCAAAGCTGATGAGGGACCATATCACAATATTCAAAGACTGCTGAACGTCTGCTCATTCTAAACATTAGCTGACCCAGTTGCAAAGTGCGGAAATATAATATGTTACTTTAAACATAAAATAAGAAAAATAAATAACTTGCTGGTGCTGTCGAAAACATTCCTTATTGTCTTATAAACAAACATCTGACAGAATTTCAAAATATTAAGTTCTTCACCTTTTCCTACAGAGACTTCAGTAGGAAGAGGAAACAAATGCTGAATTATGAGTAAACCAGAAATTGGTCCTTGAATGAGACACTTAACTTCTCAGTGGCTCAGTTTTCTTTATTTAATTGTAAAATTAGAGCGTGGTTAGTTTTTTCTAAGTTACTGCCAGCTTTCATAGTAAAGGAACAAAAATTAAATTTTCAACCATTGGAAAAAATTTTATTACCAATATGTATGGAATTTCCTAATGACATGCATTCACCTTCCATTGCAGGGACATTCACGTATTATTAGTAATTACATGTAAGAAGCACAAATGTAAAGACATTAGAGTTTTCCTACTGATCCCCTCACTATTTTGAGTTTAATCAAGCAAATAAAAAAAAAAAAACTAAGCACTCTCAAATTCCCCTCATGTGCTCCTTCGTTTCTCTCTTAAATAACTCTGATAAAGATGATGGAATGATAATTCTATAGTCATCTTTTCAATGTTTTAGGGATCACTCATATCAATAAACACCTTCCAATCTTCCCAGATGTTTTGAAATGTTATGCTCTGCAGGATTGATGGTGATAATTTGCAATGGTAGCAACTGACAATATTTGACCCTACTCATAAATTCGATAGATGACAGTGAAACATAATGTTACCCAACACTTGTAACATGTTTTATAGTTTCTAAGCTGTACTCTGGCTCAGTTTGGTCTGAACAAGGCCTGCAATCAAGACCTGAGATGATATTAACAGAGTACTCATTCCGCTGTGGGGTGCACTTTACTTGAAAGAACTGGCAAGAAAAAGGAAAAGTTAAGGACTAGGGTAGAGGTAGGCAAATCAGCAACTACAACTCCTGGCGTTTGAAGAAGGGCAAACTGCTAAGACCTCAACTTTGTTATTAGACCAAAGGCACTGGGGAGTGAGTGCTCACTACACACATTTTTGCAGGCCCACTGTGCAATTTTCTATGCTGAATTCTTTGTTCAGCCAAAATTCTTGTAGTCTGTACCTTCATATCATTTTGCATTCATACTAATCAGCATTTTTCTTGGTCTTCCAATTTGGGCAGCTGGGCAGAATCTGGGTAAAGCCACCTAGGCTATGCTTTTACTCCCTTCGTAGAAATTGTGGTGAGGAAGTTTTATATAATTTACGATCCTTTATAACTTTGTGGCCAATAATTGGACTGGGTTCTGCTCTAGGTAGCATTCCTGAATAGTTACTTGTTCCTAAATTAAGTGCATCATAGTCATGTGATAACTATTTTAAAATACATATTCCATAACTCCATTCCAGACCAGGTCTAACTCAGAATATGTCATTTCCCAGGGAATATGTTTGTTTGTTGCTGGGGTTTTGTTGGTTTGTTATTGAGACAGAGTCTCACTCTGTTGCCCAGGCTGAAGTGCAGTGGTGCCATCTCAGCTCACTGCAACCTCCACCTCACAAGTTCAAGTGATTCTCCTGCCTCAGTCCCCTAGTAGCTAGGATTACAGGTGTGCACCACCAAACCCATCTAAGTTTTGAATTTTTAGTAGAGATGGGGTTTTACCATTTTGGCCAGGCTGGTCTTGAACTCCTGGGTTCAAGGGATCTGCCCCCATCGGCCTCCCAAAGTGCTGGGATTACAGGCAAGATCCACCACAACTGGCCTATTGCTGTTTTTAAAACAGCTACCCAGCTGTATGTAATGTAATACATTATGTATGTAATGTATGTATGTAATGTATATGTATGTAATGTAATGTAGCCAATCCAGATACAGAATCTGGACAGATATGGAATGTACTAAGAATTAACTGAGATGCAGAGGACTTGATCCCAGCTGTGATCCTCAATATTGTAAGATCTTGGCTCAGATTTATAATTTCTGGACCTCATTTTTCCCAACTATAAAATAATAAAAATTAATGACCTGTCCTTAATGATCCCTCCAAATCTAACTTTCTGTAAAGCTAACAAAGCCAATAATTAAAATGCTAAGGAAATCAATTGGTGCCTTTTTTTAAAAAAAGCAATACATTAAGCTGTTTAATGAGCACATTTTCAGTGACACAAGGAACTAACTAAAAAGAAATTGTTAGCAGAGTGGGTGAAGATTCATCTGCAGGCTTATTTTAAAAACTCGTGTGTGTGAGTGTGTGTGTGTGTGCGCGCACACATAAAATACAATGCAAATCCAATGAATAGTGGAATTTGCATTACAATTTTGGCATACATTCATCATGTTGGAATGAATGAGTTTTCCATTTTTCGAAATGTGTAGTCATGTGTCACCTAACAACCAAGATCTGTTCTGAAAAATGTGTCATTAGGCAATTTTGTCACGTGAATGACATAGGATGTACTTACACAAACCTAGATGGTATAACTTACTACATACCTAGGCTAAATGTTGTAGCCTATTGCCCTTAGGCTACAAACCTCTTCAGCATACTGCTATACTGAATACTGTAGGAAATTGTAACACAATGATGAACATTTGTATACCTAAACATATAAAAGGCATAATAAAAATACAGTATTTTAATCTTATGAGACCACCATCATATATGCAGTCCATCATTGACCCAACATTTTTATGTGGTACATGACCATAGGGAGCATCTTAAAAATTAAGACATTTTTTGATATCAGAACTAAAGAGTGATGAAAGAAGAGAAATGATGAACACAATTTAGTAGGCCAAAGGCTTAACATTGGATATTAAACAGAAAGTCCTGCATAGAGAGTTAAATAAACTTAGAGTTAAATAAACAGATTCTGTGGCCAGCACGCAGGATCAGGTGGTGTTGCTATGTCTTACTTGGAAGTTCACAGGTGTTAAACCTAGAAGGGGTCTGTAGAGATGTGCCTACATGCTGTGGAATATGGGTGGGGGAGTGGAGAAACATCCCAGATCTCATTAGGAAAATATATAGCAAAAATAGCAGGAAAGTACTTGATACTGGGCCTCAGATGAAAAGAGCAAAGCAGGAGAGAGATGGAAAAAAAAAATGAGTAAGCAACAAGCCACAATCCAAATCATGGACCACACAAAGGGGTTGTTTAGAGCCATCCACCTAACAGTAATCTTAAACATGTCCAGCAGAAACTCCAAGACTGAGTGTGGATTCCTAATGGGACCAAGCTATCAGACAGACTTGGCCAAGGCCTTTCTACTTGATATTGGAAAATAACACACAATTTCAAATAAGTGACTCAAAAAGTAAGTGAAATTGAACAGAAACAAATGAAAAATCTCACAGTGAGGTCGGCTATTCCAACTGTAGAAATGCACAATGGGAGTGACATGTCTTAACAGCTGGCTGTGTGAAATCAACTTGGGTTGATTTGGTTTGGGAGGAGAAGGCTTCACAGGAGTGCCGCCTCTCAGCCCTGGGGAACTTGTGGAGACCAAAGTACATGGAGAGTCTGCATCACTCCTGATAATAGTGGTTAATACTTATTGAACCTCTATTATATGCCAGATACTTGGCATCATTCCATTTCATCTTCTGAGGCTGACACTGCCATTTGCCCCCATTTTACAGATGAAGAAACCAAGGTTAAGCAGGGCTGATTTTCTTGCTCAAGATCACATAGCTGATGTGTGGTGAGATAGGGTTTTAACACCAGCCACATAGCTCTTGAGCTACACACTCACCTGTTATGTTCTCTTCCCTTCATTAGGGAGGAGTGGTATACCATGAGGGATCCAGCTTCAGTTTTGGTTGGATTAAATCACCCCAACCACCCTGCCCATCCTTAGGAGTCTATGATTCCGGACCCTGCACTGCCATCAAATGGATGTACAGACTTTGAAAAGTCTTTTCCCTGAGCCTCATTTCCTTTTTCTATACAACTAAAAATCAGAAGAGTCTTAAATATTTGTTAGCTGCTGGATTCTTCAAATAAAATCTTGCTGAAGCCAAACACACACATCAGATGAAACCTGGGCTGCTCTGATTGAAAAAAAGGTAGGAACCCACCCTGACCAATTTATCACCTGTCCCAGTTCCCTCCTGTTATTGCCTGAGGCCCCTGCCATCTAGCTCCAGATTCTACTGAATATGTTTGAAATCAACTGGGCTAGATTGTTTCTAGGATCTCTTCCAAATGCATGATTCATGCTTCATGGTCTAGATATTATCAAAGTCACACAAATGTAGCAAATTAAAGTAGGCGCTCCAGCATTCAGAGTAACCTCTATGGGTAAAAGTTGAAATGATTATCCCTCCTTTCTTTCAAGAGCCTGTAGAGAAAGTCAAAGGCCCAAGTATTATGAGAGATACTTGGAAAATGATCGTTTGGCATCCTAGGAAAGTGATTAACTTGAAAGAACAGCCAGTTTTCAGCAATACCTGATGAAGAAGCATTAACATTAATAAAATATATGGCCAAAATATAACATTCATTTCTTTGAGTTAGTGCATAGATCTGGGATCAGCAAATTACAGCCCTACACTTTTTTTTCTTGATAATAGTTTTATTGGGGTATAATTCACATACTATACAATTCAATAGCTTTCTTTTTCAGTATATTCAAAGACTGTGCAACGAGCACCACAATCAATTGCAGAATGTCTTCATCACTACAGGAAGAAATTCCTCATCTTTCATCACTCATCCTTCAACCTCCTTAACCTAGGCAAGCACTAGTCCACTGTCTGCCTTTATAGATTTGCCCATTCTGGACATTTCATTTCAACGTAATCACACAATATAAGATATTCTGTAATTGGCTCCTTTCACTTAGCATAATGTTTTCAAGGTTCATCCACGTTGCAGCATACATCAGTACTTCATTCCTTTCTATGGATGAATATACCATTTATATTGTATAGATACATCTGTTGTGTTTATCCATCCATCCATTGATGGACACCTGGGTTTGTAAAAGGAAAATAAAATGTCAGGACTCCAAACTCATTATGCCAATGGGAAAAGTTAAGCCTCAAAACTGAGTCAACAAAAACAAAAGCAAACCTTCCTTTTGTTCCCAAAGAGATAGCTGTAATTTCACATGTTTACATTATCATATGTAAAATGTAGATCTGCGAAGAACACAAGACAAATGAATGCCTAATTGACTTTTTCCCCCAATCCTCTCTTCTCTTGTGTAAAATGTGGATTCTGTGATTGCTAATCAAAGCCTCAAAGAATGTACCCACTTGTTTCACTATCTAATCCCCTTTTTTTCCCTCTTTCCTCCCTCCCTTTCTGCCCATTCTTTCCTCTTTAAATATTGAAGCCCTCAAAACCTTCTTTGGAAAAAGCACAGGCCACAGATTCTACTGTAACTTGTGTTTCTTTTTCCCAGGTGTGTCCTCAACTTTACCAAAATAAACCTCTAAATGTATTGAGATCTGCCTCAGACACTTTGGTTTACAGGTTGTGTCTGCCTTTTGGAAATGGAGCAAGTGTCAGTGGTTCTGCGTTGCTCCTCCACCACCATTTGCTGTCACTCTTGCCTTGAGAAATCAGATTAGGAAAAGGGGAGTAGCTACAGACAAGGAGGCTCTGTGCTTTCTGCCCAGAAGGAATTTATGGTGGAAGGAAAGAAATGGCCTTTAAGATCCTTCCCTTCCTTGCTGTTATTTTCCAAAGCCTAAACTCATTTATAAGCCTATATGTTTTGTATTCCAGGGGTAGAAAAACAAACATCTCTGAAAAAGGCACCAGAGAGAAGAAGGTAATTCTTCCTATTTCTAGGGACACAGAGGGCCAAGTGGAAAGAGAGACCACTAGGCCTGGAGAGCAGTGGGCAGCCCCTGGCAATGCCCTGGGACTATCAGCAGGGAATGGTCATCATTCCCCCAATGTGTCCAGCAATCAGTGGGAGAGGGCACTGGGTCAGTGGGCAATTCTTTAAGGAGAGAACTCCAGTAGGGACTGAAATTTAATTTCTCCTCTAGCTGCAGGGCTAGAGGCTCAGAATTATTATCATGTTAGCCTAAAGTTGCATTCAAAGCTGAGTTTTTGGACTGAGATTCATACTCACAAGAGACAGGAATGACTACAGGAGACTAATAAAATAAATAGGTGTGTGATTAGGACTGGGAAGAGCAGTGCCCCAAATCCTCCCTATTGGAGGTAGGCAAGAACAGAAGGAAAGCAAGTATTAGGTTGGTGCAAATGTAATATCACATTTTGCAATTACTTTTAATGGCAAAAACAGCAATTACTTTTTCAGCAACCTAATAATTCAGACAAATTCAGAATGGCAGCCACTCTTTGGTACTAAAGGTGAAGTTCAGGTGAATATCAGGCACAGTGGCTCCAATAATCAACAGATGCTCAAAGACAAGACCTCTGGGCCACCTGAGTGTGTCCTTCACATTGATTTCTCTTTGTAGTTTGTATTTTCTCCTGAGCTCCACTGCAGGCTTTTCTTTTTTTGTTTAACTAAAAGACTATAGTATAGATACTACATGTTTTAATAAATATATATATTATATATATCCTTGTGACCATTAGCAATTCCTTTGCTCTATCATGATGATAGATTTCTATAATCATAGCTATTTTACTCCTGCCAAAACCTATTTCACAGCCAGCTTGCAGGCACCAAAAACCAAAAGTGGGTGGATAAATGTGAATTTGGAAGTAAATTTTAGTAATGTCTTAAGATGTGCTTTTAACAGAAAATTTTCCTCCCACAGGAGGCAAAGTCATTCCTCTTGTCCTTTCCACCAAAGTAGAGTTTACTTCTATTTTTGTATTTTACTTTAACCAGAAGTCTTCTTACCTTTGCAGCTGTGTCACCAGTGACTCCCCACCACTCTTTGTCTTGAGCCCCAAGGGAGCTGCTTATCATATCTCACTGACATACAAGTTCCCTGTATCTTTGTGCAGAATATTCCATTTGTTCCCTCTGTCTACACAATCCCTCCCTCCTTCATTCTCCCAGAGCACTTTATAGATATTTCTGTCTCTGTCCACATTTTCCTGACAAAAGCCAAATTATCACTTTCTAAAAGTCCGTTGATTGAAGACTCAAATATGGCCCCAATTTTATAACAATTCTGAAAGTGAATCAATTCTAAACATGTGACTTAGAGACTATGAGATCTTGAAGGCAGGAGACTGTTCTGTCTCGTTAGTCGTCTCTTCAGTGCCTAGAACAGTGTCTGATGCACAATAGATGTTCAATAATGTTTGTGGCATGAAAATGTGAGATTATGTAATTCAAACTTAAAGCTGTTGGAATGCTAAATTATTTTGAGCTTTGAGAGGAATATAACTATGTGGCCTAAGTCAAGCAGCATGCAGCTGCAACTTCTGCTTTTTCCTGTAAACGATTAGAAATAGCCGAATGGCGTCAGAGATAAGAGCCCCTCTGATCATTACCCCTCCTCAAAGAATATTAAAGCAATCTTCCTTGAAATGCAGCAAGCTAAAACCAATCAAATCGCTATAACATATACACTGGACTTGAATGGAAAATGTTGAACCCTGTTAAAATTCTCGGTTTCTGCCTACATAAGTGAAACCTTAACTTCCCCACTTGGGAACACTTATCCTGTTCTTTTGGAATCTCTTTCTTGGTGGTCATTTCTAAATTTTGTGCTGGAATCAACTCAATCATATTTTCTGACTCTCATTGTTTCAAGTTGACAAACAAATGAACACCTGGGCTTTACTCTATTCTGTTGCTTTTACAGTACCCTGTTCAATCCTTTAGGAGTTATGAAAAGGCCCTATTTGTACTTCCTTTTCTCTAAGGCGTCATCATGAATGCTCTGCTTGACCCGTCTTCCTCCTTCCCACTTCTCTCCTGGAAGAAGTTGCAGGAATTTTAGCATTTTCCAGACAAATGACAAGTAATACTTAGAATCTAATTGTGATGGAAATGCCAAGTTCAATACCGGGACCAGGTATCTGACAGGACAGGAAAAGCTATCGGAAAAGCAAGGCTTTAGCTTTCTCCATCTCGTTAGTGTACCACTGAGACAAGTTTATTTTCATCTCTGTGGCTTTTTTCATAGTTCAAATTACCTGTCAGTACTTAGAGACCCATCGCCCAACTAATGCACTTTATTAACATGCAACAAACCAAGGAGAATATTTTAACTTGTGAGGCACTTCAAAGGGAAAGAAATAATTTGCAGTCTTCAGAGCTACCCAGAAGCACACACTGCTTTTCATTAGAGAAAGGCAATGTTGGCAGGCATTCTGATGGCGCAACATCCTCTTAAACAAAACCTTGATGCTAATTTCTCCCTGGCTAGCAAATCCATCACGACAATTAGTTTGCTGAGCATTTCACTTTCCAAATGGCAAAGAACAACACAACTTGAGAATTTTCCTACAGATCATTTCCCGAAAACTGACATTTCCCGAAATCCTGACAGTTAGGCTTAGGGGTTTGCAGAAGGGGAAGCCTAAAAGGCAGGTGGCTGCAATACAAGAACTTGGGAAGGGATGCATGAGCAGGTCTCTAGCTCTCTATTTGGCAGCTTTCATTCCCCATTTCTTCACCCAAGGTCAGAAGGGGTGCCTCAAAACTATGTTCTTTCATGCCCTTCCAATGTATTTCCCCAAACCCATTTATTATCCTCTACCCCAGTGTGACGGCCCAGGCGTGGTTCAGTGTAGGTCAGTGTGGGAGCCGCCATTCTTATTTCCCATAATCCTGTCCCCTCTCATCCTGAGTGACCTTGATTTTCAGCAGTTAGATTCACCAAGAAGGCAAACCTCCTGAGATGGTAACTGAGATTATACTGAGCTCAGGCCAGGGCAACTGGTAGTGTAGAAGCCCTGGAGTGGAATTCACAAGACCTGTCATCCCAAAGATACAGCATCAGTCTCAGGTCCATAGTTAGTCCACTGGCTGAGAAATCTCAGTCAAGTCACTTAACTTCTCTATGCCTCTTCCATTTTTCATATATAAAACAGAGATAATAAGAGATAATAAAATATAGTCTTGCTCTTTTATTATGAAAATCAGAATGGGAAAAGAAATTTAGTAATCGATCATTGTTACTGGGTAAGGTCTGCACTAAAAGTACCTTCTGCAAGTCAGTGGGTGCTCAAGAAGGGATGCTCACTCTGTTCTAAATAATTCACTTGTTTAAATTGGGCTGTAACATGTACCATACATTTCACCATTTTAAAGTGACCAATTCAATGGTTTTTAATATATTCACAAGGTTGTGCAACCATTACCACTATTTCATTCCAACACATCCAAAAAGAAACTTCATACCCATTAGCAGTCACTCACATTCCCTCTATCTCCTCAGCCTTAGACAATTTTGATCTCTATGGATTTGTTCACTCTGGACATTTCATTTAAATGGAATCATGTAACCTCTAGCCTTTGGTTTCTTTCATTTAGCATAATGTTTTCAAGTTTCATCTATGTTGTAGCATGTATCAGAATCCATTCCTTTTTATGACTGAATAATATTCCATTGTATGAACATACTACATTTTGTTTATTCTTTCATCAGTTGGTGGACATTTGGGTTATTTCCACTTTTCACCTATTACAAATAATGTCATCAAGAATATTCATGTACAAGTTTTGTGTGGATGTGTGTTTCCATTTTCCTTGGGCATATTTTCCTAGGAGTGAAATTACTGGGCTGTAGAGTAATTCCATGTTTACCTTTTTGAGGAACCGCCCAATTTTTTTCCACAGCAGTTGCACCATTTTATATTCCCATCAGCAACATATAAGGGCTCTTATTCCTCTATGTCCTTACCAGCTTCATTGTCTTTTAGGATGCGATTTTCCTTTGTTTATGGAACATTTCTAAAAAGGGGGGTGTAATCTTCAAGGCTGAAGGGAATGGAATCTAAGCCCTGAAAGTGGCTCCCTTGGGACTTTGGAGGGGCTAGGAATGGGAGGCTACAAGCCCTACAGAGAGTCAGAGCCTCTGGGGTGGAGAAGCTGCCAGGGCGCCTGTGGAACATTAGTGAGGGTCCTTCTGGCCAATGTAGCAGTGGTCTCTACTATGATTGGAGTCACCCATCTTCTGAAATTCCAGTAGTGACAATAATAGGTTGAAATCCATGGCTTCTACCCCATTGTCTTAACATTGAACTTTTAGAGAACTTGAAAAGTGACCTCAGAGCCAGAAACAATTTTTAAAATAAAGAAGTCGTCTTTCACCTATAGCATTATAAAGCGCTTCACAACTGTTTACATCTGCATAGCCTAGGGAATATATACTGCCATCCTCGGATTTTTTAAACTTACTTTACGGATTTAGGGATACAAGTGCAGTTGTATTACATACATCTTTTATGCAGTGGTGAAGTCTGGGCTTTTATTATACCCATCACTCATATAGGGTACCTTGTACCGAATAGGTAGTATTTCATCCCTTACTCCCTTCTCACCCTCTTACCTTTTGGAGTCTCCAATATCTGTTATTCCACTCTGTATGTCCCTGTGTTTATACAACACAGGTTCAGAGAGGCTAAGAAATTTGCAACTAACTAGCAAGTGTAAGAGCTGGAATTCACAGCCTGGTGGGGTGAAAAACAAACCCTTTCTGTTCCCACTACACCATCCTCATCCTAGTCATAGGATCCTAGGGCGTGCAATCTACAATTTGAGACTGAAGGTAATTGGGAAGCAAAAAAAGGAGAGAAGAAAAAAGGGGAAGGGGGAAAAAAAAAACAACTTCCTGTTGAGCAGCAGGCCTGCACTGGCCTTCCTCTGCCCTGCACTTCTCTTTCTCCTCTTTGCAATGGGTTGTCTGATATGTCCATGCTTAAAATGGGGCACATTTGGACTACTTTGAGTCAAAAGACAGTTTTCTATAAGAAGGGGGATGATAAGCAAGCTGGACATGTGTCATTTTGCAGGATCGGGCAAACGTAATGCACTGAGGGAGAAGCATATACTCTCCTAAGTGTTCTCTAAACTAAGAACAATCTTTAATATTTTTGTAATTGCATTCATCAACTTACTTTATACATTTTAATTTTGTTTAGAATTTGATTTCATCTGCTACTTGTTTCTTATTTTTTTCAAAAGAGTCTAACACTTCCAATTTTCTTTCTCTTTTTTATCTCAAGGCCAGAAAGATTTAGTCATTTTTAAAATTCCGTAGCTTCATTCATCACTCTCTTAGTTCGCTTTTCTATTGCCTAAGCAAGAAACCAGCTGGCAGGGTCTTAACATGAGAGGGAACATTAATCAACCCCAGACTTTGAGATGATACATTTATAATGTAATGACAAATTATTAATAACATCCTCTTCATGAAACAGCGTAGGACATTAACATGAAAAAAAAATTGAGGAGCAAAATATAGGAGAAAGAGTTCAGTTCTACTGAGATAGAATGTACAATTAACTTTGTTAGGAAATGAAGGATGTTCCCTAGAAGGTTACATCTTTCCACATTTATATTATTTTCATCTCTAAGTGGCATTTTTTAGAACCTGTAAACTCATGTTTTTATTTAGTGATTATGTTTTAATATTCCCTTTCGAATTTTTATCAATTCTCCTCTGAAGCTCTCAGTATGATGTCTTACTCATATTTACTGGAGGAAGGAAACAGATTACAGTCAGGATTTATTGCACTTGATGAGAGAGACTCACTGGATAAGGATACAATTTGAACAATTAAGGTGGGAAAATTTCCAATAAAAAGGTATTCCTAATTCTTTTATTATGTGATTTCATGCAATAGAATAATCTTTGTAACACCTCCAAAGGATAGTGAATTAATCAGGGTTCTTTCAGCTGAAAGTGACAGAAACCGAACTTAAAATAGGTTAAACAAGAGAGAAAGAGAGAGAGAGAATTTATTGACCAATGCAATTGAAAGGAAAAGTTTCTGAAGGGAATAGAAATTTCATCTTTTTTCTTTACCTTCTTCTCTTTGTTCACTAATTTCTTCCTTCCTCCCTTTCTCCTGCCTTCCTCTGTTTTACTCAAATCTCTTCCCAAGTGTTAGGGAATAAATGTTTGTGTCCCCACACCCCAAAATTCATATGTTGAAGCCCTATCCCCCAACGTGATAGTATTTGGAGGTGAGATCTTTGGGAGATCATTAGGTTTAGATGAGGTTGTGAGGATAGGGACCCCATGATGGGATCAGTGTCCTTATAAAAAGAGAAACAGACCAGATCTCACTTGTTTCCACTCCCTCTCCTCTCTCTCTCTCTCCCTCTCTCTCTCTGTCTCTCTGCCATGTAAGGACACACAAGATAGTCATCTGCCAACCAAGGAGAGAGCCCTCACCAGACAATGACCATGCTGCCCACCTTGATCTTAAACTTCCCAACCTCTAGAACCAGGAGAAATAAATGTCTGTTGTTTAAGCCACGTAGTCTGTGGTATTTCATTATAGCAGCCAAAGCTGACTACGACACTGAGTTAATGCACTTCTTTATGTGTAGTAGTAATTTAAGCAGTTGATACTTTCACTGAATCATAGCTGAAGTAAAAAAATTAATGAGTTTTCTATAGCAGAGCAATTTTTGAAAAGTTAATGTTTATAGAATTTAAGGATGAACTTCAGAAACCTGAGCCTCAGGACTTAGAACTGGGGACTGAACTCAGTATATCTCTCTTACCTCAGCTCAGCTCATTTTTACATGTTGACCAGCCTCATGACCTCCTTCTGCAGACAGGCCTTCCCTGGGTGGCAGGAACAGAGCCACTGGTAATTCTGCAACCCTACCAGAAAAAAAGAACATAGTTTTTCCAGGCATCAAAACTCAACATAATCCCAGAGAAGGCTTCTGATTGGCCCCACTTGAGTGACATGGATATCCCTATGGCCAGGAGGGGGATTGGAAGATTTGATGCATCAATCAAATTAGCTACGCAGTCCACTCAAAATACAAATTTGTTTTGCTCCCTCCATGGCAGCTAAGTATAGTACAACATATTAGGATGTGAGAAACCTTGGCTAAATCCCCACATTTTCCTGATAACTCACTAGCCTTATACATGTGTCCCCATCACCAACTCAAGCTCTGCAGTAAGCCACACCACTTTATCAAACCCTGGTCAGCCTTTATATGCACTGCCGCAGCCACTAGAAATCGTTGTTTATATTGAAATGCAAAACTTACTGTGACCTTTAAAAACAAAGTACTAATTTATATCCTTATGCTGTGGTCTGAATGTTTGCGTCTCTGCAAAATCCATGTGTTGATATTAGTCCTCAGTGAGACAGATTAATGTGTTTATAAAGAAGGCCTAAGGGAGGCTGTTTGTCTCCTCCACTGTGAGAAGACACTATCATTGAGGAATGGTCCTCACCGGACACTGAATCTGCTGGTGTCTTCATCTTCGGCTTCCTAGCCTCCAGAAGTGCAAAAAACAAATTTATGTTGTATATAAGGCAGCCAGTTTATGGTATTTTTGTTATAGCAGCCTGAATAGACTAAAACCCTTATATATTGTTTTACATTTCAACAAAAAGTGGGTGCTGCTTTTTTAAAATAAGATAATGCATGACGAATATTTGAGCCCTCAGAGTTGTAATTCATTGAGAGACTTTTTAAAGAGATTTTTATTACAGAAAAAAATATTGAGAGCACAGACACTGCCATTAAACAAACCAACAGAAGCAGAAGTGGCTTTTGCACTAGACCACTTTTAAGTTTTTTTTTATTATTATTATACTTTAAGTTCTAGAGTACATGTGGACAACGTGCAGGTTTGTTATATATGTATACATGTGCCATGTTGGTGTGCTGCACCCATTAACTCGTCATTTACATTAGGTATTTCTCCTAATGCTATCCCTCCCCCTCCCCTCAACCCCACAAAAGACCCTGGTGTGTGATGTTTCCCACCCTGTGTCCAGGTGTTCTCATTGTTCAAGTCCCACCTATGAGTGAGAATAGGCTGTGTTTGGTTTTCAGTCCTTGTGATAGTTTGCTCAGAATGATGGTTTACAGCTTCATCCAGGTCCCTACAGAGGACATGAACTCATCCTTTTTTATGGCTGAATAGTATTCCGTGGTGTATATGTGCCACATTTTCTTAATTCAGCCTATCATTATTGGACATTTGGGTTGGTTCCAAGTCTTTGCTATTGTGAATAGTGCCACAATAAACATACGTGTGTGTGTGTCTTTATAGCAGCATGATTTATAATCCTTTGGGTATATACCCAGTGATGGGGTGGCTGGGTCAAGTGGTATTTCTAGTTCTAGATCCTTGAGGAATTGCCACACTGTCTTCCACAGTGGTTGAACTAGTTTACACTCCCACCAACAGTGTAAAAGTGTTCCTATTTCTCCACATCCTCTCCAGCACCTGTTGTTTCCTGACTTTTAAGTGATAATCATTCTAACTGGTGTAAGATGGTATCTCATTGAGGTTTTCATTTCCATTTCTCTGATGACCAGTGATGATGAACATTTTTTCATGTGTCTGTTGGCTGCATAAATGTCTTTTTTTTTTTAAAAGTGTCTGTTCATATCCTTTGCCCACTTTTTGATTGGGTTGTTTGATTTTTTCTTGTAAATTTATTTAAGTTCTTTGTAGATTCTGGATATTAGCCCTTTGTCAGATGGGTAGATTGTAAAAATGTTCTCCCATTCTGTAGGTTGCCTCTTCACTCTGATGGTAGTTTTTTTTGTTTGTTTGTTTGTTTTTGTTTTGTTTTGTTTTGTTTTTGCTGTGCAGAAGCTCTTTAGTTTAATTAGATCCCATTTGTCAATTTTGGCTTTTGTGGCATTGCTTTTGGTGTTTTAGACTTGAAGTCCTTGCCCATGCCTATGTCCTGAATGGTATTGCTTTTGGTGCTTTAGACATGAAGTCCTTGCCCATGCCTATGTCCTGAATGGTATTGCCTTGGTTTTCTTCTAGGATTTTTATGGTTTTAGGTCTAACATTTAAGTCTTTAATCCATCTTGAATTAATTTTTGTATAAGGTGTAAGGAAGGGATCCAGTTTCAGCTTTCTACAAATGGCCAGCCAGTTTTCCCAGCACCATTTATTAAATAGGGAATCCTTTCCCTATTTCTTGTTTTTGTCAAGAAGAAGAATGTATATTCTGTTGATTTGGGGTGGAGAGTTCTGTAGATGTCTATTAGGTCTGCTTGGTGCCAAGCTGAGTTCAATTCCTGAATATCCTTGTTAACTTTCTGTCTCATTGATCTGTCCAATGTTGACAGTGGGGTGTTAAAGTCTCCCATTATTATTGTGCGGGAGTCTAAGTCTCTTTGTAGGTCTCTAAGGACTTGCTTTATGAATCTGGTGCTTCTGTATTGGGTGCATATATATTTAGGAGAGTTAGCTCTTCTTGTTGAATCGATCCCTTTACCATTATGTAATGGCCTTCTTTGTCTCTTTTGATCTTTGTTTGTTTAAGGTCTGTTTTATCAGAGACTAGTATTGCAACCCCTGCATTGTTTTGTTTTCCATTTTCTTGGTAGATCTTCCTCCATCCCTCTATTTTGAGCCTATGTGTGTCTCTGCACATGAGGTGGGTCTCCTGAATACAGCACACTGATGGGTCTTGATTCTTTATCCAATTTGCCAGTTGTGTCTTTTAATTGGGGCATTTATCCCATTTACATTTAAGGTTAATATTGTTATATGTGAATTTGATCCTGTCTTTATGATGTTAGCTGGTTATTTTGTTTGTTAGTTGATGCAGTTTCTTCCTAGCATCAATGGTCTTTATAATTTGGCATGTTTTTGCAGTGGCTGGTACCGGTTGTTCCTTTCCATGTTTAGTGCTTTCTTCAGGAGCTCTTGTAAGGCAGGCCTGGTGGTGACAAAATCTCTCAGCATTTGCTTGTCTGTAAAGGATTTTATTTCCCTTCACTTATGAAGCTTAGTTTGGCTGGATATGAAATTCTGGGTTTAAAATTCTTTTCTTTAAGAATGTTGAATATTGGCCCCCACTCTCTTCTTGCTTGTAGGGTTTCTGCCAAGATATCTGCTATTAGTCTGATGGGCTTCCCTTTGTGGGTTACCCGACCTTTCGCTCTGGCTGCCCTTAACATTTTTTCTTTCATTTCAACTTTGGTGGATCTGACAATTACGTGTCTTGGAGTTGCTCTTCTCAAGAGTATCTTTGTGGCATTCTCTGTATTTCCTGAATTTGAATGATGGCCTGCCTTGCTAGGTCGGGGAAGTTCTCCTGGATAATATCCTGAAGAGTGTTTGCCAACTTGGTTCCATTCTCCCTTTCACTTTCAGGTACACCAATCAGATGTAGATTTGTTCTTTTCATATAGTCCCATATTTCTTGGAGGTTTTTTCATTTCTTTTTACTTTTTTTCTCTAAACTTCTCTTCTCACTTCATTTCATTCATTTGATCTTCAATCACTGATATCCTTTCTTCCACTTGATTGAATTGGCTACTGAAGCTTGTGCATGTATCACAAAGTTCTCATGCCATGGTTTTCAGCTCCATCAGGTCATTTAAGGTCTTCTCTATGCCGACTATTCTAGTTAGCCATCCACCTAATCTTTCTTCAAGGTTTTTAGCTTCTTTGTGAAGGTTCAGGCATCCTCCTTTAGCTCAGAGAAGTTTGTTATTACCAATCATCTGAAGCCTTCTTCTCTCAACTCGTCAAAGTCATTCTCCATCCAGCTTTGTTCTGTTTCTGGCGAGGAGCTGCATTCCTTTGGAGGAGAAAAGGCACTGTGATTTTTAGAATTTTCAGCTTTTCTGCTCTGGTTCCTCCCCACCTTTGTGGTTTTATCTACATTTGGTCTTCGATGAAGGTGACGTACAGATGGGGTTTTGGTGTGGATGTCCTTTCTGTTTGTCAGTTTTCCTTCTAACAGTCAGGACCCTCAACTGCAGGTCTGTTGGAGTTTGCTGGAGGTCCACTCCAGACCCTGTTTACCTGGGTATCACCAGCGGAGGTTGCAGAATAGCAAATATTGCAGAACGGCAAATGTTGCTACCTGATCCTTCCTCTGGAAGCTTCGTCTCAGAGGGGCACCCGGCTGTATGAGCTGTCAGTTTGCCCCTGCTGGGAGGTGTCTCCCAGTTAGGCTACTCAGGGGTCAGGGACACACTTGAGGAGGCAGTTCGTCAGTTCTCAGATCTCAAACTCCATGCTGGGAGAACCACTACACTGTTGAAAGCTGTCAGACAGGGATGTTTAAGTCTACAGAAGATTCTGCTGCCTTTTCACTTTTAAGTTTTATGTCACACATATTCAATCATCATTATGAATTATCTTAATTTCTACCAAACTCTAAAGCAACATGTTAGTTTGGTAACTAGTTGCTTGGCCCAGAAGAAAGAAAAGACTGAAAATTCACTGGACATTTTAATGGATTTTGAGCTTTCTAGACAGCATCAGAGGTGAGCTTAAATTCAGATTTCTGACTGGGCAGCTGAACTCTTAATTTGGAGCCAACAGTAGCAGAGCATGGCTCAATGCTAAACATCGGACAATGGTATAGGGAACACAAAGTCACCTGCTAGTACAATTATATCTCATACCATGCTCTGGTAGTTGAAAAGCAAAACAGGAAATGTTCACGAGATTTGCTTCAGAGAGAACATTTTATCTCGTTTGGAAGGCAATTACTAAAGAGAAAAGAGCACGGACTTTGCCAAAAGTGAGATGAAGAATTGAATCTCAGCTCTTCCGTGTACTAGTTGTGTGACATTAATTAAGTTACTTCATCTTTCAGACACCCTGAAAGGAATCATAGTTACTTCACAATGCAGTTGGTAAGAGTAAATGAATATATGAATGTGCTTAATATCATATACAGCATATTTTAATGTGCAATAAATGCTAGTTTGTTTCCACTCTTTGAAACTGAGAAACAGGCCAAGAGACATAAAAGGATTCTACTCGACTGTTCAAGAAAAGCATCTGCTCTGTTGTGTTCATCCTGTTAGAAAAACTCCCACTTGATCCAACATCTGATCCAGTTTCTTCCCCATTTCTTGACTCTGCCTTAGAGCAAATCTCCAAATAATTAACTATCCTTGCTGCTGCCAATTTCTTTCCTCACATTCTTTCTCAAACTCATCTCAATTAGGCTTCCCCGCCAAGAGAAAATGCTCTTGATGAGATCAGTAATGAGCTCTCATGGAGTCCTCCTCCTCTGCTGTTATTACTACTCTCTTGATGACATTAGGCAATCCTTTGGCCTTAGAAACCACCAATTCTATACTGACAGCCCCAAAATTACTATCAACTTCCTGAGCATCTCCTTTGAATTTTAGATTATTACATCCAATTGCCTACTCAATATCCCTACCTTAACATATGACAAACATCTCAAACTTAACATGTCCAAAGCTGAACTCTTAATCTTCCCTTTGAAATCTATTTCCCCCTAATTCCATAATCTTCCCATCTCAGTCAATGGAAACTCCATCCTTTCAGATGTCGAAGACAAAGTCCTTGAAGGCAATCTGTATCCATGAACTTTCACTAGTTATGTCACAATAACAACAACAACAAAAATCTCCGAAACTTGGAGCAACAACAATTTTTGCTTGCTCATGTTACATATCAGCAGAATGTGGACTATGACTGTTTCATGTCTTCTCCACTTCAGAATCTAGGCTGAAGGGGTACCCCCATCTGGGATATTGCCTTTCTCATGACAGAGGACAGAAGAGGTCCTACATGATGGTGCTTAAATATTCTGCTGGAAAGGGGCATATCACTTCCCAAATCACTGTATGGAGCAAGTCATATGTCCAATCCTGGTGACAGTGGGGTGCAAAGATAATTCTCCCAGAGTGCTATGCTCTGTAGGAAGGACCAGCAAATATTTTGGCAATAACACAAGCCACCACAGAATCTTTGACTCATCTCATCCTGTCAGACCTCAGATACAATCCATCAGGAAATTCAGTAGGTTCTCTCTCTTTTTTTTTTTTTTTTTTTTTTTCAGACAGGGTCTCACTCTGTCACCTAGTCTAGAGTGCAGTGGTGCCGTCACAGCTCACTGTAGCCTTGACCTCCTAGGCTCAAGCAATTCTCCCATCTTGGCCTCCCAATGTGCTGTGATTACAGATGTGAACCTCCACACCTGGTCCCTGTAGTTTCTATCTTCAAAATAGATCCAGAATGCAACCATTTTTCATCACCTTTAATACCCTTCCCTTGTTCAACATAGCACCATTTAGTGCCTAGAGTATTTATTACAGTAGCCCCCAACTGTGTTTCTGCCTTGGCTTCCATACTGCCTGTTCTTAACTCAGCAGTCTGGACAATGCTGTGGAAATGTAATCCAGATCATGTCATGCTTCTTCTTAAAACCTTCCTACATATCTCCATTTCTCTTAAATAAAAGTCAGTCTTTACAACGGGCAATGATCTACAACAGCAGCACCCAGTGTTTCTGGCACCAGGGAGTGGTTTTCTGGAAGAAAATCTCTCCACTGATAGATGGGAGTTGACTGAATGGTTTCTGGATATAACTGTTCCACCTCACATCATCAGGTTTTAGAGTCTCATAAGGAGTGCATAACCTGGATCCCTTGCATGCACAGTTCACGATAGGATTTGAGCTCCTATAAGAATCTAATGCCTCCACTGATCTGACAGGAGGCAGAGCTCAGACAGTAATGCTCTCTCTCCTGCCACTCACCTCCTGCTGTACAACCCGATTCCTAATGGGCCATGGAGGGTCTATGGCCCAAGGGTTGGGGACCCCTGGTCTACAAGACTTTACATTATCTGTCCAACATTCCCTATGTCCTTCCTGACTTCATTCCCTGATATCTGCCCCCTACAACTTCAATCCGGTTGGATCACATTTACCTTCCTGCTTTTCTTCCAATCATAGGTACGCTCCAGCCTCAGGGCCTCTGCACTCGTTCCTTTTGCTTAGAAACCTTGTCCTTCGAATCTGTGCTGGGCTTACTCCTTCCTGTTCTTTAGGTCTTCAGTGTACCTTCTCAAGCCTACCTCAGTCACCTCATATAAAATTTTAGCTCCTTACCCCATATTAATTTCTGCTATGAAATGACACATTGATTAACAACATCCTATTAATGAAGCAGAGTACAATATTTATTGCATTTTAACTTACTACCTAATTTACTTATTAATTATTCTTATTGTTACACTCTGCTAAAATGTAAGCCTCACAAATACAGGAAGCTTTGTCTATTTCATTCCCTAGTGAATCCCAAGGTAGGGGCATCTAGAACCCTAAATATGACTAGTTAGACCCAGAGCAGAACAGTGTTGGGCATATGATAAGTGACTCAATATTTGTCAAATAAATGAATTCAGTGAATGAATGAATCTTGCACAATTTTCTTTCTCTGCCTCATCAATTTTTCTCCTTAACACTGTAAAATTTAACTGTTCTGTCACTTAGGAGGTATTCCAATTAAGTATCTATAGCTGATATCAAAATGTCTTGTTCTTCATTAAACTTTATACCCTTTAATTTCCCAAAGGAAAAATAATAAGGATCGGATCAAGTGAAATTGAGACTCATTTTGGCAGAGCAAAAGTTTTGCTATTTCTTTAACAGCATTACAACAGTAACATTAACGTTTAAAACACTTGGGTGTTTTGTCAAGATTTGAGTCAGTGACAGGGGTTGAAGGGAAGAGGTGGGGGCAAGTGTTTTCAAACCAATGCTTAAGTCTTAGAGACTTTGTTAAAGAAACCCCAAAATTATTTATCTAGAGAGAGTGGTGCCTTAATTATAATCATTTATGAAAGCAATAGCAGATACATATATAATAACTATCTCAGAAAGAAGGAGAAATGATAAATGCATATATTTCCAGATAATACTGAGTTATTTTTTATTTTGAATAAGACCCTAGAGTTAAGCTGAGTTATTTTTGCAGCTCTGCAGTCTCCATGGAGGAAAACCAATTTTTTTGGTTATTGTCTCCTTTATAATCTTTTCTAAATCAATTGAGCCAGTCTCTCATTACTATTTCAAACACCATCATTGATAAAGTCTCAACCAATTGCTCCATATAGTAGCAGATACCAAAATAACCAGAGTGGTATGAATATTAAACCAAAAAGTTATAGGTAGAATTAGTACAGAGAAAATAAAATTGTGGTAGCAGCCACATTGGTTTCGCATATAACGGGCAAGGTCCCTGGATAGATTATTAGAACTGACTGACTGAGACCAAATGCTTGTTTTCTTCATAACCAGAAACACATAAAATGAAAATAGTTCAATGAGGATGGAGGAGCTATTGGGCAAAATGTACCAAGTCATCAAAATATACAATGGTCATACTATGAACAGTATATAATTACAGAGAAGACAAACTGTTCACCCAAAATTCATGGTCCTCCTTTGAGAATGCACAGCTCTTACTAGAAAGTGCCTGTCCAGCAAGACCTTCTTGTAACCAGGTGGAGCCCTGTGACAAGGTTTCATCAGTGGAATATAAACAAAAAGGATGGCATCCAACAAAATGGGGGCCACATCTTGGCAATGTGATTAAGAAGCAAGTACCTTCCCCTAATCCTTTCTCTTCTGCTAGCTGGAGGCAGACTTGGAGGCCCTAGGGGATGGGCACCCAAGGATGGAAGGGGCCTGGGTCTGTGGATCTCCATAAAGGGAAAGCTCAAAGTCTAAAAACTCAACTAGACTGTTATCTTTTAAAACATTCAAATTTGGAAAAGAAAAATCATGAACATATTCATTTACAGCATTATTTATAACAAAAATGGAAATAAAACTTAATAGCAAGAGATTCATTAAGAAAATCATGGAGTTGCTTCCAATATGGCCAAATAGGAACAGCTCCAATGTATAGCTCCCAGTGAGATCAACACAGAAGATGGGTGATTTCTGCATTTCCAACTGAGGTACCCGGTTCAGCTCACTGGGACTGGTTGGACAGTGGGTGTAGCCCACAGAGGGTGAGACAAAGCAGAGCAGGGAATCGCCTCACCCAGGAAGTGCAAGGGGTCAGGGGATTTCTCTTTCCTAACCAAGGAAAGCCGTGAGTGACTGTACCTGGAAGAATGGTACACTTCGGCCCAAATACTGCATTTTTCCCATGGTCTTCACAACCAGCAGACCAGGAGATTCCCTCCTGTGCCTGGCTCAGCGGGTCCCACACCCACAGAGACTTGCTTGCTGCCAGTGCAGCAGTCTGAGATCGACCTGGGACACCAGAGCTTGGTGGGGGTGGAGGTGGGGGCATCCACCATTGCTGAGGCTTGCATAGGTGGTTCTATGCTCACAGTGTGAATAAAGTGGCAGGGAAGCTCAAACTGGGTGGAGCCCACCACAGCTCAGCAAGGCCTACTGCCTCTCTAGATCCCACCTCTGGGGACAGGGTATATCTGAATGAAAGGCAGCAGGCAGCTTCTGCAGATTTAAACATCCCTGCCTGACAGCTATGAAGAGAGCAATAGTTCTCCCAGCAAAGTGTTTGAGCTCCAATAATGAACAGACTGCTTCTTCAAGGGGGTCCCTGACCACCATGTAGACTGACTGGGGGACACCTCCCAGTAAGGGCCGACAGACACCTCACACAAGTGTGTGCCCCTCTGGGACAAAGCTTCCAGAGGAAGGCCAGGCAGCATTGTTTGCTGTTCTGCACCCTCCACTGGTGATACTCAGGCAAACAGGGTCTGGAGTATATCTCCAGTGAATTCCAACAGACCTGCAGCCGAGGAGCCTGTCTGTTAGAAGGAAAACTAACAAACAGAAAGAAATAGCATTCAACATAAACAAAAATGACAGCCACACCAAAACCCCACCTGTAGGTCACCAATATCAAAGACCAAAGGTAGATAAAACCACAAAGATGGGGAGAAACCAGAGCAGAAAGGCTGAAAATTCCAAAAACCAGAACATCTCTTCTCCTCCAAAGGAACACAACTCCTCACCAGCAAGGGAACAAAACTGGACAGAGAATGAGTTTGATGAGTTGACATAATGAGGCTTCAAAAGGTGGGTAATAACAAACTTCTCTGAGCTAAAGGAGCATGTCCTAACCCATTGCAAAGAACCTAAAAACCTTGAAAAAAGTTAGACGAACGGCTAACTAGATAAACAGGGTTAGAAAAGAGCTTAAATGACCTGATGGAGCTGAAAACCGTGGCATGAGAACTTCATGACGCATGCACAAGCTTCGATAGCCAATTTGATCAAGTGGAAGAAGGGATATCAGTGGCTAAAGATCAAATTAATGAAATAAAGTGAGAAGACAAGATTAGAGAAAAAGGAGTGAAAAGAAATGAACAAAGCCTCCAAGAAATATGGGACTATGTGAAAAGACCAAATCTATGTTTGATTGGTGTACCTCAAAGTGATGGGGAGAATGGAACCAAGTTAGCAAACACTCTTCAGGATATTATCCAGGAGAACTTCCCCAACCTAGCAAGGCAGGCCATCATTCAAATTCAGGAAATACGGAGAACACCACAAAGATACTCTTCAGAAGAGAAACCCCAAGACACATAACTGTCAGATTCACCAAGGTTGAAATGAAGGAAAAAATATTAAGGGCAGCCAGAGAGAGAGGTCAGGTTACCCACAAAGGGAAGCCCATCAGACTAACAGCAGATCTCTTGGCAGAAACCCTACAAGCAAGAAGAGAGTGGGGGCCAATATTCAACATTCTTAAAGAAAAGAATTTTAAACCCAGAATTTCATATCCAGCCAAACTAAGCTTCATAAGTGAAGGGAAATAAAATCCTTTACAGACAAGCAAATGCTGAGAGATTTTGTCACCACCAGGCCTGCCTTACAAGAGCTCCCGAAGAAAGCACTAAACATGGAAAGGAACAACCAGTACCAGCCACTGCAAAAACATGCCAAATTATAAAGACCATTGATGCTAGGAAGAAACTGCATCAACTAACAAACAAAATAACCAGCTAACATCATAAAGACAGGATCAAATTCACACATAACAATATTAAACTTAAATGTAAATGGGATAAATGCCCCAATTAAAAGACACAACTGGCAAATTGGATAAAGAATCAAGACCCATCAGTGTGCTGTATTCAGGAGACCCACCTCATGTACAGAGACACACATAGGCTCAGAATAAAGGGATGGAGGAAGATCTACCAAGAAAATGGAAAACAAAACAATGCAGGGGTTGCAATACTAGTCTCTGATAAAACAGACCTTAAACAAACAAAGATCAAAAGAGACAAAGAAGGCCATTACATAATGGTAAAGGGATCGATTCAACAAGAAGAGCTAACTCTCCTAAATATATATGCACCCAATACAGGAGCACCCAGATTCATAAAGCAAGTCCTTAGAGACCTACAAAGAGACTTAGACTCCCACACAATAATAATGGGAGACTTTAACACCCCACTGTCAACATTGGACAGATCAATGAGACAGAAAGTTAACAAGGATATCCAGGAATTGAACTCAGCTTGGCACCAAGCAGACCTAATAGACATCTACAGAACTCTCCACCCCAAATCAACAGAATATACATTCTTCTCAGCGCCACATCGCACTTTTTCCAAAATTGACCACATAGTTGGAAGTAAAGCACTCCTCAGCAAATGTACAAGAACAGAAATTATCACAAACTGTGTCTCAGACCACAGTGCAATCAAACTAGAACTCCGGATTAAGAAACTAACTCAAAACTGCTCAAATACATGGAAAATGAACAACCTGCTCCTGAATGACTACTGGGTAAATAACAAAATGAAGGCAGAAATAAAGATGTTCTTTGAAACCAATGAGAACAAAGACACAACATACCAGAATCTCTGGGACACATTTAAAGCAGTGTGTAGAGGGAAATTTATAGCACTAAATGCCCACAAGAGAAAGCAGGAAAGATCTAAAATTGACACCCTAACATCACAATTAAAACAACCAGGGAGGCAAGAGCAAACGCATTCAAAAGCTAGCAGAAGACAAGAAATAACTAAGATCAGAGCAGAACTGAAGGAGATACAGACACAAACACCTTTCAAAAAATCAGTGAATCCAGTAGCTGGTTATTTGAAAAGATCAACAAAATTGATAGACCACTAGCAAGACTAATAAAGAAGAAAAGAGAGAAGAATCAAACAGGCGCAATAAAAAACGAAAAAGGGGATATCACCACTGACCCCACAGAAATACAAACCACCATCAGAGAATACTATAAACGCCTCTAGCAAATAAACTAGAAAACCTAAAAGAAATGGATAAATTCCTGTACACATACACCCTCCTAAGACTAAACCAGGAAGAAGTTGAATCCCTGAATAGACCAATAACAGGCTCTGAAATTGAGGCAATAATTAAGCCTACCAACCAAAAAAAGTCCAGGACCAGATGGATTCACAGCCAAATTCTACCAGAGGTACAAAGAGGAGCTGGAACCATTCCTTCTGAAACTATTCCAATCAATAGAAAAAGAGGGAATCCTACCTAACTCGTTTATGAGGCCAGCATCATACTGGTACCAAAGCCTGGCAGAGACACAACAAAAAAGGTGAATTTTAGGCCAATATCCCTGATGAACATCAATGCAAAAACCCTCCATAAAATACTGGCAAATGGAATCCAGCAGCACATCAAAAAACTTATCCACCACGATCAAGTTGACTTCATCCCTGGGATGCAAGGCTGGTTCAACATATGCAAATCAGTAAACATAATCCATCACATAAACAGAACCAAAGACAAAAACCACATGATTATCTCAATAGATGCAGAAAAGGCCTTCAACATAATTCAACAGCCTTCCATGCTAAAAACTCTCAATAAACTGGGTATTGATGGAATGTATTTCAAAACAGTAAGAGCTATTTATGACAAACCCACAGCCAATATCATACTGAATGGGCAAAAGCTGGAAGCATTCCCTTTTAAAACTGGCACAAGACAAGGATGCCCTCTCTCACCAATCCTATTCAACATAGTTTTGGAAGTTCTGGCCAGGGCAATCAGTCAAGACAAAGAAATAAAGGGTATTCAATTAGGAAAAGAGGAAATCAAATTGTCTCTCTTTGTAGATGACATGATTGTACATTTAGAAAACCCCATCGTCTAAGACCAAAATCTCCTTAAGCTGATAAGCAACTTCAGCAAAGTCTCAGGATACAAAATCAATGTGCCAAAATTACAAGCATACCTATACATCAAGAACAGACAAACAGAGGCAAATCATGAGTGAACTCCCATTCACAATTGCTACAAAGAGAATAAAATACCTAGGATTCCAGCTTACAAGGGATGTGAAGGACCTCTTCAAGGATACCTATAAACCACTGCTCAATGAAATAAAAGGGGATACAAACAAATGGAAGAACATTCCATGCTCATGGATAGAAAGAATCAATATTGTGAAAATGGCCATACTGCCCAAGGTAATTTATAGATTCAATGCTATCCCCATCAAGCTACCAATGACTTTTTTCACAGAATTGGAAAAAAACTACTTTAAAGTACATATAGAACCAAAAAAGAGCCTGCATTGCCAAGACAATCCTAAGCCAAAAGAACAAAGCTGGAGGCATCACACTATCTGACTTCAAACTATACTACAAGGCTACAGTCACCAAAACAGCACAGTACTGGTGCCAAAACAGAGATATAGACCAATGGAACAGAACAGAGGGCTCAGAAATAACACCACACATCTACAACCATCTGATCTTTGACAAACCTGACAAAAACAAGCAATAGGGAAAGGATTCCCTACTTAATAAATGGTGCTGGGAAAACTGGCTAGCCATTTGTAGAAAGCTGAAACTGGATCCCTTCTTTACACCTTACACAAAAATTAACTCAAGATGGATTAAAGACTTAAATGTAAGTCCTAAAACCATAAAAAAACCCTAGGAGAAAATGTAGGCAATACCATTCAGGACATAGGCATGGGCAAAGACTTCATGACTAACACACCAAAAGCTATGGCAACAACAGCCAAAATAGACAAATAAGATCTAATTAAAGAGCTTCTGCACAGCAAAAGAAATTATCATCAGAGTGAATAGGTAACCCACAGAATGGCAGAAAATTTTTGCAATCTATCCATCTGACAAAGGTCTAATATCCAGAATCTACAAACAACTTAAACAAATTTACAAGAAAAAAACAACTCATCAAAAAGTGGGCAAAGACACTTCTCAAAAGAAGACATTTATGCAGCCAACAGACATGAAAAAATGCTCATCACTGGTTATCAGAGAAATGCAAATCGAAACCACAGTGAGATATCATCTCACACCAGTTAGAATGATGATCACTAAAATGTCAGGAAACAACAGTTGCTGGAGAGAATGTGGAGAAATAGGAACGCTTTTACACTGTCGGTGGGAGTGTAAATTAGTTCACCCATTGTGTAAGACACTATGGCGATTCCTCAAGGATCTAAAACTAGAAATACCACCCGACCCAGTAATCCCATTACTGGGTATATACCGAAAGGATTATAAATCATGCTACTATAGAGACACATGCACACGTATGTTTACTGTGGCACTATTCACAATAGCAATGACTTGGAACTACCCCAAATGTCTATCAATAATAGACTGGATAAAGAAAATGTGGCACATATACATGATGGAATACTCTGCAGCCATAAAAAAGGGTGAGTTCATGTCCTTTGCAGGGACATGGATGAAGCTGGAAACCATCATTCTCTGCAAACTATCACAAGGACAGAAAACCAAACACTGCATATTCTAACTCATAAGTTGGAGTTGAACGAGAACACATGGAGACAGAAAGGGGAATATCACACACCAGGGCCTGTTGGTGGGTGAGGAGTGGGGGAGGGATAGCGTTAGGAGAAATACCTAATGTAAATGATGAGTTGATGGGTGCAGCAAACCAACATGGTACATGTATACCTATGTAACAAATCTGCATATTGTGTACATGTACCCTAGAACTTAAAATAATAAAAAAAAGAAAATGATGTTTTATTCACTTAGATTGGTTATTACGTATTAAAGCTGAAGAAATTTGTATAAAATATACCCTGGAGCTTGTGAGAGCGAAGTTGGAGAGGGGGTGAGAAAAGATGGGTAGACAGATGATTGAGAGAGAAGGCGCCAGGGGATAAAACAGAGAGGGTGAGAAAGAGAGAGGAAAAAAGAAGAAAGGAAGAAAGAGAATGGGTAAATCACTAATAAGGAGAAGAATTATGTTATATTCTGAGCCCACAGACACACATACACACACACACACACACACACACACAAAAGATGCTCTCATGTCTGAGAGGTTTCAACTGTTGATGGAAGGCTTCCTCACTCATGCAGTTGGGATAACTTGTGGTTCTTCCCCTCCATTTCCTGGAAGCCAGACTTCACAAATAAGGCTAAGATCAAAGGAGCTCAAGCTTTCACCCTTTATACTTGGTGGCTTAGAAATGAGTACAGTTTCCCCTACCATGTACCTCTCCCTATCATCAGTCACTTTCTTTCAGGAATGATGGCATTCTACTTCCTTCTAGAATATAAGCTCCTTAGGAGCAGGGTCATGTCATTTGCACCTCTGCATCCATACTGGTGCTAGCATACAGCAGGCTCTCCATGGACTTATTTAGTAATTTATTCTACAAAAGTTTAACATGCCTACAATGTGCCTGGCCTTCCTCTAAGCCCTGGGTGCAGGACTGTGAGCAGTCACCACCCTCATGCAGTGCCTGGTGCTACCTGTATCCTCTTTCCCTGACACAGAATCCATCTGGGCTTAAGGACATAATTACAACACTTCAAAAATAGATTTAAGAAGCGGTCCACTACACACTCACTAGGATGGCTATAAGAAAAAAAGACAGATGATAAAAGTGGGGAAGATGTGGAAAAATTGGAACCCCCATACATCACTGTTGGGAATGTCCAGTGGTACAGCCATTTTGGAAAGTAGTCTGACCGTTTTTCAAAAGGTTAAAGATAGAATTACCACATGACACAGCAATTCTTCTCCTAGATATATACCCAAGGGAAATGAAAACACATGTTCACAGAAAAACTTACACATGTATGTTCATAGCAGCATGAGTCCTAACAGCCAAAAATGAAAACAACCAAAATCTCCATTCATAGGTGAATGGATAAATAAAATGTGGTATACCTATACAGTGGCATATTATACAACCACAAAAAATGAACAAAGTAGTGATACATGCTACAGTATGAATAAACTGTAAAAATATTATGCTAATGAAAAGAAGTTAGTCACACTGGACCACATATTGTATAATTTCTTTTATATGAAACTCCCAGAATAGGCAAAGCAATTGAGACAGAAAGAAAATTAGTGATTGCCTACACCTTGGGGTAAGTTGGGGGAATAGGGGGTGGTGATAGTTAAGGAGAATGGGACATCTTTCTAGGGTAATGAAAATGTTCTAAAATTGATTGTGGTGATGACTACACAAGTCTGTAAATACACTAAAAACATTTAATTGTATGAAATATATGCAAATACATCTCAATAAAGTGTTTTAATAATAGAAAAACTTGTTCAATGAATAAAACATTAGTCTTTGGTTTGGAAGTTGGGTGTTTGGAGTTAGCAGGAAAACTTCTACATGAAGTTTGACAATGATTTTGATAATCTAAAGCTCCTTTCAACACAACTCAATGGTGTAGCAAGAGAGTAATTCAATTCATCATAGATTTTTAACCCTTTTAAAAAACTGATAATTGGCATCCCATGACAATAAACTGTCTTTTTTTAATGGCAGAGGCATTAGAAAAAGTCACCAGCTCTTTTTTCAGTAGAAATATGATATCCAAAGTTGCACAGCTGCAGCACATCAATAGACTGAACATTTTTGCTTCCCTGACAACTGTTAGCAACAATGAGTCAGACGGGAAACAGATAGCCCTGTCTTTCTGTCCAGCTGGAATACACTCATTAAATAATAGATGACAACAGAAGTAATGTTACCAATATTTCAGTATAAACCTTAAAGTAAAATAATAATTTAAAAATATGTAATGGATAAGCAATATGTATATTATAGAATAGTGTGTGGGGAGCAAATCTGTTTCCACAACAAAAATGCCAATGAAAACATGAGGTTTATCATTTGCAGCATTCTAAAGTTAGTCCATTAGCTGGATTATTACACTCAAGATTAGACTAGCTTGGAAAGTAATTGGCCATTTATTTGTGTCCTGACCACAGGCAATCTGTCCTTCCTAGACGGTGGGAGAGGAAGAAGCTGTGTCCTGTGGCCTCAAGGGGTCTCAGTTCAGTGCCTGGTGTGGCTGTAGCTTTCCAGCCTGCTGGGAGGGATGGTGTTTCATACCCGGGGGCAGGTCAGCCTGAGGAACGCTGTGTGCCCTCACCACACACACTATCCCATTGCAGCAAACCCTTGTAATGTTTACTTTATAGTTTTGTTGATATGATCTCAACACCATTTCCATGTTTTATTCTGACATGGCCTTGCCCTGGGTTCAGTGTCTGTGCCTGTTGATTTAGACTTCCATGGTATGCAGAGATCACAAAACTCTGTTTTCTAAAGCTAAGGCTGGCTACAACACTAGGTAAACCGGCTCAAATAGCACTCTTTGTTTACATTCAAAATGGGTTTTTGAATGTCAACAAAGAAGTCCTCTTGGGTGGCAATGTTGCACATGTGGCAGTATTTGTTTTCTACTCTTAGTTCTAAGGAAAAAAATCTTGTCCTTGTCACAGGCCCATGCAAATAATAGCAGAGAGCCTTATTAGTAATGGAAGGTTAGGACTGATACACCTGGTTGAGATACATTTTGATGCAGATCAAAGTCCTCCCTGAGCACCCAGTCAGCAAGGGCAAGGCTTTCACCCTCTCTGTTCCTATAAAATGAAGGGATTAAATTAGGTGCTTTCTAAGGTCCTTGTTGCCTCTAAGGTATTTTTCCTTTAACTCAGCTAGAAATGGCCTCTATAGAACCCAATCAATTCTGTTTCTCATCAATATGCAAAATTATTATTATGTGAGAAATTGGCTCTTGGTTACTCATTCAAGAGAAATAATCAGAATTCAGAGCAAATGGCATTTATCTTTTTGCATTTAGGATTTTGGCTTTAATTTGAGACTCCCTTCCCGAAATGCAAAATGAAAGAATTTAAAACAAGCAACAGCTAAAAAATTCCTGGCCAAGAAATTGCTTCGGCAGCATCTTGATTTCTCGAATCATTTTTTTAGACTTTTCTCTGCAGTTGTGTTCTGGCAAATCTGATGGAATCAATATGTCCTTTATGGCCAAACTGTTTTCTGGCTTCATCTACTCATCTGTTCTAGAAAAAGCCATTAAGTCAGTAAAAAGAAGTTGGGGAAAGTTTTACTGCAGAGAACGAGGTTTTTTTTTTTCCAATACAAAACACTGACCCAAGAGGAAAAGTGTGCATGCAGGAGTTTCAGAAACCAAAGTCAAGATCAGTCTTAACCATGAGCAGAGTTAACGGTGGCCCTGTGATGTGTTGGTCTAGTGAAGACTATGACAATAAACTTTTTTCCGCCCTGACTTTCACTCAAAACCTCAGAATACAATAGGAAATATCTTCTTTAGGTCAACAAACATCCTATTTTAAAATATAAATGTTCTGGTGAGGTGTCAGAGAGAAAGATGAGAGTGCAGGTGGGGAGTTCAGGGCACAGATGGGAGTGGTGAGATTGTAGTGCTGGGCTTTTGGAAAAATCCCCCAAGAACACCAAAGAGCAAGAAAGAAAATATCTCCTGAGACAAATCTCCTCACATTTTGGGTTTCATTTCTTCCTCGATAATCTTCATATTTGTTTTTCATTTCAAACCATCTTATATACTTCTGGGAGAAAGGCAAAATATGAAATTGAACTGTTAACTTGGGCTTGGTACTGGCTGAAGCAAAAGGATCCTGCACTTTCTTAAAGTTGAAAGGAAAAGCCTTCACCCTTTCTTATTTGACAAGATTCTGTAGTTCCAAAAACCTTTTGAGGCCCAAACTTTGAACAGACAAATTCTGTGTTTTGTTTTGTTTTGTTTTCCTAGCAGATGTGCCTCTAAACAAACCAAAACAACCCCTTTTCTTGAGTGGTGGTACCATCTTTCCAGATTCTGCCTTTAAAAAAACTTAGACAGTAAGCAGAGTAGTAGGAGGCTCAGTCCTTTGATTGTGCTGTAATACGGCCACACCACACAGCTCGGGGCTGTTCTGGGCACAAAGAAGTTCCGCTTGCTCTGATTCTGCAGAGTGAAGAGGGGTGGCAGCAGCACTCGATTTCTCCCCTTTCAGAGACGCTTCACTCGGGAAAGTCAGTGCTCAAGCACACTAGCCAGGCAGACGGAAAACCTTGGCTGGGTTGTATCCAGCCACTGTAACCCAGGCCCATCCCCTGCAAGGTCGTCGCTCGCCTCAGCAAGGGGCAGCTTTGGTTCGGAGAAGAGTCAGCACCAGAAATTATAGAAATGGAGCCAATCGACAGCCGGGCCCTTGAGGGATGCTGAACTGAAGTTACCTAGGATGCTGTAGGCTTTTAGTATGAGACCCTCAGATCTGCCGCTGGTACAGAGCCCTTGAGTGAAGACATAATTTGTGTTCTCATCAACTCACCATTTCCATGAAGCCTTCCCAGACCCCTGAAACCCATGTCGATCTCATCATAACTGCCCTCCTTCAACTTTTGGCTTTTTCAGTGTTCATCTCGCCTACTGATTCCAGTTGTTTAGTGTGGCTCACTCAAGGGACCATGCGGGAAAACATCCTGAGCTAGTTTGGGGCCTGGTAAGAAAGAGTCCCACGAGGCCATGGCTGAGTGGGGATGTCCACCATGAGCAGACAGGAAGCAGAGCAGTGATATTCCAGCCACATTTCCTGGCAGTGTGCAGATGACATCATCACTTACCTTATTTCCCAGTGGGGAGATGAAGTCCTTCAGCTCTAAGACCATGTATTCTGCCCCTCTTGTATTCTCCCCCAGTGCCCAGCACAGTGCTAGAAACATTTATTTACTTGTTTTGAACTATCATTGCAAACTTTCAGCAATTCTAGAATCACTGGCACAGTCTGCACAGCCATTCTATTGGTTTGCTACACAATCTCTGTAATCATCTCAGAACCTTTCAAATCACACATCCTTTCTCTCTCTTGCTCTCTCTCACTCCTTTTCTCACTGCATTAGTATAGATGATTGGGGTAATAAAATGCCACACATTAGAGAACACTGACATATGGTATATAATCAAGTGCTTAATTACATGGCAGACATTGCAGGAATTCAGGGATAATGAACATCAGTATGTAGGCATACTCAGTTTGTGAGTGGGTTCTCTTGTTTCACAAATATTTATTGAGGAACTGTTATGCGCCAAGACAGTGGTAGGCACTAGAAACAATGGCTAGCAAAACTGGTACATAGGACTCTTTCCTGCCTGTTCCTGTGACACTTACAGGCTATTCCACTCCCAGCTGTGTATACGTATATGGGTACCCAGAGCAGTGAGCAGGCTACTGCCACCCTGAACCACTGAATGGGGATCTCAGTGCCCAGTTTCCAGCAAACCGTCTTCCACACAATAGGCAATCACCATTTCAATTTTTTTCACCATAGGTTCTGCCTATTCTACGAGTTCATATAATTGGAATCATATAGTATGCACTCCCTTGTGTATGGCTTGCTTCACTCAGAATATTGCATTTAAGATTCATCCATACTGTTGCATGCTATAGATGTTTGCTGTAGTATTGCTGAGTAGTATTCCATCACATGGATGTACCACAATTCATGATGTACCACTGCTATTCGCGAACATCTGGACTATTCCCAGCTTGGGGGTCTGCTCCCTTCTTGCCTGTCGTTTTGCCTTTTGCCTGCTTATATGGGCCATCCTCCCGTATTGAAGAGACTGGTCCATAGAGACATACTGACAAGGGTTACAGCTACTTGCTGGGTAACATTAGCAAGTTGTTAGGCTTCTCTGACTCTCCATTTGCTCTTCTGGGGACAATAGTGATAATACTTAGCAATACCTTAGAGTGGGAAGGAACTCAAAGAACCGGAACCTGGAACATCACAATATTTGATATAACAGCTTTATTTTTATGACTATTATATTAGTTTTCTATGGCTGCTATAAGCAAGAATCACAAACTTGATGGCTTAAAACAACAGAAATGTATTCTCTCACAGTTCTGGGGTCTAAAACCCAAAATCAAGGTGTAGGCAGACTCATACTGCCTTTATAGGCTCTAGAGGAAAATTTGTTCCATGTGTTTCTCTGAGTTTCTGGTGTTGACAGTAAACCCTGGCATTATTTGGCTTGCAGACACATCATTCCAATCTCAGCCTCTATCTTCACATGCATCCTTCCCATGATTTTTGTCTCTGTGTCTCTACTCCTGTTGTCATGAGGACACCAGTCACATTGGAATACAGGCCCACCCTCCTGCAATATGACCACATCATACCTAATTACATCTACAAGTACCCTATTTCCAAATAAAATTCACATTTTAATATTCCAGGAAGAGCATGAATTTGAGAACATTATCCAACCCGGTACAACTACTCCCCAACTAAACTGTAAAATCATTTACTTAAAGGATTGTGTTTTATGTCATATTCTTGTACATCCCTCAGTGGTCAATAAATGTTTAAGTGAAGCAGAAATGGACAATGATGATGGATTTAAGTTGTACTTTGAGGATTGGTAAGAAGAAAGGATCAAACAGCAGAATAAAGCATCAAATTTTAGCCTCGGTTTCTGTAGGTTTCAATGTATATTTTTTGGGAAGTTTTGGAGTCAAGAAACTAATATACTTTCACAAGAAGTTAGCATTTTCATGTAGCTAATCAGAGGTTCATGTTGTTCCACCTAGGAGACTTAATAAAAAAATAAAGTTAGAAAAAGATTGAAAGTGATTTTAAGATTTTATTTCAGCTATAGTAAGACATTTCTTTAACATTTGTTCTCAGATAAAACAGTGCTCTGACATTCTCCTAGACCTGGTGAATTCCCTCTAGGAGCAGAGGCTGCTGAAATATATAAACACTGCACCACAAAAATCATTCACTTCCCAGTTCTTCAGGTAAGAAGAGAACAAAACTAAAGTTCAAATTCCCTGTTTACACAAGGATAGCTATTAATAGGGACTACATGTATCCTGATTTATTTTGTACCTTCTCTGTTGTTTATGTAACTTTACCCTGATGGCCAAATTCCATAGGAGTAGAGTATGCCAAGTGTTAGAATCACAATTAGATATAAATTAGATGAAGTTTCAGTCTTATTATCAATAATATACAATTATAGACATATAAAGGATATGTGAAGCCCACCTGGTTTCTTCTTATGGTCTTCAATCACTTTTTTGAATACAAAGATATAAAACCTCCCCAGTAGTGCTATGTCTCAAAGATTATGAAACATTTCTAGTAGGAAAAAAAAAAAAAATACCCCACAAAATGACCATTTTTCTCATTGGTAGTCTTCTGTGTAGTTCCGCAAGCTGGTTGTAGGAATATACATTTTTCCTAAAGGACTCAATAAAAATGCTTTTATTTTGAAAGCAAGCAAAATAAACCAAAAAGCATTTACATTTTTCTGAACTCACTACAGTTCTAAAGTAGTTTCTCTTCACCCCACTAAAATAATTGCTTGAAAGTTTGCCTAACTATCCAAACCAATTCCCACACGTCATAAGAGAAAACAGTGAAGTCAACTATATAGTTAAGCATAAAATGTCACCTGCTTACATAGTGAAGGTATAGAGCAAAACAACAAAGAAGCTCCTGGCATGTCAAATATGATCTATGCATGCTCTTCCACTTTTACTAAATGTTATCGATTATAATCTAGTTTGATTTAAACCCCAAGGAGTTAGATTAAAATTCAAACTCTTGCTGAGAGAGATAACCAAGAAAAAAAATAAATTAAATTAAATCCCACATGTCTAGGTATATTTATAATATCAGATGATGCCTTGGTAGGGACCTGAGGGAATGAGACCTTATGCAAACACATTTTTACAAGTATGAGAACCACATTTGTGATACTCCTTATGCTTCAGAGAGTATCTCCTTATTTTTCCCATAATATCTTTATAAGAATCTAACAGGTATTTCTTAAATTGACATTAAATTCATGAAACATAGAATTAAGGACTTAAAAATGTACTTATCAGTGGCATTTAGTACATTCACAATGTGGTGAAATCACTACCTCTATCTAGTTCCAAAACATTTTCATCATTCCAAAATAAAACCTCATACCCATAAAGCTGGTACTCCCCATTTCCCCCTCCCCTCACCCCCAGGCAACCACCAATCTGCTATCTCTATGGATTTACCTCTTCGTACTGTGTCACAACTATAGCCATTACATTATGAATGACACAAAACGTTAAGAATATATTTTCTCAATATTCAAATATGATTCTCTGATTCAGCCAAGAAATCATTGACAAATGGAATAAGTAAAGTTCCAATACATGACATTGTATTTAGTTTAATGAATTTGTATGCATATGAGATTTAGGCTAACAGTGGGCCAAATATAATACTTAATGACAATAAATGTATTGTGAAAAGAATTAGAGCATTGGATGCAACTTCATTTGTCAGATCATTATTGAATGACAACATTTGGCTAAGGATACAAGAATTAGACAAAAATCAACAAAAAATTCTGGCAGAATCAGTTAGCTATGTGGAATTCACAATGAAGAGTATTTTTACTAGTTTTTAAATGTGGCTACAAATTCTGAACAATAAAATTATAATAATTTGTGTATGTACATAAGCATATTTTGGGAAAACTGGTTATTAGACATTTGCCAGTATAGCAATACCCTCAAGTATTAATGACTTGAGTCTTTAAAAAGAGAATAATAATAATACTGATTGCATAAGGTTAGCATGAGTTTCTCCTAGTGCAATTTCTGGCAAAGAGTAAGTGCAGTAAATGTTAGCTATTGTTATTTACAGAGAGCCAAACTGAAGTTCATTGGAGTTAAGTAATCAGCCAAAGGTAGTTTAGTTTGTAAAATTATACACTATATTATAAGCTTTTTGAAGACATGGACTTTGTCTCATTCAACTGGAAGACATTCCTAGCACCTTGAGAAAAGTTCACATATTTGATACTCCAGTGTGCTACAGAAAATTATTTTGAGGACTCTAATCCAGAAGAAAGAGTACTAGATTTATTGTTGGGAAGACTGGGCTTGGCTTGTCACCATTGCCACTAATTCAAGAGAAAATTTTCACAAGTCATTTATTGATCATCTCAAACCCTCCACACTTGTGTTCAACTTTGATCACCCTAGAATTTGTACTAACACTGAGTATTTATACTGTTACAGCAGTATCAGTCAGACTCAATCGCAAGCTTCGCAGGTCATGTAATGCTATTTAATATCGAGTATAACATATTGAAAGTCAAGGATAAGAGTTACAGGATTAAGCTGATGCCAGTAAAAAAATTAAGTATTTGTAACAACAAGCAAGAACTTTGCAATGTGACTGTGTAAGAGAGTGTGGTCAGGGTGGAACTGGTTCTATTCTAATAATGACAGCACTAAAAGAGTATTTAAATATCACAATAAAGTTGGATGCTTTCTGTGTCAATGTGAGGCTACACTGTATTATAATTATTGCAATTAAAATATTATACATACATATATATACATATATGACAATTATAATTATTGTAATTATTCTAAGTAATTATATGCAATATATTTGATTATATACAATTATGTGTGATATATTTAATTATATAATATATTATAAACTACATAATATATTATCAACTATATAAGTAAAATTATTATTGTTATTAATTTCCATGCTACTTGATCTCAATAAACCTTCTGGCATAAATGCCAGTATTGAAAACTGTGCTGTGAACACACAGAAGTGAGGACACCTATGAGAGTCCATGTTCTTCTAGTGTGCTTTTTACTCTGGAAGCAGTTCTGATGTCTTCCTATCCAGCTGTCTTTCTTCTATGGGTATGTTTGGTTCATCCTGGTATTCACAAGGAAGGTGATATCTTCCAGCTGAGGGTTCCTCTGGGATAGTAAAGGCCTAGAGGTAGCAGAGACTGATCAGTTTCCCAACAGGCTTTTACCTCCACTTCCATCCTTTTGAACCATATGAAATTGACAATATTTGACTGCTTCTAACCTTCATAGAGTTCAACTTAAAATTTTTACTTTGTTCTCAAGGAAACTTCTGGAGATACTTGGGTTTTGCTATTTGGACTTCTTTCTATTTGCAGTGTTCTGCTTCATTTGTAACTTGAAAAAGACAGTTCCTAATATGTGAATCAGGGTTTAAGGATATGCTTTCTAAATGAAAAGAATTCCTTTCTCATACTCAAGCACTAGCTAAAATCACTCTAAACAAACATAAGATAGCTATTTGATACATAAAGGAGAGACTGGAGTGAAAAATATCAGTAACCTCTTAATGGTAAATAATTTGAAGAAAGAGCACAAACCACCAGATAATGAATATCTGTTCAGTCATGACTAAATTTTACTTTATCCATTAAAAGTTTTAAATTATTCAATTTAACCAACAAAAATAGGCTCACACAATTCAAATAAATGCCACATGGGTTGTAGATATACATACATACATACAACAAATAGCAAATGTATTTTCTAGGTCTGCCCACTGGGAGAGCCTAGAAACAGCAACACTCCAATAGTAATGAACTCATAAGTGCCCAGATCTTGGTTTCTAAATCTCATTCTCCAATAAAAAGAACTAGAGATCCTTGGAGAAGTATGTAATAGTTAATTTCAGGGCTGTATCAGGGAAAATATAAAAATAAGCATGGTTCATTTTGTGATATCAGAAAGTAAAGAAGTGTTCGAAAACATGATGAAGATGGCCAGGCACGGTGGCTCACGCCTGCAATCCCAGCACTTTGGGAGGCCGAGGGGGCGGATCACAAGGTCAAGAGATCGAGACCATCTGGTCAACATGGCAAATCCCCGTCTCTACTAAAAACACAAAAATTAGCCAGGGGTGGTGGCGCATGCCTGTAGTCCCAGCTACTCAAGAGGCTGAGGCAGGAGAATCGCTTGAACCCAGGAGGCGGAGGTTGCAGTGAGCTAAGGTCGCACCACTGTACTCCAGCCTGGGTGACAGTGCAAGACTGTCAAAAAACAAAACAAAAAACAATGATGAAGACGTGATGAAAGGCACAGGAGCCAACCCAAAAGTGCTCCCAATAGCCAAAGTTTGAATAGTTTGAAAAAAATAAAGAATGATAGTTTGGGATTAGAATTAAAAAAATAATATAAATATTTATGAGTCCATACTGATATTAATTTTTTAATGAATAAAGAAATAAATGGGAAAAGGAAGAACCACTGTTTCTTACAGAAAAATTCCAATTATTAAATGTAGAAAGTATGAAGAAAATAGTATGTCATCATTAGAGTACCTCAATAATAATCCACCAACAGCAACTAAAATTCATGGGCAAAGATTTAAAAAGAAATGGAATATTTTCATAGTCACAATGTATCTTCTCCAAAATAAATACTTACTAGTTGCAAGGAAAAAACAATAACCACACAGTGGAGAAAGGAGCAAACACCACCTCACCAAACAATCAAGGTTAGCATCACTAGTAACAAAACTTATTGATGTCATACACCCTCTTAGGATGTGATGCATTAAAAAGGGAACGTTGCCTTTCTGGTATTCTTCCCAAAATGCAAAACCTCAGTCTAATCATGAAACATATTAGACAAGCCCAAATTGAGAAATGTTCTACAAAACATCTGACCTGAATTCTTTACAGTTGTCAAGATCATAAAAGACCAGGAAAAACCGAGAAACTGTCACAGATTGCAGAAGAGACAATTAAAAGCAATGTGGCATCAAGTTTCTGGAAGAGGAAAATAAGGATGTTAGTAAAAATAAAAAATTTAAAAAAAAAGGATGAGATCTGAATAAAGTCTAAATTACATTAATAGTACTATATCAATGTTAATTTCTTAGTTTTCATAATTGTTATGTGGTTATACAATATGTTAACAATACAGAAGTCTGGGTGAAAGGCATATAAGAAATATACTGAATTTACAAATTTTCTATAAGTCTAAAATTAAGTCAAAATAGGAGAAATGCAATTTAAAAGAAAATATAATACAGTGGAACGAATTCTATAAAGAAGTCCCCATATTTGCATTCTAGTCTGAGTAGTATCATTACTTTATTCTGTACCTTTTGGCAAATCTGTTCTCTCTCCTCGGCCTCAGTTTCTTTTTTAAAATAAGGGGAAGAGACCAGATAGTCTTTAAGGTTCTACAGTTAATTCAAAGAGTCTTGTTCATTGTCTTAGAGGATGAGAATGCTTTCTATGCTCTACTCACCAGGCTAATGATTTTAATTGGTTCTCATTACAAAGAAATAAATGATTATTATAGAATATTTGGAATATTCAGGAAATCACATCACATGTTAGAATATATTCTTCCAATCTTTTATTAATGTATACATATATGTGTGATGTGATTTTTATGAAAATAGTATCATAAAAATAGTATCATATAATACACAATATTTTTCTTCTTAAAACTCTTCCCCCGCTTTACTGAGATATAATTAGCATATAACAAACTATACATATTTACTATACATGTTTTGATGATTCTTGACATATATGCACAACAGCAAAACCACAATCAATGTAATGAGCATACTCATCACTCCAAAAGTTTTCTTTTTTTTTATTTTATTTTATTTTTTTTTATTATACTTTAAGTTCTAGGGTACATGTGCATAACGTTTATATCATGTATAACTCCCCAATGCAATCCCTCCCTCCTCCCCCCTCCCCATGATAGGCCCCAGTGTGTGATGTTCCCCTTCCCGAGTCCAAGTGATCTCATTGTTCAGTTCCCACCTATGAGTGAGAACATGCGGTGTTTGGTTTTCTCTTCTTGTGATAGATTGCTAAGAATGATGGTTTCCAGCTGCATCCATGTCCCTACAAAGGACGCAACTCATCCTTTTTTATGGCTGCATAGTATTCCATGGTGTATATGTGCCACATTTTCTTAATCCAGTCTGTCACAGATGGACATTTGGGTTGATTCCAAGTCTTTGCTATTGTGAATAGTGCCGCAATAAACATACGTGTGCATGTGTCTTTGTAGTAGAGTAATTTATAATCCTTTGGGTATATACCCAGTAGTGGGATGGCTGGGTCATATGGTACATCTAGTTCTAGATCCTTGAGGAATCGCCATACCGTTTTCCATAATGGTTGAACTAGTTTACAATCCCACCAACAGTGTAAAAGTGTTCCTATTTCTCCACATCCTCTCCAACATCTATTGTTTCCTGACTTCTTAATGATTGCCATTCTAACTGGTGTGAGATGGTATCTCATTGTGGTTTTGATTTGCATTTCTCTGATGGCGAGTGATGACGAGCATTTTTTCATGTGTCTGTTGGCTGTATGGATGTCTTCTTTTGAGAAATGTCTGTTCATATCCTTTCCCCACTTTTTGATGGGGTTGTTTGTTTTTTTCTTGTATATTTGTTTGAGTTCTTTGTAGATTCTGGATATTAGCCCTTTGTCAGATGAGTAGGTTGCAAAAATTTTCTCCCATTCTGTAGGTTGCCTGTTCACTCTGATGGTAGTTTCTTTTGCTGTGCAAAAGCTCTTTAGTTTAATTAGATCCCATTTGTCAATTTTGGCTTTTGCTGCCATTGCTTTTGGTGTTTTAGACATGAAGTCCTTGCCCATGCCTATGTCCTGAATGGTACTACCTAGAAGTCAAATTGTCCCTGTTTGCAGATGACATGATTGTATATTTAGAAAACCCCATTGTCTCAGCCCAAAATCTCCTTAAGCTGATAAGCAACTTCAGCAAAGTCTCAGGATATAAAATTAATGTGCAAAAATCACAAGCATTCTTATACACCAGTAACAGACAAGCAGAGAGCCAAATCAGGAATGAACTTCCATTCACAATTGCTTCAAAGAGAATAAAATACCTAGGAATCCAGCTTACAAGGGATGTAAAGGACCTCTTCAAGGAGAACTACAAACCACTGCTCAGTGAAATCAAAGAGGACACAAACAAATGGAAGAACATACCATGCTCATGGATAGGAAGAATCAATATCGTGAAAATGGCCATACTGCCCAAGGTTATTTATAGATTCAATGCCATCCCCATCAAGCTACCAATGACTTTCTTCACAGAATTGGAAAAAACCGCTTTAAAGTTCATATGGAACCAAAAAAGAGCCCGCATTGCCAAGACAATCCTAGGTCAAAAGGACAAAGCTGGAGGCGTCACGCTACCTGACTTCAAACTATACTACAAGGCTAGAGTAACCAAAACAGCATGGTACTGGTACCACAACAGAGATATAGACCAATGGAACAGAACAGAGTCCTCAGAAATAATACCACACATCTACAGCCATCTGATCTTTGACAAACCTGAGAGAAACAAGAAATGGGGAAAGGATTCCCTATTTAATAAATGGTGCTGGGAAAATTGGCTAGCCATAAGTAGAAAGCTGAAACTGGATCCTTTCCTTACCCCTTATACGAAAATTAATTCAAGATGGATTAGAGACTTAAATGTTAGACCTAATACCACTCCGAAAAGTTTTCTTATGTCTCTTTATAATCCCTTCCTACATCCCTCAATGTCTCTCTTTACTCTCCACTTTTTTCTTAAGCAACCACTGATCTGCTATTACTCTCAATTCATCTGCATTTTCCAAAAATTTACATAAATGGAATTATAAACTATATATTTGTTTTGTTTGGCTTTCTGTAATCCCCTAACGGGTTATTCTTGCCCGCTGCACAGACAAAACCAATTCACTGAGATCATGGTATTGCAGTAAAGAAATAGTTTAATTAATGCAGAGCTAGCCATGCAAAAGGACTGGAGTTATTCAAATCAGTCTCCCCGAGAACTCAGAGATTAGTGTTTTTATAAATGATTTGATGGGCAGGGGCCTAGGGAATGAGTGCTTCTGATTGGTTGAGGATGAAATCATAGGTGTAGAAAATAGTCCTTGTGCACTGAATCCATCTCTCAATGAGGTCCACAGTACCAGTTGAGTCATGAGTCCCAGGACCAGATGGAGTCAGTCAGTTGCCAGAATGCAAAAGTCTAAAACACATCTCAAAAGACCGATCTTAGGTTCTACAATAGTGATGTTATATATAGGAGCAATAAGGGAAGTAACAAATCTTGTGACCTCTGACCACATGACTTGAGTAGCAAGAGATTATAGAAAATCAAGCTAGGGGACAATAGCTGGTTATCATTTAAGTACACCTGCATTTCAGAAGAATTTAGGTGCCTCCCATAACTCTAATCTTGTGACCTTTCATTAGTATTACAAAGGTGGTTTCAGTCCCTGGGCAAGAAGGTTCATTTTAGGGAGGGACCTATTATTATCCTTGCTTCAAAGTTTAACTGTAAACTAAATTATTCCAGTGCTTAGCTTGGTCTATCCTCAGGGGTGAGCAAAGACTGTGAAGGTAGAAGCAAGATGGAGTCAGCCATGCTAGACTTCTCTCACTGTCATAATCTGCAAAGATAGTTTCATTTCTTCTCTCAGCATAATTATTTTGAGATTCATCCATATTCTTATGTGTATCAAGAGTTCATCCCTTGTTACAGCTGAGCAATATTCCATTGTGTAGCTGTAGCACAAGTTGCCTACCCACTCACCTGTTGATGGACCACTTGGGTTGTTTTCAGTTTGGGACTATTACGTAGTGAATCACTATGAATATTTATGCACAGTTTTTGTTTGGACATATGCTTTTTTTTCTCTTGGATAAGTACCTAAGAATGGAATGACTGAAGCGTATGGTAAGTGTATGCTTAACTTTTAAATAGTTTTCTAAAACAATAACAACACTTCACATTCCCACCAGCAGTGTATGAGGCTTCCAGTTACTTCACAGACTCAGACAAAATTGGTATAGTCAGTTGCTTTCATTTCAGCCACTTTTTAACAGTTTAACAAACCTTTAATTCCAAAACAAAGTAATCTAGAATGGTCAGTAATGTACAACATGTAATGTACAACATACTTTCATGTTTCTTTCATAGGTATCTATGTAATACAAGTTTATTCATATATTTGCAATATACAGTAACCTATCCTAGATAAAAGTCCTAACAGGATGAAAATATTTTCTTACAACTATTACTTTATGCCTATGAAGGATCTGAACTTGTAATGTCCTCCTGTCTTATATCCAAGTTAATGACAGTGTCCTCTCAAAGTTTTTCAGAAATTATTAATGACCTAATTTCATTTAAAAAATGATTTCAGCAAATACGAAAATACAAAATCCTGTTATTCTTTATCCATTCATAATATGAGAAAAAAAAAGACGATACATTCCTCTATAGAAAAAGTGGGTTTAGAGAACGGTTCTGATAGTATTTCACATGATAAAGTATCAAAAAGTCTAATAAGCAGCTCCCGTGGCCGGGCACGGTGGTTCACGCCTGTAATCCCAGCACTTTGGGAGACGGAGGCGGGCAGATCAGGAGGTCAGGAGATCGAGAACATCCTGGCTAACACGGTGAAACCCCGCCTCTACTCAAAATACAAAAAAATTAGCCCAGCGTGGTGGCGGGTGCCTGTAGTCCCAGGTACCCGGGAGGCTGAGGCAGGAGAATGGCAGGAACCCGGGAGGCGGAGCTTGCAGTGAGCCGAAATCGCGCCACTGCACTCCAGCCTGGGCGACAGAGACTCCGTCTCAAAAAAGAAAAAAATCTAATAAGCAGCCCCCTTGCTCACGGTGATAAAATGATTTCAATGTATTTCTCTTCCGAATAGCTTAGTAACTCCAAGTGATTTTCAAATTGGGGGGCAGATTACTGGCGTTGAGTTCATAAAATTTAGATCTATCTTGAATAGGGACATTATAGAAACCAAGAACATCTCTAATCCTGCACAACTGGTGGAGTCTGGAGTTAGGGACTACATGACCCAAGTCATCAGCTGAATGTTCCAAGAATTGAACTGTGAACAACCATGTTCCAGGGGAATGTCTCACCAATTACTAGGAAGAAATGAGCCAAAAACTTCTTTAACATGATTCCAAACGACTCTGGAGACCTTCAGGTGGTATATATGTTTGACTTTGTAAGGGTGGACACACCGGGATAAGTTCTTTTTTCACCTCTTTTACTGTCTCAGCAACCACTGGCTCTTTCTCTTTTCTGGATCAAGACCAAAATTCTCTTCAGGTGCCCCTGAGACTGTCCACATAAAGGCTCTTCTGAAAATGCCAGACACAGATTGCGCCACCATCTTCAATGAGATCCATTTCAGCCATTCTAATATGAGAGTGTAGGGGTATCTCACTGTGGATTTAATTTGCATTTCCCTAAAGTCTAAAGTTAGTAAGCCTCTTTATATGTGCTTATTTGCCATCCTTTTATCTTCTTTGGTGAAGAGTATGTTTAAATCTCCACCATTTTGAATTGGGTTGTCCCTCTTTTTATTTTTGAGTTGTAAGATATCTTCATTTATTCTAGGTGAATGTCCTTTGTTTTACAAACATGTTTTCCCAATCTGTGGCTCATCTTTTCATTTTTTTTAACAGTTGTTATAATTAGAGTTCATGCTTTGTATAATACTTAAAATTTTGCAAATCTCTGGTCACTAAGATTTTCTCACCTATGTTTTTCTCCAGAAGTTTGGCAGTTTTAGATTTGACAATGGGTTTATAATCCATTTTGAGTTGATTTTCATATATGAGATGAGGTAGAGATCAACATTCTGGTTTTTGTTTTTGTTTTATTTTGTTGTAGTTTTTGCATATGAATATCTATTGCAGAGACACTTCTTGAAAAGATCATTGTTTCCTAATTTGCTTGTCATAGCATCATTACCAAAAATAAGTTTCTATGTACTAATCATTTCTGGATTCTCTGTTTTGCTTCATTGATCTTTTGTTTATCCTTACACCAGTAACACATTGTTTTGATTACTGTAACTACCTATAATAGTAAGCCTTGAAATCAGGTAGTGATGGCCATTCAACTTTGTTCGTATTTTTTAAATTTGATATGACTATTCAAAGCCCTGTGAATTTTCATATATATTTTAAAATCAATCAATCAATGTCTACAAAAAAATCCTTCTGGCATTGCAATTTGAGTGTGTTGAACCTACAGATTACTTAAGAGAATGTTGTTTTAACAATATTATGTTTTGACTCATGAACATGATATATATTCCCCATTCAACTAAGATCTTCTTTAATTGATCTCAGCAATGCTTTATAGTTTTTAGTGTACAGGTCTTTCACATCTATTGTCAAATTTATTCCTAAGTATTTCCTGTGTTTTGATATTACTATAAATGATATTTTGATTTGCAATTGCTAATTCTTAGTACATAGAACCGTAACTAGTTTTTGTATATTGACCTCGTGTCCAGCAACCTTAATGAACTCATTTATTATAGCAGCTCTTTTGTAGATCCTGTAGAATTTCTAAATAGATAATCATGTTGTCTCCAAGTATAAGGTAATTTTACTTCTTCTTTTCCTGTGTGTTTGCTTTCAATTTCTTTAATTTCCAAGCTGCTTTGCTCTCACTGTCTGAATTGATAAAAAAGTGTGTGAGGTATCATGGGTCAAATAGACATTGCTCAAAGTAGTTACACTTAAATCATTTTACTGGAAGCCACCCAGAGTCTCAAGTACAGAAGGAAACCACAGCAGCAACAGGATATGAAGTGGATGGCCTGGAGCAGGAGCTGGGAGCAGGGAAATTGAGGGTGACTGAACTAAAGACAGATCTCCAAATGCCAAGGAACCAGCCCCAGGGAGGCTTCCCCCTTGGAGCCTCTACCCCCATGACATCAAAAATTTAGACACTGGACATCCAGTGAGCATCAGTGATCAGGCAGTCAGTGTTGGACAGAGAAGTATCGACAACCAACAGAGAGAATAACAAAACCAGTCAGTTAAATAAGGAACTCTTGTCCTCTTCCTCCCTCGTCTCTATTCCAACACAATGAAGGGTTTGAGCCCAGAAGAGGGGAGTAGGAAGGGTTAACTGAGTTCATTTTCACCCCCGATGTGAGGGAGAGAAATATAAAATAAAAGATCACATCATGCATCCTCTACCCTGACACACACATATACACTGCCGTCCCTGGAGCCACAAGCCTTTCCTATGATAGAGAGAAATTTTTAAATCAGATATGAGATTAGAATTTC